>NC_091838.1:4920000-6120000 GCF_037783145.1 Equus przewalskii
AGAAAGATACATGATTTTTTGTAGCAAGAGCGCACATTAAATATAATATTGAAAAGGACACAACAACCTAAGCCAAACATATGCTTATAGCAAGTAAAAACAAAATTAAAAATATATAAAGACATGAATACAATAATAACCATTGTCAGAATATTGAAAAGGCATTCAACACATGCAATTCTTAACTAAATGGTATGTTACCAAGTAAGGTTTTGAACAAAATGTTGTACAAATAGAAATTTATGCAAATAAGCAGTAAGGATAAAATGACTTTTCTCCCAGAATATATATCAAAGCAATACTCATAACAGGAACCCAAAATATCAAAGAAAAAGAAAATAAGTCAAGAAAATATAATACATTGATACTTGATATAGTTTGTAAGTAACCATAACAAATGTTAAGACACATCATCTTTAGGGAGTAGAATTAAGAGTAATTTATATATTTTTCTGGGTTTTTTTCCCTCTAGAGTATAATATTACTTAGTGCATGTTTTTTATCAAGCTGAAGAATTTCGAGGATATCAGCTCATGGACAATCAAGATTACATGGCAGCCTCCCATAACTTGTCTATTAAGCACAATGCTATTCATGATCCTATAAATCTTTAAATCATAGATTTTAATTTGAGTTTGCTTTTAACTATGTCTATGAATAAGATTTCTTGGTTAAATACACACATATACACAAAGCAGTATTTCATAAAATGATCCCTCCATGGATTGTCATTCCCTGTTACAAGTATCTTGTTAAAATATGAAAACGCAAATGGATCTCAACAAAAACTTTCCTTTTTTAAAGAGACATGAAAAACAAAGTTTGAGGATTTAGAATGCTATGGTTAGTTTCTGAAATGCACGGTTTTTTTTTAATATGAATGGCCTGAGGGACAGACATAGTGTAGATGGTTGGTCCAGAAGTTCTTTAAATTCATATTATCACAATACTTCTTACATAGTAAGTATAAAATAAATATTGAGTAAATCAATGATGTTTGGTTCCTCCCTTATGCCATTTTTATTGTTAGGTGAATATTATCTATTTATTCGTAAAGATCACTTTAATGAAAAATTTGAATTTATCCTTCATACCTCCCTCCAATAAAATTGGATGCCTCATAAACAGTATGATGTACTTGAATGAGAATAGAATTGGGAGTCAGGATGTCTGGGTTCCCTGGAGGTAACTTTTATATCTTACGATATGCACTAACTTGAGAAAGCCATTTAAATGTCTCTGAAGCTCAGTTTGGTAATTTTAAAATAGAAGTATTACAATATATTATATTAGAAATATTTTGAAAATCCAATAAGATAACATGTAAAACTGATTTTTAAATTCTGTAAAGTATTCCATTATACCGCCTCTGCTGACTCTTCAGCTATAACCCTTTTATTATTTCAGTCAATGCTTTAGGCTTTATGGTATATACTCTTTTAGCCACGGTCTATTTAAAATTAACGTTGCACCACTTTGTTTACTTCACTTCACAATATAGGAAACTTAGGGTATAATTCCCTTTCCTTTAAACATGCCCATTTACTCTATTCTTGTATATATTACTTCTACCTACATTATAAATTCCACCAAACAATGATATTAAATTTGCTATGAATAGTTTTGTGTCTGTCAAAAAAATTAGAAAATGTAAAAAAGTTAGTACTTCTTATCTATCTAAATATGCATGGTTTCTGCTGCTCTTCAGTCCATCTCATTGATCCATGTTTCCACTTGGTTTAATTTCCCTTTGGTTTAAAGAACTTTCTTCAGCATTTCTTGCAGAGAAGTTCTGCTGGTACCAAATGCTCTCAGTTTAATAACCAACAAGTAGCTCATAAATGAAGAGTATTTCCCTTGTGTATAGAAACATAGCTACAACAGACTTGGGGAGTTAATTGAGTGTTCAGTTTATAATATGACTCCCAGACTGATTTTTGCTCTGCTCACCCTCCAAGGGAATTGTCCATCATTTACATTGATTGTTTAGTGAAAGTCATCACTAAAGCAGCAAAACTTCTTTCTCCAAAGTCAGGGGCAAATTACAGTCTTTCCATCATCATGTTTTCAGACAAGAAACATATGTTTCCCAAGCTCTAAGTTATGTATTAAGCTTTCTGAACAGCCCTGTCTTTAGGATCGTAGCTCTAGGAACTCACAGCATCCCATACTGCTTACTTTAAAAATCCTTGCTTTCTCCAATCTCATTTATAGGTTGGAGGTAGTTGGTTAGTTAAGGGACCTCAAATGAGTTCTAGAGCATGTATTCTGTATGCATTATTAAGGTAGTCTAAACAGCCCTGCAAGACACTTAGTTCTGTCCAAAACGTCCATAAGACATTTGGCACATGCCAAAAGGTCCTTGATATTTTCAGGACCATTTAGTCCTGTCCAAAATGTCCATAGGACATTGGGTCCATGCCAAAAGAGCCTTGTTATTTGGTCCTTTCCAAATCCATTTGGCATGAACCAAATGTCTTATGGACATTTTGGACAGGACCAAATGTCTGCTATTCCTAGATAGAAGCTCACTTTGAAATATGAGTAGTATTTGTTACAAGCTTTCACGGAGTGTCATTCAAAACTGGGTTAGAAAGTAAAATATTAATCTCTTGTCATTTAGTTCATAATTTTATTGAGGAGGGAAGATGTGCGCATATTAAAAGAGTAATGAGCAGTAAATAACTATATTGTGATAAGGAGAAGAGACAACCCATAATTT
Source organism: Equus przewalskii (assembly GCF_037783145.1). Classification (NCBI taxonomy): domain Eukaryota; kingdom Metazoa; phylum Chordata; class Mammalia; order Perissodactyla; family Equidae; genus Equus; species Equus przewalskii. The sequence continues at coordinate 4,922,723 of NC_091838.1, forward strand.
TAAACTTAATAAAAGTGTAAGCCGACAAGAGCTCTGTTAGTGGGGCTTCAAGTGGAGAATAGAACTCAAGATGTACTTTGTTGGATTCCTAATAGAGAAGTTTTACTCAACTTTCAAGGTAACATATTAATCTGACACAGTTTCATGGATGCTAGTGGAATATATGAGACTCCTGGATCAGAGAGACAGATAAGTTTTTGACTCAAAGAAATATCAGTAGATAGAACATTTTTTTTGAAGAAGAAGAATATTAGCCCTGAGCTAACTACTGCCAGCCCACCTCTTTTTGCTGAGGAAGCCTGGCCCTGAGCTAACATCGTGTCCATCTTCCTCTACTTTATATGTGGGATGCCTACCATAGCATCGTGTGCCAAGCGGTGCCATGGCTGCGCCCAGGATCCAAACTGGCGAACCCCGGGCCACCAAAGTGGAACGTGCACACTTAACTGCTGCACCACCGGGCTGGCCCCTAGAACATCATTTTTGCTGCTGATTCTCTGAGCCCCAATTCTCAGAGAGTGAAGAAAGAGAGCCAAGTGACACCTATACATGCAGTGGATTGTGTTGTAGAAGAGAAATGCACAGATTAGAATAGTTGAATCCTTTAAAATGGCAGTAAGCATGCCTGCTGTTTATTCCAGAAAGAGATAGTGTTTCTACCTTCAAAGAATGTTTGCTATCCAAAAGTCTTTGAAAAGATAACCCAGAGCAAAAGGCAGTTAGTGCCTCGCTTGCAAGACACACACAAACATGAGAATTATGTCGCAACAGCGGCAAGGTGTCAGACTATCATTACTTAGTTTGAGTTAGTTGTGGTGAAGGGACAGAAATTATACTTAAAATATTAAACAATAGATTTGTAAACATAGGGATTTGCCTACAGGGCTAGTAGCACTGCCATTCAAAGTATCTGTGCCAGCATCAACTGTGCCAACTCCGCTATGTGTTTCAGCCACACTCTTGCCTGAGGAAAACTTGCTGATCAGAGTTGTCATGGTTGGACCACAGGGAGATGGCTAGCAAATGCCAAAATGGTCCCTCAGGGTATCCAACTCAAACAGCCCTGGTTTGGATTGCAGCAAAGACACAGCCTGCCTTCCAGGGTGGAACACAGAGGAAGTAGTCAATCGCAGGCCCTAGAATGGCCTATGTATCAACATATTAAAACAGAAACATCTTTTGCTGTGGAATCTGGTCCTTGAAGTTTCCCGCAATGTGAGACACTACGTCTTTTGTTGCAGAATCCTGTGAAGTTGTGAGTTCTGGGGAAATGGATCAAGTCCACAGCTATTTAAATATCTTAAGATCCTGAGTTCCATTCTAGTATGTGCTGGTACAATGTGTCTATTTGGGGGATGAGAAGGAAATTAATGTAAAAAGAGCTAGACAGGATCCGCAAAATCATTAATACAGGAAGGACAACTGTATGTAAGTATAAAAACACCGTTTATCTGTTTGATTGTAGCAGAGGACATTTTTTTCAGAAACATAGAATAAAATAGTGAAAAGATATATTGAGTGAAATTATTGAAAACTGAGAGTCCTGAAAACTTTCATTTTAGTCTGGAGATAATAAAGTATTAATTGGAGACTCTAGGATATAAAATAGTAATTGAAACACTAAAGTTTCAGAGGATTCTTACAGAAGCTGAAGATAATGTGAGGCAGAAATGATTACTGCTGTCATTAGTAGTAGTAGTGGAATTATGACTATTCGAATCAGACAGGAGACTGAGAGCTGTGTGAGAGCAACATCCACGCTTTAGGATGGACAAGAATGGTGTAGACTAACCATACAGGTGAGTAGTTCTCACAGAGATAGGAAAAACGAGAAAAGTATCTTAGATATGTGACTAAAAACAAGATTACAAACCATGATTCACATGGAGCTTTACAAGGTATCTTTCTACATATTGATCTATTGATGGAGAGATAGACTTAGACAGACATTGAGAAGATATGCTAATACTGAGGTCCCAACTCAGACACAATGGGTGCAAATTTTTTGGTATCAGACCCAAAAGTCTGCTTTTAAAATCATTCTCCAGACAGCCCAGCCATAGCTCAGAAACACAATTCTCTATAGATGATTAGGTAATGCCAAATTTCACAGGGCAAAATTAACTGAGAATCAATTTAAGATAAGAGCCATGGAAATTCTTGCAATGTCTTTACTATTCAATTATTTCAAGTCATTTTATGTCATTTTATATGAATAATAAAGAGAACATTTTGAGTACATTATAGCTTATTTTAACTATTATTTTTGCATCAATGAGACTACAGTTAATTATGATTTTATTCCCTTAATATAAACTTTTTAAAGAATGATATAATCCTTATAAAACATGAAATTATATTTAAATATGAATTGTAATTACAGTTTTTACAAAATTATTAACTTTAATAGTGAAACTTAAGTAGTGTTATTAAATCAATCACATTTTTCACACTGAAATTTTATTTTGTATTCTTCATAGTTATGCATTATTCTTGTATTTGTGATAAGATACAATATATACTTTTCAACTCATATTTTAATGATACAGTCATTTCACTTGACTTGAAATTTTTAAAATTCTACATTTTGACACAGGAAAAGTTTTGATTTTGTGTGGATTCCTGTACCACCTTAATGCTGTAAATGGTAAAGTATTGGTGCAATAGGGTGAAATAAAGGTGGTCTTATTTTCATGACTGATACTAGCGCTCTCTCTACTTTAGAAAAAAAAACAAACAATTACAAAGTTGTTGATGTTGCTGTTGTTTTAAAAGAAAATTAGATATCTGTAAACGAAAACTTTGATGAAATTATCTGTAGGAGCACCCTAAAATAAAGAAATAGTTATATTGCTCTGGAAGGATCTTTAGTAAAGGATGTGCATAGCAAAGTAGGAGAGAGCATGGACTAAGCAACATGCTGAGAGGCTGGAACATGAATGAAGTGAAATAAGAAAACTCCCCCATGGCAGGAAGCAGATGGGCAATTAAGATGCAGTTTATTCATTTGTGTATGTGTCATTCATTCATTCCAATTCAGTAGTGCAAACCTCTCAATAAATATCTAATATCTATAGGCACCATTTGAAAGAAGAAGGAAAAATTTCAGCGGCTAATACGAGACAAAAAAGTGAGGATAAAAACAGGTATAACGTGAGCTGATCCATATACGGAACTTATTTAGCAAACCAAAAAAATCAGAGTGAAGAGACATGCAAGCTTCATGGCAAGATGGCCCCAGAGAGATGAGATGCAGAGCGGCACACAGAACGACATCCCAAACCCGATTTAACACAAATAAGAAAGCACTGGATGATTTTACGTGGATATCAGGGCTTTACATGCTGTTAGTTCATTGGTTCTAAAGCAAACATACCTCTCAGATAATCTCACTTAGATTCACCTTACACACTTTTATGTTTTCTCTGTGTACCATGTTAAAACTGTCTCCTAAAGTGGTAGCGTTTTACATTTTCTTATGCTTTTTAAAGTGAATCCTATTCTACTCTATTGAGATGCTACATTTAAATATGTTTTTTGTTCTTACATGTAAAATATGTAATTTTCATATTTTTACAGTACCTATTTCTGTTTATTGCATTTCCTAGATTGTGCTGATGGAAGAGTGTATTTCGTATTTCTGGTTATTGAAACTGGCTGCAAATCAACTGTTGCATATCCTCTTGATAATTCTCATTAGAAATTCATCCATCATTTCATCTCACAATCTTGTTTTTTTGGCAACTTTTAAAATTTGTTACTTACTTTCTCTTTAACATCACTGATATTTATTTTCCTTTAATACAATTTATATATTTTCCTTTAATAATTGTTTTAGCTTATAGATAAAAATTAGTCAGAATTTTAGAAAGAGGTCAATGAATTCAAAGTGTGTCAATTATCAACCAGTTCAAAAATGAAATAGTGGCATATTATATTATTAATTTTGCATATTATATTATCAATTTTTTAAAGGGAGAGATTTTCTCTAATTTGGGAATACAATAAATTTTGGCCAAAATTTTCAAATAGATTTTAAATTCAGCCTCTAGATTCCTCAGGACAAAAATGGCTATTTTAACATCTTTTATAGCATCTTTTAACTTCTGTGTGATCAATAAAATTGTTGTATAGTTTACCATAATATCCTGTAGGCAAAGCAACATGTATATTATGAACAAGATATATCATTTTATTTATTTTAAATATCTGAACAGGTCTCCATGTGCATGGAACTTCTGAGATTTTCTGTTTCTAGTCTGTCATTAATATAATGAGTCAGGCTGAAAAAAATTATATAACGAATAATAAAGTGTCATGCAATTACCATTTTCAAAAGAACAAATGTTGCTATAAGTGATTGAAGAATCACAAGCATGTACTGGGGGTGGCCCCAAGGCATAGTGGTTGAGTTTGGTGCACTCCACTTCAGTGGCCTGGGTTCATGGATTCGGATCCCAGGTGTGGACCTGCACCACTCATCAGCCAAGCTGTGGCAGACACTCATATGCAAAGTGGAGGAAGACTGGCACAGATGTTAGCTCAGGGCTACTCTTCCTCTGCAAAAAAGAAAGAAAGAAAGAAAGAAAGAATCACGAGCATGTGTTATTTTGCTCAAATACTTGGATATGTGTAAGAAAATAATTATTACAACTCATATTTTCGCAGCTTAACAAGTCACAGTCAAGATTACTTTCTGGGGCTTTTATCATTCTTCTTTTGTTGAAGATAAACCAAATGACTCACAAGAGATTCTGGAATGACCTTGCCCAGTACTAATACATGATGCTCAGACAAGACGGAACAGTGGTTATCATCAGCTAAATAGTACTGCTTGAAGAAAAGAAAACTTTAACATTGCCTTTGCACATAACGATACCAACATACAGAGCTTACCATCAATCAGTGGTTGTTAAAAAAATAACCAAATGGATATGCTTTGAGAGTGAAAATATTCATACTATGATATTTGTTTTAAAGATCTTCTTATTGTGCTATTCCAAAAGAAACTGGCACTCATACAATGAAAACAGATTCAGATGGAAATTTAATATGATACTACTTTCTTGAAAGTTTATTACGTTGTTCCACTGCTACATTTCTAAATCCAGTGTTTAAGGAAGTACTTCCTCAAATAGTTGTGTGAAGAAGTTAGTGCATACAAATACAGTAGAAATAAAAATTCAAGTGATGGCAAGGATTTTAAGTAGTAATCTACAGTGATGAGCAGCTTCTTCAGACAATGCATGAAACTCAGACTATGTGATGGCTATAATGAAATTCAGTCATTACCATCAAGCACACTTCAAGTCTTAGAACAAAGGGTGGATAAGTCTTCAGTTGCTAATCGTTTGGTGGCCACAGCATCAGCAGCAGTGACATTCATTGGAAGAGCAAGGCAAAAACATATCTAGATTCACCACTAACCTCAGATGAAAATGTCTAAACAGGACAATATTTGTAAATAGACAAGGGTTAATATCAGTGATAAATAAAGACCTTCTAAACATGGAAAATGAAAACCAAAAAGCCTATAGGAAAATAGACAAAAGGTATAAAAAAGGAAAAATAACAGTAAAATGAAAGAAAAATATGTACAACTTTGCTCCTAATATGAAGAATGCCCACTGAGACTCCCTCAAGATACCCTTCACTCAAGACTCAGATTGGCAATATACAGTAGTCTGGGAAGACAGTCTGCTGGTGAGTGGGGGAAGCGGGCACACTTTCTCATATTGCTGGTACAACTACACAATGGTACAAACACTATGACGGAGAATTTGACAATTCTAGGAAAATTAAAATCACATATACCCTTTAATTCAGCAATTATCCTTCCAGGATTCTATTCCAAGGACACTTCAACAAAATTGTGAAAAATAAGCATATTTAAAGCTATTTAAACTTTAGGATGATTTACAATAGGAAAAGTAGGAAACAGTCCAAATACCCATCTGACCAGGAGGCTCTTTGAGTATAATATAAAATATCCACACAAAAGATGTTATGCAGCTTTTAAAAAGAGTAGGGACTCTTTTGAGTGGTCTCCAGATTAAGCCGTTAAATGAAACATCAAGACTATAAAAAGTGTTTAGGACACTATTATTTATCTTAAAAAGGGATAATAAGCTATATACATATATTCTTACGTAGATCTACTTACATATATATCACACAGATAGAAATCTTTCATTGAAGTATATTATAGTACAAAAAAATTGTAGAAAATAGACCGAGGCTGGGGGAGGTGGAGCTGCTTCCCACGGAGAGGAAGCTTTGAGAACAGGGATGCGTAACGGCACCCCAGGGCACCCATCCGTTAGGGCCCAGGTTGCTGCCAGGTATTTTATTCCCTGGAGGGTGATGATCTCCACTGGTGCATGCTGTACAGAAAAGGCCTCGCCTTTTGAAAACGCACAATTCTCTCTGGATACTAGGTGTGCAGACACATCCTGTGTGTGTGGATTCATAATAACAATTTATGCGTAGCACATATATCTCTCAATAAGATACAGGACAGTTAGGTACAGTCAACTTGTCGTGTTGGATGAAAATTAAATAAGACCCAGATGTATCATGAAGCAAGAATTATAATTAATTCTCTATAGCTAACATCCAAAAATAAAGTTATCTTCTTATCATTTTAATAATATTTATAAAGTAGTCAGGAAGGGCATTATTTCTACTTAACACAAAAAGGACCTAGCTGAAACAGCCTAAGTGATTTCTTTTCTAGCATTTGAAAAACAATAAATAATATTTAAGGGTAACAAATCTTAAGGAATTGTTACTCCTTTTAACTTTGAAAATGAGATAAATAGAAGATTAAACAAGTTTGAAAATTTTTAAAAAGTGCTTGTAAACTTAAAGAAAAGCAATGAACTGCCCATTAAACCAGTGCAGAGAATCTAAAAAGTAGAGTTAAGAGTTTATATAGCAAAAAAAGGTAAAAGAAGGAGAATCAAGGAGGGTTTGTTTAAATTTCGTAGGTTTCTAGGAAGGATGCAAGGCTAAGGGAAGAGTAAAGAACTCAGGGTGGAAGAGCATGTGAAGTCAGAGAGAAACAGGATCGCGAGTTCAGTATCTCCGTGGTTAGAGAGCTAGAGTTTTCAGGAGATAGGTAAAATATGTGTCTTCTTTAAGGTCAAAAACAGAGGCAGAAGTGGTTGTCATCAAAATCCTGTCAATGTCTAAAAAATTAAATTTTGACTTTAATTTGCTTAAAAATATATAAGGTCAACAAAAATAATGATGTATTTGTATTATAAATATTGACTTCTAACACTGTTGTGATCTGAATATTAGAACTTTTAGAAATTTTAATTTGCTGTTTTAGATTGAAGAGCTATGCAATTAGGTATCATTTGTTAGGAAATAACAAAAAATCCCATAGCGACAGAAACCTTCCTCCACACTTTGTAAGTTTTCTGGCTTCCTTAACTTCACACATAGCACGATGCTAAAGAAAACCAGTGGTAATCCTTAGAACACAGTGAAGAGTTTGTGGAATTTGGAAGTACTTTGCAAACCCACTAGAGATTTGCTTCAAAATTAGGCTTCACGGGCATTTTCTTCCCTCCTTGGGGACATGAATTCTTTCCTATGTGGGAAGAATGATTTTCCTCATTGTGGTATTATGCCCGCAACAATAAGCGTTATTTTGCTTCTGGGTTTGCAGGACATGTCAGCCTCTCCTCTTTCAGAACCAGGAGCTTTCCTGGCTCAGTGTGACACTCTTGGGAAGCAGCTGCCAGCACAGGTTCTTGGCACAGGTTCTCATTGTGATTGCAAGGGTGCAAGAGGATAAGCAGTAACCACGAGATTAAGCCCCGGACTTGGCACTGGCACACTGTCTATTCTCTCCGTGTTGCATTAGCCCGAGGAAATCACAAGTTCAAGCTGATGGTCATGGAGCAAGAATACACCTTTTCTTTTTGTGGAAGGGACTGCAAAGTTACACATCAAAGGGCATGGATATCAAAAGGAGTAATCATGGAGGCAGTCAAGTCTATCTGAGTCTGCCTTTTCAGCCACAATTAACATCTTGCCTGAATCCACCGCCATCATCCCATGGCGTCCACATTCTCTCCACATAATGACATCCGCTAGCAGTGTTTGAGGGTTCTGACTTCTTCAGAATCAGAATCTGATTTCTGTCAGTTTGTACCTGGCATATTTTAACATTCTTTCATCAGATGTATGCACATGAAAGGTTATGACTTCTTGGGAAATGAAGTCATTTATCATTCTGAGATGCTCCTCTTGGCCCCTGCTAATCTTCGTTATTCTAAAGTCTGTTTTGTCAGAAAATAATGTAGCTACTCCAACTTTCTTTTAGTTACTTTTTTTTAGGAATATTTTTCCTCATCTCTCTACTGTTAATCAATCTATGTCTTTGTATTTAAAGGCAGTTTCTAGTACACAATATATCGTTACTTTTTTAAGCACTTTAAATATCTCTGTCCTTTCTTATAAAGAATACTGGGTAGGGTGAAAAATAATTACTTGTTCCTTATCCTTGCCAGAAATGCAAGAGATTCTCTTGGCTCTTCATTGCAAAAATCTGCTGGGGTTGCTGGAGGCAAAATTCACAAAACTACAGGGGCTCCGTAAGACTGCAGTCTCCAGGAGTTTCTCTTTCCCTAGTCTGCACTCCACCCTTTGAACTAGCCTCCAGCAACTAGTCAAGTTACCATTTAATTGTTCCTACAACTCCAGGCTCCAGTGGCTTCTGCTTCTAGCAAGCTGATCTGGCCTTTGATTCTCTGTATTTGCTCATCTGTCCAGATTTTGAGGCAGTGTTTTTTCCCTGTGATCTTAATTCTCTGAACAAGAAATGTCGTTAATTTTCAGTTTATTCAATATTTTTCTTATTATAGAGAGAGCGTGATGACTTCTAAGCTCTTTAATATGAAAGCTGAAACTGGAAATATTCAGGCTATGTCTTAATGACCAGGCCTTTGATTTAATCTTTGATCAAGACAGTGTCTCAGTGTGATAACCTTTTACCAGTAAATGCAAGTTCTACACTCTCATATCTCATGTATACACCAGTTGCAAGCTAGCCAGTTCTTCTCTGAGCTCGTCTACTTAATGCAGAGCCTAAGAGCAGCAAGACCCAGCTTTCAGCTTTTTGCCTGGACGCTGTCTTGCGCAAGTCCATAATTAACTAGATTCAATGTTTACATCCCAACTTCCTTCAGAGGACAGTTTCACCAATGTTTCAATAGCACAGAACAGTTTCCTCACAGTTTCTCCAGGCATCTGTCACCTAATCCCAAATATGCTGCTGCATGTTTTAGACTTTTCTTGTGGTCATGCTCTACTTCTAGGTATTAATTTGTGCATTTATCAGCTCCTGCCGCAAAACAAACACCTTGAAAATCTCAGTGGCATAACACAAAAAAAGCATTGATACGTTCACTAGCTGGATTCTGGTAGGTCACTTGGAGAAATTTCATTTCAATTCAATTTGGGGTGTGTTTACTGATTAACTCTATTCCAAAGGGAATGATTCTGGGGCCCAGATAGGTGGAACACACTTACCAAGGACAGTATTTTCACACAGTAGTAATTTTGCAAAGGTACAGAGAAATACACTCCATGACTTGTGGTGGGTCTGAAAAGTCAACGTGACAAACTGTGTGGATATAGGAAGGGTGAAAAATTGCAGCCCAAAATTCCATCTTAAAAAAATGGCATAGTCATTGTATCAATCTCTTAAGTTTATCGTGAGTTAATATATGTGAAACGCTCTGGACAGTTTCTGACATTTGGTAAATGAAAATACATGTCAGCTATTATTATTTTAAGAGGTCATTTGAAAGGGGTAGTACAAAGTTATCGTGGAAACTGAAGTGACTGTGTTTCTGTTTGTTTACTGTTTTAAGCTAATGAGTTTAAAACATCTAGCTTTCCTTTAGGGGTTATTTTGAAAACTGTGTATTGGCTTATAATAAATGACTATATTTGGATAAGGAACATGCAACTCCTACATATTTGCTTCATATATGCAACCTATGAAATGGGAGAAAATATTTGCAAACCATATCTCTGATAAAGAATTAATCTCAAAAAAATGTAAGCAATGCTTACAATTCAATGGTAAAAAGAAACTAATAACCCAATTAAAAAATGTGCTAAGGATTTGAATAGACATTTCTCCAAGGACATACAAATGATCAACAGGTATATTTTAAAAATGCCCAGTGTTACTAATCATAAGTGAAATGCAAATCAAAATTGACAGATGAATGGATAGAGAAAATATGGTCTAGACATACATTGGAATACTATTCAGCCTTAAAAAAGAAGGAAATGCTGTAATATGCAACAACATGGGTGAACCATAAGGAAGACATTATATTAAGTGATATAAGTCAGTCACAGAAAGACAATACTGCATGATTCCAATTCTATGAGATATCTAAAGCGGTTAAATTCATAGAATCAAAGAGTGGAAACATGGTTGCCATGGGCTACAGGGAGGAGAAAATGAAGTATTACTAATCAATGAATGTAAAGTTTCAGTTAAGCGAGATGAATAAGCTCTAGAATTCTGCTATACAACATTGTACCTATAGTCAACAATACCGTATTGTACACTTAAAAATTTGTTAAGAGGGTAGATCTTATGTTGTGTTCTTACAAAAATTAAATTTAAAAAATCAATAGTAGGACCCCATTTATGCATTAGCATATTTATTTTAAAAGTAGAGTGAACCTTCCTAAATGTCATACATCAAAAATGTACGTAATTAGTTAATGTACCAAAATACTCTATGAAGATTTTTCTAGAAGTGGAATTAAAGAGTACTTGCATTAAAAAGAAATGTAGTGTAATTTATTGGCTTATCAAAAATGGGGAAAAGAGAGCTAACTTGGCTCAATATTTTCAAAAGAAGAAAGAGTCAGTGTTGTGACGTTTGAAGAGTTAGGTGACTAAAGAGATGGAGAAGGAGAAAGGATCATGCCGCTGAAACTATTGACATAACCTGTATCTCTATATTTGGTAAAAAAAATCACTTAAGAAGCAAAATAACTTGATAATTTTATCAAGAAATTTATGCAACGTTTAGCATCCCTAAACTATTATTTGCTTTATTTTTAAACTTTTAGATGATATCAGTAGAACAGAAAATGTTTCATAAATGCTGGATGTGATTTTAAGTACAAAAATTTATGTGGTCTGTGTTGGGCCCTGTTTGACCTATTTATTTTAACCGTATATTGCATCTAATATTTTTCAGTGTCTATTATTCGTCTAATCATTTATCAGCTGTCTATGTATTAGAATGAACCTATTCTTATGTTTACATATTAACCCATTTATACATATATATATTAGTTTTATATAACAGACTAATGTCATAATAGTATCTATTTATAACTTTATATCTATCATCAATAAGAAAGTGATAGGTATCCAGGAAGTCTATTTCTCTGATAATTGAGGATTATTTCACACATGTGTATATGTATTCCTATTTTTCTTCCTGGTTTTCCCCTTTCTTCTTCTCTCTCATTCAAAACAAAGACACATTGCCTCAGAAGCAGAACATTTGAGGGGAGAAAAGACAATCTTGAGAACTTTTGTGTTACTTTGGGGAAAGGAAATTTTCAGGCATATGCAAAGCACATTGGACAGAAGCAATAGAAAGAGCAGATTTGTTGAATTCAGACAATAACATTGATTAGAAAGAAGATGCTGGGCAGCGACTGGGAGAAGAGAATGAGCAAGAGCAAAGTGGACTTGGGGTAGAAGTTTTATTAGAGAGAAATGACTGGGTCATGTATACAGGGAGATAGGACCTTAGGCTGTCTCACCAAAGACTTCTGCAAGCCAGACACCATTCAGAAGTCACGAGAGCAGCAACTCCTGATGGGGCCCCACGCAGATCTGCAGGAGAAGTCTCAGTACACCCGTGTGTGGATTAATGAACGATGCCTGGAGCCTTAATTGGCCCTCTCCTGCCTACTGGTACCTTGGCACACGAATTTCCTACAACCATAGCACAACCCCTGGGATGTGGAGGACATCCCAAGAATGACTGAAGTGAAATTTTCCAGTGGAACATCAGAATAGGGATCTGCAGTCAGATTTTTTTTTTTTAAATTTTTCACATTGTTGAATTCGAGGACAATTTTAAACCCATACTCTTGTTTTCACTGTAAACACTAAAAATAGGATTCCTAATAAATTGTATTTAATCTTCCCTATCATATTGACTTTAACAAACTTCTGCAGTTATTTTTTGTTGAACTGTGGCCATATTTATTCATGATAGTTTCTGCTGTCCTGCATAATAATTAAACAGATTAATGATATATTAACCCAAACGTTAAATAACAACTGAAGATTTTGACTTCCGTTTCTTGCTGTCAGATTTGCTGGCCCTTACTTCTTAACCCTCAGTAACTTTCTGCTTGCCACTTAATGTTTGTCTTCTAAGCTTTTTAGATTGGGAAATATGATAACTAATCATTTCCCAATTATTTCCAAATATAAGTAGGCTCTAAGTCATGGTATGAAAATTTATTCAGCATGTAGCATGAGTTAAGTTTAGCACATGTGACCATTAGGTAACTTTTCTGCTTTTATTAATGGAAATTAAGTGATTCTTGTTTAAGCCTAATAGAAGAATAAAAATATTCATTCATTATTGAGTGATGAATAAATATATTTATTTTCTATAATAAATCTGGTCTTATTAAATAAGTATGTCACCTAGGAAGCTGACATTGAATGATCAGGAAGAAACTCCCAAACTTAGACAACTTTGGTTAACTTCTCAACTTTTTGTTCACTTTACTCTAACTCAAGTGAGGGCAGAGGTTTGGTTATAAAATCTCAGGTTCTCCTAAATCTGGCACCAGAATCAAGTCAAATTATCTTGCTTATAGAGGGAATCAAGTCTCCTTCTGTTAATGGCAGGATTTATTTATTTTCTAGATAACTCTCAGGCTAAGAACGTGCCTTCTTTAGGATCCAAATTTTACAAGAGAAAGAGGTTCCATTTCTGATCTCCGTGCTTGCACAGGTCCATAGTTTTGTTTCCTACTGCTAAAGAGTCATTTCTGTGAGATTTCTTTTTAGTAATGGTGATGGAGTCTATTGCAGACCAACTAATTCAATGTACTGGAAAAAATTCAAAAACACCTATTTGAAAGTATAGAAAACCTACCAAGTCAGCTAGGATTTAAAATCTTAAGCTCTAAGAAAGAAGAGGAATGTATGAGTGGACCGTGACACCCTGCAGCCGTTTCCCCTCTCGGTACCTCCTATACGTAAGTGGCTCAGGATGGAGACTGATGAGACAAGCAGTCTGTAGGAGCTAAGACGTTGTGTGACTCCACTGAGTTCTCAGGATTAGGGATAAGAAAAGATATGACTGAGTTCTGGTTTGCCAAGGCAGTCAAGACAGGAACAGCCAAGACGCTGAAATGAAAGAAAACACATGGAGTAGCAGGAGGCTGACAGACTAAAAGACGGGAAGCCACGCCTGCATGCCCATGTTCACTGCAGCATTATTTACAATAACCAAGGCATGGAAACAACGTGAGTGTCCATCGGCGGATAAATGGATAAAGAAGGAGAATATAGATATCTATCTATATCTATCTATCTATATTTATATCTCTCTATATATCTTCTATATCAATAATATTCCATTGTGCATATATATACAAGGAACTATTATTGAGTCATTGAAGAAGGAAATCCTGCCATTTGTGATAACATGGATGGAAGTTGAGGGCATTATGCTAAGTGAAATAAGTTAGACAGAGAAAGACAAATATTGTATGATCTCACTTATATGTGAAATCTGAAAAAAAAACAAAAACAAAAACAAAAATCAACTCATAGGTACAGAGGACAGATTAGTGGTTGCCAGAGGTGGGAGTGGGGGTGGGGGAAATGGGTGAGAGGGATCAAAAGGTACAAAGCGCTGGATATAAGATAAATAAGTCTGGGGATGGGATGTACAGCTTGGTGACTATAGTCCATGATTCTGTACTGTCTATTTGAAAGTTGCTGAGAGTAAATCGTAAAAGTTCTCATCACAAGAAAAGAAAGAAAATTTGTAACTATGTGTGGTGATGGATATTAATTAAACCTATATGGTAATCATTTCACAATATATACGTATATCAAATCATTATGTTGTGCACCTAAAATTAATCTCAATTATATCTCAATTAGAAAAGCTAAAATAAAATTACAAATAAAATTCTAGAAAGAAAAAAATGAAATTAAGCACTAAATGAATGTTTAAGTTAAGCAGAGCAGGTGAGAGGAATAGGGAACTGGAAGATAAGACAACAGAAATATCCAATATAAAATACAAAACCAGAAAAGTTTGAAAAATACATAAAATATTTAAATTCATTGATCTAAATATTTATCTGATGGTTAGAAAATGTATGACAAGTAAACTAAAGAAAATACAATGAGAGGAATTATAAGAGTAGAAGAAAATAAAAAGTAAAACGACACCTAGAAAATGAGCGAAACCAAAATTTTTTTAAAATAGTACTGAAAAGGAGACAAAGCACAAATTACCAAAATCAGGAATGAATGGAGATCATTACTAAATCTTGCAGGTGTTAAAATGATAGAGGGCCCTATAATCTACTTTATGCTACAAATTTGAAGATTCAGATTAAATAGACAAACTCTTAGAACCACAATTTAAAAGTGATGCACAAAGAATTAGAAAATATTTTACAAGACGTTGAATCTCTAATTACACATCTCTGATAAAGAAAAATCCAGGCCCAGGTGAATTATAATATACATTGAACCAAAAAAGCAACGTATTTTCACAACAACAATGAACTAAGAAGGCTGAAATAATTCATTTAATGAGGCCAGAACAATAATCATCATAAAATCTGAGAAAGATAGTACAAGAAAAAATTACAGGCCTCTGTCTTCCATGAACAGAGCCGCGACGGAATTCCACACCAAATATAAGCCGACTGAATCTGCCTATGTGTAAGAATAGCAACACATTTTCAGTAAGCGGAATTTATTACCAAATGCAATTCGGTATAACATTTTAAAATCAATTTATCACATTAACATAATAAAGTAAGAAGATTATATGGATCTCAAATATAAGAGAAATAGCCAGATTATCAATTCATGATAACACATCACAGCAAACGCTTGTATAAAGATCAGCGGCATGCTGTTTGGCAAAGTTGTCTTTTATGTATTTTTGTTTTTCTTTTTTTATTCTTGTTAGTATATAGCATCCTAGATTTCCATCAATGTGTTTTGCATTAAAATCTGTTTTTTCTGATGCTAATATAATTTCTTCAGGTTTTTTTAGGTCAGTGTTTACAATGTGTATCCCTTCCTTTACTTTCAACCTTTATGAGGAATTTGTTTTACTTGCATCACTTGTAAAGAGCAAATGGCTGGATTTTAAATTTGTAAACTAATCTTGTAATCTCTCCATTCATTGTTAGTCTCTTGGTTATTTTCTATTCAATTACTTTGCATTTCTGTACCTCGCTCTTTTTCTTTCTTTCATCCTTTTTTCCTCCTTGAATTCTGTTACAGGGAACAATTTTTCCTGAGGAACGCCTTTTGATTGTCGCTGCTGGTTTTGAAGCCACATGGCATTATGACTACTGTTTCAATGATTTTCCTTAAATTAATAATTTATGTAAATACTTCAAATTAGCCTAACAAAATACTCAAGCTATTCTCTACTTCCATCCTCCTCCCAATCATAGAAAGAAATGTAGCACACTTTAATTACATTGACCAGGCTCCAGTTTCCGCCCTCACCGCATCCTACCCAGTAGCAATGTATTACTTTGGACGTGAGGGGAGGAGAATTATTTGAAACATTTAGAGGTTATTTTTAACATTTACTTAAATTAACTAGCAGATGTATCAATGAATATGTCTGGTATTGTTGCATGAATCTCACACCTTCCATTTTATTCGCTTTTTCCTTTTAATAAATCTCTTTTAATAGATCCCTTAGAGATGATCAGTGTGAAAAAATATTAATGTACATGTGTCTGAAAATGTCTTCGTTTTTGAATAATATTTTATCCAGGCATAAAATCCTAATTTTTCAATTCTTTCTATTGCTAATTTGAACTTGTCTTTCCACTGTGTTCACATCCATTGATTTTGATGAGATATATCTATTGTACATCTTTACGTTATAATGTCTTTCACTGTGGTACTTTTAAAAGTTATTTGTCCTTGATATTTTGGAGTTCTATTCTGATGCTTCTAAATGTGTAATTATCATGTGTAGTACTTTTCCAATCTGTGTTCTGTAGTCTTGAATTAGGAAACTTTCAGATATTTTTATTATTTTTAAATTGTTCTCTGCAATCCACTATATCTAGATTAAGACAATTCCCAAAATAATATATGCCACTACCAGAAACTAAATTTTCTGTATTTGATTCTAAATGAACGCTGAAAGAGGAAAACTGAAGTGAATTTGCATTCCTTTTTCTGTAATAATACGTAGCACCTGACCAATAAAATGATAGCAACCTGAATTTTGGTTCCTTCAGACCCTGTATTTTTGAACAGAAAATCCATGATGAGGAATTCGAGATGATTCTTACCTGCTTCCAGACAGGTAATGTTGCTCCCTTTCAGAGGTTAAACCAGTTTATTTTAGTCAACAATCGTACTTTTCAAACCAATGCTGTCAGTTCCAGTAGTTATCAGAAAATACTCCATACTTTAAAAGTAAGCTAAATTCTGTCTTAGTTTTCCATGTTGTTGCGCTTATATTTATTTTCTCTCTTCATATGGATTTTATTGAAACAATAGCAGTCTTCTGTCTGGAATTGGTAGCTGTATGTTTAAAATAATCAGTTATATTTTAATGTGAAGGATAGAATTTAAAGAAACCACTCATTGATGACACAGTTTAATTTCACTAATTAGACTTACCTATTTAATCCTACACACTACAGACGGAGTCTGTACAGGCAGCAGCAAATTGAAGCAAATATTATCAAAAGTAATATACTGAATTTGACATTAAATCTGTAATGGGTTAATGTTGATTTTATTTTAGCATTTCACACACGTGAAAAATATAAAGAGAATGAAAAATTATGCAAATTGTAGAGACCTAAAATAAAACATCTTATTCAATATAATTGACAATAAGATGAAAATGAATACTCAGTATGCAATCTTCATTTTTAAGACGTATAAAATTTTCTAATATTTGTTACAAGCTATTTAGATTTTCTACATGATAAAGAATAATATTCATATCAGCTTTTCAAAGATGATGTTATTTCAAAATTGAATATACTATTATGTTTTTTGTGCTTTAGAAACTAAGCAAACACTAGGACAAAATAAAAATTATTTCAATTAAAGTAGGTGTCACTAATGTGAATAAACTCAATTTCAGTCCACTAGATTGAAAATGCCTAGTGAAAAAAAAGGTAAGTTTGGTTTATATAAAGGCAAGTTTTTTTCAAGAAAAATAAAAAGCAGAAATAGGGAAATAAGCCTGTGGGAAGGGAATAATCTCTTGAGAGATATCCCTGTTCGCCAGTGTGATTGTTTGGTTTCCCTTTGGCAATATATAAATATGATTATAGCTGGTGATTGATAATGGTTATTTCTCCTGACGCTTCTAAACCAAGAGTAAGATAAGACTTAAACAAAAAACAAAAACAATACAAAAAACAAAAAAACAATCACTCTACCATCTACATAATTCCAATATATTTTTGCTTTTGGTTGCTTTTAAAAACATCTAGAAGACTTCAATGAGCATCTCATTACTGACGGAAAGCTCTATTTAACAGAAAATTATTCCTACCCATAGAAATGACATTAGTTTCAGACTGTCAATGTCGGTTTTATTGGTATGTCATTAATCATTGCCTTGGAGGTGACACCTGGGGAAAATGATTTAGTGGAGGTTACAGCACTTAGATGTAACCCTCAGAATATCCAATTTATTTCCATTGTGGTCAGTGAAACATATTTCAATAGATAATGACACTGACAGACATTTAGATCAGAGAGAGATTTAATTCATTTCTATTTATTAATACTGTTAGCTTAATTTTGTTTTTTAAGTAAAATGACTTTAGTCAATTGATACATTGTTAAATATACTGTAATGTAATAAACGATTTTTTGATGTAGTTATTATTATGTAATACTAAACACAGAAATTCCCAATTTATTCTGAATTATTTTTTATTCTCCAACTTTTCTATTTCTCTTCATTAGAGAAATTTCCTATTGTCTCAGAAAACTCAATTTTTTTCAATGCTTCTTTAAAATATAATTTTTAAGTTGTGTCTCCCTGTCATTATTATAGTCTATTTTTCATTTAATTATCATTTATCTTTACTTTATCAGTAACAATTTATCAACAATTACTTACTGATGCTCTAATAAATACCAAGCTATATGACTTGATAATAAAGTGTGGAATAAAACAAACAAAACCCTTTCCCATATAAAGTTTACACACTCCTGGGAGAGACATCCCTTAGTCAAGCCCTCCCATAAGCAAAATTTTTTTTTTTTTGAGGAAGATTAGCCCTTAGCTAACTCCTGCCAATCCTCCTCTTTTTGCTGAGGAAGACTGGTCCTGAACTAACATCTATGCCCACCTTCCTCTGCTTTATACGTGGGACGCCTGCCACAGCATGGCTTGCCATCAGTGCCATGTCGGCACCCAGGATCCGAACCAGCGAACCCCGGGCTGCCGAAGCGGAACGTGTGCACTTAACCGCTGTGCCACCAGGCTGGCCCTCCCATAAGCAAATGTAAATTTACAAGTGTGAGAACTGTTGTGTGCTAGACATGAATAAATCAATACTAGTAATTAATAAGGAGCATACTTTTATTCTGCGATTATGTTTGCATTTATTGGAGAACGGACAATTATCTTTTTTGAATTAAACACTGATATAGATATTAAGTTTTACAAGTTTTAGCCACTTAAAAAACATAAGAGATAGTTATTCTATGTTGACTCGTTCTTACCCTATCTCTACACCATGAGATTCAAGTTCTGGGCACTAACAATCACATTAAGCCGTATAATAATTATCTTCTTTTTCAAAATCATCTTCAAAATACTACTTACTAAGCAGTCATTGTGCCATGTCCCATTTTATTAAATGCCTCATACACATTATATGCCAACTCACAAAACGTGCAATCAGTATTTACCCACATATTGTGAGGAGACAGAAGATTGGAAATTTTAATTTTATTAATCAGTGTCACATAATAAGTAGCTAAGCCTAGATTTTCTCCTTTAGTAAATATAATTTCTATGATTTATTTATCATTTATCATTAACGAAATGAAAATTAAAAGTTGAAAGTCACACTACTGGTTGAAATAATGTTAGGACAAGAAGAGTTCCTGACATTCATTATCTATTTATATGTATCTATATCTATCTTATATCTATCTGTATCTATAAATATAAAACTCTGCTTGTCTCAAACTAATTTAATCGTGGTTTCTTAAAGAAACATAACCATGAAATAGTCACTTTAAGCTGACATAATGCGCAGAAAATAGGGGAGAGGTTAGGGAGCATTAAATTAACAAGAATCGTATCTCCTATCCATACAGTTGTAGCTGTCTCTTCAAAGCTTGTAGTGCCTAAGGAGTTTATGTCTCACAACTATTCTTGGCACTTTTTGTCACTTTCCATTCCCCACTGTTTCCTAATAGGACAGCAGTGTCTGGGCTATAGGAAGAAGTGTAGGGGAGTGGTAGTCCTGGCAAAGGCGCCCTGAGACACGAGTCCTCCACCGGGTGTCTGCGGAAACCGGCTCTGCCACGGATCATGAGGAAAACACGCCCCATTGAGTCAGAAAGGGCAGATGGGGGAGTCACCTTGGAAATGATTATTCTAGGAGTCATATAACTTGAATAATATAAGTATTTCAGCCGTTTTAAGCTCAGGGGATTTAAAGTACAAGACTTATTTGTCAAAATTCTCAAAAGATTAAGAGAAAGGAAGGGGAGAAAGATTGGATTGTGCTTCTATGGAATCAAATATGAGCGCTGGAGGTTTTGAAGTCCACTCTTTTTGATTTAACAATGAAACCTCTATTAACGACCTCGTGGACCAGTAAACCATATTAGGTACACTTCGAAAACATTGTTCAAATATATTTTTAATGTGGGATAGGTTGAATTAAAATTTAGTCTAAAAAGACTCAAAATCATAACTATTACTATCTCATGTTTAATTCCTTAATGGAAGAAACATATATATATATATGTATTTTTCTAAGTAACATATACATACATAAATATATATATATAACATATATATAGACACACATACACATACACATTCATATGTATATTCTGGTTTAAAACTTTCTTTTTTTGGTCTGTATCTATATCTATATTTATCACTTTAAACCAAAATGTGTTGATAACAAGGAACGTTAATACTATTATCAAGCAATTCCTTAGAAACTATTCAGGATATATTTTCATTATGTCTGAATTACATTTTGTACATATGTTCCCAAAACTTGCTCACTCCACCACAAACACACAATAATGCAAAGGATAATTCTTTTAGATGTCAGAAAAACAAAATTCCAAAGGTCATGGTAGTTCTTTAGATCCAATTTTTAAGTCATTTAAAAAATAATTTAGACTCCAAGCAACATTTTCAAGGAAGCTGCTGTACTAATATATTTAACTAAAGAGATATATAAATACTGAAATTGTGTGAAATAATATTCAAATGAATATCCAGAATTTAACAACCTTCAACTCAACTGATCAAGAGAATAATAAGTAATATTCATTTTAATATGTAACTGAATCCATTTTGCTTGCAATGAAGGTCAGAGATTCATTTACAGCAGCATTATCTCTCAAATAGGAGACTTTATATGGATAGACGCTGGTCTTAGACAGGTACTGAATGTTGCTACAGCAACCAGAAAGGTTGGAAACCAGGATCAATGCAGTCAAAATTAGGGCGGCTATAGTTAAACCATGTTTTGGGAATAGGTTTGCTGTTCTTATTGCAAGAAATATGAATTGTTCTGCTAATTTTTTTCAAACAAAACATGCACTTATTTCTTTCAAGTAAAAAGAACAATTATATGTTTCACTGGTCATTTGCTTAGATACAATTATAATGTATTTTATAATTATTTTCAAAATGAAATTACATTATTTTATTTGCATTTAAATAACTTCACATTAGTAAACCAAAGTAGGTTTGATCATAATCTACTGGGCATATTGAATGAAAACCAATACTTTGGTTGTGTCCCGATAATGAAAAATAACTTAGGTGTTAAATATATACCTAACTAATTCTATCTCTGATGGATGTTTTAACAATAATATGGCATTTACTTCAAATTTAAAACTCATGCTCTATAACTTCATTCGGCACTGTTCATTAGAAGCGTTAGGTAATCAGAAAGACAAGATATAAAATAGCTTAAAGATTCCGCTTAAGCTTCTGCCAATAGTTAGCCGCATTTAGAAATAGCACTCAGATGTTCTGAGTCAGAATTATTCTTTCATCAAGTGTTATTGGCAAAATGTGGTATGAAAAATGACATTTCAAGATAGAAAAATTTTATTTTGAATTTGTGCATGTCACCTATGCTTCTGAATTCATTACAGTTATCAGGAATTCCTCAAAGTGTCTTTATGTTTTTAAGTAGACATAGTACAAAAGGCTATGTATTTTTTCTGAATGACTCCACGAAGCTGTCACCTCTTAGTATACTTACAACCAGCTTTCTTGAGTTATAACTGGCATACAACACATGCACACGTGTGAAGTGTAAATTTATAAATTTGTAGTGGAACTACCACTAGAATTGTGAAAATTAGCGTTTATTACCTATGAAAGCTTCCCAGTGCCCTTTTATAATTCTTTTCTTATGTCCCCTTTCAAATCCCACCCCCTCTATCCTCAGGCAAACACTGGTCTACTTTGTCCCAGATTAGTTTGAATGTTCTAAGATTGTAATGTCAATGAAAATAATCCATAACCAATCTATAAATGAAGATTTGGGTGAGTTTATTCTAAGCTAAAATGTGAGGCCCATGACCCGGGGCCTTTCTTCCCGAAGAAAGAAAGGGCACCAAAGAAGTGGGGTGTACAGAGTGGTTATACACCCCCAAAGAGGATGTTTCACATAGGATTGAAATGTCCCTTTTACAATAGTCGCGAGACTTCTCTGTTGGCACAGCGATTGATGGACACAGCAGGTAGGTCTGCTGTCTCAGTGGATACGTCAGGGTGGCAGGTCTGTTGTCTCGAGCTGGGTGGTCACAGGTGAGCTGGGTGGTCAAAGGTGAGCACAGCAATCATTTACTAGCATAAGGAAAGATGCTTATCCTTAAGGAAATGCCAATGTGGGGGGAAGTTGCACCTTCATCTTAAGGGCATTTGTTCTTGCCATAGGAAATGTTTAAAGCAGATATACAATGTATGCTCAATGGCCATGGTCAGGCCCTTTTGGGAAAAACTAAGTCAGGCCAAATTAGGTTTACACCAAATGGCTTCCTCATATACTCCCATATATCCTATTGCTTGCCATTTCTATTTGTCAGTAATATAAATAGAATTATACAGTACACACTTATTTTGGACTGGATTTCTAAATTTTTAATTATTTTGGGAGTCATCTATGTTGTTGAGTGTACCAATAGTTCATTCATTTTTGTTGCTGACTAGTATTCCTTTTCATGGCTATATAACAAGGTTTATCCACTTATCTCTTGGCTATTTGAATGGTTTCCAGATTCTGGCTATTGCTAGTTGATATAAACACTCATATGCTGATTTTTGCATGGACATATGCTTTCATTTATTTTGGGTAAGTATGTAGAAGTTTAGGGATTCAGTGAAATGGTAGTTGTGTATTTAACTTTTTAGGGAACTGTCAAACTGAATACAGAGCCCAGAAATAAATCCATGCATATATGGTCAATTATTTTTCAACAAAGGAGCTAAGATTACACAATGGAGAAAGGGTAGTCTCTTCAATAAACAGTGTGGGGAAAATTGGGTAGCCACATGCAAAAGAATAAAACTGGACCACTATCTTACAGCATAGACAAAATCAACTCAATCCAATGTGTATTAATGACTTAAACATAAGAGTTGAAAACATAAAACGCCTAGAATAAAACATAGGGAGTAATCTCCTTGATATTGGTCTTGACAATGATTTTGGGGTTTGACACCAAAAGCGAAGGCAACCAAAGCAAAAATAAACAAGTGGGACTACATCAAACTAAAAAAACCTTCTGCACAGCAAAGGAAACCATCAACAAAATGAAAAGGCAATCTATGGACTGGAGGAAATTTTTGCACACCGAATATCCAATAAGGGGTTCGTATCCAAAACATACAAGGAACTGATACAACTCAATAGCATAAAAACAAATAATCCAGTTAAAGAACGGATGAAGGACCTGAGCAGATATTTTTCCAAAGAACACGTACAAAAGACAACAAGTACATGAAAAGGTGCTCAACATCACTAATCATTGGGGAAATGCAAATCAAAACCACAATGAGATGTCATCTCACACCTGTTAGGATGTCTATTACCAAAAAGTAGGAGATAACAAGTGCGGCAACGATGTGGAGAAAAGGGAACCCTTATACATTGTTGATAGGAATGTAAACTGGTATGGAACTATGGAAAACACTATGAAGCTTCCTCAAGAAAGTAAAAATTGAACTACCAAGTGGCTCAGTAGTTTTACTCTGGGTATATATCCAAAGTAAATGAAATCGTTATTTTGGGGAGGTACCTATTCACCCATGTTCATTGCCACATTGTTCATACTAGCCAAGGGACGGAAACAACCTAAGTGTCCATCAATGGATGAGTGGATAAAGAAGATGTGGTATGTTAGTACAATGGAATATTATTCAGCCTTAAGAAAGAAGGAACTCCTCCCATTTGTGACAACATGGATAAAACTCGAGAACAGTATGCGAAGTGGAATAAGCCATACAGAGAAAGAAAAATACTGCATGGCGTCAGTTATATGTGGAAACCAAAAATCAAAAAATCAAAGTCATAGAAACAGCGGGTAGAAAAATGGTTGCCAAAGGCTGGGGGATGGGGCATCCAGGGAGAGACTGGTAAAAGGGTGAAAACTTTCAGGTATAAGATGAATAAGATCTGAGGATCTAATGTCTAACATGGTTATTACAGTAGATAACACTGCATTGTGTAGCTGAAATTTGCTGAGAAAGTAAAACTTAAATGTCCTCACCAAAAAAAAGTAAATATGTGAAGAACATATTAATTAACTCAATGAGAGGAATCCTTTCACAATGTATACATACAAGTTTCCTTGTGTCTTTTTTAAAAATCGTGTTTTGTTTTTTAACAGTAAGAACATTTAACATACTATCTACTTTCAACAAATTTTAAAGTACACAATACAGCACTGTTAACTATAAGGCACCATGTTGTACACCAGAGCTCTAGAATTTATCCATCTTGCACAGATCATCACATGTACACTTGTATCTCACAATTTTGTCAATTATACTTCAACAAACCTGGAAAAAAAAGAGAAACTGCCAAACTGCATTCCTAAGTGATTGTGCCTTTATACATTCCCAGCAGCAGTGTATGAGAGAACAGAAAACTTTACATATTTTTATTTTTTTCTCTCAAATTTATTGTACTCTGAATTTTAATGAAGAGATCATAATCAGCCAATTTGTTGAAATTTTCCCACCCATGGCTGGATGAAGATTATCCTCTATTTGATTCCTCCAGAAAGATTCATAAGTGCAGAATTACCTGAGTTATTGTCTAATAACCTTACCACAGCCTAGGTATGTGAAGAAAAGCTTGGTTAGATACAAAACCTTGGCTCAAGTTTCACTTTCTTGAATTTCTTTAAAATATTACATTAATGCTGTCTTGTTTTGTCTGTTGCTTTTGAAAAGTGTCTTGCTAATCTGATCTTACTTTCTGTTGCAAGCGGTTTGGTCTTTTCAACAGGATGCTCTCTGGAATACTCCTCTTTATTCTAAGGATAATTTATTAATATATCTCAGATTTGGGCCTTTTTAATGGGTAGATTAGATCTTCTTTTGGTTCCAGAAACATTTTTAAATCATAGTTTAGAATCAGTTATTCACTTCCTGGGACTTTAATTTTACTGCGTTGAGTTTCTTTTACCTGTCTTCCATATTATCTACTTTCCCCTGACAGTTAATGTTTCTTTCTTTCTTTCTCTTATTTTCTTCTCTCTTTCTTTCTTTTTCTTTCATTTTTGCTTGAGGAAGATTGTCCCTGAGCTAACATCTGTGCCAATCTTCCTCTACTTTATATGTGGGTTGCCACCACAGCATGGCTGAAAAGTGGAGTATTTCTGCTCCCAGATCCGAATGCATGAACCTGGACTGCCAAAGCAGAACATGCCAAACTTAACCACTATGCCAGGGGGCTAGCCTCTCTTTATTTTTATTTTCTTGGCTGTTTCAAGGAAAATCTCAATACATTTAATTCCCTTTTTCAATTGAGTCTATTCTATTCTTGGGTCTTGGTAATTTTATCTTTATTTCTAAGAGAATTATTTTCGTATCATTTTCTTTTCCAAGTTTTTTTTTTTAACTTTCACTTTGAAATAATATTAGATTTACAGAAAAGTTGTAAAAATAGTTCAGAGAGTTACTGTGTACTCTTCATCCAGCTTCCTCCAATCTTCTAGTTTTACTAAACCATGGTAATATATAATTTAATTTAAGAAGTAAACTTTGGTATAACACTATTTTTTTTGCCAATAATATTTTTTATTTCGTTTCCCACTATTAGTCAGTAGGATGCTCATTAAAACAACAAAGAGATACAATTTTTACCCAAGATATTGTCAAAAAATTTTTATAATAGATTAATATCAAACATGGTAAAATACAAGTGTTAAGGCTATAAACTGGTAGGCAATATCTAATGAAATTTTAAATGTGTGTACACTTGACAACAAAAATTCACTTATAAATGTTCATGCTAGATACAGTTACCAGATAAAACAGAGGATGCCCAGTTAAACCTGCATTTCAAATTTAAAAAATATATTTCTAATATGTCTTATGCAATATATTTTTTATTGCGATAACAATTATTTATAATATTTTATAGACTTCAAATGTACATCATTATAATTTGACTTCTGTATATGCTACATTGTGTTCACCACCAAAAGTCTAGTTTCCATCCATCACTGTACAAATGCTCTCCTTTACTCCTTTCGCCCTTCTCCCACGCTGCTTCTTCTCTGGCAACCATCAATCTGTTCTCTGTATCTTATTGTTGTCATTGTTGTTTTATCTTCCACATATGAATGAAATCATACAGTATTTATCTTTCTCAAGGTCCATCTGTGTTGCTGCAAATGGCAAGATTGTTTCTTTTTATGGCAGAGTAGTATTTCATTGTGTGTGTGTGTATATATATATGTATATGTATATGTATATATACATATACATATACCGTATCTTCCTTTATCTATTCATCTGTCAATGAGCACTTAGGTTGTTTCCCCATCTTGGCTAATGTGAATAATGCTGCAATGAACATAGACATTCATACATCTTTTTGAATTAGTGCTTTGTATTCTTTGAATGAATACCCAGAAGTGGAAATTCATCCAGAATTTGTAGCTGGATTGTATAGTAGTTCTATTCTTAATTTTTTGAGAAATTTCCATACTGCTTTCCATACTGGCTGCACCAATTTGTATCCTCTCCAGCAGTCTACAAGCGTTCCCTTTTCTCCACATCCTCTCCAACACTTGCCATTTCTTGTCTTTTTAATAATAGCTATTCTAATGGATGTGAGTTGATATCACGTTGTGGTTGGATTTGCATTTCCCTAACAATTAGTGATGTTGAACATCTTTCCATGTGCATGTTGGCCATCTGTATATCTTCTTTGGAAAAATATCTGTTCAGATCCGCTGACTATTTTCTGATCAGATTATTTGTTTTTTTGGTGTTGACTTGTATGAGTTCTTTATATATTTTGGATATTAACTCATTATTGGATGTACAATTTGCAACCTTTTCCTCCCCATCAGTAGGTTGTCTCTTCATTTTGTTGATGATTTCATTTGCTATGCAGAAGTTTTTCAGTTTAATATAGTCTCATTTGTTTTTGTTGCTTTTTTTTTCTTCCCTGAGGAGACATATTCAAAAAAGATACTGCTAAGACCAACGTCAAAGAGCACAATATCTATATTTTCTTTGAGAAATTTTATGGTTTCAGGTCTTACATTTGAGTCTTTAATCCATTGAGTTAATTTTGCGCATGGTGTAAGATACTGGTCTACTTTCATACTTTCGCACATGGCTGCCCAGTTTTCCCAACACCATTTATTGAAGAAACTTTCATTTCTCCATTGTATATTCTTGGCTCCTTTGTTGAAAATTAGCTGTCCATGTATGTGTGAGTTTATTTCTGGACTCTCAGTTCTGTTCCACTGATCTGTGTGTCTGTTTTTCTGCCAGTACCATGCTGTTTTGGTTACTGTAGCTTTGTAGTATATTTTGAATCCAGGAGTGGGATATCTCCAACTTTGTTCTTTTTTCTCAGGATTGCTTTCACTGTTCAAGGTATTTTGTTGTTGCATATAAATTTTAGGATTCTTTGTTCTATTTCCGTGAGAAATGTCATTGGGATTTTGTAGGAATTGCATTAAATCTGTAGATTGCTTTAGGAAGTATAGACATTTTAACTATGTTAATTCTTCCAATCCAAGAGCATGGAATATCTTTCCATTTCTTTGTGTGTTCTTGGATTTCTATCAACAATGTTTTATAGTTTTCAATGTACAGGTCTTTCACCTTCTTGGTTAAATTTATTGCTAGGTACTTTATTCTTTTTGGTAAAAGCTATTAAATAAACAGCAGACTTTATTGGAATTCCCCTAATTTTTCCACTAACTTCTATTTTCTATTCAGTCCCCAACACAGAATGACTCCTTACTCTCCTCTAATCCGTGATAATTTCTCAGTGTTTCCTTGTTTTTCTTTTTTTTGAACAGCTTTCTTGAAGTATAATTTGATTCACAAAAGACTGCACATATTTAATATACACAATTGATGAGTTTGAACATATGCCTACACCCACGAAACTGTCACTGCAGTCAAGGAAACAGACATATCCCTCACCTCCAAAAGTTTCCTTATGTCTCCTTCTATTTTACATTTGGTTTCATTTTTTAACACTAAGAACATTTAACATGAGATCTACCCTCTTAAAATTTTAAAGTGCACGATACAGTATTGTTAACTATCTGCACTATGTTGTACAGAAGAGATTTACAGCTTATCCATCTTGCATAATTGAAGCTTTATATCAATCGAGCAACAACTCCCAATTTCCCTCTCTCCCCAGTCCGAGGCAATCCCCATTCTATTCTGTTTCTATGATTTTGATTATTTTAGATACCTGATAAAAGCAGAATTGTGCAATCTTTGTCCTTCTATGACTGGGTTATTTCATTTACCCTAATGTCCTCCAGGTTCATCCATGTTGTCAAAAATGGCAGGAATCACTTCTTTTTTAAGATGGAATCATATTTCATTGTATATTTCATTGTTTATGTACCACACTTTCTTTATCCATTCATCTGCCAGTGGACATTTGGGTTGCTTCCACATCCTGGCTGTGGTGAATAATGCTGCAATGACCATAGGAGAGCAGATATCTCTTTGAGATCCTGATTTCAATTATTTTGGATAAACACCAAGAAATGTGATTGCTAGGTATTTGGCGGTATTATTTTTGTTTTTGAGGAATCTTCACACTGTTTTCTATAAAGGCTGCACCAGTTTACATTCCCATCAACCTTAACACTTTTGAAGCATGCCAGATATTTTGTAAAATGTTTCTCAATTTGACTTTGCCTGATATATTCTCACAATTAACCTGATGTTACAGATTTTTAAAAACAATACTAGAGAGCTGAAGGGCCCTTTTCATCACATCGTTTCAAGGCATACATAATATTAACACGATTTATTGCTGGTGATGTTAGCCTAGATAATCTGGTGAAGGCAATGTCTGCCAGTTTCTCAGTGTAAAGTTTGCCGTTTGTTTTTTTGTCAAATTGTGTCCACTTTTGCTTTGAGTTGTTGCATTTCTAATTTGAGAGAGTTTTCCTTTAATATCTTTAAATGCTTTTTAAACAATATTCAATCATGTTAACAGCATTGTATAACAATTTTATTTACTTCATGTTGTTCACGGAAAAAAGTTTTACCATCTGAAGTATTTCAATTTTCTTTTTCTCTTTTATCTGTATACAATTTTTGTATATTTTCTTTTATTTTGAAATATAATTATATTTTCCTGGACCCTCAGTAGTAGCTGTGCTCAGGCAGGTGTGAGTGCTTGAGGGTGCTTAACTACCAGTTCTTGGTTGAAGTCTTCTCTCTTTCGCTGGTACAATCAATGTTATTCTTGTTTGGCTGTGATATATGCTATAGACTTCTTAATTTTCTTCTATTTTTTTCTTTCTTTCTCTTTCCTATACAGTCCGCAAGGGTCTTCTCCTTCTTTCAAATTGTTTCACTTTCTCAAAGAATGGTACTCTTCCAACACTATCATCTAGAATTTTAGCTTCCTCTTTACTAAAGAGAGTCTGTACTCTCAGTCCATTCCCAGGTTACTGGAGTTGGCTCTGCTGAATTTGGGTTTATTTTCTTACTCACGAGTAATGTGAAAGTTGTAATATTCTCTGTCTCACCCTTATGCCTAAAGTGGGGTGATATTATATGTTCTCCTTGTTGTTCTATGTAGTTTTGTCACAAAATGTATGACAAGATTCAGGTTTAGGAGGCTTTACTGTGTGAATTCTTTATTTATCATCATTCTTTTCTCCAACAATGGAAATTCTTTTAGATATAAAAGAACTATTATATTAAAAATTTTAATACATTCTGCATTTTCAAATCGGTGATTACAAAGACAATGCTTTAAACACAGACTTCAAGGAACTAGTTTGGAGGGGAAAAAAGATGACATTTCCAGTCTGATGAGTTAATCTTGACTGATTTTCACATTTCACACATAAAACGTCAATACAATGTGTGGATTCATTTCAATCACTTTATTAATCATTATTCTTTCTGAAGCATCCTGCCAGAATTAAAAAAAGAAAGTAACTAAAACTGCAAAGAAAAATCATACAGCAGCCTCACAGTTTTATTTTTTCACTCATCAAATCATCAAATACTCTTCATGGAGTGATCGTGTAGGATTTTCAGCTTTATCTCTTCCTGGCCCACATCATTACTCAAGCTTGCTGATTCTGAAGTGCGCTTAAATCAGTAGAAAATATTATTTGTAGAGAAGTTATTTTCTGATTTATTTAGCAGATATTTGTTTTTAGTTCTCTTCCTTATACTTGCAGTTTAGTCAATAGCTATCAAAAGTTCCCACAGAATAATTTTACGGCTTTGAGACTGTTGATAACAGGATATCAAAATCTGACTTCCAGGATGTAGAACAAACGATTTCAGTAGCATTTGCTGCTTATATGAATTATAAGTCATGATACTATTCATGTTAATTATCAAAAGCTCTTTCTAACTTTCTTAGAGAATGTAAGGTTATAGATCATTATCAATTGCATTAATTTTCCACTGTAAATGTCCAAACCTGGTTTATTATTAATTTATTTATAATTTATTCAACAAATATTAACTCAGTATCTACTGTACTTGGTTTAGAATATAAAAGTGAATAACTTATAGTCCCAGGATCTAGGGCAGAGGTGAATCCAGCATTCTAATGCAGGAGGAACTTAGAGCAGCAATTCGGTTCATTAGCAAGGAAAGGAGTTGTGTCTAGAAGCATAATTTACTTGACTTTCCCCCATTTTTGTTTAGACTGTATGTTATTTTCAGTGGATTGGAGGACTGTGATAGATTAGAGTCAGACTATCCAACTTCCCAATTTCCCACCAACAGACCACATAAACACGACCTTGAGGATGTCATAATGTAA
This sequence comes from Equus przewalskii, assembly GCF_037783145.1. NCBI lineage: Eukaryota > Metazoa > Chordata > Mammalia > Perissodactyla > Equidae > Equus > Equus przewalskii. Next base: position 4,953,761 of record NC_091838.1, read on the forward strand.
GGAATGAATAGAAAGGCAGCAGAAAGTTGTAATTCAATGATCTGACAAGAAATAGGTGTAGCAGTAGGTACTGAGAAGAATATCTTAGTCTTCTGGAGGAAGAGTTATCAAATTTGGGATGTGACCAATAGAGAGTAGTTGTTCAGTCATCTGATGTCGAATAGAGCAATGGCATTCCTGGTGGAAGGAACGAAAGTAATCCAAAAATGAGACCTCTTTGAAAAAGGAATGTTAAAAATGCCTTTTATACAAGGTGTGGGAGAGAAATGTAGACAGATTGAAAACTGGGAAGATAAAGAAGTGACGAATACCACGGGTCTTCCAGGCCATATTATAATCATGAGCATTATCATGAGACCACGCAGGGTTTTAAGCAACAGAAAATCAATTCTATTCACGTTTTAGAAGAATCACTTTGCCTAAATTAATAAAATAAATGAATATACAGATGGGGATGCAGATGGTGGAATCTGCACTGTATAACAATCCAGAGAGATATGATAATGTTATACGTTTTGTAAGATAATATTTGTATATAACGTTGAAATAAAGTTATTAGAAAAAGTAGGAACACTGAAGTTAACTTTTAAAAATTAAGCAGTATTATCAATTTAGTTTTTGAAACAGTAACTTTAGCAAAGGTAAGAGATGTGGCTTAATGTGGAGGGTATGAATGAGTAGGGAAAGACATTAGTACAGTGGGTTTCATTGATGCAAATAGCTCAGATTGAATTGCGCCAACACTGAAATCCATATATTGGATGATTTTACACTAATTGTATTTTACATAATGCATACAATTAATTTCATGATAATCAAAAGCTTACTTATATGGTTTGCCATATTTTTATTGTTCTAATGAACTAAATCAAATGTAACACAGTGAGGATGCTCACTTGAGTAACTACTGAGAAACAATGTTATAGTCATTTGAGGTAATCACTACTATCTTGTACCTCAAAGGAATGAATAAATGAATAAAACAGACAGTATGTTTGTAAAACAAATGCATTTATACATAAAAGAAATCTCTCGAGCAGCACAAAATATATATATTTATGTTAATTTCTTCATGTTTTTCTTTTTAGTCACATTTCCTCTGTTTCCCATTCAACTTTAAACATCTCAAAAAATGATTTTGTCATGCAATTTATAACCAACTGTACCTCATTCACTGGCCTGATGAAAATTGCTTTCTTTCTTACCTCTCGCCTTCCAGCCCTATTCCCTTGATGTGTTAGCTTTCACCAGCTTCGTAAAGAAGGGCATTTGTTTCCCCCAGTGCTTGCAAAACAATATAAAACAAATGGAGGATTGGTATAAAAGAACACCTGTTCAGAAATGAGATAAAAGCAGATAGTCTGGGTGAATAGAAACAGAACACCTTGCCCATCTTGCTTCCTTAAATTTCCAGAGAAAAATAATTTATTAACTGGTTTGGTAAATAGCCACCCTCATAGAGAACATCCTTTTATTTTCCTTATTCTTTGAGATATTTTTCTGAAAGGGGATTTGACAGCAGCGTACAATTGAGATTTCATAGGAAAGAGAATCTTTCACTTTGCAACTTCTGTTCTTGTTTGTAATTAGGAACATGGCAAATAAAGGCTAGTAGTAAGATTAAATTACATCATCTGAATTTTATAAGTTGAACACTTGGAATAGGACCTAACATTTGTTTTTATACCTTCTTCTAGGTTATGTTCTCTTAATGATGAATTTTTGTGAGAGAAGGAAATAAAACTTTAGAGCACTAATATTGGACATGTTTCTAGTAGTTGACGTCTAGAAGGTTTTAGATCCAATAAGACTTTTGTTGAGTGATGTATATGTATAATGGACTTGACACCCATTGGAATGAGCCAGAGCAGAGTAGATACTTCTCCTTTAGATGGTGCATTTGGGTGTCCATATGAAATTATTTCTTTTTCCGTAGAAAGGTGACTTGATTGGTGTAGCATCTAAGCCATTCTGAAAGACCCACACGTAGGGCGTTCATCCACAGAGCACTGCTTCTTTTAACCCAGACGTTAAGTAAGCATTTTCTCTTTTCTTATATTCCTCTTGTTATAGAAAAAAGAGATGGCTTGGACTTTGATAGTTTAAACATAGTTCTCTATAGAGGGAAAGAAAAGAACATGTCGTCTACCAGGCATATCTCCAGTCCAGTCATCCTACATCTTTTCAAGCACAGAGAAGTGTCTGTGTGGTATCTCACAGGGCCCGCCTGCACAGCAATCTATCAATGGTGGGGTATCAAATAAGGAGGAAACTATTATTGCTTTTATGTGTGAATTATTTTTAAAAGTTGTTTGTATATTTAGATGTTGTGATTTAGTGTAGTATCTGATGTAATTCACCTCTCTAACTATGTACCATGTTGACTGCCTCTTGCCTCTTCTATGCTCCAAATATTAACCAATCTACGGCCCAATAAACTCAGGTAAGATGTTAGAAGTTTCCTCACCACCACATTCTATGCAGTCACAAATTATCAATAAGCTTTAGTACTCAAGGTGAATTTCTTTTTCTCTTATAATGTTAAATTAAACAGCCTATGAGAAAAGTTTCAAGATATGCTGGGTCAAGCCGTGCTGGACTTACTAACATATCTTCATTCCCGGACCAAAAGACAACTATCAGTATCACTTATGTCAGTATCTCATGTCAGCCATAAGACACTGTAACAATAGCAGCCAGCTATTGTCATTCTGTTCATTTCTGGACTGCACTTGAAAATTTCGTTATGTCTGAAAACTTAAAAAAATAAGATACAATAAAAATTAAAAATCAGATATCTTTAATTTCATTAAACTCTTGGTTAATTTATTAGAACCAGCTCATGTTTGTAATTTAATATTAGTTTCCTAGCACTTTGCTATTTCCCTATCAGACACATGCAAGCTAGACAGAGTAAGTTTGCCATGGCTTGATATGTAAATAAGCTAAAGTAAAGCTTTTTAACTTTTTATATGTTTATCAAAATTAGATAAAAGAACTATTAAGAACTGGAGGAATCAAAACATTCAAAGAAAAAAACGTATAAAATTATATTGATTTGGCAAATAAAATAAATTAAGGAATTCAAAGCATCATATATAATACAAGAATAAGATATGTTACAAAATGTCCTGCAATAAGGAATTTGAAAATGAAAGAAAAGCTCCATGGAATTGAAATAGGCTGCAAAACATAAAAGGAACTGTAGCTATCAAAGAGACACAAATTAAATGTATAATTAAGTGTGCTTATCTATGCTGGTTGCTCACTTAAGTAAGTGAATATTCCATTTGATCTTTGAGTTAAAAAAGATAAATGACCTTAAAACTGACCCCTCCATGAAAATGTAGCAAACTTGCTAGCCAATTTAATGATCTGTATGTGAAGCCAAAAAGTTATAATCTCTCATTAGCTGTCACCTATTGATTTCTTGCTCTCATGATGACAATAACAGAGCTGAGAGAGGCTAAAAGACAAAAGTTCTGATTTAAAGAAAATGAGCACTTCAGAAGCATCATCACTATCAGATCCTGAGTAAAAAAAAATGATACTGAGCTAGTCAATTAATGTTGGCATTTATTTTCTCCCATAAAATGAGGAGGAAGAGTAGCTTGATCCTATTGGTTGCACGCTCCTAATGAAGCCCACGGAAATCTAATATTTTGCTATTTCTAATATCTTTGCTCTGTATATTCCACTTTCAATTGAATGAGTTCAGTTAGTAGGTTTTATTCAAAGGCAGCAACCAAAACTAAGGTCGGCAACATTCTCATACGTATTTCTTAGAAATTTTAGATTGATATCCAAAATAATTTTCTTCAAAAAAATTGGCTATAAGTTCATATGTTTTACAAGTGGAGGGCGAAGTTCTCTAATATCATGGTAACAAAGTTCCTCTAACAACATAAAGTTCCTAGCATTATCTTCTAGATAAAAAGTTGCCTCATTTAGTTTGTTTTGTAGAAAAGTAGTTCGATTAAAGGATTAGGAAGTACTTCTGGGAATTTATAAAGTACAATATGTTTTACAGATAATACATAAGTGTTTCGCCAAACCTCACTCAGCAAAGCAACAAGAACCAGCAGACCTGCCTACATCTGTGAAATCTGAGAACATATGTTTTACTGTTAAGCTTAATGAGGAGGTACACACCATTTTTATGAGCACGAACTTCAGTATAAGACACAAATATCTTTGATTTCAAACTAAAGAAACTGAATTAGCTGTGTGACCTTTGGCAATTTACATAACCTTCCTAAACTCACTTCCTAAAGTGAGGAAACTGAGGGCGTCTGTATAATTAGACTATCTTAGTATTAAATAAGTTAATGTGCATACCGCACTTGTCATGTTGCTTCAACATGGAAGGCACTCAGTGAATGTCAACTGTTATAGTTATACTTTTGGTAATTTTTTGGTCTAAAATACAAACTTTTGAAAAATATAAGGAAAGGCTACAGGAAGGAAGTCCACAGCCTTTGCATTTCAGTGGGTAGGTTAAGTTTACCATAATAACTACCGAAAATATTTATTTACCAAGTGAATCTCTAAATTGGGTGAAATAACTTTAAGTGGTGTGTGACTTAATGGGAGAGCCATTTTCATGCACAAAGGTATTCAATTGTTCCAGCATCGTTTTAAAAATCTGGACTGCCTCCTGTGGTATTTATCAAATTATTTAAAAATTAATTGAGCATAAGCATTTCTGGAATGATGGAGTAAATGTGGGTTTTGTATGTACCATTGATATCCTAATATTTGGTTGTAGACTGTACTATTTTATAAGGATAATTTTTCTATAGTTTTCTTATAATATTTCTGTATGATTTTTATATCAGTTCAGCACTGGCTTCATAAATTAAATGGTCCTTCCTGTTCTATTTTCTGAGGAAGTGTTTATTTTTATAGAATTAATATTATTCCTTCCTTAAATTTTTGGTAGAATTTGCCAGTGAGCCCATCTGGGCCTGAAGTTCTCTTTGTTTAAATATTTTAAAATACATATTCAATTTTCTTTGGTAAATATTCCTGTTCAGTCATTTCTTCTTCAATGAGCTTTCTTAGTTTCTATATTTGATGAAATTGGTCCATTTCATCTTAACTTTTCAAGTTTATGAGGATAAAGTTGTCCAAAGACTTCTTTTATGCATATTTTTTATTATCTTTATGGTCTATGGTTATTTCTCATTTTCATTACTGATTTGGGTAATGTGTGTTCTTTATTTTTCTTGATAACTGTGAATAATGGTGTAACAAATTTATTAATCTTTTCAAAAAAGCATTTTTATTTCATCGATTTTCTCTGTTGTTTGCTCTTTTCATTTTCATCAATAGCTGCTCTTATATTCATCATTTTCTTGTTTTGGGTTTAATTTGGTCTTCTTTTAGTTTCTTAAGGTGAAAGTTTATATCATTGATTTGAGAACATTCTTCAGTTTTATTTCGAGCATCAAGTGCTATAAATTTTAAAGCACAGAATATGGTCTATGTTGGTGAATGTTCATGTTAACTGGAAAATAATATATATTCCACTATTGTTGGGTGGTGTGTTATATAAATGTCATATATGTTACACTGGTATACAGTGTCATTCTGGTCTTCTAATTGTCCAATAATAGACAAATATCAAAGCTGTCTATTTCTCTTTTAGTTCTGTCAATTGTTTCTTTATATGTTTTATTTATTTATTTTTAAAATTTTTTTTTCAGATGTACATCATATTTTGAATTCTGTGTACATTACATCATGTTCACCACCCTAACACTAATTATAGTGCATCCCCTCACATGTGACCCTAATCACCACTTTTGCCCTCCCCCCTTCCCCCTTCCCCAATGGTAACCACCAGTCCAATCTCCAATGCTATGTGTGTAGTTTTTTTTGTCGTTTTTATCTTCTACTTATGAGTGAGATCATATGGTATTTGACTTTCTCCCTCTGACTTATTTCACTCAGCTTGATACCCTCAAGGTCCATCCACGTTGTCACAATGGCCAGATTTCGTCATTTCTTATGGCTGAGTAGTAGTCCATCGTGTATAAATACCACATTTTCTTTATCCATTCGTCCCTTCATGGGCACTTAGGTTGCTTCCATGTCTTGGCTATTGTGTATAATGCCACAATGAACATAGGGGTGCAAGTATCTTTATGCCTTTGTGTTTTCAAGTTCTTTGGATAAATACCCAGCAGTGGAATAGCTGGATCATATGGTAGATCTATCCTTAATTTTCTGAGGATACTCCAAACTGTTTTCCATAGTGGCTGCACCAGTTTGCACTGCCACCAGCAGTGAACAAGGGTTCCCTTCTCCCCACACCCTCTCCAACATTTGCTGTTTCCTGTCTTGTTAATTATAGCCATTCTGACCGGACTGAGGTGATACCTCATTGTAGTTTTGATTTCCATTTCCCTGATAGCTAATGATGTTGAGCATCTTTTCATATGCCTGTTGGCCACCTGTATATCTTCTTTGGAGAAATCTCTGTTCAGATCTTTTGCCCATTTTCTAATTGGATTGTTGGTTGTTTTGTTGTTGAGCTGTATGAGTTCTTTATATATTTTGGATATTAACCCCTTATCTAATATATGGTTTGCAAATATCTTCTCCCAATTGTTAGGTTGTCTTTTCGTTTTGTTGATGGTTTCCTTTGCTGTGCAGAAGCTTTTTAGTTTGATGTGGTGTCGTTTGTTCATTTTTTCTTTTGTTTCCCTTGCCCGGTCAGACATGGGACTTGAAAATATGCTGCTGAGACCAATGTCATAGAGCGTATTGCCTATGTTTTCTTCTAGAATTCTCATGGTTTTGGGTCTTACATTCAAGTCTTTAATCCATTTTGAGTTGATTTTTGTGCATGGTGTAAGCTTGCACCCCTATGTTCTTCTTGGAAAGGATGATACATAACTAAATTGTATAGATAGATATTTTTTTCTGGTATAGAAGATCCCTGGATATTGATAGACTTGCATTATGAAAACATGAATTTGTGCACCAGATGGCTTAGTATCTTACATAATTTTATAATATTGTAAAATGTCAATATGTTTACAATATACTCAGTTTAAACAATGTTCATTTCTAATAAATATAAAAAAGATATAAAATTAATGAGCTGAGTTAGTTCTAAATATATTCAAGATAGTTAAGGACTCCTCATGTTGCGTTCTGTATAAAACTGATGTCTACTTATTTTAAAGAACTACTATTTTAAATGATTTTTAAAATAAGTAACATATAATGCCATATTATGTCATTTCAAACCAACGGCTCCCATCAATTCTTTTTAGCTCATTTGTTCCCCTATGCAAAATATTTTTGATGCCTAATATGTTTCTACACAGTTCTATGTGCTGTAACACACTATATAACACAATATATAAGACGAGTCTTGTTTTCAAAGTGATTGCACTCCAGATTAGGAATGTAAGGGAATGTGTGAAAAATGTTGAATGAGTATTATAAAGAATGAATGTTCAGATTCAATCATTGTGTGGAAGATACAAGTGGATTTTACAAAATGGGTGATTTAGTAAAGCCACAAAAAATGTAAGTAAAGAAGGTTACGTGTACATGAATTGGGAGCAGGAAAGTTATCGGGGAAGTTAGTAACTAAACAGACTTAGAGGTGGGAATCTTCATAAACGTGTTTGGCCACAGTTCAGATATCGTGTCAGCAGATACATTTGGAAGCCCAGAGCAATCAGCCTTTTTTGCAGCTCAGCAGCTTCAAAGAAACCTACATCTACTGGGGAACTGTCTAAGAATGTGTATAAAGTGTCTTGAAATGTAGTGTTTATTTTAACAACAAGAATTAGGGTTAGGATAACATTCACTTATCTATTTCAGTGTGTTTAATACTGTCCCATGATTTTTGGAAAAAGACGTTGTTAAATGTTCACTAATAAACCTGAGAAGTAGGAGCTGTTATTTTATTTCTGGCTACAGGTGAGAAACCTGAGCTCAGAGAGGCAGCATGGCATAGAGGGTAAACGTATGATTCTAGAACCAGGCATCTACCTTCAAAACCCAGCTCCAACAGCACCTGTGTGCTCTGTGGGTTCTGCCTTCAGCCCTGTGGTTGGCGGCTTTCAGAGCGGTGTGGCTCCAGCCGGGGTGAAGACAGAGACAGCGCACGTCCCTGTAGGTCTTGTAGCTGCTGGTTTGCTGGTTTTTCAGATTTAAGATCATAATAATCATCTGGGAACTGATTCAAATTTCAGATTCCCAGATCCCATTTTTGTTACTCTGATAGAGGTGATCTGGGGAGGGGCTCAGGAACGCATTTTTCAAAAGTCTCACAAGTAAGTCTATGATCAAGAAAATTTGGGCAGCTCAGCAGTAGGTGGTGGCAAGTATCCTCTGACTCTAACTTACGAATCAGGGTGATTCCCAACGCATTCTCACAAGTGCAACTGGTTAAAATAATATAATACATGAAATTCTTATGTGTAGCCTTTATTTTTTTCGGGAGAGAGAATGTGTTAGGGGCGTGCATCTGCAAATTCCACTGAACTGGTCTTTGTCAGATTAGGTAAGAAAAAGCAGTAATGGTCCATGTTCAAAACAAAACACCAGTCGTTTCGGTGAGAGATGTTCCTACAACAATTTGCAGTTCAGTGGATTGAATAACCAGTTCTCTCATTAGATACATGTGAACGAATGAATATGTTTTTGATAGTTATTCTTTCAGACAAGATCAATACAATTAGCAGAGGAGCCATCTCTTATGCAAATGTTGAAATAAACACACCAGAAAGCACTTAACTTCAGTTTTGTGATCAGTGTAACTACTAATTATGGGATTAAACACTGGAAACTAAGCCTTGAAAATGGCAAGCACGCCTGACCTAATGCAGAACCGTACCTTGTTGTTAAATACCACATTCGTCTAGTAACTAATACAATGCATGCGGCGTGCTCACTCCGTTTAGAAATGTTCTCAGCTACGGAAAAGATAGGTTTGGTGTCTTCAGTCATCTTAACGATTGACTCAAACTGCCAGCGCTATTAGTATGAGTGATTTTGAATTATTTTTCTAAAATTAGCCCATCCACAATACTGTAAGATTTATCTCCATTAGAGAATACAGCTTGTTATTTCTTTCAAATGCAGAAATCATCATAACTTACCAGTTCTGGTTTGTTATTTGTAACACATGAATATAATCTCCAATGCGTTAACAAATCCTCATCCACATAAGTATAAATTATCATGCTTTGAAAGTGTTACAATGATTCATGCCGTTGTTCACGTAGACATAAAGATAAGAAAATATCCTTTATCAGGCTTAAGATCATTAAAAAACTTGGAAAAAATTGATCTATTTAGTACATTTTTACATTTTGAAATTCATTATAATCCATTTAGTTTGTCCATATAGCTAATTTTATCAGTATAATAGGATATTATAGATACAAATTACACAATCTTAAAATGTATGTTCTAGAACAAAAGTAAATCCATATTTGTAGATGTAAAGAAAATTATGTTCAAATGGAAAGAAAACTATTTATTGTAATTAAAATATTGGAAAAGTATATTTATGCAATCTCCAGCAAAATAAATCTAATTAAAGCACCAGCAAGCATTACTAAAGTAATGAGGAGATAACTGATACATAAGTTAGTGGTCAGGAGGAAGGTAAAGACAAATAATACGTATGTGCAATGATGGGTAGATAGATAGATAGATAGATAAATAAATAGATTGGTAGATACTAGATAACTGAAAGATGCTAGGTAGGTGTAGGTAGACAATGAGAATGTATTTTAAAACTAGCTTTTTAATTGATAAAGATTCTTAATTTTATTTCTTGTGTTTAGAGCCACATGGGAGACAAAGAGGGAGATGGAAAGAATACCTGTGTTTATCCTGAGTCCTTTAAGCACAGGTCAGACCATGCCTGCTGACCGGTCCATCTCTTCCCTTAGAAGAAAATGCATCTATATGTAAGTCATTCTATAAGTTCATTGAAGGAATGGCTGAAGAAAGTAGAAGAGCGAAAAGGGAAAGAAAAATAAAGAGCAGGAGGTAAAGAGAGAGGAAGAAAAAATGAGTGTGTCTGACAATCTCTAAGTAGAAGGAATTATAATATCAGCTGTGTAGTGACCTAAAAATAGGAGAAAAATGAGACTTTGAAGACAAAATTGCTGTACCGTATTAGTGTCTGGGGTCCTTAAACTATTTCCTTTAGTCTCTGCTGTATTCATGTAGTTCAGAAAACATCTGTTCTGTTTTCCTGGATGAAGTGCACCGAGTTTCCATGCGAACACAGTTTAAATGAGTTGAAGTCACCTCTCATCTGGCTAAACAACGTGCACACACGTATTAAGTTTTCCCTGCTAGAGCTAAGTCCACTGAGGGCCAGAACAAACGTATAATTCTTTAACGATATGTAACTGTACAACAATCATTTTAGGTCTTAGATATATTCAAAAACAACAATAAAAACATTTCTTGGCCATCTCAATGTCCCCTGCCTAATTCCATATTTTCATGGATTTTTTGCATATTAGTTAAAATTGCACAAATACGAATCAAAGAGGAGAATTTACTTTACATATTCAGAAGCTATACGTGGAACTGTTCTCAAATGAGTACTCAATGAATAATTAATGGGTTATCAACACGTTAACAACCATTGTTACTCTGCAGTTCATGTGTGCATGCCAGCTTTCAAGACCCATAGCTAGAGAGCATAGACACTGATTTTTGTATGTGTTAACAAGAATTCTATGCTGAGTATTTGTAAGACAAAAATTCCTGATTATAAAATCTGGTGTTATAATGTCATTAAACTCTATATAATTCTGGAAATTTCTCCTTAAATATTTATTAAAATTCACTTTGTGGAGTATAATTTAAATGTGATGAAAGAAACAGGCACATTTCTCATATGGAGATCTTATTAGGGTGAAATTGTATTCTGTTTCATCTGTATAACATGGCACATCAATATTTCAAGCAATGCAGAACTTTTAATGTCGTCACTAGGTAATGAGCTGGAATATAGAAGTATTTCTACAGGTTTTGAGTCTCTTTTTCTCGTTCAGTAGAAAGTTGAGATGATGCACCAGCATATAACTGCAGCTATATCACAGCAGATAATAAAGGAAATCATACAAGGATAGATAAAAATACCTCTTGATGGCATCTTCTGTCAGCATGTTAAGAGACTATTGATGGTGGAAATCTGAAAGAAGCTTAAGAACAGCTAAGGAACCAAAGAAACAACTTAAGTGGAAAGGAAACCTGTCCCAATCTACTTCCCACAAATGGGTGGGCAACAGAGATTATGTCAAAGTAAAGTTACATCAAGAATACTTTCTCGTTATGCCTCCCCTCAAATTATAAAAAGGCACTATCTATAAATAAATATTTTTTGTATATATATTTTATAATAAAAGAATACAGGTATGAAAGCAGAATGCTGCTTAGATTTAGCTCTTGTATAATAATCAAATTTTAGTATGTTAAATTGAGGGCTAGAAATTTTGGGAAGCAATTAGAGGATTAAAATATACAGACATTCAGCAATTAAGGTTTTTGTGATGAAAAGGATACATATAAAGGAAACTGGAAATGGAATGATATTTTCTAGGAAGTAACAAAGTAAGCTGTACTGGCATGCTTTTAAGATTTTTGAAGTAATTGATCTAAAAAGACCAATGAATATGTTCAAAATTTCATCTGTTTATCCTATTTTAATAATATGGCTTTTGGTTATTTTAATTTCCTTACAATCATTGGAAAAAATAAACTTGCTAAAAATCCCAACCTAGGCTTTATATTGTAAATGGATATTTGTTAATTCCTGAGAATATACATCTAAATTGAGTGTTATAAACAAAGTGTATATATTTGTGAAGACAATATTTTAAAAAAAGAATGTATATACTAGAGAAGATAGAATTTACTTCTGAAACTCGGAATAAAGAAAAATGTGATTTGAATTATTTTTAAAATTCTAAAAAGAATAAAGTTGTTATTAGGAGGGACTAATAAATGGAGATTACTTGTGCCTGATTTTTGGGTCATCCAAGGAGATGGTTGTAAATGGTGATCCATTATCCATACAGGAGTACAACGAAGGAAATTTATTAATTATTTGGACTAAAGACCTTGGAGTGTCCCAAAGAAATGATGTTCCTTTGAGAGGTTTATATCTAAGATTAGGCCAGTTGACTTTAATATCTAGGATAAAGAGCATCCACACAAAACCACATTATAGAAAACAAAACTTTGACTATGTGGAAAAGATTAGAGTGGGAAATGCATTTAGAACAATATTTATTCTCCCGAAGGAAGGGTTAAGGGGTAGGTTATTGGGATTTGTCCCAGCATAATCAAATTCAGATAAGCAAAAAAAAGAGTTAAATGATGATTATTCACTCAAAGATTATACTCATGTCAAATTCTCACATACAAGTGATAATGTTGTAGATATTTCTAATAATTATATGACAATTCTAGCAGATGCAGTGATTAAAAATCACCAGAATTTTTGGTTGGAGAGCACATTCCTGGACTTGCCTTTGTTGAAAGAGTGAGCCTTGAAGCATAGAGCTGCCTTGTGGTTGGCAGCATTGAGGAGTCTTGGACTAAAGTAGCCCTCCTTAAAATCCTACAGCTTTGAAAACTTTTGTTGTGTGTACACTGAATTTCAGACCATTAACAGTGTTCTTGTGGAGATTATGTATTCTTTCTTATATATGATCTTTTGAAACAATCTAGTTTGCAGTTTTGCTTTTTTTTTTCTTTAGCATAAAAGGCAAGGGGCCCTTATCAGCAAACATGGTGAAGTAAGAGAGTTAAATACAGAATCCTTTCAGGAACCAACAAATAAATCACAGCAGGAAGACATCCTTTCTTGTTCCTACATAGTCACTAAGGGTCAAGATTTGGTTCCAGTGTTTGAACAACTCCTCTCCTTCAGACCACAGAGTTCTTATTTGGATTTTTGTCTACAGGTTTGCCAAAAACAAAAACAACCATCCCAACCAGCAGGCACTTAAAAAAGTAGATATCTCTTAATGCAGAGATACAATAGCTATCCCATATGTATGAGTCAAAGATTTTGGTAAAATACTTGAACCTTCCTCTATTATTAGAATAAAGAGTCATTGTTGATCTGTACCTGACACCTGGGTGGGCAAGCAATGAGACGCAGATGTTCTGTGTTCTGAGCTGGTGTTCTAGTAGGAAAAACATGGATTGATATTTCTGATGTAGGTTTATTCCAACCTGGTTATTTTATTTAAAACAAAAAAATTATTAATCTTGTTTTGCATGTGCCAATTTTATAGTTGGGATTAGGAAGTTAACATTAAAAATGCTGTTTGGCTACTTATCTGTTAATCTGTCCAGGGGAATAATTGTTTCTCTAATTACTACCAGACGAGGAAGGGGCAGTGAAGATTCCTCTTGCTGGCTTTCTCGCACCAGGGAATTATTGTTGCCATTCAATGCTGATAGATCTTCTGCTAAAGGGAACCAGGAAGGTGTCATTTATTGTCAGTACCCTTATCCGATGAGCAAGGAGTTCCGAAGAAACAATCAACATCTTTCTCTCTCTGTCTTCCCCACGTTTTTTAAAGCTTTTGCTTATTCAGTGCCCCATTATCTCCTTTTTTATCTTTACTTTCAAATTATACTCATATTTTGTAAGACAGATAAAAGAAAAGGTAGCTTTTCCTGAACCACTACTACTTCTCTGCTATTGGCCAATTTTACACTCTTCCTTCTGCAAAGATAACCACCATTGTCAGTTTAGTGTTTATCTTTTCAGATATTTTTCTTTGAACATATTTATTCACATATCTATTTACATATTTATATGTATATACTTATATACATATGCAGCAAATATATGCTTGTATAGTCATACATTGCTTAATGACGGGGATGTGTCCTGAGAAACAAGTCATTAGGCGATTTCGTCCTTGTATGAATACCATAGAATGTAGTTACACAAACCTAGATGGGATAGCCTACCATAGATCTAGGCTACGTGGTACTAATCTTATGGGACCACTGTCATGTCTGCAGTCCATTGCTGACTGAAACGTCATTGTAAGGCACAAGACGGTATGTAAATGTCTAATTTTTCATCATGTACTCATTATTTATTTTTCATGAATAGGATCAAGTGATATGTATCATTCCAAAACTTTCTTATCAGGCGAAAATATGCCATGGAGATCATCCCAAGTCAGTTCTTGTACCGCTTCCTAGTCACTGCATACTATTCTGTAAGATGAATGCAGCACATTTAACAATTCTTCTGGTGGTGATCATTATGTTATTTCCAGTTACTTATTAATATACACAAGTCTGTAACGAGTATTTTTGTAGGTAGTTATTGTGTACCTGAGTGCATAATTATCTAGAAAGAGGATTCATAGTTGAACTGCTGGGTTAAAGAATATATACGTAGATACTGACAAATTATCTTTTAGAAATCTCCGTCAATTTTTTCTTCTAAAAGAGTATATGGGGTTACTCATCTCTGCATTTCCTATCAACTATGAACGTGACTTGATATATTTATAAATTTCCACCAATATGAGGGGTGAATGTATTTCTTTGTTGATTTAACGTTCCAGATGGCTATGGAGGTTGAAAACATCTGTATCTGCTTATTAGGCATTTGTAGTCCCTTCTTTTTAAATTGTGTGCTTATAATCTCTGCCCATTTTGTCCTATCACTTTGGACATTTTATTGAATTGTTGTAAATTAATGTTGAATGTACGTTGGCTAGATTTTGGACTTTTGTTAGATTTTCTTTGTGACGTGAAATATGAAAAATTCTCCTGTGTGGTCCATGTGTACATGAATAAAAAGACTCTTTTATGTTTAAACGTAAATAATATGTCCTGCTAAATGAAGTTTATAGCCACATTATATATATATATAATATATGTATATATATATTTTTTTTTTACTAAATAGGACCAAAGATGATCTTTAAGAGAATTGTTTATTTTAAAACTCCAAGAGAGTTGTGAAAATTTGGAAAATTTGTTGTAGGGAATGATGGAAGAAACAATGAGGAACTAGATAAGTTTTAAGCCAGGATTTAATAGTGGAATATACATGCGATTGTGTAATGTTTGAGATCCATAAGCGAGGACCTAGACAATGAGCACATGTAAAAGATTGTATGTATGGTCACGGAAGAACTTAGCAATGTTAGAACTGATTAACATACAGAACGGCAATAACTCAGTCGTTGAAAAACGGCAGTCAAGTAATAATGACTGGATCAACAGCAAGAATCACCTCAATGTGAAACAGTATCATCTGAGAGAGATAATCTTCCTATGCTTCTAGAACAAGTCAGGGGAAGTCATGATCTATTGCTGATTTGGATACTCATCCTAATACTTTTTCATTATCAGATTAAAAAAACTCAGCTGAAACAACTGCGTGAGGAAAATGATGTCTACATGATTAAAGCAGCTTAGCCATAGGAGCTGTGAGTTGTTTTCTTG
This sequence comes from Equus przewalskii, assembly GCF_037783145.1. Taxonomy (NCBI): domain Eukaryota; kingdom Metazoa; phylum Chordata; class Mammalia; order Perissodactyla; family Equidae; genus Equus; species Equus przewalskii. The sequence goes on from NC_091838.1 coordinate 4,969,253, forward strand.
TGCATCTTTATGATAAAGGAACTGGGATTCTCGAAAGGGCCTCTCTTGGGGCAGGTATGAATTTCATAACTCCAAAAAGAATAAAAATTACAACTATGCTTCCAGAAGCCCGGTGGGCTTTTGTGAGTAACAAGATTATGACTTTAAACAATGGTAATAATACTGGTTTGGAGAACTTTTTCTCCCCTGAGATAAGTTTTGGGCTATTGTGGAAGCCACTAAGTGATGTACTCTCCTGAGTTTATGATTATGGTCTGCTTGGGATATCGGAGAATATTCTAGCAAGAGAATCATAAGTGGCAAACTTTAGTACTGCTATAAATGGGAACATCCATATTTACTGCAAGTCTGGAATTGATTTAAGTAAAGTATTTCCATTTTAGGTAGAAACACAAGGCAGAGGGAGGGGGAAAAAGCAGGAAAATAAGCTGCCAAAATGTACAATAAAAATGCCCAAAAAATTCCTTGCATAATTCAACCAATAATTATTATAAATGTTCAATCAAAACTCAAATTATTTACTTTATGCACAATAACTCTTTTCTAAAAATTAGCTAAATTGCCATGTGAGAATATTTTTCAGAAAATTTTCTGAAGATTTTAATCTCTGCCAGTGGAGATTGAGAAGTAGCTCTAGTAGCTAATGAATTCTCACAAAAGCTAATAAAGTCTCTTTTTTACATATGATTGCATTTGTATCTTACAAATCTTAGGCTAAATTATAGCTATCTTCTCTCGTAAACCTCATCCAAAAACCAGAATTAAATTGCCTCAGGTCTTTTTATTGTGAATGCAAAATACACATTTATTTTTTCCCACATCTTGTAGGGGTGTTAGAGATCAATAGAAAAAGAAAAAAAAAAGCACATGTATTCAAAGATATTTGACTAAAATCCCCTGTATCTATATCTATTTATACTGCACTTGAATTGATGAAATTTCACAGTATATAAATTTACATCTCTATATAATCATGCAAATAACTTGTCACGTTTAGATACACTATCTTTTCAAATTTTTTTGAATAGTGTGTTCATTGGTAAATATAAAGAATGAATAATGGAGAATGTTGTCTTCTGTGTGTCAAAATGCATGTTTTAAGAGAAGTAACCAGTTGAATACAATCAATTCGGTGCTCGGAGCAGCTGCAGTATGCTTTTATGGAACACCATAAATTCAAATTAATTAATCCAAAATGAATTACAAATTATTTTTGTAAACTACACATTGATCCTTAAGGGTTATTTAAACAGCTGAACTTGATGTCATTTGCCCCATCTGCCACAACAGATGCTTTACTCCAGTATGAATATTAAATGAATTTTGAAAGCAATTTCCATAACGGTAAGAAACATTCACAAAATGAAGAAAAGATGATAGTCTTTCTAATGATTGGGAATATTTTTTATAAATTTTACTACAAATGGTATTCAAAATAAAAGTGCAACACAAATCTAAGTTTAATTGCAGAATACAAAGACATAAAGTGCCCTTCATAAAGATAATTTTCGTATCCCTCTTTTCCCATAGATGATTTAAGTACTTAAACACTACACATTAGTTATTCTTCTAATAGTTTGATTGAATTTGCTACCTTCTTTCTAAATGACTCATTTCAAGTTTATTTACCGAATGTTACTTTGGACTCATATTTTTCTTTTCATTTTGACAAAACTGTTGGAGAAAATCAGATTTGTCATATAGTTACTCAAAATCTACCTTCAGTGAGAACATTTTCAGTGTCATGTAACCACAAGGAGTTCCATCACTGATTATGAACTAAGAGGTTTAAGATCCTGGGTGAACCAGAGTTCCAGAGTCAAGGGTATAAGGTGAATGCATTGAGGAAATACACATAAAGAATGATTTCTGTGTGAGAACCGATTACTGAGGACCAAGGAGCAATTCCGGAATAGGTGAGCAAGGAGGTATATGCAATGATATTAACGCAGAATGGTTTGTGGAGGTAGTGATTTGGCTACAAACTGTTTTCCATCACCCAGAGAAAAGGTAGACGTAATGGTAGATATACCGAGAAATGGTAGATGTAACGTAGTAGATGAGCACTGGGAAGTATTATGCAAAGGGTAGAAGCAATGGAATAGATGCAAGATAGCGACAGAAGTAAATCATCAAAATATAGTATTTAGTGACAAAAGTAGAAAGCAGAGTCTTTGTTTCAGCTGGTTGATTTTTATTCTCATTACGGTTGTATGTTACTGTTTCTATGCATTCTTGGTATCTTTGGGTGCCAGATACTTCTGATCTTACATTTTTGTTATGGGACACAATTAAGATACTTGGAAATAGTTTAATCCCTTTGCATCTTGCTTTTAAGATCTGTTAGGCAGGACCAAAGACATGGTTAGCCTGGAGCTAATTATTCCTCACTACAGAAGCAAGACCATTTTGAGTATCTCTTACGTTATGCGGTTTCCAGTCTTGCTAGTGGGGACAGACACTATTCAGCCCTGTGTGAGTGCCAGTTAGTGCTACCTCTAATCCTTCTGGTCATTCTTTCCTAAGTATTGGGTAGTTTCCTCCTGTGCAATTGCTGATCATTATCACCTGAATTCTCAAGCGGTTACCTGTATAGATCTCTGGGCTTCTTTCTTTATGCAGCAATCTCCTCTCTCATGTTCTGGCTTGCGAACACTAGCCACCTTGGCCTCCTCAAAGTCTCAGCTTGGTGCCCCAACCTGGAAACTCTCTTAAGAATATAATCTTAGTTAATCCTAAGGCTCACTTGATTCATTCCCATCTTTCATGGATCATTGGACTTTGTTGCCTGATATCTAGTGTTTGGACAGTCATTGTTTCAAATATGTTTTCTGCTTTTTTAGGTTGCTTCAGTTGAGAGGGTAAATCTAGTCCGTGCTACTTCATCTTGGCCAAAAATAGAAATTCTCTAGCTATAAAGTATCTAAGGCTAACTAGAACCTTTCCAGTATTCAGATCTTAAGAAGTTTTGAAGAGAAAATTCTGATGCCAATCCTGAAATACTTGAAGCCAGTAGTGAACTGAATCTAACTAAAGCTCAATAAACCCTAGAAGCAGTTCCATCAACAATTAGATGGACACATCCCCTAATACTACTGACCTGACAAAAAAAAGATACTTCTCATTGTAGGGGATAAATATTATTTAATCTCTAATGTTCTTCTACACAAAAAATCCATCACATAATTAAAAATTTTATGGGTACATGAAGAAACAAGACCATGTCTATATGGTCAACAGATTAAACAGTCAATGGGAACATATCTAGAAACTAGCCAGATTTAGGAATTAAAGTATGGAAGAATTTAAACTTACTTTAAAATAACCATGATAATTATGTCAAATACCCTAGCGAAGGGATAATAAAACACATTCACAGATAGTAATTTCAGCAAAGTGACGGAAACTGAATCTAAAGTTCATATGAATTAGAAATTATGAAGAATAGCAAAACCAATATTGAATAATAAAAACAAAATTGAGGAACTTAACTCATTTTTAGGACTGCTATAATGCTATAATTATCAAGGCAGTGAGTCACTATATAGGGATGAACATAAAAACAAAGCAACAGGTTGAGAGTCAAGAAATAGGGCTACAGATGTTTAGACAAGTATATTTTTCAACCAAGGCACTAATTAAGTTCAGTGGAAAATGGAAAGTCTTAACAAATGGTGTTGGAACACCTGGATATCTGTATAGAAGATCATTAGCCTAGACTGCTAGCCACCCATACACAAATAATTACTTTGAGATGAACCATAGACCTAAACACAAAATCTAGAACTATACAGTTTCTAAAAGAAACTATCTAAGAAGATAAAAGAGTATCTTCACAACCTTGAATGGGTAAAACTGTCTTAAATAGGACACATAAAGCACTCATCATAAAACAAAACAAATGAAAAATTAAACTTCTCTCCAATTAAAATTTTTTTCCAGCTAAAAATACACCTTTTAAAAATGAATAGGCAAGTTACATACTGGTAAAATATGCATAATGTATATTCCCATGCACAATACTAAAGGACTCCCTCAACAATGAAAAGAAAATCTATGTAAGTACAAGCAAAATAACAACAAAAGATCATAGAAAATGTATAAATGTCCAATAAGTATGTGAAATATGCTCAACATCATTAGCAACTAGGAAAATGCATTTTAAAACATCAAAATACTCTTTAACATCCTCTAAAATGGCTAACACATGCACACACACAATATCAAATGGTGCAGAATTTGAGCAACTAGAACGCTCACACATTGCTGGTGGGTACACAAGAAAATAATATAGTGACTTTGGCAGTTTATTATAAACCCAAACATAGTTACCAGATGACCCAGTAATTCTGCTCCTGAGCATGTAATGAAGCCATACTTCCACAAAAAGATTTATGCAAGAATATTCATAGAGCTATATTCATAATATCTCCAAGCTGGAAACAACCCAAATTTGTATCAGGATGAGAATAGCTAGGAAAAATTAGAGCATATTCACGTAAGGAAATATTACTCAGCAATAAAAAGGAACAAACCTGATACACACAATGACATGATGCATCTCAAAAACATTACTTTGAATGATCATACCCTGTGTGTGTATATGTGGATGTTATCAAAGTGAATACTTAAGATCTTGGCTTTGCTCGCATCCTGCCTTCCCTCTGACATTCAATCCTGCTCTACTCTCACAGAACTATTTCTTCATCCTATGAAAATTTCTTTTGGAGGGTGATCTAAACTTCAAAATTTACCCTGAAATTTCAGCTATTCTTTGAGACAGACTTAATTCTTACTCTATTTGTTCTTGGGTTCTTCTCAATAACTACATATGCGTTTCAGAGCGCCCTGTGTTGTTGCTGTTTGAACCAGCTGGAAGGATATGATAGGGCACAGGTGGAATATTGGTTGTTACTCTTTCAGTCACAGAAAAACCATACCAAAAGGGAGTGCACTAGATAAAACAAAATAAACATTTTAAGATAAACAACATCAAAATAATTTTCCAGTAAGGGATAGGTTTGTGTGGATTAGAGAGTGATTGTGGCAGACAGTGAAGCTGTCTGCTAAAATGCATTTTCTGCTTTTTCCATACTGATAAACTTGAAGTGGGCTTGACGGCTTCCAACTGGGGACGCCTTTTCCTGACCTCAGGAAGTGGTGTGACCCATGACAATGCAAGATCCTTTAGAAAACAGGTGAGACGTCCTGACTCTGTTTTCCCCCTGCCTACTAGCCAGAACCATGAAAGTCCTTGCACCTCAGATGTGACCTCTGTTGAAGTCTCACCCCCATGAAATGAGCCTCCCAGGTCAACACTATAAGGGGAAGCGGGGCAACATCTTAAAAACTATAATTCTTCCTTGTTTGAATCCATCTTTGATTGAGCCTATGGAAAGGTGGGAAACTGTAAATTTTAGAGGTGGGAAATTGTAAACTCAAATCTCAACCCAAGAAACAAACAGATTTTTGACTGTTTTAACCTCTCTACACTGATATTTCCTGATCTGTAACATTAGGATAATAGTATAATATTACAAAATGTAGATTGGAGATTTAAAGGACCATCACCTAATAGGTCTTCAAAACATAACTCTGTACTGTTTTTCGTTATTCTGTGAATTGCATACATTTTGATCCTACTTATATTGAATCTAGACTCTGAAGATCAAATGCATGCCTAGCGCTAGGTTGTAACAGTGGGAGTCGCTGCCCAATGGTTGTGCTCAACAGTATGCAGGGCTGGAACAGTTGATAATCTGTTCTCTTACTACCCTTCCATCACCTAGGCCTAAAGTTCTTGCTCACCTTGTAACTATTGAGAAGAACCAGAAAGAATGACGCACTGCTGCTCAGCAATTTACACTTTACAAATGGCACTGGGCCAGGAGGACGCTGCCGCTTTTCTGAGTCTATTTCATCTGTTTCATGATTACAGTTTTTAACATGGCCTCTTTTGGGAATCCTTTCGTTTGGTACTCACTATATCTCACTTCAAAGTTACCCTTTGCTTGAGTAAAACCCACTAAAAACATCACACCATTCATTTTTTAAAATATATTGTCAAATTTATAAAATAAAACATATAAAAATAAAAACAATAAAGCAAGTTATAAACGTTAATCAGCTCTAAGCTGATAAAGAAAAACAAGAAAATAGAAACAGCTTTTATTATGATGTTTGCGGACATGTGATTTATGCAAAAAAATTTTTTAAGGATGAAAATATTTTCTATAAAGATCACGAGCCTCCGTTAAAATATGGAGTAATTCTGATATTCCCTCAACCAAATGTATTTTAGCTGAATGTTTTCAATATGTGAACAATTCTCTTTGAGTCCTTGACTTAAGTGAGCAAACATAAAATGTACTGAAAATAGCTCGGTGTGACTCAGTTCTTCTTTATAAAAGAAATTCAATTGCCTTCTTGTCTGTTATCAGGATAAATGCTTCAGCTTTTAGCTTCTCTCCCCAGTTTAGATTTTGGTAAACGTAATGCTGTTCATCTTTTGAGCATTTAACTCTAGCGAATTAAAGGCTGTGCTATTTGGATTAAAGATACACATTACCTGTACACTGAAATGTCATGCAGCAATTAAAGTGAAAAGAAACCTTTTATGTATTGGCAATCTGTTTCTATCACCGCTTTAGCTATCTGATTTTTCTCAGGAACTGCAAAGAGCAAGATAGAATACACTTATGTGAAAAGAATATTAATGTTGTATCTCAAGTGTTGTGAATATATTTTAGAGCATATCCAAATTCACAAATAGGTTATTTATTAATGACTTTTTTATAATACATATTAAGAACATGAATATTTTTTCAACAGACTTTAATTCCTTTTGCCATATTTCCTGGCTAATAGTGAAATGAATGATGGCTAGACACCCAAGTGAGACCTTACCTACTCAACATCAAAAGAAATTTGTAAAATTAACATTTAGACAGTCCTAGTAAAATACTATATCAAATCATTAAGGGAGAGAGCACTGCAAAAATCCATAGTATTTTTTTAAAGCCTGCCTTATGGGAAGCTCAGTGCTGTTTCCCCGTCATCTCCTTTCATCCTCAAAACTTGTGTGAAGTCAGGATTCCTGTCCTGAATTTACATCTGAGGAACTGAGGATCTTACACCTTCAGCTACCTTCCCAGAGTTATGCAACACAAAAAGGCATAGTTAAGATGATTTGGTACCTTCTGTTATTTCACCAGACAATATCACCTACGTTTGTTGCATAGAGCCTTATTCAATGATGAAGAGAAAGCTTGCATTTTTGTGGTAATCCATGGCCCTAATTTCCCTAACATATTCCCAAATCACTGTTTCCTTTATTATTTTAGAGCAGTTTGTTTCACAGCAAAATTGAGAAGGTGAAGAGATTTCCCACATATCTTCTTCTTCTCACACATGCATAGCCTCCTCCCGTATAAACATCCTCCACTAGAGTGGTACATTTGTTAAAATGAATACTCTCATTTTCAGTTACTTAAAAATGTTTTTAATTACTTAAGGTTCCTTTTTTGACACGTTATTTAGAAGTGTGTTGTTTAACGTTCACGTATTTGGGGATTTTCCAGTTATCTTTTGATTGATTTCTTTTTAATTCCATTGTCATCTGAGAGCAGACAACATATAATTTCTATTCTTTTATGTTGGTTAAGGTGTGTTTCATGGCCCAGAACGTAGTCTATTTTGGCGATTTTTCCACATGAGCCTGAGATGAAGGTACATTCTGCTGTTGTGAGATGAAGTAGTCCATGGATGTCCTTTATGTCCAGTCAATTGATGGTTTTCTTGAGTTCAACCATGTCCTTCCTGATTTTCTGTCTGCTGGATCTATGCATTTCTGAGAGAAGGATGTTGAAGTCTCCAACTGTAACAGTGGATTTATCTACTTCTCCTTGCAGTTCTATTCATTTTTGCTTCATCTAGTGTAATGTTCTGTTGTCAGGCATATACACGTTAAGGATTGTTATGTCGTCTTAGAGAATTGACCCCTTTATCATTACATAATACCCTGCTTTATCCCTGATAATTTTCCTTCCTTTGAAGTCTGTTCTGTCTGAAATTAACAAAACTGCTCTTGGCTTTTTGGGTTAGTGTTAGCATGGTATATTTTTCTCTGTCCATTGGCTTTTAATCCATGTGTCATATTTACAGTGAGTTTCTTGTAGACAACATATATTGAGTCTTATTTTTTGATTCCATTTTGAAAATCTCTGTCATTTAATTGGCATATTTAGACCATTGACATTCAAAGTGATTATTGATACAGTTGGATTAATAGCTACCATAATTGTTACCATTTTCTATTTGTTGCCCTTCTTCTTTGTTCCTATTTGTGTCTGCCACTCTTTCTCTTCTTTTTTGGTTTTAATTAAGCACTGTATATGATTTCATTTTTTTCTCCTTTCTTAGCATACTGGTTATACTCCTTTTTTAACTTTTTTTATGTTTGCCCTAGAGTTTTAATATACATCTACAGCTAATCTAAATCTACTTTCAAATAACACTATACCACTTTGTGGGTAGTGTGAGTACCTATAACAACAAAATAATCCTAATTCTTCCCACCTGTCCCTTGTATCATTGCTGAAATTCATTTCACTTACATACAAGCATACATGAGCGTATATACATATATACATAAGATATATACATAACCATCATAACCAAACATATTGTTATTATTTTGAGGTTAATATTATTATTATTTAATTTTGAGGTGGAAATTTTTATATTTACTTTTTTTGAGATTTCTGTTCTCTTCAGTCATATGTTTGGAATAGAGGCTATTGGTAATGAAGTTTGTTTGACTCTTGAAACATATGGCAAAAATCATTGTAGAAGGATTACAACAATTAAGTTCCCACTGCTTTATATAACTGCCCATTTAACCATACACTTGCCAGAATTAACTAAATTTTCCAATCCTATAGACAAATAATTGAATCTCATCATCTTCTAAAGAAATAAAGAATATTTTCACAAGTTTTTCGCAATTGGTTTTGTTGAGTAAATTGTTTGCTCAGGTATTTTTTTTCTTTTTTTCAATGGATTTCAGGTGCAGGTGAATTAATCAAATTAATAATTTAGCTAAGGTGATGCCACATTATTATTATCAGTCCAATTGGATTCTCTATCATTTTAAATTTTATTTTTCACTCTTTTTAACATTATTCCATGCTCTTGTTTGTAGTCCTTATCATAAAACATCATTATAATTTTTTGATATGTTTCTTTTTATTTGTTGACATCCTTAGAAATCATAAGATACTTTTTATACAGGTACATTTAATTTACTTTACATAAATGACATTGTGCTGTGCTTCTAATTCTTTTTTTCTACTTTTTCTCTTGTTCACGCTATAAACTCCTTTAAACATATTTTTCCTTACTCTCTTGGATATTTGTCTTTTCCTAATTTACTTGTGTGGCTGCTTTTTAATGATATTTACCATTTTGGAGTGATATTAGAAATAATGTCAGAGTTAAGAATAATTTTCCAACTTTTGATTTTACTTTCCTGTAATATTTAGATAACATAGTTATCGATGATTGATAGTCAGGAAATCAGTGCATACCTGTTATGGACTGACTGTTTCTGTTCCCTCCAAACTTACATGCTGAAACCCTGATCTCTAGTGTGGCTGTATTTGGAGATGGGTCCTCTAAGGAAATGACAAAAGTTAAATAAGTTCATAAAGTAGGGCTCTGATCCCATACGATTAGCGCCCTGAAATGAAAAGGCACCAGAAAGCTTGCTCTGGTGCTCTTGCACCAAGAAGAGGTCGTGTGAACACACATCAAGATGGCACCTGCCCACAAGCCAAGAGGAGAGGCTTCAGAATGAAACTACCTTGCTGGGACTTGATTCTGGACTTCCCAGCCTCTGGAATTGTGAGAAATAAATTTCTGTTCTTTAAGCCACCCTGTTTGTGGTATTTTGTTCTGGTGGCCCGAGTAGACCAATACAGCACCTTTTTTTTCTCATGTCAATTTCTTGCTTAACCGGGTGTCATGAGTCACTCTCCTCTCCACCCGGGCCCATCTCCATCCTAAACACCTTGGGGGCTGTGTCAAATCTACTGAGAAGTATCTTCAACTTTTTCATTTTCCCTCAGGTTTCAGATAAGCGAGGTTCTTTTACTGATGAGACTGCTTATATCTCATACATATTAATGTTGTAAAAAGATTTAGTCTTTCCTGACTCAAAGCAGAGAGAAATTCAACAAATGTTTTCTTCTTTTTAGAGTTTCAGTTGTCCCTTTAGTTTAGTCTCTTGAGATGTATGGGTTGAGGATCCTTTGCAGCAGACACGCCTGAGATGCTGGGGAAAATTTAACATTATTGGTCCATACCAACATCAGACCAATTGAATCAGCTGTGTTTTGGGAAGAGGATGAGAATACGTGTTCATGACAAGTTTTCCTGGTTATTCTTGCACATCTTAGTCGTGTTAAAGATTAGTTCTCACATAGTGAAACCATTGGGAAATATGGGAATGGAAATACATAAAACTCTACATAAGTTGAGTTTTTTTCTTCTAAATAGTTCATTTGCCTGGCAAAATTTATCCCCACCATTGTAGTTTACCTGCAGCTACTTTCTCATAATCTGAAAGAAAGTATTTTTTCTGTCTCAGAGGTGATAATCAGAACTATTTGAGAAGGAACAGTAAATGTTTTGGAAAAATCAACTTTTTATGATTAGAGATAAAATTCCCTGAAAGCACCTTTTATTTTATGTGTTTATAGTATAATTTTCTGAAAGGAAATAAAAAAGCATTTTTTTTAACAAGGCAAAGGGTAGACACAAATAAAACACTGAATATTATATATAAAGAAAAATAGTATCATAAGGTGGTGAATACGTGCACACACATAATGTAGTATTTATAAATGAAACGACGAAAGTGCTTTTATCTATTACACAAAATTTCCCTAAACCAAACTTTGAAGATGGCTATTTTAGTTAAGTTACTAAATAGCTACTATTTTCTAACTTCTAATCTATCTTAATTTTGTTGCTGTTGTTGTTATGCCAGTTTTCTGAATAACACGAAAGTGTGTTTCTAGACCACACAACACAAGGCTGCAGGTTCTTTGTACTGTCTTTGCTGTATCTTTAGCAGCATACGCTGCATGAGCTGCTGAGTTGCTTGATATTCCAAATCCCTTGTTCTTGTGAGTAACGGAAATTCCCTCCAGATTTCTGCAATGGGTTGACTGCAAGTCAGAGTTTGGGATGCTGTGCTTGTACATACTTTTGGCTGTTTATTACTTGGCTTTTTGTAAATTTTTGTGGGAAGTTGGGGGTAGCTGTATCAGGAAATGAGAGTCATATGGCATTGTATAATAGGATATAAATTTCATTCAATATTTCTATCATTAAGTTGTTAGAGCCATGAGGTACTTTAGGTGACTCCTACATCCTCAAGTGCTCAGTAAACTTTCATGTGAAAACTGCACTCTTATAAACGAGCGTCACCAGACCAGACGCAGATCATTCAGGTTGTCAGAAAAGTGAGTTCTACCAATCAAAACTCACCAATTCTCTGTTGATGTGCCTCTCACCCACTAATTTATGTGTGAGAGACTAATTCTCTATAGAACTGTAAAGATAATTGATTTCTTATTTTATAAGAAATACAGATCATCTTCAAAAATATATATAATTTCCTTACTGTATTTGTTAGAATTATGTCTAATTACAGCAAAATGCACATTGAGAGTGGCTTATATAAAATAGGGATTTTAATTTTCTCACCTAACAAACAATTTGGACATAGGCAATCCAGGGCTAATATGGCAGTCCCATTGTGCCATTTGATACCCACATGTGGTTGCTTCACCTGCTACATCATTGTTTGAGTATTAAGAAGAAAGAATGAGAAAGGCAAGTGCAATTGGTAAGAGTCTGCCCCAGTGATGTGCTGGTGAGCCATCTCTAGGGAGTAGGGTGGGGCTGGGGTCGGGATAATCTCTGATTTGATGCATTTGCTGATTTCTGTGATATAAATACTCCCACTATGGTGACATTCCAGCTACCAGCATGATGTCACTAAACATGGAAGTGTAAAGAGATGGGCAGAGTCTGTTTTTGCAACCCAGTTAAGTAGCTGGTTTCACCACAAAACCGGCTCTGCCCTCTTTTAAAGAGATCTCCGGGGAGCCACACCAAGAAATTCCTATTTATATCGGATTCTTCAGAACCGTGTTCCAAAGCTGCCTCCAACTACAGAGGAGGCTAGAAAACATTACTGCTCTGAAATCCAGAGGAGAGTAGTTGTTAGGCCAACAGTGTCTGTGACACTTGTCAATGACAAGCAATAAACTATCATTAGAAATATTTCTAAGAAAGAGAAGAAGAGGAAATTCAGGAGAAATACATCAAGTGACTTCTGTAAAGCAGCGGGAGCAGGCACCATTGAAAGAGTGCACACAGCAGACACATAATTCAGGGCTGAAGTATTTCATATGAAAGTAATTAAATTTGAGTATGTAAATATGTTAAGAATGCAAGTTGAGTTGCTGTAAAATACTTGTTTCTGTAAAATATTTGGATAATAAAAAGTATTCTCATTGCATATAGTTTCATTATGGTTACATATATGCTTCTAGGAAACATATATAGGAAATCTTTAACATAAATGTATTAATGCATAATAACTTTTAAAATGTAAATTAGTTAGTGGTAATGCTAGTGGATATATTTTATCACTTAAAAATTGAATTTGAGTTCATTTGTTCTCAAAAGAGAAAATTAGAGAAGAAAAGGAATACATACCCAAGTACAGAAAATTCTATTTTTTCTATTCCATTAGAATTCCAAGCAATAAGTACAAGTCTCTGTAAGAGACAGTCAAAGACATTCATGAATAATTTTGTCTGGAGTATTGTTTTCATTCTTTCTAAATATGTATTTTATTATTCATTTACTAATTAAAATCTAGTGTATGTTAGGCAATTATGCCAGCGCATGTTATAGTCTTGATGGGAAGATGGTCACTAAAAGATTATTTATAATATGGAATTCTTTCGAACTTCCATGGCAAGGAGCTTAAGGACTCTGTTGCCCGTAAACCTAAACTAATTTTGGAATCATTAAAAGCTTAAATATTAATTCCTCAGTTAATAATCATAATAAAAATACTTTTCCCCCAAGTATGAAATCACAGAAGAAAATGAAGTGCACCTTTCTAACTGCATCATGCCTCCCATGATAACAGAGCACCTTCTTTGTAAATCTAAAGCCAGACACCTGTTAGAGGTAATTCCACAGCAAAAGCTATACGTGACTCTGCTTCCATGTTATTGCTATATTCTCCTCAAATTTCTTCTAACAATTTGATTGTTTCCAGTTTTAAAAGTGAGATACTATGCCTTTTTAAAATTATAGTCCCAATATCTGTAATATTTCGGAAATTATAGTAGATGGTTGAAAATGAATGTTGGATGAATGAACGAAAGGCTGAGAGAATTGACTGGTGAAGGGCATTGAAGTTCTTTATTGATAAAAGGCAAAGTAAGTTGGCGAGCAGCTGATAGCCCAAGAGAAGCTTTTTAATAACTAATAAAGGGAAGAGACACTGACTCTGGTATAATGTTGGACTCACGCCATCCGTATTTCTTGTCATACATCTAGTGAAGACTCAATTATTTATGCTAATGGACTCTGTGGATAATTTAAAATAATTTATTACTAAGGCAATGAAATACATTTTTGTACTTACAAAAGGATATGAAGGACCCACGTGCTAGGAATTCACAATTCATCAAAATATTGAAATAAACCTTGACAGCATTACTTAAGACAAGCTTGAAATATATATATTTTTTTGCTCTCCTATCCGCCAGCTGTATACATCTTTTCTTTTTCTATTGCTTAACTTCAAAGAGATAGATAAATTTTCATTACCGAGTAATAAATAATGCTAAGCTGAGCTGTCCTAAATCTTTCATGATATTTTCTTCCTGAATGAATGTTTTAACAAGGAACTTATTAGAACTACTGGTCCTTGCTTGGTAAAAAGTAACTATTTTACTTAATTCTTCATTGAATTAAGAAACTTTTTTTTTTTTTTTTTTTTTTGGTGAGGAAGATTGGCCCTGAGCTAACATCAGTGCCAATCTCCCTCTATTTTCTATGTGGTATGCTGCCACAGCATGGCTTAATGAGCAGTGTATAGGACTATGGTGGGATCCGAACCCACAAACCCTGGCCTACCAAGCAGAGGGTGTGAACTTAACCACTACACCACCAGGCCGGCTTCTAAGAAATATTTTTAAATATGTGCTAAGAACTTTACTAAACATAAGACAATTTCTAGGGGAAACTATCCTTGATTTTAAGGAGCTAATGATTCTAATAAAAAGGCACCTCTACAAACAAATGAGGACACTACAAGTTCAGAAGGGCGACCAGAAGGTACATAGACATACGTAAGAAGAGCACATGGACTTTAGAACGGGCACCTTCACTTGGTTTGGGATATTTAGGTGTGGTTACAGAAAGTAGTGCTTTACTTGTTTTTTAAAGACTGACAGAAAGCAGATTAGATATGACAGAATTTTTAAGCATATTGTCTTAGGCTGAACTCCCTAGACACAGACTCTGGAGAGACAGTTGCATACCATATATTTATCGGAGAGTGCTCTTGAAATATAGTCCAATAAGGAAGTGAGGAAGGCAAGATCGGGAAGAAGAGGAAGCCACCTTTAGATGTCATGACAACTGAAGCTTCAGCCAATCCTATATGGGATGCTACAGATTAGAAGGGCCCTTAGACTTGCCTCCAGTTGCACTTTGCACCAGTCCCTGCTACAGGTCCCTCCCTAAGAGAGGCGACCAGTTTTTGAAACAGTTCCCCGTGACTGGGGGCAATTCCTAAGAGGAGTAATTATATTCCCAGAGCATGGGGGATGGGCATGTTGGCCATGAAGAGAGGATCTAGGCAGAGTGCCTTAGTACACACCAGTCTATCTCCTAGACCACTCAGGTCCAATATTTCTTATAAGTTCATCTCAATGGGCAACTGTTCCTCCAAGATTCCAGATAGAGTTTTTCTCTGGATAATTTTAAAAGAGAAAGACTACAGCTATAGTTATATGCAGGCTAGAGTCTATCTATCTATCTATCTATCTAATCTCACCCACTTCTTACAAGGTATCTTTCCTTAGCTTGTGCTCAGCTGTGCCTTCAAAAGATTGTTTCATCACCTATAAAGCAGGCAAATTTTGGGTGCTGCAGTATGTGATAGTAACTGTGGCTTCCATGGTCATGTATCCACTGCTACATCTCCTTTTGTGTAATTGTAGCATAAGCCCTGATCTTTGCTTTTTCTCTTTTTTGTAACACAAGTGTCTGACTTAAGCTTTGATTGCCAAGGCATCCACTTCCAAGACAGCTGTCTTGAATAACACATTGCCAGCTACATAAAGAGCCAGGCTACCTCCCCCAACTGAGGCTCCTTTGTTTCAGAGATCTTGGTTGATTTCAATAACACCGTTTGGGCTTCTATTTTTTTTCTCTTCCTGCAATTTAAATTCTCACTTTTATGTTTTAAATTCACCAGTTAAGACTGAGCCCCTGAAATCTTAGGCCCCCACCATGAACTTCAAGAAAAGCAGACCCCCAGGCCCATATGCCCTCTCTCTCTCTCTATCCATGACCTCTCGGTGTGGCCCCAGGTGTTGTGTAATTTCCAGGTCCAGTGAGTAATAAACCTTTACTTTTTCAAAGTTTCCTGATGGTTATTGCTGAAGGGCATCTTGCAATCATAATAAGAACCACAACGGCTGGTCCATACATAGCATTCATTATTGAAAGGTTTTAAGACCAGCACAAACAGTAATAGAGGTTTCTTGGTCAGAGGAGTGATTATACAAATTCTCTGCTGAGATATCAAACACCCTGTAAGCAGTTGGATAGTGGTGCTGGTTAATACACTGAAAGCAGGAAAGGCAATCTCATACTGGGAATATGTGAATTCCCAGTATGAGATTATGGGAATGTGTGAATTCCAGTCACGTGAATTACTGTCTCTTTCAAGGTAAAAAGGATCTATTCTCATCATCTTGTCACCATGTAACTTGTGTCCTTAAGTGATGGCGCCATATTGGTGGAGCATTGGTTTCTGTTGCTTGAATGTTGGACATTCAACAGCAGCAATAGTTAGATTAGACTTGGTGAGTGAAACCCATGCTATTGATTCCATGCATGGATTTCATTCCTTTCAGCATTGTGACTCTGCTGTCAACTCTTTGTGCCACACTAGGATTGCTGATGACAGAGGCTGGCTAACATCTGATCAAGTTGTTCTGCCTGCTGGTTGCTTAATGCCTCTCCCTTGATGGTTTCTCTCTGGGAAGCATTCACTTGTAATCAAAAGTCTTCAGAATTTATGCTCACTCCTATAGCTGAATCCACATTCCTCTACTCCAGACCTCCTTGTCCACAGTCTTGTAATATTTCTCCTTTCAAGACCCTAAATAACCACAAGATCTGGGCCAGGACTCAGTTTATTGCCTGGCTCCCACTTGCCCCAGTCAAACAAGGGGATCATGATGGTGCTTTGGGTCTGTGAGTGTCAATATCAATTCTGGCCCTTATTAAACAATCCAAGGAAGGTCCCCCAGTGCCCAGTAATCCAAGTAAATATTCTTGAGACACTCTGGGGAAGGACTGGAGTGGTTAATATTGAATACACTTGCCGCGATGGTTTTAGTGTCCTTCCACATAGGAACCTCCTCTCTCCTTTAGTCAATGTGTTCTGAGTCTGAAAACAGGCTCACGTCCAAAAAATATGTGAAGGATAAAATATATCTCAGTATGTCTCATTCCCTCGTGTCCTTGAACATCCATCTCTGAGCTTTTTTGATTGTGTAAATTAAGCAATGACGTTATTGACTACCTATTATCTTGCCTCTAGAAACACCATGTTGTATCAACCACTCCACCACTCTCTGCAGACTGTGTCCTTTCTGACAATCACTTTGAACTTATCATTCACTGCAGTAATTGTGCTCACTTTGCTTCTGCTGTTTCAACCCCACCTGGCTCTGACTGAAATATGACCGCCATTGCGATCAAGTTCTGTATAGCTTTTTCTATTATAAATCCTTGTCTAAAGAGGAAGGCTGCGACTAAATGTCTTCATGTTTCTAGTGA
Source organism: Equus przewalskii (assembly GCF_037783145.1). Taxonomy (NCBI): domain Eukaryota; kingdom Metazoa; phylum Chordata; class Mammalia; order Perissodactyla; family Equidae; genus Equus; species Equus przewalskii. The sequence goes on from NC_091838.1 coordinate 4,986,428, forward strand.
CATTTTGGTCAGTGCATTCCTAACCATGTTAGTAAATAGAGAATTCTCTGAGTCCTCTCATGGAACGGTCATGTTCTGATCTTACGTGGTATATGCACAGTCGTATGTCCACTTCCCCGCCATGATGGTTCTGGAATTGCTAGTTCACTTAATGTGGGCCATTGCCTTTATCAATAACCATCTTAGAGACATGTTAACACTGTCTCATGGAGTCCTTTTTGGGCTGTTAAATTCTATATCACAGAAAAATATTCCTACACATACCAAATGTCCCTTACCCAAATTTGCTTCAACCCCTTTCTCCCTTCATATGTCATCTCCAGGTACTGTCTTACGTTTATTTTTCCATCTGCTAGTAGCTATTGACCAGATTATGCAGTTTCTTCAGCTTATAACCCCTCTCCTTCCTTAGCAGGTCTAACACTTCTTCATTCTGTATTTGTTGGAATTTAACCTTTGTTGTCGGTCAGGTGTTATTGCTTCGCAAGGGTGAGTTGTCTACATTTGCAGGCCAAGCAGGTTCAGCAGAAGCTGGGAGTTCAAGTTTCTCAACTGCGTCTACTCAGATGTTTTCATCCTAAGTCTTACGATCCTTCTTCTTCCCTGTTGGCACCTTTACCTTGGCATAGGAAAGCCACAGAGGCTGAGAGCTCAATCTTCTCTGAAGAACTGCTACTTTTTTCTATTACTTCCAAGCCTGGTTCTTGATTCTCTCTGTCTTCTGGCCGTAGAACTAAAGCCTTCTAACAGCTGCCAAGGAAACCCTCTGGCTTCAACATTTTGCCTTGAATTTGTGACTAATTATGCTCAGCCTGTCATTATCTTCCAATAATGAATAAAGGACACTCAGAAATAATCAACCAATTCTGTTGTCCTTAGACTTACCATTTCTTATACCACCTAATGGTCAAAGATATTGCATTCGTCAGTGTTTTCATTTCCAACAGTGAAAATTATAACAATTGCTTTTCTACAGCTTGACAAGGACTATCAGTGGTCCATCTATGACTTACGATAGTACCCTCATTTTCAACTATCAAGGGATCTACCTGAAAAATCCCACTGTAGAGTCTGCTTCCTAGAATTGCTTTTGGTAGTGACTATCTAATACTGGGTTTCCTTGCAACAGACAGATGGTAGCATGCAAAAGGTTTATTGCAGAGTGCTTTGGGGAGATAGATCTGTAAAGAAATGATGAACGTAGAATTGGACAGAGGAGAACCCTGACCCACAATGTTGTTGCAACTTAGACCTCAGGACATCCTACTTGAAGGTTCTGAAGCTAGAATGATTTTTTTAGAATTGTTTGAAACAAAGAAGCGAAGACTTTTAATCTCTCATTGCCAGTCCTTGGTTGTAAGCCATACCTTGGGATGAGTGAAACCTTGAGTGAAGGAAAACCCTGAAGCCCAGAATAATGTCTAATAAGGAGCTCAGACTTGACTAATCACTAGGTGACATTCTCAGCAGATGACAGATGATCACGTTGGCCAATAACAGGGGATCTGAGTAGAGTGCCACTTTATCTAAAACACATAGAAAATTTAGTCCAGTTCCTAAGGAGTCAAAAGAACTGAATTAGCAGAAAGAAGGACATAAATATAACATCAATAAACATAAAGTTAATAAAAACAGATATAATTTCCTGCAGGTGTTAGTAATTACTAAATCAATGCAGTAAACAACAATGCAAACCAATTGAAGTAAAACTTGATGATGATGTCATTCTAGGTCGCTATTTATATCTTTTGTAGACCTTTTTATAAAGTTGCAATACTTAACTGATGGTAATAATCTCTCATTTATCTCAGTAAAAATTTGTATTCTTAATTTAAAATAAAGATTCAGTATTGGATATGAAAAGAATAATCTTATTTTGCAACTCTTTGTAAGATTAACTTTGAGTAAATGTCAAAGTAAGGCAAGTCTGTCCTTTGCTTCTTTCATCCTGGGAGATCTCACAGATCATGAAGGGGCTGAAAAGATCAGGGCAACCTTCTGGTAAGAAGAAAACAAATGACAAACTAATTTATACTAATATTCACCCATTCCTAAATATTTATTGTGTTTCTATAATAAAATTACTCTTACATAAATAGCTGATTTTGTCATTTCTAACACATAGATAAATCAGAATGGAAGAGATTTTATGTTTAGAATCCTTTTCAAGTACTTAAAGCTTAAAGAGTATGAGATGAAAGAAAATGCATAATAATGTTCCTAATTATTTTCTAGAAATTGAACAAAAATATGAAAACCAAAGAAAAATATAGGAACACCATAATCATTACTAAGGTATATTTGACAATACGAGGAAATATTACTAAACATGGTGAAGTGGTCCCTCATTGAAGAATGTCATAAAAAGCCAATTCACAACACACTTTTCCTAGAATTTGATAAGGTTCAAAATCAGGAGGAATGGTGTCCTAGAGAAGAGATGGGTGAATCTTGTTTGTGGCCTACAGTGTGTGCATATATAGGCATATCTCATGGCACTCAATACAAACGGTGAACAGACGATCCTCCACATTAGTCCAACACAGCTCCCAGGACTGGCTGAGCCCGTCACCTTATGTACCTGGGAAAGACACTAGATAAATCATACAACCAGAGAAACTGACCATTTACTCATAATTTCAATAAACACAGAAAAAGTAACACAAGACAAAGTTGTCATCACTGAAGAAAAATTCAAGTTTAAAAAAAATAAAATAAATTTTAAGTCTTGGTGGCTCAGATCTCTGGAAAATGGTAAACACGTATGTAAGAGATAATTTTCTAACAAAAAAGGGAAACATAAAATATAAAGAGTATAAATGTTTATCTTTAAACACTAATCTGAATCTTGTTTTAGATTTAGTTGTTAGAGTTACAATTTTACAAATATTTTTCTTTTATGTTTATTACTTATTTTATCATCTTTCTTCCTAGATCGTGGTGGATATCACATGAGAAAAATGTTACTCAACTCTTTGGGAAGATAAGCTGTACATATAATATGTTATATATATTCATATACATATAGAAGGAGTATCAGCTTTCCTATTGTAAGTTGAAGATCATGCTTCTGTATACTTGAAGAAGGAAATGCTTTAAAATTGTTTTATTTTATTTATTCTAAATAGAATTTTAGAAGCAGCCTTCAGAAAATAAGTACCGCATCGTTGTTCTAGTTCCTATTCTCTAGAATTTCCTCTTCTCCCTCTAAGCCCCGAGGCTAGCATTCTGATATTCTCCTTTCTCTTCCCTTAAAAAGTCACAATTAGGCGCGGACAGCTAGGAGGAATTTTCATAAACAGCTGATGCAGTAGTCTATAGAAAATTCTACAGTGGTCTCTAGAAATCTAGCCTGCAAGCAATGTAGATACCACTTTAATCCACTGAGGAATTTTATTAGTCTACAATTTACTGTGGTCATAATGATGACAATAAGTCATTAAAGAAATTGAAATTATTTGAAATATCATTTAAATTACTTTTCACATATTTTGGCCAGTGTGCTACATATATAAAAAAGCTTTTAAGATACGAAGTAAAACATCTTCAGTTTTAAGTGTCTTAATCTCCTACTTAATAAAAGCATGTCATTATTCAATGGTGAAAAATTTTTTAGATAGTTTTCTCTCTATTTTGTATATGAAAATGCGTTTCTTTTTATAATCAGTGCAAAATGTACACAGTAATATTTAATCAGGAATCATACAATAATGAAATAATATAAACATACTTAAAGTAAAAAAATCATAGTACTGTGAAAAATAAAAATTTAGCATAGCTAAATAGGATTATATTCTTAGGTAAAAATAAATTTCCTTGCATACTAGCCACTAATAGTTATTTCTTTACAATGTGACAATAATCAAATCAGATTGAAAAAAGTTCTAAGACCCATCCTACTTCCATATTTTGTTACTTACAAGAAAGGGATGATTGACATCGATTGAATAACTTTCACTATCATTCTGATATCTGCCTTCAAAACTACAAGACTTCAATAACTGAAAGAGGCTAATAAGAAATTACTGCAAAAGGAGATGGGAATCTGGGACCCACTGCATGACTTATTTGAAAAGCTACTTCAAATACCAAAGATTATAGTATTATAATTGTTTTCCCTTTGAAATCTATTTCTATCCTTTTGCAGAAGAATACTGATAAGACAAAAGAACAGAATTTCAGTGGAGCTGACAATACAGATATTTGGCTATTTTCTTCACTATTTATATTGAAAACACGCTTTGAACCTTTTTTCTTCATTCACTGAGTCTTTTTTCTTCCCTATTATTTCAGCACGTGAATAATTATTTATCATATAATCTATTTAAGCAAACATTTACATGAGCATAATCTTAATGGGAAATGCTATAATATTTGTCAGAATTTTACACTAGGCATTAAAAGTGCCTTTAATTACTTTTCAGCAATTATTATGGCAGCACAATGCAAAGTACGTTAATAATACTTCTATTATCTGTGAAGAAACTGAGATTCTAGGAAGACAAGCAAACATTAAAGGCTGCACTAAAAATACATGTTACTGAGCCAAATTGTAATCCTGCCCAACTCGCCGTTGGCTTCACTTTCTGGGTATTACAATTGAAACGTGGTGTAATGGAAAGAAGACATTCTTTGTGACCATAAAGATGCAACGTTGAATCTTGGCTCCAACAGTTCCTGGCTGAACAAAGTTGCTAAACTTCTTTAACATTTTGGAGCATCAGTTTGATTAGTTTTTTTTTAATAAAATATTCAAATAATAATAATGTTTGTCTGGCATTGTGTTTTTGAGGATCCAATAAATATGCGTTTGCAAGGTTCTTAGCACAGTGCATTCCAAATACCAGGTGCTCCATACAGTTCCTATCATCGCACCATGGTTTGATTCTCGATTTCAAAGGGAGGTAGACATATCATAAAATGGCATCCTGCTAAGTAAAGAGATCAAATATAGCTTTATCAAGTACCAGAGTTTAAAAAGATTTGGATACGATTACTTATTCAAATTTATATTTATACACTATATATAGTATACTATATACACAGCACATATAAATATAATATATATTTACATATATACCATATAATATATATACTATACTCATATGAAGCATGTGTATATGTGTGTATGCATATATATATATATGCATGTACACTAAATAAAAAGTTGTTTAGTACATATATTTAGTATGCATACTATATAGTGTGTATGCATGTGTGTTTGTGTGTGTGTGCGTAATTCAAAGTGAGATAAAGGAAAATTGGTGTGGTCCTTGCTCTCAGAGCATCTTAAACAGGTAGCTTCCAACAACTAAAATATTTTGTAAAAATTCTCCAGTAACATAATTTTAAGGCAGCAATTTCAGAGAATTCTCTCTTCTTTGACCTGAGCCCTGAATGGCAAAAGCTAAAATCATCTTAATTCTTAGTGTGGTCCTGCCTATCCTCTGCCATGTGTGACAGTCTGCTTTCCCCTTTTCCCAGTCTAGAGCTAAACAGCCTCCAGCCATGCTGTGAAAATGGCAAACTGAGCTTTGCCTTTTGTCTCTGTGGAGCTACCAGGGAGAATCTAATGACGGTCAGATATTACAACTTCTGTGCAACCCAAAACAGGACTGCAACATGTCTTAAAAATATCTAAGACATTGAGTTGAAAAGGAATTCATAAATGCATTCAATAAATCTATATTTATTCTCTGCTCAGAAACTATTAAATAAGAAGTTAATATAGTCACTACACATGAAACTCCAATTATAAATTTACATTTCAGTAAGGACATTCTGTCTATCCCAATGGCTGTTTAAAAAAAAAAAATCAGACAATATCTGCTTTCACAAAGCTGTCCCATAAAATGTTATTGGCTATGTAAAGAAAATATATTACCCTTGGTGTTTTTCTCTGGATGGAAATTTTTTCCTCTTATTGGCAGCAATTCCTTTAAGATTTTCTTCCAAAAATTTCCTCTAAGGACTTGTACAGATTGCATTGCAGGTGATTAAGTCTCTGAGAATGTAAACATATTTTGAAATATTGCAAAACAAGTAAAACTCTAAACAGCAATAAAACACAACAGTTAAGAAATGTACTGACTTATGGTCTCTTGAACTGGAGACAGAGATTTTTCTACCATGCTCCAAAGATTACAAAGTTAAACTTTGTTGATTTTTGTGTATCACTTCAGTGGGATGCAAGTTTAAGTAGCTCGGGATAACACAAATATTGTAATCCAGTCTACAGTAATACACAGACCATAGTTTCAGAAAACTCAATTCCAGATAACAGAAAGAAAGCAATTTAAAATCAAATTATATACTATAATAAAAACTAACCTACTTGATATTATACATAAATGCCCATGGCTACCAAATCAATAATGATTTTAGGTGGCCAGGACTTGGTGTTTTAAATGGTGTCAGCCATATAGAACCTGGTTATCCAGGCTCGCCACTGACATTCCCAAAACCAAGGTCAAACTGTTAACACCTTCCCCTTTTTTAATTTAATGAACAGGTTCTTACAACTCTCTTCCATTTTAGATTTGATATTATTAATATGGCGCACATTTATGAGGTGTACTTTTTATATTATTATTGATTGTTTTGAAATATGATTTTCTATGAAACATTCTGATAAGGGAATTTCGTTTTTTTAAGCTGTCAAAAGCAGTTTTCTAGCACTGAGAAGACAGGATTGCTATTCAGAATGAATCAGCTTTCTTAGTTTCTCCAAAATATGCAAGGAGTTAGCAATAAAGATGGGTTTTGTTGTCAACTTTCAAGCCTCTTTCATAATTTTAACTGACTGTTTAGGGAGGAAGCTTTGCTAAAGTTGAATCGAATGCTTCTAATCACAGCAGTTGTATCCATTTCTACATTGCAATAAGTGTATTACTGTTTTAAGTCAAAGGACTTTCAGATGCCAATAGACTTGTTTTTAATCTGTTTTCTAAATTTTAAGATTCAGATTCTGAAACCAAGAGCAAGTAAGAGTTTCAGCCTCAGGGAGATAGTCCAAAAAAGCTGCTGGGAACTGCATACTCAATCAATACCAAGAACCAGCTATCAATACTAGTAATGACTCCAGAAGCAGGTGAATCTGCCTGCTGGAGTACGGTAATCTCTGAGGAGGGAAAGCAGGCAGAGTAAGGCTCTGAGGCTCTGGCCCTTGTGCTAGCTGGGTGTTTATTACTTCCCAGGCCTGAGGGGTGATGTCTTAGTGAGCTCTAGGTGTCTAGTTTGTCAACAAAAAAAAGGGAACCCATTTATCTCTATAGGGACAATAGACCAGAGGAAAAATAAAAACAGCCCATATTTATTCCTTTTGTCCTGAGACATTAGGACAACTGAAATTGTCCCTACCTCTACTCTGTAACTATGAGAATGTGGGTAGAGTACAATGTTATCATATTTTAAAATCAGATATCGATATAGATATATATATTCACATGGTTTTTTTTAAAGTATTATCACAAACATTATCACATGACCTCCTTTGACTTTAACAACTGGTACATTTATTTTTGTGTTTTCAGAGACAGGAAACTGGGATTCGAAGAGGCTAAGTTTCGTTCAGTTTACAAAGGGCGTTGGATAGAACTGACGTGTTTCAAACTCTGAAGCTTGATGCTCTTTTCAGCACGTTTCTCTGAATGTTTGCCAGTTCTCACACACTAGTGATGACTATGTTATTCTCCAAAGAAGAGTTTCCAAAGACAAATATTCTATAAAATTAGAAGTTAAAGTCCTGTACAGGAGTTAATATCTCCTCTGTCATTCCGATGAATTTTAGTGAGTTAGGGTTAGCAAAATTTCATGTAAAATGAACTTGAAAATGCACAAGTTGGGTAACTGTCCGCATCCCTTTTGGATAACCATTGGGCTAGGAATAAAGAGCACTCCTTCGCTGTTCTTCCTCTCTGCCCGTGATTTTGTCCTTATATTTCTTCCATTTTCAAAAAAACTTCCCTTTTTCTGTCTTTGATTTAATTTAAAAGACCATCATTATGATATATAAAGGAGAAAAAATCAAAAGGTAAAAACAACAGAAAGAAAGAAAAATAGTATTAATGCTTATTTGGTATGAAAGATGTTATGTAAAAGAACATCAGGAAGAGAGAATTCAGACAATACTCATTTGGAAAAACATAACTAAATTAACACAATTGAACCATTACAAAAATACTAAGTCTCGTACTTTATTCAAAAAATTTAATGAAGTGCTTATTAAGTCCTTGGCATTTGACAAAGACCTGGGTAAACAAATAAAAAAACACAGCCCTCTGATTACTAGTAGCTTACTGTCTAGTAGGAGTGACATTTAAAACAGAAGCAAATGCTTTTTATAGGGATGGTAGGTATGATATACAATCATATAAGAGTCTATGAGTATCAACATTTTTAGCATACGTTGTACAGAGTATTGAAACTAGAATATGGATTTGAGAAAATAACAGATACTTGGAGGGAATTAAATCATCGAGAAAAATTTTCAAAATAGCTTGCATCACATTTAGTCACAATATGATCTTAAATAATAGTTCTAATTAGAGAAAGAATTTGGGAAGTTACAATATTAGTATCTAATTAATATTTTATTAATTCAATTTTATTTTATTAATATATTTTTATGAGTTTATTGATATTAGCAGAATTGAGAACAGGCTGTGGTGTGTGGGGCGAGGGGCGGGGCATTCCTGAATAATCTCTCCTGGAGAACTGTGTAAGAACGCAAAGAAGTGGGTGGTAGAGGAGCAGCCTGGGATTATTCAAAGCCAAGTATTGTTTGCAATAAATTAGAGATTGGATATGAAGAATGATCCTTCGATTTTTTTAAGAACATTTAAATATCACCCTGGCCATGACGATAAATGAGGATTCCTTATGACAGGGAGATAAACAGTGGAGTGGGAGAGCCAACAGACCACTGAATTAAGAAAGAGCTGGAAACGTTTTCATTGTACCCAGAAGACCCAGCAATGATCACCATCACAATCTATTTCTCTAAATGTTGATCATGATAAGAACCACATGCTTAGTCGCTACTATACGCCAGCTCTGTGCTTACAAAGGAAGAGTACTTCTAATGTTCCTAAGAAATTTATGCATTACACATTTTAACTCAATTGTACAAGCAAGGAAAATATATCTCTGAGCACACGTGGTTCCAGAGCCACTATTCCAAAGTCTACCCGACTTTGCTACTTTCCTTTAAATGTGCTCACTACACCAAAGAGGAAGTTTTAAAAAATGTTTTTGGGAGACTTTACTCCATTGAGCTGTGTCTATGACAACTACATTTTCTGAACAAAATACTGAGGCATATGATCAGACCAGAGTCAAGACTTCTCATATTTTATTATATTCCTGTATTTTCAGAGAAATAAATATCACTCATCCTTGGATACAAGAATAGACTTTTTACCTAAGCTCTGACCCTGTCACCTTTGTCTACCACAGGATTTGCTCTATTGATTAATTTCTGGGGCTTATATAGTCAACCACAGAATCCCTTGTTTCTATGTATCTTTTATCTATAAACATCGTTAAGGCTTTGTTCTGCTAAGAGCAAACAAAACCAAGAAAAGAAAAGAAAAAGCCCCTTCAACCTGTTTCCACACCTCGTCAATGCTTTAGAAATCTCCATCTAGTCACAGCTCTATTTCTCTCGAGATGGCAGTTTGTGTGTCTCTCTTTTCTAGTTCACCCAGCAATAATATGACTTTCATATCAAATCATCTTTTTAAATTCCTTATTTGTTTAGAATTCAATGAAAATATTTATGTTTCATTATCACTCTGACATCATCTTTCTGTAGCATTTTACACTATAAGCCTTTCTGATTTCTGAGAGAATCTCTTGGAATCTGTAACATCAGTCCTTTCTGATTTTCTTGCTATGTTTTTGAACATCCTCTTACTCCATTTCACAAACTATTCCAGGTCCTTTAACTTTGGCCACGTCCTTTGCTCAGAGGCAAAACGCTCTTCTCTTGAGTGTTGCAAACTTCCCCGGCTTTTCCCTGCGTTACAGATGATCAGACTAGGATAAACTCTGTGCCAAAGTAAGGTTGTCTGCCTTTTCCTCTTCCTTTTCTATCAAGAAAATCATCCTCGATGACGGAGAAGGAATCAAACCAATTCACAAGAGATGTATAGGAAAAGTTTTGAGGTAGAATATCAGTAGTTTATCAGCTATAACCATCTCACAGCAATCTCTATTCTAACTAACGTCAAACATAAAAATAAAACCAGAAGTTCAATTTTTGTCTTTATACCAGATAAATTTGCTGAACTATGTAGTGACATCATTCACTGGAAAACAGGCGATAACCCAACATCAACAACAGAAACATATCTGGTTCAGTGTTTGTGTGGTGACACAGACTTAGTTTTAAAGATTTTATCATGCTGACAAAGCGAGATGGCACTGACAGTGAAGTGTTTGGGAAAGAATTAACATGCAAGGGCAGACACCAGTGAAGAATTTACTTTAGGATCTTTCAAAAATTACAGGCCAACTCATAAGAGAACTTTCATATTGAGCTATTCGATCCTTTTCCTCTTCTTCTTAAACAATTGGGGCATTTTATTCTAAAATAATTAACTTGAGAGTGTCTTACTTCATATTTCCAGTTCATCTAACCACAGCGCTACCTTAAGTAAATATTTCATCAATTTCTGACAGTCACTCAAATAGAGAAATTACATCTCCCTCCAACATGCCCTGGCCCCTGGTGCCTCATTTGTCAAATCTTCTCCCTTCTTTAGCTGCTGACTGCTGTTACCCTCATAACTGGACTTAGAGTGACTGTGGCTGGGCTAACCGAAATAAAATGGTGATGGGTGTTTGTGGAAATGTTGTTTAAAAAAAAAGGCATGGTTTGTCTACTTGTTAACTCTTGATTGCTTGTTAATTTTATATAGTTTTACTTTTGGAAAAATATAACACAAAGCAAAACAAGCAAGCAAACAAAACAGACAAATCATTCTGTCAAAGCATAGAAAGCGTAGAACTACAAAATGATTTTTAATCGAAGAAACATTTTTAAATGAAAATATTAAATATACAAAATTGAAAGAAATTGTAACACGGAATTAGTTGGGGATTTGATTGATGTTATTTGTGTCATTATAATTGCAACTTAATTTAACAGAGTGCAGAAAATTATATGGTGTCAAACCAACAGACAGATGCAAACTTAAGTCTTAAAAACGATTAAAAAACAAACAAACAAAGCCTTCCCAAGCTACTCAATAGGTGTGCTATAGTGTCAACTCAAGCTTAGTATAACATGAAGTGTGTTCCTTGTGGCATCTAGGAATAATTTTCTGGGGTTAAACAACCAAAGATGATAAGTGGAGATCATTCCTATTTTAGGAGATGCACTGATACTGCCGTGACCAAATGATTGTATTCTAAATGAACACGCACAAGAGGATAGTTTAAAGAACCCAATGTAACAAGGAAACTCTTGTTTCACTTGGAATGTTTAAAATATGCATATTTAGCTACAAATTTGGCAACTTGTTACTCCTATATTCCTTTATTTAATGTCTACTTCCTTAAAAACAAAACTCTATTTGGCAAACTGCCGCTTTGGGTCATCACACAGCGACCCAGAGATTCTTTAGTTCTCAAGAAATGTCCTTTAACAATTTCACTCTCCTGCTCCCTTTGTGTTTTTCTAAGTATATTACTCAGCTACACTTGTATAATGCACAGTATGCATCCGTAAATTGAAAATTTAGATTAAACTTCTCAGTCCATAGAACCACTTTTCTTTGACTGGTTTTTGTAAAATTCAAGATGTCATCATCATGATTTTCAATGGAACAGATCAACAAATAAATCCATAACTTACATTTGTGGGTTTCCAAAAAATATCTCAAATATGTAATAACTTAATGAAACAGCAATGAATCTTTGGATTCTAAATCTAAGAGATGAAATTCATTCAGTGTTTTTTTTTTTGACCTCTGAAATTCTATTGAAAACTCTTGACACACCTGCATTCATCAAATGACATCTCAAAAAATAATGTTGTTTGATGTAAATAACAGATGTATAACCTAACATATTGTCATAATCCAGATTCAGTTGGCCATAATATTTTGTAAGGTTTGTCTGGGAATGTATTAAATTCTTAATCATGTGATACTCTGTACAGAAATATGATGTAATATACACATATTTGTGGAATAAATGCTCTGATTAACTGATTATTCAAATAAAAAGAGACGTTCTATATACTGATTTAAGTATCTTCAAAAAATTGTATTCCAAGGATTTCAGGAAGATTCTTAATATACAATTTTTTGATAACAGAAATACATGTTTGTTTGTCAAGGTGATGATGAAACATAGGTAACAAAAAATTTTAAAAAATAGTTATATTTTACCATCTACAAATTAATATTATATGGCTTTGTACAGGTGGTAGAGTTGAAGTGAACTCCAATTTGGAAATAAAAATGAACATACTTGGTTAAAATGATCATATATCATAAATATAATATGTATTCTTAAAATGTATAATTTAATTCAGATTTGTACACCCACCGTTATTATGTTTACATATAACACTACAATAGAAAATTGCAGAAGTGATAACTTGCAAAGTATCCTTTGAAGCATTTGATAATTCACCTTCATATATCATACATGGAAAGGATTATGTTTATTTGCCTCTTAGTAATAATATCTACAGAATGAGTGTTAAGGACACAATTTTTGGGCAATAGACTTTATATATATCCTACACAAAGGTGATCAAAACAGAGTCTGTCTTTATGCAGATTTACAGTCTGTTATTTTAGGATGACTGCCTGAAGTTAGCCCTCAAAATAATTCTCTCTATGATATTTTTTGTTAAAAGTAAATAAAGAAAATACCTCTCATTGATTTTACATCTCTCTAAATTTTTGTAAATAACTAGTGAGCATAGCCTCTACTCATGGCTGTGCTAGATTCTCTTTGTGCTTCTTCATTCACTAAAATATATTTTTTGAAAACAGTGTGCAATGTCATTCCTGAAAGATCACTACATCAAATTTAATTCTCCTCAAAAGGGCATTACTTTTTATGATTTGAATCTGATTGTTTTCTTCCATCCCCAACAGTTGGTGTCCAGAAAAATAACGTTGCCCTGGATTGATAAAAACATCTGATAAACTTAAAATTAGATGTTAGCTGAGTAGACTATAAAATCATCATTATCATTTTAGAAGCGAACAGTGGATGAATGGGTCCGTTTTTAAAGTATTCAGAAGGCAGGCATAGTCTATGTTGTTTAGACTAAAGGCAGGACTGGAATAGGAGAGGAGAAGGGACCAAAGAAACTGACCAGGGTTTTGCCTACAGGAGGTAACAAGGAGATTTCTGTCCCTTGAAAGCATTTGAGATTCTGAAGCACAGCTGGCGTCACACATAAAACTGATGCTCGCGAATTGAACCAATCATGGGTGACTTTGCAATCTAATAGGGTCTCAGTTTAATCGTTTTGACTGTTTTTCACTTGTAAGGCTTTAAAGGAAATGTACTTTTATATTAGTTTTAATATGATTTTCTTTTAGATGAAACCTTATTCTCCACAAGTATAATTTATTAGTGCATGCTAATTTTTGTTATTACTGATTAATTATATATTAAAGAACTTTTTAAATGTTATTAGCAGTAAAATATTAAATATCATATTTATTTTAATTAAGCTTTATTTCGATTACCTCGAAGTTATAAAATAAAGTATCTTACACAGACAATTTATAGGCAAATAATAGAATTTAACCAAAAACAACTTGTAGTTTCAACAAGACTCTAAATATTCATTCAAACTTACAGCTATGTAACTATGTATTTTGGACTATATATGATAAAAAACTAATGGGGGCCAGCCCAGTGGCATAGTTGTTAAGTTCACACACTCCCTTTTGTCAGCCTGGGGTTCACAGGCTCAGATCCCAGGCATGGAACTGTATACCACTCATCAAGCCATGCTGTGGCAGCATCCCACATACAAAAAATAGAGGAAGATTGGCACAGATGCTAGCTCAGCGATAATCCTCCTCAAGCAAAAAGAGGAAAATTGGCAACAGATGTTAGCTCAGGGCCAATCTTCCTCACCAAAAAAAAAAAAAAAAAGGAGTGAAAGAAAAGAAAACCTAAACGGTGCTTCTTGAGATAAAATAAAATGGTGGATTTTTAAAATTTTTGATGTCTCCATCAGGTTGAGGGCCCCCATCACCACTCCTATGTTCAGAGACTTGCTGGAAGAATTTAAGGTATTCAGCATACAGCTGTACACATAGCTAAGATTTATTACGGTGATATTTTAAGGATACACATCCAGATCTTAAGAGAAAATGGCATGGGTATAAAGTCTGGATAAATCCACGTGAAGGCTTCTTTATGTTCATTCCCTCCCATGAGGAATCACACAGAGCGTCCTTTTCTTCCATCAACAAAAATGCAGCAACGTACGTACAATTGCTCTACTCACGGAAGCCTATCAGAGATTCAGCTGCCGAGGTTTTCAGTGGGGACTGGTCACAGAGGCACCCTTTGTCTAGCAGGTACCAAAATTCCAGATTCCCAGAGGAAAGGAGGTGTTTGGCAAAAACGATATGTACCCCATTAACCATATTGTTTACACAAATAATGTAGGCAGAGTCAGCCAGCCTTATCAGTTAAATGTTGCCTGGGAACATTCCAAGAGCTAAGTTCCCAAATGCCAGACAAAGGCCAAAGTTGCAAACAGACCTTTATAAGGATGGCAGTCTCAAGTCTGCTAACTCTTTTTTGCATACCCCAAATTTTAGATTAAATATGTGAGTGGGGAGACATCTTGATTTTTCAGTTTAGATGTTTTCACTCTGTTTTACTTAACTGAGCTATTAGAACCCAGTTGTATAAGTTTCCTCTGGGTGCTATAAAAATGTACCACAAACTTAGTGGCTCAACACAACAGAAATTCATTCTGTCACAGAAGGCTGGAAGTCTGAAATCAGAGCCATGGTCTCACTAAGGAAAGAAGCATTCTATTACCTTCTCTCAGCTTCTGGTGTTGCTGGAAACCGTTGACATGCCTTGGCTGGTAGACACTACTCCAGTGTCTGCCTTTGTCTTCACATGGCATTCTGCAGGTTCGGCTGCCTCAGAGTGTCTCTTCTCCTCTCCTGTGGGCATCAGTCAGGTTGGATCAGGGCCCACCCTGTTGTCAAATAGGGTCACATTCACAGGTACTGGGGAATAGAACTTCAATTTATCTTTTTGGAGGATTAAATATTCTGAATATTCTGAAGGACTGTTTCACTATGAAACAGCTACATCTGTTTAAAACATACTGTTTAATCATTGCTAGCCACTAAATAAAACAAAACCAAGCAAAACAAAAGGAATTAGACAAAGAATGAGAGCGAGAACAAGCCTTGAGAGAGAGAAAGAACTGAAATCTCAGCGTCTACTGAAATAAACGTGACAGGGGAGATTCCTCTGAGGACAACCGGGTCTTTGAGCAGGTAGCGAGGTGAAGGAAATTGCATCACTAAGCCAGAGGTCCCCAAAGGAAGACCCCAACCCCTGACACACACGGGGTATCTGTGTCTGCTTGTATTATAAACATAATTTTCAGGACAGATTACCGTCTTTTTTTATCTCCATAAAGATGACTACACCACATAATTTGATTTTGTATTTCTTCATGCTTCAGATGTCTTTCTGTCTAGATCTAGAGACGAGATTCTTTCATTTTATATTACTACCTGGTAGTAGACAAGTCATAGAGTTGTTACAATATCTAATTATTCTGCTTTCTATGTATCAGAAATCAATATCTGGCTCTATATAATATCTCAGAAGTTCTTCTAACTGTGTCAGAAAGAGTAAAGACTTGGTCCCTGCTTTCATTGAGCTTGTGTCCAAACGGAAAAGACAAACAGAAGGAGGAGGAGGGAAGATAGGGCAAGGAGGGGCAGAAGAAGGAAGAAGAGGCGGAGGAGGAGGAGCGGGAGGAGAAGATAAACAGGACTCTCTGATAGGCCCACGCTGAGATGGGGAGGGGCTGTTTCACTCTGACAGCAGTTGCTGTGTAATTACCTATCTTTTAAACTGGAGGGTAAGGCCCCTGCTAGCAGAAACTGTACCAGCAGACCCGATCACTCTGTCTAGTGTGGACTGGGGCTTCCATAAACCTGTTTTGATAGAGCAAATGCAGGATGAAAAAGAATAGATGGTAAGTGTAGGTAACTGCCTTAAAAAACTCATGGGAGATAAAGGGATAAGATTTATTAAAATGCTTCGCAAAATTTTAAAATCAATACAATGGAGGATTTTATTATCAAGTGTTGCAAATTTGGTATATGTAGCAAGGCTGCCCTTATTTTTTAATGTAAAATATTTAATCTCATTATAAGAAATTTTAAAAGTAGTATAAGAACATCTATTTTAAACCAACAATTATTTTAAAAGTTGAGAAAAAAATTTACAAATGAAAGTTTTGAATGAACCAGATTCCGTGTAACCCATGAAAAATTATACTTATTACAAATTATATTGTATTTTTCACTTCACTTGGCTCAGAGATATTTTTGTGGCTTCAGAATATGAAAAATGCCTTTTCCTTTTAAGTGACCAAATACCTTTTAGTATCCTTCTACCAAATCCTATGTTATCTTTCCTTTATTTACTCTTTATCACAATAACACCAGTTTTCAGTCATGACTAAGTGTATTTTTCAAACTCGCTAGTGGCTGAAGCCATTGTTTTCCCTTTCCACCTACGTGTCAGGAGTTGAAGAATGGCAGTAGATTTCCTCCTTAATTTTCCAGTGCTTCGTGGAATCATACCACGAGGGAGCTGCAGACGGGATTCAGGCTGCACTGAGGAGGGAAATCATTAACTGACATCCTTTCCCGGACTACCCGAATCTCCAGCAGCATCAGAAGAAATAGTTATTTCTCTCTCTTGCTTAGCAGTTTATGGTGCTCTTTTTCTATGTTTGGGAGGAAAAAAAATCTGTGATTATATAGAAAAATATAAATTTTGGCAGCATTTTAAAATATCTCAAATTATTTTGCCAAAGTAGTTGTGTCTTTAAGTGATATCCCAAAATTTTAGTCATTCAATCTTAGTCTAGAAATTTAAAAGGGGCCTGACTATATGAAGAACGGATGCGTGTAACAGCAACAAAGCAGAATGAGTAACGCTGTGTGAGACGTGTATGTAAAATTCAATTCTATATATTTTTATTCTATATATTTGGAAGTATAATTCTCTGGATTTCTTTTAAATTTTATGTGTTAAAATTTATATATGCAGTTGTGTATTCAAAATGTAGAAATATTGCTTTTTGGAATAAAAAATGACCTTATAATATTTGAAATATTTTACTGTGATCATTTTTTAAAACATTGATAGTATTACTTTTTAAATAACTCAGTATCTTTAAATAAGTATAATTATTTTAAAATAATACTTATAGAAATTTAACTATATTCATTAGGGGGAAATATGAAGAAACTATGAGAGGTTACAGTTTTTATAAACTATACAGTGCTTAAAAACATATTTCCAGTTTTCTCTCTAATATAAATGCAAACTGTCAAAAGGTACTATAAATTCTTAAATATACTAATTAGAATTTTACTCACAACTTAACTGTAAAGTTGAAACTTTATTAGGGAAAATGAGAAGAAGACCCATGGAAATGGAAGCTACAATATTTTGCCCGTTATTTATATGAATTAAAGGATTTCTTAAGTTTTAATACTCTCACACTCCATCTTTCCTCCTTGACCTGTAAAGAAAGAGTAAAAAGTAAACTGGCAAAGTGCTAATATTTTCTGTCCTTAGTGCAAGAGGAAATTTTGATTATAGCACCATCAAATTTTCTTTTTCCTAGATAGCCAGAAGCAATTTATATTGCCATCTCAGATTTTTCACAGATTGTTCTTGGCAATGATCGTACAGTTTGGTGGAAAGCTTTATTAATGACTTGAAGTTTTTCTTTTTTTTCTCACTTTCTCTCTCTCTCTTTTTTTTTAAAGGAAGGCTAGCCCTGAGCTAAGTACTGCCAGTCCTCCTCTTTTTTTTTGCTGAGGAAGCCTGGCCCTGAGCTAACATCCGTGCCAATCTTCCTCTACTTTATATGTGGGAAGCCTACCACAGCATGGCTTGCCAAGCAGTGCCATGTCTGCCCCCAGGATCTGAACCTGCGAACCCCGGGCCGCTGAGAAGCAGATCTGTGAACCTAACCACTGTGCCACCGGGCCAGCCCTCTCTTGAGGGAAGAGTTTAAAATTTGAAAGCTCTCACCAATTCTGAACACACTGGTTTCTGCCAAAGGAAAAACTTTCTATCTCCCATCGCCAAATTTATATTGTCATGGGCTAAAGATGGTAAATTTAAACATTTGGATATTTTCCATTTTGGTAGTTAAGAAAAAAATTATAAAAAATTAAAAATTACATTATAAGAAATATTTTATGTCAATGCATGTTATACTTTGACTTAAGTCAAGACATCAGCATTTTCTCCCCTCCATAATTCATGTATAGAAAAGCCATATTAAAAATTGAGCCAAATTTTTCATACTAAAGTGAAGAACTGTTATTATAGTCACTGTACTTTTCCCCTTTCTTTTGATTAAAATTTGTCTAGCAACACCTTTTTGTTTTAAATTTTCACTTCTTTTACAGGTCTATACTAAAGAAAGTAAATATGTTAAAACATTAAGTTTTTAAAAATAAGAAAAAAACCTTAGCAAGAATGCTATTAGAATGGCAAATAATTGATTTGAAAATATACCTACTCTATTGTTTAGTAATGAAAGTCTGTTTTGATAAAACACTTGCCTAGAAAAATTCTATATGACTTGGTGCTCAAGAAAATGTCAGATCAACATATGAAATATTTTAAGGAAAAAAATAAGGTGGAGAATTTCAGTGGGTAATATGATAGAAAAAATAAAACTATTATTGAGGGGAATAAAATATTACACAGAAATCATTTTGTGTGGTGTGTGTGCATGTGTGTGTATTAGTCACAATGCTTCACGCATGCTGACATGACTCTTAGCTCATAACCACTGAGTTATTTGCTAACGAGTATAATGAAATTGCCCTAGCTGGAAGGGAAAGAAGAATAATTTTACACTCAGAAGTTCTGGAAGAAATTTTACCTTCATAGGAGTCGACATGGATTGGGGTAGGCTTATCGTATCAGCATTTACTTTCTAACAACATACTTTCCATATTGATAAATTAAAATAACAGCATCATTTCTAACATAAATTATTGGAAATTCCTGGTAATTTGTCAGTTGATCTTGGTTTGAGTTCCCCTAAAAGCAGAGCCTGAGACAAGGACCAGGGGTTGGAAATTTATCAGGGAGCTGTTACCAGGAACCACAAGTGAGGAAGTAGAGAAAAAAGACATAGGGTGGAGGGGAAGACCAACAAAAGGTGCAATGATGAGCAGGCTTCCCCTGTTGACAACTGGGGTTCAGTCCAGCTAGGGGACATGTGAAGTAGAATGTGCATCTTCATATTATGGGCTCAGAGGTGAGCTAATTCTTCTTTGACTCTGGCACCTGGTGATGTGCTACCCTCAGGCTGAGGAAGTTTCCACGGCAACAGAGAAGTTTTGTGTTGATGCTATATTTTGGATAAGCTTTTATGATTAATGTTAATTTTTTATTTATTTTATTTATATATGTATATATCAGACTTCATTCACAATGCATATGTGAACTGATCAGCCAAACCACCCAATTTAATAATTGACAAATTATAAATACATGATGACAAAAATTCCTAAAACTAGAGAATGTCCCTGTGTTCTATTTTGAAAATTTTACAACTAAAAGCAGTGCAAGGAATACCCATATACTCTTTACTTTGATTCACCAATGGTTAACAGTTTGTCTCATTTGCTTTATCTCTTATCACAATAGTATGACTGCAACCTAGAAATTTGATGTCATTGTCTACAACAATCTAACAATCTAATCTATTTTAAAGTCCTTAATTTTAATTTACCCAAATATCCCAAAATGTATTCTTAGGTGTATTTTTAATTTAGGACCCAATCAAATATCACCAGTGACATTTGATTACTATCTATCTTTGATCTCCTTTACTGTAGACGAATTCTCAACTTTTTTTTTTATCACACTGATACTTTTGAAGGACCCAAATCAGTTTTCTCGTAGAATATGTCAAATCTGTATTTCCCTGATTGTTATCATCTCATAATAAGATTCAGGTTAAATGTTTCTGGAAGTAACATAACAAAGGTGATTTGTGTACGTTCTGTTGCATCTCATCAGAAGGTTCATAATGTTAGTTTGTTTCATAATTAGTAACCCAAAGTTTGATCATTTGGATAAGGTAGCAACTTCAACAGCTCTTTACTAGAAATATATCTTTTTTATCCCCGTTGTAATTAAAATATGAGAAATATCCTTGTGATTTCTCCTTGTGTTTATGACCATGTAAATACCCTTTTTCCTAACAAACTTTCACGCAACAATTTTAGCATCCATTGGTTACCCTTGCTGGAAACAGCTATCACTTTGGTGAATGCAAAATAGTGATTTTCTAGTTCTGTCATTGCTTTTAGATTTATTAAGCAAACTTTCTTAAGCAAAGAAGTGCCCCGTCTCCCCTTCTTGGGTATCATTGAGTACGTGTGAATTCTTTTATATCCTGTTAGGATCGTGTAGGGTCTGCAATTTGATAGATGCTGGCAAAAAAACAGGAAACTCCTGGATCAGAGACACAAAAATTTATTACTCACAGCACATCTGATAGCATGAGCCTCACAGCTGAGGAATCCCAAGCTTAAAACACTCCAAGCCTTATCAAGGGCTGCTGGCAAACCTGTCTAACTTCTCGTTACAGTGGGATTACATCTTTTTTATCCTGGTCAGGAAATAAATGTCCTTTTCGCCCCAGAGAGAACAAGAGTCTTTATCTTTCAAAGCAGTTTGTTATATAAATATCCTTAATAAGATAGTCCTGAACAAAAGCTGTCAATGTCTTTATTCAAAGATATACAAAAACATGACTCATGGAGAATTGTCTCCTAACAATATAATGTTGTATAATTCATTCCCACTATTTGTTTTAATGCTGAAATTTCCCAAATTGTTCACTGGGAATGCATTCAAGTTGGGGCATGAATCTTTCAGAAATGTCCCTATTTTTCTTCCCTCCTTCCTTCCTTCCTCCACCCCCTCCCCCCATTTCTTTCTTTTTCTCTCTTTCTCTTTCTTCCTATCTACCTTCCTTTCTTCCTTCCTTCCTTCTTTCCTTTCTTTCTTCTTTCTATCTCTTTCTTTCTTCCCTTACTCCCTCCCTCCATCTCTCTCTCTCCCCTCCCCATTCCTCCCTCCATCTCTTCCCCTCTCTCTGTCTCTCTCTCTCTTTTTCTTTCAAACATCTTCTTGTTTTCTGGCACATTAAGGTATTGTAGTTTATACTTTCCCTTCTCCAGACCTAAAGTTAGTATCTTCTTTACAGAAGCCCTGATTCCTTTAGAAGAAATGGTATTCCAAAACCAAAACCTGAATGTTAGACTGTCTCATGTCTCTAGGACCATTCAGTGACAGACTCCCGTGTCCCTATTGAGTCCTAGAACTCCGAGAAAACATGAGGCAGTTCTTCCATGTCTCCTAGACTCCATATTTTTTATCCCTCTTCCCATAGCACAGCATCTTTTTGCCAATAACCCCAAACAGTTGTTTCTTCTACCCTACAATACAAATAGAAAAGTTTCAGAGTTACTACACCAATATCATAACAAACAGCAAGTCTACTAAGAATATTTCAAGATTCCCTTGCAGCATTTTTTTATCCTTCAAGTGTAGCAAGAAGGACCTATGAAAGAATTTACTATTACAAAAAAACCAAAAAAGGCCATCAAAATGTATAAACAGACAATGTCAGAACAACACCTAACTTTTATACTGCATTTTAAGGCAATCTCTTCAGGTAATTTTTGTTTGTTTGTTTCTGGTTTAACCATTTTTATATTTCTTCTTATAAAAATAATCATATACCTACATATCAATATTGCAAAACATTTTTTCCTTAACTGCATATTCTAGAAATCCCTTTTTTAGGTGATAGAGATATTCCTAAATTTTAACTACTAAATAGATTTCCACTTAGTGAATAAATCATATTTTTTATATTTTTTAATTTGTTTTGCTTTACCAGTGACTTGTGAATAGACACTTAAGAGGTGTTCGATATTTTGCTATTTGAAATAATACTCTATAGATAAACTGTCTATATGCTATTTCATATGTATGGAGCTGTACTTTCAGAGTAAATTCCTCAAAATGGGATTACGGGGTCAAAATGTCAATGCTTATATAGCTTCGTTAGATATTACCAAAGGTTTCTCTACAACTAGAGATTTTTAATGATTAATGAATCATATATTGTGTACGTATTATAAGAAAACAAAATATAATTAAGCAGATGATGTCTTGGAAGAATTAACAAGCAGGAAAAATAAATTGCTGAAAATATTTTTTTAACACAAGGGAATAATTGTACTTTAAAGGTCCAAGTGATACGTGTGTGTATAAAAATGTTTGGCAAGAAAGTACGGGGATTCAGGGAACTCAAAGGTAATTTGGATGATATGAGACACAGGTTATTACTGTTTGCTTTAATGTGTAATGCCTTTTGGGAATTGAACTTTGAAATTTATGCCTCTTAGATAAAATGTGGTAAATAGCCTGAAGCTCTAAGAGGGCACTTTATAAATATCAAATAAGAAGTGAACATACTTTTTTTAGAGCACTTATTTAAATTATCATTAAAATATAAATCTGAATCATAATGAACTGCTTACTGGCTTGTTAGTAACTATGGTAGCTGGATTTTATCATGAATTTATAAATTGTGATTACACCCTACTGTATAGGTATTTATGCCTTATTTGGCTAGAATAGTGAGATATTTGTGAGTATAATTAGGTACTTAACCTTAATTATGAAGGTATAAAAAGCTAATTTTACCTAGACTTCAGTTAATTGAGAATAAATGGTATTTCGTATATACTTTTGATGTATGCAGGTAGAATTTGCACAAGCAAACCATTATTATATAGTATAAAACATTTAAAAATTAAAAATGTGGTGACTTGGACTTTTTTAAAAATAATTTTCTGCAAAAATAGCTCATAATGTATATTTTCCAAGATTGTGTATATGTAGTTATGCATATGCAGTATTCTACTGTTGTATGGGAAAATATCAAATTATTTGGAAGAAATAAAGATTTTAAATTCTAACAGATGTTAAAATCTTACAAAACAAATTAATAACAGTTGTATGTCTTTAATGCAACTTTCAATTACAAAAACTTTCAAAATCATTCTAGCAATTCGGTTGTAGGTATTCATTCCCATTACCAATGATTTTTTTTTATTATTACAGCATTTTATGGTTGCAAAGCAACTTCTGAAGCATTACTTCATTAATGCTTCTCAAAAAAGCCTGTGAGAATATAAAATTGCATTTTGGTTGTGTGAGTTTCACTTATGAATAAATTTGATACTTTGTATGTGTAATCAAAATGTAACATTTGACAATTTCATTCTTACATTATTCTTCAAAATTTATGATAATCTGACAAAATTTAAGTTGCATCACTGCTTACGGAACTGATTCTCTTGCCAACAGAAGGGAGTTTGTTTGATGAAAGAACTGCATTGGTAGAGTTCTATTTACTTTTTAGGAGTTTAGTAGTAAACATCTCCTAATATCCTGATTTGCTTCAGATTACATTTTGAGATAATCCAAAATATATAATCTTAAGAAATTGAGGATGAATAAATTATTTCTTACATCTCCTAAAATGTAGAACATTTCCAATATCAAGGCATTAAAATTAACTATCTTCAAGCTGTTAAGCATCTAAAGAAGGTAGTTGCTGATGAGGTTAAAATTACCGTGTCTTAAATCTTGGGGTATGAAATAAAATTAATCTCTATTTCAACATTAGTTCAATGGTAGTTGAATAGCAATCATTATGTTCAAAATCTTGGTGATTATGTTATATAAAACTTCCTCATAATGTGCTTTCTAATATTATTATAAAATAGCATACATTAGAACACTTTAATTTTCATTTGTGTGAAGCCTATTTGTTAGAAGAATGAAGATAATTCATTCTAAAGGTAGGTTCAGGGAAATCCTAATGTGGTATATAGCAACTTCCTAATTATGAATATAATATTTAAAATGAAAACATGTTTTATTATATGGCAAATTATAACAGGGACTTACATTGACAGAAATATAAAATTTACAACATTCATCTTTATGCTTCACTTTCAGATTTGATATTCAATAGTATTTTTACAGAATTTTGGACATGGTACTAAATATTTTTATTTTATCTCAAGATAGAACACAAATAAATCTTGCTAAGGCCACATGACCATCTCTTAAGGCTAAAATATCATTGCTTTTTGGCACACATGATGTTTAACCACTACTGTTTTAATTTTTCTAACAAAATGAGATATATAGCTTATCTTTCATTTCTTTCATTTATTATTACAGAATGATAAAGGTAAAATGCAACACAACATACAAATATTTCATACACACTGTTGAACATGCAAAAATAAGTAAAATCAATAGAAATATTGCCTTCAAAGCATTGTCACCAGGGGATATCTCAATATGTTCATCGATTTTTTATGGATGTTTGAATCTAGCATGTGACAGTTTAGGAGTGCTAATGCATAATGTGCATTTATGACACAGTAGGCATTGTGTTAATATTTACTAACTAAATGAAACTGTAGTTTGCATAAGATTTAAACAAAAACAATTTAGAGACTACTTATGTATAGTTCTCTTGGTAGGCATTTTTTTAGTACATTCACTTTAATAAATTGAAGGAAAAGATTCTATATTGCAAACATTGCTGGTAACAAAATTTGGTTTGTGTTTGAATATTTTAGTAAATATATTTTAAATATGATTTTTTAAATATTAGAAACATATTAATGGATTTCTCTAATTGATCAGTATCTAATGATTTGAAAAGTCAGAAAAGAGATGATTATTTAATGTTTGGGAGGGACAGTGTAAGATGAGAATGAGAATGTAATTTTCATATTCACAAAATTAATGAATCACTGGGTAGAATGGAAAGATTGAAATTAATTATTTTGAACTTATCAATACTCATCAATATTTTTGATGACTTTGGCTAGAACTAAAAAATATTGATTGAGAACTTGAAGGCATGGCTTTGTAAAGGGAATAAATATTGTATGCTTATTTTTTCTTTGATACAGAAGACCTGAATATATTTGTTTGTTTGTTTTTGAAGAAGACTAGCCCTGAGCTAACATCTGTGGCCAATCCTCCTCTTTCTGCTGAGGAAAACTGGCCCTGAGCTAACATCCATAGCCATCTCCCTCTACTTTATATGTGAGATGCCTGCCACAGCATGACTTGCCAAGTGGTACCATGTCCACACCCAGGATATGAACTGCTGAAACCCGGGCCACTGAAATGGAACGTGAGAACTAAACCACTGCGCCACTGGGCCAGGCCCCTGAATATATTTGTAAGTAGAGATAAAAGGATCAATCATAATGATGAGAATGAATATACAAGAAAATAACTTTATAATTAGACAAGGAACATAGTCCCATGATATCGAGATTAGATCAATGTTAAAAGTGGAAAGGTGAAGACCATATGTCATGGCATATACTGGCAAGACACTGGAATGAAATGAGATGGTAAGACAGAAAGAAAAAACTATCTCAAACTAAATGCACCAACAGGGAGAAGGCAGACAATGAAGTGACAGATTTATCTACATATATTTTGAAGAAATCATATTTGGAAGCCAGAATGTGGTAGCAAAACAATACATAAACAAAGGACAAGTCTAGCACAGTCACAGGCTTCTGCTTCTGATAGGTTTAACATGGATGATCAACATGACCTCCTAACTGATTAAATCCAGGGACTGAAATTCAGAAGAGTTCAGTAGGCAGCAGAGTCCTGGAAAAGGCTGTGGACAACATCAGCCTTAAATTTTAAGAAACATTGTTCACTGTTTTAACTTTTGATATTTATTTTCTAAGGACAGACAGAGAATGAGAAGAAAAGAACGAGGCAGGTTGTTGAATGACAGAAACAAGGAATTCCAGGATAAACAGAATAAAGCCATGAGTAATCCAACAGGTGTTGGTGGACCAGAGAGGTTATAAATTCAAGAAGGGAAACCCATGTACCAAGAGACTAATATAATTTCAATAACTGAAGAATGAGTTAGATCATAGGCAAAGCATAGCCTTTGGGTCAAATCTAACTTGTAACCTGTTTTTTACAGATCTTGATTATCCTTGGCTTACCTTTCCCTCAGAATCATTCAGAGTCAGTCATTCAGTCCATCAGCTATCCAGCAAACATATTTAAAAAGCTGTCATATACTGGGCACTGTTATAGATGCTGAGAGTAAAATGGTGAATAAATGGCTGAATTCAAAATAGTTGTCATGAAGAAACTCAACAAGTTACAAGAAAAATCAGAAAGACAATTCATTGAGTTCAGGGATAAAATTAATGAGCAGAAGGAACACTTCACCAAAGAGATTGAAACTATTAAAAAACCCCAGAAATTCTGGGTATGAAGAACACAAACGATGAGATAAAAAATAATCTAGAATCCTTAAAAAATAGAGCTGAAATTATGGAGAACAGAATTAGTGATTTAGAGGATAGAAATACAGAAATGCTTCAGGTGGAGGAGGAGAAAGAACAAGAACTAAAACTTTTAAGAAACTGAAGAAGTTCTTTGAAAATATCTGACTCAATTAGGAAAAACAACACAAGGATTATAGGTATTCAAGAGGGAGAAAGGAGCAGAGAGCTTATTTGAAGAAATAATAACTGAGAACTTCTCACAACTGGAGAAGAAACTGGATTACAAGTACATGAAACCAATAGAACTCCAAATTACAACAGTGCATAAAGACCTTCTCAAAGGCAAATAATAATAAAACTGGCAAAAGTCAATGGCAACAAACAAATATTGTCAGTAAGGCAGAAGATAATAATCTACAAAGGAACATCTATCAGGTTTTCAGCAGATTTCTCAACAGAAACCTTACAGTCTAGGAGAGAATGAGAGGACATATTCAAAATACTGAAAGACGAAAACATTCAGCCAAGAATATTCTATCCAGCAAAACTATCCTTCAGATATAATGGGGAAATAAAAGTTTACCCAAATAAACAAAAGCTGGGGGGGGGGGTGTTCATCTCCACTAGGCCACCTCCTTACAAGAAATGATGGAGGCCCTCATACCTGAAAAAAAAAGGTAAAGATTTACAAAGCTTTGAGTAAGGATTTAGACAGACACAGTCATAAAATTACAGCTCTATATCAGAATAGGTTCGAAAACACTTAATTATAACATAAAAGACAAGGAAAAGGAAACTATCAAAAATAATTATAAACATTTCAATTTAGTCACAAACTCATAACACAAAACAGAATAAGTTTTGCAGCAATAACTCAGAAGGGGAAGAGGAAAGGAATGGAACTTGCTTAGGCTGATGGAGATAAGAGGCTAGGAGAAAAGGGACTATCTCATCTATGAGATCTTTATACAAATGTCATGTTAACCAGTAAACAAAAAGTCAGAGGATATCCACAATTTATAAATAAAGAGAAAAGAAAAAAGTAAAAAAAACACACCAAACTAAAATGGCAGTCATAAATACAAGAGAAGAGAAGCAATGAAAATATAGGACAACCAGAAAACAAGAACTAAAATTGCAGTATGAAATCAATAATCACTCTAAATGCAAATGGACTGAATTCTCCAGTCAAAAGACAAACAGTAGCTGGATGGATTAAAAAACAAGACCCAAAAATATTTTGCCTCCAGGAAACACATCTCAGCTCTAAAGACAAACATAGGCTCAGAGTGAAGGGATGGAAGACAATACTCCATGCAAATCACAAACAAAAAAAAGTAAATGTTGTCTTGATTATATCAGACAAAACAGACTTCAATATAAAAAAGACAATGAGAGACAAAGAGAGGCAGCATATAATGATAAAAGGGACATTCCACCAAAAGGACATAACACTTATGAATATATATGCACCTAACTCAGGAACACCAAAGTATATAAAGCAAGTATTAACAGACCTAAAGGGAAATTAACAGCAACAAAATAATAGTAGGGATCCTCAACATCCCACTTACATCATTGGATAAATCATCCAGACAGAAAATCAAACAAGGAAATATTGGACTTAAATGAAACACTAGATCAGATAGACTTAATAGATATGCATAAAACATTCCATCCAAAAGCAGCAGAATGAATATTCTTCTCAACTGCACATGGGACATACTCAAAGATAGACCATGTGTTGGGAAACAAGGCAAGAAGGGAAGCCTTAACAAGTTTAAGAAGATTGAAGTCATATAAAGCATCTTTTCTAACCACGATGCTATCAAACTAGAAATCAACTACAAAGCTGGGAAAGGCACAAATATGTGGAGAATAAACAACATGCTACTGAACAGCCACTGGATAACTGACTAAATCAAAGGAGATATCAAAGAATACCTGGAGACAAACGAAAATGAAAATACAATACACCAACTCTTATGGGATACAGCAAAAGTGGTTCTAAGAGGGAAATTCATGGCAATACAGGCCAAGCTCAACAAACAAGAAAAATCTCAAATAGTAATCTTAAACCACACCCAAAAAACTAGAAAAAGAAGAACAATCTCCAAAGACAGCAGAAGGAGGAAAATAATAAAAGATAGAGCAGAAATAAATGAAATAGAGACTAAAAAACAGTAGAAAGAATCAATGAAACTAAGAGCTGGTTCTTTGCGAAGATAAACAAAATTGACAAACCCTTAGCCAGATTCACTTAAAAAAAAAATAGAGGAAGCTCAAATAAATATAATTAGAAATGAAAGAGGATAAATTACAAGGGATATCACATAAATACAAAGGATTATAAGAGAATACTATGAAAAACTATATGCCCACAAATTGGATAAACTAGAAGAAATGGGTAAATTCTTAGACTCATGCAACCTCCCAAAACTGAATCAAGAAGAGATAGAGAATCTGAACAGATCGATCACAAGTAAGGAGATTGAAACATTAATGAAAAACCTCCCAAAAAACAAAAGTCCAGGACCAGATGGCTTCTCTGGAGAATTCTACCAAATATTCAAAGAAGATGTAACACCTATCCTTCTCAAACTATTCCAAAAAATTGAAGAAAATAGAATACTTCCTAACTCATTCTATGAGGCCATGAAGCACACATTAACCTGATACCAAAACCAGACAAGAAGGACACAAAGAAGGAAAATTACAGGTCAATATCGCTGATGAACATAGGTGCAAAAATTGTCAACAAAATATTGACAAACTGAATACAGGAATTCATTAAAAGGATCATGCACCATGCTCAAATAAGATTTATGCCAGGGATGCAGGGATGGTTCAACATCTGCAAATTGATCAGTGTGACAACACATTAACAGAATAAGGAATAAAAATCATGTGATCATCTCAATAGAAACAGAGAAAGCATTTGATGAAATCCAACATCAATTAATGATAATAATTCCCAATTAAATGTGTATAGAAGGAAAGTACTTCAACATGACAGAGGCTCTATATGACAAAACCTTAGCCAACATCATACTTAATAGTGAAAAACTGAAAGCTATTCCTCTGAGAACAGGAACAAGAAAAGGGTGCCCACCCTCAGCTCTCCTATTCAACATAGTACTGGAGGTTTTAGCCAGAGCAATTAGGCAAGAAAAAGAAATAAAAGGTATCCAAATGGAAAGGAAAAAGTGAAACTCTCACTGTTTGCAGACGACATGACTCTACATATAGAAAACCCTAAAGAATCCATTGGAAAACTATTAGAAATAATCAACAACTACAGGAAAGTTGCAGGGTACAAAATCAACTTATAAAAATTAGTTGAATTTCTATATACTAATAATGAACTGGCAGAAAAAGAGGTCAAGATTATAATCCCATTTACAATCACACCCACACAAAATAAAATATCTAAGAATAAATTTTACCAAGGAAATGAATGATCTATAGAATGAAAAATGTAAGACATTATTGAAAGAAATCAAAGAAGACACAAAGAAATGGAAAGATATTCCATGCTCATGGATTGGAATAAACATAGTTAAAAATGTCCACATTATCTAAAGAAATCTACAGATGCAGTGCAATCCCAATGACATGCTTCACGGAAATAGAACAAAGAATCCTGAAATTTGTATGGAACAATGAGAGACCATGAATAGCCAAAGCAATCATGAGTAAAAGACCAAAGCTGGAGGCATCACAATCCCTGACTTCAAAATGTACTACAAAGCTATAGTAATCAAGCAGCATGGTAATGGCACAAAAACAGATACACAGATCAATGAAACAGAATTGAAAGCCCAGAAATAAAACCACACATCTATGGACGGATAATCTTCAACAAAGGAGCCAAGAACATACAGTGGAGAAAGAAAAAAATCTCTTCAATAAATGGTGTTCAGAAAACTAGACAGCCACATGCAAAAGAAAGAAAGTAGACCATGACCTTACCATACACAAAAATAAATTCAAAACTGATTGAAGAGCTGAAACCATAAAACTCGTAAAGTATGGTCAGCACACTCTTTGATATCAGTTTTAGCCGCATCTTTTCAAATACCATGTCTACTCAGGCAAGGGAAACAAAAGGAAAACTAAACAAATTAGACTACATCAGACGGAAAAGCTTCTGTAAGATAAGGGTAACCACGAACAAAATAAAAAGACAACCCACTAACTGGGAGAAAATATTTGCAAATCACATATCCGACAAGGAATTAATTTTGAAAATAGAAAATGAACTCCTACAAGTCAACAACAACAAAAGAACCTAATTTAAAAATGAGCAGAGAATATGAACAGACATTTTTCCAATGCAGACATACAGATGGCCAATATGCACATGACAAGATGTTCAACATCACTAATTATTAGGGAAATGCAAATCAAAACTACAATGACATATCTCCTTATACCACTCAGAATGGCTATAATTAACAAGACAAAAAAATAACAAATGTTGGAGAGGATGTGGAGAAAAGGGAACCCTCATACACTGCTGGGGGGAATGCAAACTGGTGCAGCCACTGTGGAAAACAGTATGGAGATTTCCCCAAAAAATTCAAAATAGCGATACCATATGATCCAGCTATCCTACTACTGAGTACTTATCCAAAGAAGTTGAAATCAACAATTCAAAGAGATTTGTGTACCCCTATGTTCATTTCAGCATTACTCACAATATGACGTGGAAGCCACCCAAGTGCCCATTAACTGAGGAATGGATAAAGTTGATGTGGTATCTATATATAATATAATCTATATATAATGGAATACTACTCAGCCACATAAAAGGCAAAATCATCCCATTTGCAACAACATGGGTGGACCTTGAGGGTATGATGTTAAGAAAATAAGCCAGAGAAAGACAAAAGCCATGTGATTTCACTCATGTGTGGAAGATAAACAAACATATGGATAAAGAGAACAGATTTGTGATTATCAGGGGGAAAGAGGGTGGGAGAGGTGTGCAAATGGGGTAAAGGAGCACATATGAATGGTGACAGACAAAAATTAGAGTATTGGTGGTGAGTGCAATGCAGTCTATACTGAAACTGATGAATAATAATGTACACCTGAAATTGCACAATGCTATAAACCATTATGACCCAACAGAATAATTGGAAAACAAAAAAGAGAGAGAGAGGTGACACTACTACCTCACCCACCCACTCTAACGCAGAAGTCATGACATTGTTCTTTCTCTCCGGAGGCTTGTGACTAATGTCCTATGAGGTGTCAATGACTGCTGTGTATAACTGCAAATGCTTTCCACTTTCTTTCCCAGGGAGAGCGAAAGGAGTACTTTTGAGTTTCTCTGTGCATTGTACAAATTGGATGAATGTGCCATGCCTACCGCAGCATTGTGTACAGTCCCTCTTGTGTCAGGCTCACATTCATCAGAGCAGGGCCTCAGTTCTAAACATCGTTTTCCCCCAAGTTGTTATGACAGAAGCAGAAGGCATAATTTTCACTGATTTATTTATTTTAAAGACCAAACTACTATGGTATTTGGCACAAATGCTATATTTTAAGTATGAAAACAAAGTGCATAAATATTTCTTTTTAAAGCATTTTGTAGCCAGAAATTCCTGTAATAGTTAACTCTGATTAACTGAATGTTATCAAATCAAGAGATTCTCGATAGCTCTCTTACTGCCATATTCATCGTATCTCTCAGTTGACTGCACACAAATCTCTCCAAGGCTCCATCCACCAGCTGACTTTGCCTCTCTTTTCCTTATTATCCTAAGAGATCTAATAATAAAAATGAAAGTTTACTAAATAACCTTTATAAGTAACTATACGCCAAGTTAAATTATATCAGAATTAATATTTTTATGAAACAAACTTTTAAAATGGAAATAGATTATGCATATGTCCAAAGGACAGAGTATAAAAAGGAGAGAATCAAAAGTCCTAAGGATGAATAATGGGAAACCCCAATATTTAGGGGTAGAAGTAGGAGGACAAGGTGAGAAAAATTAAACTAAATCATAAAGTTAACAAGAAAAAAAAAGTAGAACAAATACTGTGCATATCGTAGAAAAAGGGCATTTGAGGAAAAGTTCACTCACAGTGCCTACATTCACAGAATAAGTACCAAAAAAGATCTTTAATATCGCTGGAGCTTTTAATTTAATAATTTATTGAAGTGATATTCACATAACATAAAATTAACCATTTTAAAGTGAACAATTTGGTGGATTTGTCTCTAGTTTTGAGTCAAACAATCTGAGAATTAGGATATTATCTACTCTTGCCTCAGATGCCAATAGAGTAGAAACTCTTTCCATAGCATAGTTGACACACTACTGTTCAGCTTCCACTTGGACATCTCCTAGGGGTTCTAGTGTTTATTTTTCTAAATATGGGTGATTCCCTACAAGTGAAGCTTGCTAATATTTTCTCTTTTTAGGCAAGATCACCCTGATACTACATGGCCTGGGGAGCACAAATGCCATCCTGTAGAATGGTCCAAGATTGAAAACCCACCCACTGTTAGTTTTAAAGACAGAGAAGAGAAAGAGGGTTGTGAATAATTATTGTTGCTAAAAGCCAAACAACATATTGAAACCTCCCTCTCCCCGACCTCTCCCATGTTCTAGTAATATTATTTAACGCTGCTGCAATAGAGAGGTTCTGAAGCTAGAGTTTTTAATCCCTTTGACAGTATGTAAAATTTAAACACGTAGGGCTGTGAGGATGTTTCTGAATGACAGCTTAGAGTGTTATCAAGTTTTCAAAAGATTCAGAGATCCACAAATTGTTCTGAACCACTCATGGCTATTTTCTCCTCTCTTTTCCCTGCCAGGCTTCATTCAGTTCTACCCAGAATTGCTGAAACACCTCCTATTGATCTTCTCCTCATATCCTTCAGTCTGTGTTCCACATCAATAGAGCGATAGTTTTAAAAATCATGCTTGGTTATTGCGTTGTCCAAAGCTATACCACAAATCACTGAGGACATAGCTCAACCCCTTCATACAGAGGACAAAGATCTTTATGATTTTTCTCTTATTTTTATCTGTCCTCTTGTTTTTAAATTCTTCCCATTTAGTTTAATTTCTAAGTCATGTTGGACTAGATTAGACCTTACAAATTGAGTGTTATGAAATAAAATATGTGCTATTCTTGAATTCTCAAAAAGCACTAATTGAGAGAAAGATTCCTGGTAGTTAGTAGATCCACAATTAGGTATGATTCACCAGGGTCATAACACAAAATCAAAATTAGTATTAGGAACTTTCATTATTTATCTTATCTCCAACAATGTACTTCTCCTTTAAGATGTACTCTAACATGTTCTCATTATAAACGTACAAGAAAGTTTATATTATCATTATTCATAATAGCCTGAATCTGAAAATTACCCAACTGTCCAACAACAGTAGAATGGGTAAATAAACTAGTGTGTTCACTCAGTGGGATACCATAGACCAAGGTACACTAACAATCTGCAACATGCATCAATGTGAATAAATCCCAAAGCACAATACTGAGCAAAATATCCAGGTCAAAAAGTACATGCCTTATGAGTTCACTTACGTAGATTTCAACAACAGGCATAATCAATCTATAGTGTTAGCCACCAGGAGAGTTGTTGGTTTGGGAATCTTCGGGGTTGCTCAAAAATACATTCCACCCAAACTATAAGTGTTAAATATTTAAAGCTCAAGGACCTCTTCACCTACAGTCCCCACTCTTTCTCGCCTTTGAGCCATGCTCTGCCACTCTAAGTGGAAGGCTTCTCCTCTGTCTGTACAGCTAATCCTATTTGTCTCTAGAACTTGTTTTTTCCAAACAGCTGCTCTTGTTTCTTTTAGTCCAGGTTTGACTGCCTTCCTCAATCTTCCATGACATCCAGTGCTTTCCTCCATCATAACCTTTATCTCAGTGTGTTATTTCTAGGTTCATGACTTTTACTCAAATCTACGGATTTACCTGGGTTGCTAATCCTGTTTCTCTCATGCTTCACCTAGCCTCTCTCAAGTTTTGAAGACCACATATGTACATGTGTATGTACACGTAAAAAATAGAATAGCTCCTGGATTAGATAACAGATTTAAGGTAACTCTAAATTGAAAGAGAGCATCGATAATATTACTAAAACTAACTCTTGTGTTGTCCTTTCAAAGTGTTCAATAAATTTCACAAGTTATTTTACAATCTTTTTTGCTGAAAATATGTACAGCCCCTTTCTATTCAACTTTTTAAAATAATTTTGCATTAATAAGAAACTTTGAATCTGTTTCAAGCCTCTTCAGATTTTAATAATGAACCTATAATGCCTGTATAACAAGATTTTATTATATAGCCTGTAATTTAGATTCATTATAATTCTCATGTATTAAATGAAAATCAAGTATTTTTCTAAAATATCATATTATCCCTATATCAAGTATTCTTTGTACAGAAAAACAGAATTGTATTTGTGTCAATGGTTATCATTTTCTAGATTGCTTTTGTTTTTAGTAATACAAAATTACTCAATGTTCTTGGCGCATTCAATCATTAAAAATCATCCTTTTGAGGCCAGCCCTGGGGGCCTAGTGGTTAAGTGCAGTGCACTCTGCTTCAGCGGCCTAGGCCCAGTTCCCAGGCACAGACCTGCACTGCTCTGTTAGCAGCCATGCCAGGCTGGCAGCCCACATACTAAAAAAACATAGAGGAAGATTGGCATGGATGTTAGCTCAGGGCAAATCTTCCTCAGGAAAAAAAAAAAAAAAGCCCTTTTATCCTTCTGTTTGAAACCAGGCACCTATTGTCCTTATTTAAAAAACAAAAAACCCTGCTTTGTCTCACTTTGTTACTCATTGTTGCTCCTTTAGGCTGAAAATGATTTGCTCTGTGTTTTATTTGAGAAAGTCACATTTTTAGAGTATAAGGAAATCAAACATGAGATAAAAAAACACTTCTCTTGGGGAACTATGTAAAAGTCACATTTGTTCATTTAAAATTGTTTTTCTTATTTATTAAAGGTGCAGTGCTCCTTGTAAATGCTTATATTTGACCCCATAAGAACCACCTCAATGTTAATGATATATGAATTTGTGAAGGCTCTTTTCAATATTCTCCAACTCTGCACTAAGGGCTGTCATTACTTAATGGCTGAGATTCCTAGTCAAGCTACAAGACTACTTTTATACTTAACTCGCTTCCTCTGGGTATATTATTCTATGCTTCCAAATTCACATTGAAAACCCAGTATGAGTGCCACAGCTGTTATTCAAGGCACAATGGCATGTAATATGTATTAGCATGCCCAGAGAGGGTAAGCAGAGATGGTTGGTTGAAGTTACCAAATGTAGTTTGAGATGAAGTTCATGTGATGAGTACGGAAGACCTGAAGTAGGGAAGCAGGGAAATAATTACTCAAGAATACCGGACAGATCATATAATGGATGGAACCTCCTTCTAAAATCTGCTGGATTTCTCTTCAGCATAATCTGTTTCTCTCGTGTTCAGTCTTCACAGGTATATCTTCCTCCTTAGTCAAACTACATTTGAAAGCTGTCTCATATTCTTCTGCTTACTTTATATGTCAGTTGGGATGCTGTCGAGGTAGGAAAGTGAGCATAGCACAATGTTTTATAATCTTGATGAGGTGGAGTTGGCTAGATTATTACTAAATTTTACTTAGTAGCTAAATTTTTTTATTGCTAACTTAAATCCTGTTCTGTTGAATTTCTGATCCTGTTATAACTTTGGTCCTATAAATCGAATATTCCTTTTTGGTTACAGAGTTGAATTTAATGTTTATAGCTCAACATTTGACTGCAAATTTTCACTGATAAAAACTTTATTGTACATAACCTATAATGTGTTGAAATATCAAATATTAAATGAAGAGTGTTTTATATTTCTCCATTTCCTGGTGTATGATCTCATCCCTATTTATTTAGAAGAATTCACTGATTTGCGGAGGATTAAGAATGATATAGCAGACGTTTGAAGAAAAGAAGCTATTAATGCTGAGTTTTTCAGGTTCAAAATAGACTCAAGAAATCTGAGACTGAAATATTAGTGTATTAGTTTGCTAGAGGGACCAGAGTAAAATATCACAATAAGAGCGCTTAAACAACAGAAATTTATTTTCTCATGGTTCTGGAGGCAGGAAGTCCAAGATCAAGGTGTTGGCAAGTTTGGTTTCTCCTGAGGCCTCTCTCCTTGGCTTGTAGATGGCTGCCTTCTCACTATGTCCCCACATGGCCTTTTCTCTATGCCTGTGCATCCATGGTATCTCTGTGGGTCCAGATCTTCTCTTATAATGACACCAGTCAGACTGGATTAGGGCCTACCCATGCAACTTCATTTAATCTTAATTACCTTTTTTAAGACTCTATCTCCAAATATAGTTACATTCTGAGGTACTGGGGTTTAAGACTTCAACATATGTATTTCTTGGCCATAAAAATTAGTGTTGAGTGAAAGCACTTTGTGAATATTCACAAGAAGTCCTAGCCTAAAGTGGAAGAAGGTAGAACCCTCCATTTCTGACATCCTGTAGTCCAGGGATATGTATGAGTTCCCAGGGATGGGAGAGGGAGACCAATAACAGAATTTCTAGAGAGATTCAGAATTTTTCATGCCTGAGAAGGGGCTCTTTGTCCTCTTACATAGACATGGAGTTAGGATTAAAACTCCCTGTAAACTTTGGGAAACCTTAACGTAGAGGGTCTTGGGCCTGTTTCTCAACTGGAGGTCCAGGGAACAGCAAGCCCACTGATGAAACCATGGGCCCAGCATGGTTCTGGAACACTCACATCACAATGACTATATAAGCCATCTAGGCAAACAGACTTGATGCGGCCTCACAGAAATTTCTGCTTCCAAGCCATTGGTCAGTGATTTTAGTTTGGCCCCAAATTAAGGCAGAAAAGTTAGCTAGAGAAAGTATCTCATGATGCAAGAGGATGACCCAGGAGCAAATGGAACATGGGGGCTGAGTGTCACAGGAAAACAAGACTACTGCATCAGACGATGGTACATTGAGATTCTGACTCCTGCAGATTCTAACGTAAGAATATTCTGATGAAAAATAGCCAGAGAAGAAGATTGTACATCTTGGGAGGTGTCCGCAGAAGATGGCCTTGGACCAGGTGCTTTCTCAATAAATAGTGGCAGAGAAATATTCATGCAACTGAAATGACTGGAAAATCACTACTGTCTGACATAATTTCCTTTCAAGAGCCTAGAGAGTGAGTAATTCACAACTAGGCAGAATGTTAGCTTCAAGAAGAGATTGAGACTTAAAAATCTAGAGAGGCTATGTTTTTTGCATGCATAAATTGTTTGACTGTGAATTTTTATCTGGTCCATATTTTTTTTTTCCAAAAGCTAATTCAGGTGTGCATGTTTGTATGTTATCTTTGGTGGGATGTACTTTTATAATTTTTTTCCTCATAGCAGGGCATTGACTATGACTATGTTTATAAACCTTGGACTAGGCAAAGTTTCAAACTCTCTACTTTCTGGGACATATCTAACTGTTTTTATAGAATCTGAAGACCTAGAGTTGCTCAAGTAAAGAGTGAAAGGTGTAAAGATACTGAGAAGGCAGGGAGATGTTTCCTCTGTTATGTTTTCAGTGAACAGATAACAGGAAGAGACTAAGAATATGGGCTCCTTCTTGTCAGGAGAATAATGCAGACTTGACAGCATTTGATGTGTCGATTTCAGGTTAGGAGAAGATCCAGATAACTTTGATCTCAGAACAAAACCAACAGTGAAATACCAAGAGCATCCTGAACTCTTTCACTGCCTTTCTACCTCGCTTAGGCTCTATCCTCCCAAATGGCACAGATCATAAAAACTGTCAGCAGCACGTACCTGAATAATGCATCAGGAGACTGGAAGTTACTAAAAGGAAAGAAAAAATCCCAAACTGCTGAAGCAGCAATACTACCTACCATTACTGAGTGTCAGTTTGTGATAGCGTTTACTGGTAGCTTCTGTTACTTATGTGGAATAGTTCATAATTCATAAGGAAACATTCCTGCTTATTTGTTCCACACAATAAAATGATCTCACTCTGGAGCACAGAGCTAGGGACCAATGGGGTAGTTAATATATCAGCTTTATAATCTTAGACATAGTTAACATTTTTTAGCCTCAGTTTTCCCGTATACGAACTAGGGAAAATGCTGTTTTCAGAGTTGTGCTGTTGAAATTATGAATTTAATTGTCCTTAAATTATCCATGTTTCCTAAATAAAATGCATCATCCTGATGAATTTTTGGGCCAACGTTTCTTATGAGGTTTTAATGTTAAGAAAAAGAATTTGTTCAAAGAGGAGAAATCTTGTGGCTAGAGTGGTTTATACTTCGAATTCTTAGTTAAATTTCTTAATTATAACTAAGAGCTGAATAAATTCTGTAAAATAAGGAAGCTAATTTAAGGAATAAGATCTAAATATACAAATTCATATTAGTATATTGTTTTAAATAAACCAACTTGATTAGGTAAGATACTCAATAACATTTGCTTATATCTTCCAGGAACTTGTTAACAAGATTGCAAATAAAAACTCCTAAGCTACAAAGGAAAAAAAAGAGAAAAGCTAGACAAAGTCCAATAGCCACCTCAATAAAATTGAATATTATGTTTTCCGGAAAAAAGGGGTGTGGGAATTAAATAGCTAAGCATTCCCTTGTTTTCAATTCTTAATTGTTTATGGACAGTTGTATAAAATAGTTAGATTAGTGTAATTTTAACTTTCCCTGTGATTGTTTTTCATTGAACAGCACAATTTTAATGAACAAATTTATTTCACCCACCAGACTGGGAAAAATATTTTCTAAATTTATTCAGCAGTATTGTATTCTGAATAGAATTTAAGTCCCTAGAAACCAGGGACTTATGCCTAATTAATAGACTTAAGTAGAATCTATTACTTGACCATCAAATCTCTCGAATACTCATATTTAAGTAAACATTTTTGATTTGTGTTAACAATTAAATTAGAATGAAATCCAATTAAAGTTCAATTAGCAATTTAAAGATTCAGGTTTGCAAAATGGACAGTGAATTCTAATCTTCTTTCAGTGACTGATGTGCATGTTCAGAATATTAAGCTCTTACGTGTCACTAACAGCATTTTCCTTTTTCATGCAGTGCACATGTTGAGTTAGTCAATGCCTTCTAATACGACTTATTCTAATAAAGCAACCTGGAACTGATAATTAATGTTATTATCAACAAATAAATCAATCTAAGTGAATCTCACAATTCTCTTTTTTCTTCACTTAGTATAATTATGATAAAATATTCTGATCTGCTCCACAAAGCAATTTCACTGTGTGTGAGCTGCTTTCTCTATGACTACAGTGAATATTAATAGAATATTTTGTAGAAATAACGAGTTTTTAACTTAGTGATGTATTTTATAGAAAGAATTCAAACAAAAGAAAAAGTAGAGAGATCTATTTGCAGGGAAAAAATAAAAAGTCACTAAGTTATTATTGATATGCCAAATAACAAAAGACTTCTAAGATGCACATTTGAAAAAATGTTCTTTAAGCAGAATTCTCCTTAAGCATGGCCAACTTTTGTCAGACTATACTCATATATAGCAAATATATATTAAAATCAATCAAACAAATGGACTGATACATGGTCTGACCACATACAAAATTTTCAAAATTATGACTGCAACAAATTTCAGACTATATAGTGATTATGGATTAGTGTGTAGCATTATGTGGTCCATGCAGGGAGACAAAATAGTGGAGGGCATTGGTGGATGTCATGCT
The DNA here is from genome assembly GCF_037783145.1 of Equus przewalskii. Lineage (NCBI taxonomy): Eukaryota > Metazoa > Chordata > Mammalia > Perissodactyla > Equidae > Equus > Equus przewalskii. The sequence goes on from NC_091838.1 coordinate 5,026,890, forward strand.
ATGAAACTCTAAATGTCCTTCTTGAGATCAGTGCCAGGTTATGGTGACTCCCTTAGCTGTAGATGCTGCAATCAGCATGTGGCATGTGGGATACTGCTGAGAAGCATCTGCTACCAGGAGCTGGGCCTCATGACACAAAGAAGTCATCCACTCAGGGAGTAAAACCTAGGAATCAGTGCTGCCCAGGTCAGCAGTTATAGCCTTAGCATCAGGAAATCAATCAGCATGAACAAGGTACTCAACCAGGAATCAGAGAGAGAACTACAGTATCAGGAAGGAAAGCAATATCTCAGTTTCAGGGAAGTGAGCAAGGACAGAAACTGAGATTAAGGGACCAAGGTGATTATTGATTTCAAAGACTGAAGAAAAGAGAAATAGAGATATCCTTCTTAAAGATCATTCCATTTCTAAGCAAATCTGCAATTGTTTTGCAATAATTGCCACCAGTAGTCTGTGGGCCTCTGTTGGGCGTGTAGTACGTTCATTAGGGATAGGAACTCTGAGACCACACTGACTGACCTTAAATCTCACATCTGTCACTTTCCAGCTGTGAGACTTAGGCAATGTCCTTAAACTCTCTGTGTCTCAATTTTGTCATATGTAAAAAGGTAATTATAATAGTATATCTAAATCATAGTGGTATTGTAATGACTTTGTGTCTTAGCACAGATAGCATGCACAGAACAATACATATCAGAGTTTAAGCACTATATAAGTTTTTGACAATACTGATTTATTCATTGAAGTGAAAAAAAACACAGACTCTATTCTATTTTTTCACTACAAATTTAAATTGTTAGAAATTACTTAATGTCATGTTCTAAAAATAAATTGTATGTAATCATTAAAGTAAAAATAAAATAGAGAAAGTTGGAAAGTATAAAATAAGAAAATAAAAATCATCTCAAAACTCAATAGGAGTGATATCAGTATCATGGCATTGTGAGCTCTTCCCCTTAGTCTCTTCCCTCTAAGGTACAATAAAAAGGACATTCATAAATCAACATAGGATATTCACACAACACAATAGATGTCTGAGAGATCCATGCAGCTATATGTCTGAAGGTGGAAGTCCTGGACCCTTGAAGGAGGCAGGGGAAGGAGATCCCTCCCTGAATGGCAGTGATCTAGGGCACGGGACCATATGGGGAAGCTGGCATGCAACTCTGAGTGGAGAGGAGGGAAAGGGATGTCCTGCACAGGAATGTCTTTGATCTCGGAGTTGCCTCCTAGCCCATGGGAAGGCTCCACACTGAGCAGGCTAAGCAATCACAGGGACATCTTCCCCAACCTGAGCAGACCAGGAAAGCAGATAGTGAATACAGAGCGGGAGCGCCTGGGATCATGGCATGTGAAAGAAAGCACTCTTCCCCTGGTGCAACAGCTCTGTCGTCAGCCAGAGCAAGGGACCCCTGCCAGAGGAACTGTGTACCTGTGTGGGTAAAGCAGTGGTGGAGATTGGGGAAACACAGAGAGGTCCTGTCAGCACAGCTTCCAAAGGACAGGCACAGCTATAGGGGATGCAGTGGGCTCAGAAAACAAAGCTCCTGCCCTGCCACTACCAATGGCAGCAGGTGGAATCTGCATTGAGATGCTATCACTAGGTAATAAAACAAGACTACCTCATCAAATAGAATGAAAAGGTATATTCATGCTCCTGCCTAGAAGGAAAATGACAAGTACCCAGAAATCAATTCTAAAGTCACGGAAATTTTCAATCTAAATGACAGAGAATTCAAAATAGCTATAATTAAAAAACCCATGAGTTACAAGAAAACTCAGGCAGACAGTTCAATGAAATCAAGAATAAAATTAATGAACAGAGGGAATTCTTCCCAAAAGAGATTGAAACTAAAACAAAAATAATCAGAAATGTTGAAGATGAAAAAAAAATGAATGAGATAAAGAAAAATCTGGAGTCTTTAAATAGCAGAGCTTGGGAAGACATTATGAAGGAAAGAATTAGTAATTTAGTGGACAGAAATAAAGAAATGCTTCAGATGGATGAGAGAGAACTAAGACTAAAAAGAAATGAACAAAATCTCTGACAATTATATGACTCAATTAGGAAATGCAGCATAAGGATTATAAGTATTCTAGAGGGAGAGAGAGGGAGAAATGAGCAGAGCTTGTTCAAAGAAATAAGAGCTGAGAAAGTCCCATACCTGGGGAAAAAACTGGACTTACAAGTACATGAAGCCAATAGAACTCCGAATTACATCAGTGCATAAAGAACTTCACCAATGCATATAATACTAAAAATAGCAAAAAGACAATGACAAAGAGAAAGTACCAAGGGCAGCAAGGGAGAAGAAAATAATCTACAAAGGAACCCCTTCAGACTTTCAAGCAATTTCTCAGCAGAAAGATTACAGGCTAGGAAAGAAGGGAATGATATATTCAACATTCTAAAAACAAAAACTTTCAGCCAAGAATACTCTATCTAGTGAAAATATCCTTCAGATATGATGGAGAAATAAAAACTGTCCCAGATAAACAAAAGCTGAGGAAGGTCATTGCCACAAGACCTCCACTACAAAAAATGATCAAGAAGGCCCTCATATCTGAAAAAAAAAAAAAGGATTTACAAAGCCTTGAGCAAGGAATAAATAGACAGACAAAATGAAAAAAATTCAGTTCTCTATAAGAACAGGTTAGCAAACAATTAATTATAACATTAAAGATAAAGAGAAGGAAAATATAAAAATTAACTATAATCACTTGATTTTAACCACAAACTCATGACACAAAACAGAATAATTTGTGACCACAATAACTTAGTCTGGCAAGAGGAAAGGGATGGCACCTGATAAGACCAATGAAAGAAGAAGCTATCAGAAAATGGAATATCTCATCTACAAGATCTTTTATACAAACCTTATGGTAACCACTAAACAAAAAATCAAAACAGAGAAACAAATGACAAATAAAGAGAAAACTGAGAAAAATCACTATAGAGAATCACCAAACTGAATTGGTGCTCAGAAAAACGTGGGACGAAAAACAAGGGAAATACAGAACAACTGGAAAACAAGTGATAAAATGGCAGTGTTAAGCCCTCATATCAGTAATCACTCTAAATGTAAATGGATTTAGTTCTCCAATCCAAAGACACAGAGTGGCTGGATGGATTAAAAAACAAGATGAGACAATATGCTGCCTCTAGGAAACACATCTCTGCTCTAAAGACAAACACAGGCTCAGAGTGAAGGGATGGAAGAAGATACTCCAACCTAATGGCAAACAAAAGTAAGCATGTATTGCCAGACTTATATCAGACAAAGTATCCTTCAAGATAAAAGAGGCAATGAGAGACAAAGAGGGGCAGTATACAATGATAAAAGGGACATTCCACCAAGAAGACATAACACTTATAAATATATGTGCACCTAACACAGGAGCACCAAAGTATGTGAAGCAACTATTATCAGACCTAAAAGGAGAAATTAACAGCAACACAATAATACTAGGGGATCTCAACATCCCACTTACACCACTGGATAGATCACCCAGACAGAAAGTCAACAAGGTAATAGTGGAATTAAATGAAAAACTAGACTACATGGACTTAATACATATATACAGAACACTCCATCCAAAACCAGCAGAATACACATTCTTCTCAAGTGCACATGGAACATTCTGAAAGATGCCTTGGAAAACAATGCAAGCCTCAATGAATTTAAGAAAATTGAAATCATATCAACCATCTTTCCTGACTCTAATGCTATGAAAGTAGAAATCAACTACAAGAAAAAAGCTTGGAAAGTCACAAATATTTGGAGAATAAACAGCATGTTACTGAACAACCAATGGATCACTGAAGAAATTAAAGGAGACATCAAAAAATATCTGAAAATAAATGAAAGTCAAAATACACCATATCAACTTAAATGGGATGCAGCAAAAGTGGTCCTAAGAGGGAAATTCATAGGAATAAAGGCCCACCTTAACAAACAAGAAAAATCTCAAATAAGTAATCTTAAACTACACTTAACAGAACTAGAAAAGGAAGAACAAACAAAGCCCAAAGACAGCAGAAGGAGGAAAATAATAAAAGTTAATGCAGAAATAAATGAAATTGAAACAAAAAAAATAGGAAGGAACAATGACACTAAGACCTGGTTCTTTAAGAAGATAAAAAAAATTACAAACCCTTAGCTAGACATACTAAAAAAAAAAGAGACAAGACTCAAATAAATAAAATTAGAAATAGAAGAGGAGAAATTACAATAGATACTGGAAAAATACATATGCTTATGAGAATACTATGAAAAACTATATGCCAACAATTGGACAATCTAGAAGAAATAGAAAAATTCTGAGACTCATACAACCTCCCAAAACTCTATCAAAAAGAAATAGAGAATCTGAATTGACCAATCACAAGTAAAGAGATTGAAACAGTAATCAAATACCTTCCAAAAATACAAGTCAGGACCAGATGGCTACTCTGGAGAATTCTACCAAATATTCAAAGATTTAGTATCTATCCTTCTCAAACTACTCCAATAAGCTGAAAAAGAAGGAACACTTCCTAACATACACCATGATCAAGCAGGATTTAAACCAGGGATGCAGGGATGGTTCAACATCTTCAAATTAATTGTTGTGGTACATCATATCAACAAAATGAGGAATAAAAACCTCCTGATCATCTCAAAAGATGCAGAGAAACCAATTCACAAGATCCAACAACATTTATGATAAAAACTCTCAATAAAATAGATTTAGAAGGAAAGTACCTCAACAAAATAAAGGTCAAATATGACAAACCCACAGCCAACATCATACTCAATGGGGCAAAATTGAAAGCCATGCCTCTGAGAACAGGAACAAGACAATGGTGCCCACTCTCTCCGCTCTCATTCAACATAGTCCTGGAAGTTTTGGCCAGAGCAAATGGCCAAGAAAAAGAAATAATAGGTGTCCAAATGGTAACAAAGAAGTGAAACTCTCACTGTTTAGAGATGACATGATATTATATATAGAAAACCCTAAAGAATCAATGAGAAAACCATTATAAATAATCAACTATAGCAAATTCCAGGGTACAAAATCAACTTACAAAAATCAGTTGGATTTCTATACTCTAATAATGAACTAACAGAAAGAGAACTCAAGAACACAGTCCCATTTACAATCACAACAAAAAGAATAAAATACCTAGGAATAAATTTAACCAAGGAGGTGAAATACCTATACAATGAAAACTATAAGATATTATTGAAACAAATTGATGATGACATAAAGAAATGGAAGGATTTTCCATTCCTATGGATTGGAAGAATAAACGTAGATAAAACGCCTATACTACCTAAAGCAATCTGCAGATGCAATGCTATCCCAATCAGAATCCCAATGACATTCTTTACAGAAGTATAAGAAGAAATCCTAAAATTCATATGGGACAAAAAAACACCCCCAAATAGCTAAAGCAGTCCTGAGTAAAAACAACAAAGCTGGAGGCATCAAAATCCCTGACTTCAAAATATACTACAAAACTATAGTAATCAAAACAGCATGGTACTAGTACAAAAACAGACACAGAGATCAATGGAACATATTTGAAAACCTAGAAATACATTGACACGTCTACAGAGAGCTAATCTTCAACAAAGGAGGCAAGAACATACAATGGAGAAAGGCAGGTCTCTTCAATAAATAGTATTAGGGAAACTGGACAGACACAAGCAAAAGAATTAAAGTAGACTATTATCTTTCACCATACACAAAAATTAACTCAAAACAGACTAAAGACTTGAAGGTAAGACACGAAACCATAAAACTCCTGGAAGAAAAAACAGGCAGTACACTCTGACATCAGTCTTAGAAGCATCTTTTCGAGTACCATGTCTATTCGGGCAAGGGAAACAAAAGAAAAAATAAACAAATGGGACCTCATCAGAGTAAAGAGCTTCTGCAAGGCAAAGGAAACTAGGAACAAAATGGAAAAATCCACCAACTGGGAGAAAATATTTGCAAATCTTACATCTGAAAAGGGGTTAATCTCCAAAATATATGAAGAACTCATACAATTCAACATCAAGAAAACAAAAAACCTGATCAAAAACTGGGCAGAGGATTTGAACAGACGTTTTTCCAAAGAAGATATATAGATGGCAAGTAGGCACATGAAAAACTGATCAACATCACTAATCATTAGGGACATGCAAATCAAAACTACAATGTGATATAATTAGCAAGACAAAAAACAGCACATTTTGGAGATGATGTAGAGAAAAGGGAACTGCCATCCACTGCTGGTTGGAATGCAAACTGGTGCAACCACTATGGAAAACAGTATGGAGGTTTCTCAAAAAATACAAAACAGAATTAGCATACGGCCCAGCCATCCCCCTACTGGGTACTTTCCCAAAGAACTTGAGATCAACAATTCAAAGAGACTTATGCACCCCTTTGTTCATTGTAGCATCATTCAAAATAGCCAAGATGTGGAAGCAACCCAAGTGCCCATCGAATGACGAATGGATAAAGAAGAGGTGGTATATACATACAATGGAATACTACTCAGCCATGAAAAAGACAAAACCATCCCATTTGCAACAACATGGATAGACCTTGACGGTATTATGTTAAGCGAAATAAGCCAGACAGAAAGACAAACACTATTTGATTTCACTCACATGTGGAACATAAACACATGGATAAGGAAAACAGATTAGTGGTTACCAGAGGGGGAGGGGGCTGGAGGTGGGCATAAGAGGTAAAGGGGCACACCTATATGGTGACGGACAAATAAAAATGTACAACTGAAATTTCACAATCTCATAAACTGTTGTGACCTCAATAAAAAAAGAAAAATCGTCTCTGAGCTTGCTCACACCAAAATTACTGGCGTGGATTTGAAGATTGACTGGAGCAATAACTTGGAATTAGGGTTTTTACTTTATTTTACTACCAAGTCATGACACAAGCTGTGCAAGGGCACACTCAGGAGCCAGTGTGCCTGTGAGGGAAAGCAGTTCTTTAATGAGCCACAGCAAACGTCAGGGGTCAAAACAGCCAATGTGGAGTGAGATATCCTCAAGGCCAGAGGAACCCAGGGGGGTGGGCACCTTGTCTTCCATAATACCAGGCTGGGGATGGCCTTTTTGGCACTCAGAGATTCACTGTATTGTCATGCGAGGAGGGTTTTACTTTCCATATGTCTGTAGTTTATTTCTTGCTGAATCCTTGGACCTATATATGAGGCTGTCAAATGGTTGTTGATCTGCTCAGTATTAGCATTCTAACTCTTAAAGCACTGGCACTGTCTGTAATAATGAACAGGTATGCTAAGTTAAAGTCTGGTAGTGTCTGTGAATTGATCATATCCTTGACTTTTTATAAAGATTTCTAAGATTTCCACAGGGAGAAAGGAGATTGGAACTCACTTCTGTCGATAGAAATTTGGTGAGATCCAGTGATAAAAGCTTAGAAATATGGTCATGGAGAGAGGCCTAAAGATTTCCAATTTCACGTTCATTTTAAAATAGTCTGAATAAAAATAAAACTCACTTAAGTGACTGAACCTGGTAGAGTGTCAGGACTAGATTATCGCTGTGATATTTATATTGCTATTAGTATTGACTTTGATTATTAGATGTTAATTAGTTCATTTGAAATTTTAAAGATATCCACAGATAAAAACATAAATTTATAAAAATAAAGTACAAAATTACAAATATGAGGTAAACTTCGCAGGATGCTATGCAAATATTTCAAAACTTATAAGGCAAATATCTCAGGTTTTGGGATTTTAAGAATATTATCCAAATTCACTTGTACATCACAAGAGTTAAAACTGCTTTAAATTAAAATTTAAACATATTATGTTTAGAAAATGAGAGAATTTATCATTCTTTAAAGCATATAGTATGTGGTTAAAGTTTACCATAAATACTTTCAAAATGAACCAAGAATATTCTAAATACATGACCTAAAAATTCAAATCAATTTTTGACCTCACCAAAGAAGATATAACGATGGCAAATAAGCGTATGAAAAGATGCTCCACATCATTTGTCATCAGGGAAATGCAAATTAAAACAATGAGACGCCACTACACGCCTGTTAGAATGGCCAATATCCAGAACGCTGACCAAATGTTGGGGAGGATGTGGAGCAGTAAGGCTCATTCCTTGCTGGTGGGAATGCAAAGCGGTACAGCCACTTTAAAGACGGTTTGGTGCTTTCTTACAAAACTAACTACACTCTTACCATAGGATCCAGCAATCTCTATCCTGGATATTTCCCCAAAAGAGTTGAAATTTTTTTTTCACACAAAAACCTGCACAGAAAAGTTTACCATAAACTTTATGCATAATTGCCCAAACTTGGACGCGACCAGGAGGTCCTTAAGTAGGAGATGGATTAATAAACTGTGATACACCCAGACAATGGAATGCTATTCATTGCTAAGAAGGGATGAGCTGCCAAGTCATGAAAAGACATGGAGGAAGCTTAAACGCATATTACGAAGTGATAGAAGGCAATCTGAAAGGGCTGCATATTGTATGACCTGATATTCTGGAAAAGGCAAAACTGTGGAGATAGTAAAAAGACCAGTGATTGTCAAGGGCTGGGGGTGGGGGGGATAAATAGGCGGGGCATAATGGATTTTTAGGACAGTGAAAATATTTTGTATGATAACGACAGACATATTTCATTTTGTACATTTTTTCAAACCCATATAATGTACAATACCAAGAGTGAACCCTAATGTAAACTGCGGACTTTTGATGACTATGATGTGTTAATATAGGTTCACCTTTGGTAAAAAAAAAAAAAAAAAATATACCATTCTGGTGAATGATGTTGATAATGGGAGAGGCTATGCATGTGAGGGGCAGAGGGTATATAGAAAATCTCTGCACTTTCCTCTCAATTTTGTTGTAAACCTAAAACTTCTCTGAAAAAATAAAGTCTTAAAAAAAATGTAAAGCAAATTATGAAGCCAAATGCAAATATATCTCTTTCTCCCTAAATCTAGTTCTCTTTCTGTCTATAATTTATTTTTCTTTTATGGCTGTGTTTAGAGCTCTCTTTTTAAATTGGCTCTTTAACTTATAATTCATCTTAATATGTGCAAAGGAATAATGTTTCAGAAAGCTTATAACATAACATTACTTCACAAATATGTGGATATACATAATAGTATACACAAGGGATCACATCTGGGAACACAGTGGTGGTTAGAGTAAATAATAAACTAGGAAATGTCTCAATCAGAATAAGGTGGCTACTATTTGACTTGTAATGATTTGACTTGAGTATGTGTTGTTTTAACTGAATTTACAGCATGGCTAATTTCTATTGGGAAAAAATGAGTTGATACACACTAATGAATTTCTCATTTACTTAATATTAGGAAATATTAAGAATACAGCTAACTGTATGGGAAAATAAAGGACTTACTGAATTCTCAGACTTTATTGTTTACAGCTGACTACATACAATACCAGTGTAACGTATAAAGTTGTGTCTTCTCTTTTGCTGTCATTGGTAGAGCTTTAGACAGCTGTAATTGTGAATTTTTGGTTTAATAATGCAAACCTGACGGTAACAATGGACTGTGTCACTATGTTAACAAAGACTTTTTGCAGAACTTGAAAGATAACACACCTAGCAATTCTTAAATAATGCAGATTCTGCAAAAACTTGGAGAGCAAGCAAAATAGCCTCAAACCAATACAATGAGGATATCTCAGAGCCAGGATGTGGCTTTCTGTTCTGTTCATGCACTTGTCACAGAGGAGGCCATTTTCCTTACAAGTTAATTATTGATGTTCCTAAGGCTCTTTCCTAAAGAAAATACTATATTTCTTAGGAGAACGATGAGTTCTTTTCATGAAAATATCTACAATTAGAGCCAAACATAAGAATGTGTTCTACCTTCATTAAGGGACTTTGTGATCGTTGCCAGATATCAGGAAAAATTCCCGTTTAGTTTATTGTCTGTTTAAAGGATAAAATTGACAGACTCCTAAGATGGTAAAAATTAATATAGAGCTAGTGATTTTTGTTTTAAGTAATTTATACCTCTTAAGGAAATTTGATTCAAGATAGATGAGAAAAGGTAAAATAAAAACCTGACTTTCAAATATGTTCAGTGAGGAAAAAGTGCACCCTCTCCTGAGCAAGCAAATATGCCCGTACTGAGAAATCTCTAGTTTTGAGTGAAATGTTCAGAAGTTGGAGAAAGGAAGCCTAGCAGAGAATGAAAAATATGGAGTAACCTGGATTTATAGATGTAAGAAAGATTTGGACTTGTACAAAAAGATAAACATCACAAAAACTGTGTTTTGGAATTTTTAACCTATATTTTATTTACAATTGGAAAAGTAACATGCACATGATTTTCAATAATAGTCTAACAGGAAAACACTAAACAATGCAAAATAAACTCAACCCCTTCTCAGCCACTTCTCTTCCAGACTTCTTTACCCAGAGGCAAAATATAGCCCATTTCTTGCCTGCATGCCCTTCCCCTTTCTGATCTGGGCTGCTGTTTCTTTAGCACACTGGGAATCAACTGCCTCCATCTCTTTAGGGTTTACAGTTTGAAAGTAAGTTTCTCAGCTCCATCAATCTTGCCTCAACAATCCTCTTGTTTTCATTATTTCCTTTGACACGGATTTGAGGAAAAGAGCCATCAATGTACAATAAATCACCATCTTGTCAGGAAAGCCAGAGGTCTTTCATTCAATATATTGATCAATATAAGGATAATTTACTGGTTCATTTTTCCTACGTATTGAATAAATAGACATAATTTTACATTAATTCAAATTTTATTTAATTTCCCTCAGTAGAGTTTTAAAGCCTTCCTTCCCCCAAATTACTTCACAGCTCTCATTCAATTTTATTCCTAGGTCTTCATGCTTTTGAAACTATTTTAAATTGAATATTTTAGTCCATTATATTCCCCAAATTGCTGTTATGTGTGTGTAATATACTTTTTAATGAAAATTTAATAATTGGCCATCTACGAGAATTATTCTATTATTTAGGATATTTCCCCCTCTCCTCAACTGATGACTTTAATTTTTCTAGGTGGACAGTAAAAGAATAGAGAAATGATAAACCTACTTCTTTTGGAGAACTTGATATCAACATTTAACCTGGAAAAGGTTGATAACCCACTCCAATTTTATTTTTATATCATCTACTAGGTTGAGATTCATTTGTTTGTGGGTTTTTTTTTTTTTTTGCTGAGATTAATCCTGAGCTAACATCTGTGCCAATCTTCCTCTATTTTGTATGTGGGTCACCACCACAGCGTGGCTGCTGACAAGTAGTGTAGGGAACCAAACCTGGAGTGCACCAATCTTAACCACTAGGCCATGTGGCTCGCCCCCCATTTATTTGTTTTTTTAAAATCATTCATTTTTTAATTCAGCAAATATTTATAGGTTGCCTATTATGTGCCAGACACTGTTCTCAGTGTTATTTAGAGCAAAGAACAGACACAAAAATCTCTGACTTCCCGTATCTTATATTTTAGTGAAAAGGAAGATTAATAAACAGAGATCAGTACATAGTGACAGGGAGAGATGCTGCTTTTCTGTTTGTTTTCTCTGTGGGTTTGGTGAATGGTATGCAATTTTATCTGTCGTGCTCAGGGAAGGCCTTGCTGAGAAGTGACATTTGAGAAAAGGCCTGATGAAGATGAGGAAAGGAGCTATGCAACTGTCCAGGGAAAGAAATTTCCAGACAGAAAAAAACAGCAAGTGCAAAGCCCTGAGGCAGGAGCATGCCTGGTAGGTTCAGGAAATAGCAAAGTTCAGTGTGGCAGGAGCTGAGAGCAAGGGTTGCACAGGAGGCAGGAAGGGATAATAGAGAGCCAGAAAATTAAGAACAGATTTTTGTAAAGAATAAATGTGGTCTGCGGACCCGTGCTTCCAATGACATAATAATGTGTGTTGGTTTAGGTCTAAGAAGAATAAGTCAATGGAAAGATGCTAGGATATATTTTCTAAGAAGAAGCCCGAGGTTGCACCAACTAGAACCAAGAGAATTAAACGTCTCTAGCCTCCTCACTCTCCATCGTTCTTGGATGTTTCTCTCTGGATGCCAGCATCATTCTCGCAGACCGAGTTCCTCTTAGCTCTACCACCAGAGAGGAACCATCCCTCTTAATATAGTTCCGATCTTTGAAACCACGGAAAAGTTCTCTGGAGTAGCTGTGTCATTATCAACCCTCAGACTGATGAACTATTGCCGGGGGTTGGAGGGCAGGATACTCTGAGTGGTGCATCTTATGTTTAAATTGAGGACTAGGAGCAATTCATTAAAAGAAGGGAGTCACTGCATACGGATTTTTACTACATATTGTTAAGATTTAGTTGAATCTTACGATAGAGAAAACAACATCTATCCATTTGCGATAGATTCAAATCTTCATATTCTGATGAACGCATCTCTGAGTACTGAAATGACTTCCAGATATGACTAAAGTCTTTGAAAACAGATCTGTACTCAGTGACTTTTCCACTGATATCTTATTTCCAGGAAATCTGAAAATAATGTTATTTCTGTACAGAAATATTTTTTATTGACGTCACATTGGTTTATATCATTATATAAATTTCAGGTGTACATCATTATATTTTATCTTCTGCATAGACTGCATCGTGTTCACCACCAAAAGTTCTTGAGTAAGCAGTTATGTTGTGATTATTCTTTCATTAATCAGAATTCCTCTTTCCTTCTCACAAATTTAGTCCTATATTCTGTGGATTTCTTTACCATGTCAGGCTGCCTTCTTGTTATTGCCTCCAAAACAGTGAACGTGATGACACTGGCCTTCGCTCTCATGGAATTGGACCAACAGAAGATATTCAAGGAATGTGTGATTAGCATTGCAAAAAGTGTTACAAAAATGTAATGAGTTACAAAAGAAATACAGCATGACTGAGATTCAAATAGAAAGTCATTATTGATATATTAGCCTAAAATTAATTTTATCTTATTATTTCAAAGTAATCATAATAGCAGCTCATGGGATTCTTTTTATATTACTATTAAAATTATAATTGCTCATGCTTAGCTATTATAATAACTATTAATTAGTTAAGACTTTATGACACTCCACAGTTGGCATGTTTAAAAGAATTGCCATATAACTATAAAATTTTAATAATTCAGAAAGTGTAGGATAATTGTGTAAGGTTAGAAAATAAAGATATTTCAGGACACTAGAGCAATGCAACATACCTTAGTGCTTATAAAATCTATATTTAGTATGAGTAAATGAATATATATGTATATATACGCATGCATGTCCCTATGTTAGTCCTATTACCTCATTAGATGGAACAGATTGAAAATTTGCATGTATCTTTAAATGTTAAGAACAATGAAAAATGCATACAATAAAGATCTTAAGCGGTATTATGTGATACTGACATATTTCTGTGTACATCCTTCTAAGATTTCTTGGAGGCACAGTTTTTGAATACTGACATTTTGAATACTGTCATGGGCATCAACATTCTCATTATTTTAATCACTATCTTCAACAGTACAGTTAGTCTTCTACCCCACAGCCATCCCCTTTTCTCTCTTGTGTAATGAGTCTGGGTCTATCCCTATCCCTAGTCGGTGAATGTTGGCAAGTATAAGCTGGTTGTAATATACCCATCGTGGTAATTCTATTCCTTTTGCCAATGGCTGGCCTAGGCATGGCTTTGTGACTCTATCCTAGGTAACAATTTGTTAGGGGAAGAGTACTGGAGAATTCACCAGAAGGTTTTTTCCCCACTCTGAAGAAGGAAAAAACAGGAACTTTTCTTTTTCTGTTTATGTTGTCCCAAGGAGATGAGCTAGTTAGAGTGGTGGCAGCCACTTTAGAACTATCATGAGAGAAAAGGGAAACACCTTGAAGCTGGCAGGACAGAAAAATGGAAAGTGCTAGGGCATGTGATCATTTTGCTATCCCACAGAAGTAACCATCCCTGAAAAAAATTGCTTATGAATTTCTTATTATTTACAATAAAGTAAAATAAAACTTTATTGCTTAAACCACATCTAATCAAGAATTAAGAACCCTACTGCCGAAGGCCATAACTAATGAGATCATTGTCTTTATTAAGAAATTCCTATATTTCAGGTCCAGTGCTAACAGCTTTACGTGGATTATCTCATTTAACCTTCTCAGATAAGATTATCATCTTACTTTATATAGATAGATTTCTAGATTTATAGAAGTAAAATTAACTGCCCAAGATCACACACCTAGTAAGCAGCAGAGCTTTTAAATAGAAATATAGCTACTCTGATTCCAAAGGCAGTTCTTCTCCCGGTCTGACCCAAATACCTATTCTTGTTTGGGTGTTCGAGTTTTCACACATACAGCATATTACATTTACATTAAGAAGTTCTTTGGTTCCTTTTCTTGCACATCAAATATAAAATAGAAAACCTGTTGTTGTATTTTCAGAATCAAATTTGGCTTAATGATATCTAAATTCCCACATATACAATTCTGGATCTTTTTATATTTTGTTTAGAAAAATTGTCCAAGTGTTGTTTAACCACCCTATTTTTTTAATACATCTACTTCCTTATGTTCATAGCCTTCTTTTATTATTGATTATTGTGCAAGTAGCAGCTGCTCAAAATTGAAGGCAAATAATGTTTTTGTAGGTTCCTCTACCATGTTCTTTCTCTTATTACTCCAATTTATTGTCCACATTACTTCTGGAGTTATCTTTCTCAAACATATTCTATTCATCTAAGTTTAATCCTTAGAATTTTTAAATATTTGCCCAGAATAAATTCCAATTCCCTCAGCATAGCTCAAGAGGCCCTTAGAGTATAGCCTACGCAGACCTCCCAATCCCCCTCTCTCTCTGTCTCTCAGTCTCTCTCAGTCTCTCTCTATATAGTTTCTAGTGTTCCCTTGACTTTGTTTGCATCCTCTGTCCAACCTGTGTGGACACATAGTATGTTCTTAGTGAATCTTTGTTGAGTGAATTCATGAAACATAAAATGCATCCACTCAGTTCGAACCATTTTCACCTCTCACAGAGAATGTCATCCATTCACAGCCCCACCTAAGTAAGCATCAATAATGTCAATTATGGCACTACTAGGAGCCAAAGTCAATACTTCCTTGGTATTAGATGCAGAGTTGGAGTTATGTAATAGAATTTCTGTGAGCAGCATAAAAAGTTGTAGGTTCCCCCCCACCCCGTATGATCTGTAAAACTTGACTTTATAAGAGTATAATGAAACAATAAAAGTTACTGATTGCACCACTTATGAGAAGTCAGTATCTCCTGGGAGCAAATAGAGGTGAAGATCGCCTTCAGAAAAGACGGCTGTGTGTAAGGAAAGAGTTACCTCGCTCCTGGTCTGCGGGAGCTCTGTGCTAGTCTCCAGGGATGACTGCAGTCATGATACTAAGCTTTGGACATCGTAGGAATGAAAAGTACTACTTAACGAATCGTAGTGTCTGCTTAACCTCTGAAACTCCTCAGGAAGTGTCTTGTACCAGCTTACTAATATTGTTTATTAACAATGTGTAGATTGATGTTCTGATTTATCTTGAGTTATAACATGTGTTTACACACCCTGGTTTTGAAGTAAAAATGACCCCTCAGTAACTTTGGCTTTCGCTGATATCATGTACTTATCTGAGTGTCCTATTATCTGGAGACAAAGCACATCCTGTTCAACCAAGAGAGAACCCTAGAAGCTACACCTGGGTGATCCAGAATTTACTAATGTTTGTGTTACACTTTCTTATTCCTGTTGCTGTGAACTCTATATAAATATATGCAAATATATTCATATATATGTATATATACTTATATACAGTTCACTTATATTTGTGCTTTATATTTGTGTGTATGTGTACAAATGCAATATTATATTCCACTAAAACATTACAGCTGATATCCCTTTGCGATATCATTGCATATTTAGGCTTAGCCAACATCAGCATCATCTTCTCTTCTGATTCACCTGGGAATCCTGTGAACCTAGTGCTTTGATGACCATGTCTCCATCCATTCAGTGACGTTGGTTATCATTTAGGCCATCAAAATCGCATTATTAGTGCCCTCAATGAATAACTCAGCTCACCCACTATCTGGAGTTTCTAAGGAGATTAACCTGGTTTTACAAACCATTGCTCTTATATGAGAACTAAATAAGTGTAAAATCACTTTATTTTATTCACAGAATGCATTTCTATTTGTGAAAGCATTCATGCAGGTAGACTTTAGTTTCAGAGTATCTTTTTTGACTCCATGTGAAATGACACAAAAGGGAACATGATGGATTCAGTCATCAGAGGGTGTTGTAACATTTAAAATGAGTCATGTGTGATTTATATTCAAAGTTGAATATAAAAACTGTGAGCACGTCTTTTAAACTACACACTTAACTTGAGAAACTATAGGGGTATAAGAAAATTGTTCATTTTTCAAAGTTATTCTATAACTTGGTAAAAACAAGACCATACAGAATTGAAATTTAAACAAATTTCAAGGAATTTATATTTTTGAAAATTAAAAATTGTACTATCAAATGAGTATTCATATCCTCTCCCCTGCCTTTGTCAGCTATACAGAATCCTGGTTCTGCAAACAAAACCTCTGGACTTTTGTTTTGCAAAATAACATTAATGTACAGAAAAGAATTGAGATGATCTGAAAACAGCTAGACATAGTTACATTAAAAAAGACAGAAAATTACCTCAGAGAAAGTATAATACAAATGGGAATGAGGAGACATTTTAGATATTTGGAGTATTTGGGGAGAATTGAGGAGAAGATGTTTTTTAAGTCAGTGGCCACACACACAGCATTACCTCTATACGGTGTTCACTTCAGAAGTCACTCTATAATACCATATAATGTATAGTCAAAATTCTTTTTATATACTTTCTGTTAATGTGTAACATTGGAGGATGATATATCATCTCTTACATCCTACATAGGCTGAATTTTTTCTCCAATATTAAAAGTAAATATGATTTTCACCAACATGCGTAGGTGATAAAATAGCTAGAATGTTAAATTGTGTGAATATGTAATATTTCAATACTAGAATCACATTCAACCTGAACCTTGAGGGAATTATGCTAAGTGAAATAAGTCAGATGAAGAAAACCAAATACCGTATGATTTTACTCATATGTGGACGATAAAAGCAACAACAACAACAAACAAACACATAGACACAGAGAATAGATTGGTGGTTAACAGAGGGGAAGTGAGTGGTGGGAAGGCAAAGCGGGTAAAAGGGCACGTGTGAACAGTGATGGATGGCAAGTAGACTTTGGGTGGTGAACACAATGTAGTTTACAGAAGTCAAAATATAATGATGTACACCTGAAATTTATATACTATTATAAACCAATGTTACCTCGATAAAAATTAATTAAAAAAGGAAACTGAATATAGAGACTATCTCATCAATGTTTGTGAAAAATAGCATGTTATCTGGAACTGATGCGGGGGTCTGTATGTTTCTTTATAAATTAAACCTCTAGCAGAACCATAAAGTTTTTAAATCTGATAGGGGCTTATAGCTCATCTGTTC
This sequence comes from Equus przewalskii, assembly GCF_037783145.1. NCBI lineage: Eukaryota > Metazoa > Chordata > Mammalia > Perissodactyla > Equidae > Equus > Equus przewalskii. The sequence goes on from NC_091838.1 coordinate 5,044,449, forward strand.
CAAGCCCCTCATTTTCTCTCTGAGGAAGCAGACATCCAGAAATATTAAGGGACCAAACTAAAACACGTATTTATTATCAGAATTATGATTCCAACTGTAAAAATTCATTTCAACTTAAGTATATTGTGTGTAATACATAGAATGAAGGAAAAAGATGATAAATTAAATTTCAAAGTCATAAAGACTTTTGCTCTGTGAAAGACCCCATTAAGAGGATGAAAATAGAAGCTACATAGTGAAAGAAGCAGATATTTGCAAAACACGTATCTGGCGAAGGAATAGCATTGAGAACATTTGTATAAAGGACTCTGAAAACTCAAAGGTAAGAAAAGGAAAAAAATCCTTTAAAAATAGACAAAAGACATTTCATTGAAGAGGCCATAGAGATGGAAAATAAGGCACATGAAAAGAGGGTCAACATCATTAGCAATTAGGGAAATGCAAATTAAAACCGCAATGAGACATCACTACACACCTATCAACATGGCTAAAATAAAAAAATAGTGATAACAGCAGATATGGCAAAGAGGTAAAGCAACTAGATTACTAATGCATTGCTGTCACGTGTGTAACGTACAGTTACTCTGGAAAAACAGTTTGGCATTTCTTTCTTTGTTTTTTATCCCCAGCTTTATTGAGGTATAATTGTTTTACAAAAAAACTGCACATAATTAATGTAAGCAAATTAGTGAGTTTGGGCCTATGTAAACACTCTTGTTACCATCACCATAATCAAGGTGATAAACATATCCATCACCTCCAAAAATTTCCTTGTATCCCTCTGGACTTTTTTGTTGTTTTCATTTCTTTGGTTTTTGGGGATGTTTTATGGTAAGAACATTTAACATGAGATCTACTCAAATTTTTAAGTGCACAGTACCTTATTGTTAACTGTAGGCACTTTCTTATGAAACTAAACATACAACTACTTATACAATCCAACGACTTCACAAAATTTTAGAAATGGATGACAATTTAGTTGTTACCAGGCTTTAAAGAAGGGGTGGAAAAGAGTCGATCTGTTAAAGAGCAACATGAGGTATCCTTCTGGGAATGGAAACGTTCTCCATCTTGGCTGTATAAATGCAGTATCCTGGCTGTGACATTGTACTTCAGCGCATGTGAATTTACAGTTATCTCAAAATTAAAAAAAAATGGAAAACCATATCTCCTATACATGCATGGTTATGAAAACATATATCTTGTGCAATGCATGTGGATAAAATTATCTCTTCCTCCCAAACACACATCCAATTAGCCACAGATTCAGACCAAATGCCTGTCTGGTTATATCTTTCTTCTTTCTGAGACATGAAGCTTTATTTCATAGGTTCTGACCTCAGCTATACATTTACGGTAGTCCTTGTTCTATTTGACTTAGCATGTCTAGGTGTCTCTAATGAGATTTTGTCCACATTATCTTAGCCCTATAGATAACCGGATTTGGATGACTGTGAATATTTTTTCTACTTGAATTATTTCTTGTAGAATTAAATTTAAAGCAAAATAAACTTCCAGGACATCACTATCTGTCAGTAAAGTTGGATTACTGTATTTTTTCCATTTTTCTCAGCTTTGCTTGGAAAATATACTTTATTACTGCCACACATTTATGATAGGATTAGATCATAAAAGGTTTTCAATGTCCCATTCAACGTTTCTAAAAACATGTCAATTCATGATAAGTATTCCCATGAAAAAGGGTTGAAAATATTCATTTGTGAGTTTCAAGAAGAATTCCTCTTCTGAGTGTGTGTGAGGGTAAAAGAAAAGGGAGTTATTCTTGGTGAATTGAATTAACTAGTTTTTCAAAATAAAGAGAAATGGTAAAAAAATTAGTAATTTAGTGTACCAAATTGAAAATATTTGAACTTCATTTAAGAATATCTAAATATTAAGAAGCTTTTAAAATATATTGTTAATTAACATAATGGTGGCTTGGAAGATGTGAAAGCTTATACTTTATATTTACCCTAATCTAATACATACCAATTTTAAATACATTCCCTTTCAAAATATACCTTCAAGTTTTTATATGTTTCCATTGCTACTCTAGAATATTAATAGGATAAAACACTGTTTGGATAAATATTCTAATTCTTACGGCGGACCCTTTCCTAGAAGCTGTGGCAGCATTAACAGGTGCAAAAGTTCTGCTTTACAAAGTTCCATAGTATCTCTATAAAAAAGACATTGTGCAATGTATCTAATAATCAGATGATATTTGTACTACGATTCAACTGTAATGTTGATAAAATGTTTAAGTGTGTTATTTGGAATCTTGATATGCATATTTGTAAATTTCCCATTTTGTAATATTTACATCATTATTATAATGACATCATGGTCTTAATGGTCTTGTTTTAACAGTTTTACTCTCTATCTTTTGAACTTCTAAGCATCCTGCTTAAACCAAAAACAGATCTCAGTTATAGGAAAAACATTGAAAGGCAAGAAAATACATTGATTTCTTGTACTAGACAAAGGCTAGACCTTAAACAAAAAATATACATACTTTCTGCCCTTGAGGAGCTTATAGACTATTGAAGAGCCTACAACAGTTTTTTCATCTTTCTCCTACTGTGTCACTCAGGGGTTGACTGATGGATGATAAAAATGATTATGTTGAGGAAAGTTTAATAAAATGACTGTTTACACAGGTTTGGTCAAGGTGGAGGGAATGTTCAAGATGTAATGCAATAAAAATAGAAAGTCATTAGCCCACTGGGCTTGACGCCAGGGTAAGAGGAGACAGCAATGACGGGTTTCTGTGTGGAGAGGGCTGCTGGGCTGAAGGTTTGCCCTCTCACTAAGGGATTCAGCCAGGCTACTGTGATCCTGCCTGCATGCAGGAATTGGAGGAATATGTTTCCAGACCTCATGCTCCTTCCTCCCCCAATGTGCCAGGTTGAACCCAACAAAGAGCCAGAGAGCAAAAAAGTCTATTAACGTAATACATACAGATCTACCACTCATGGCACAAAGAGGAGGGGGGAAAGTAGAGAGTGGATCTTGAGGGGTAAGCGGAGACATCCAGTCCTCACTGTGACACTGTGATGCACGAATGACCATAATATGCCTCTCTTAGGAAAAACAGCTCAGTGGGCTTTGCTTCAACAGTGAGAGTTGCCTTAAGGGTATTTGGGATTCTTCCTTTATTTATTTACTTCTCTTAACCAATCTTCAACACTTGTAGTGGGATTCTCCCTGTATTTTGACTACTTCTCCTTAACCAATCTTCAACACTTTACTGTACCCAAAACTAGATTTAGGATTACTGGTCTGAACTAAAATAATTCAATTTCACTTCTCTTATTTTTAAAATTGACACAAAAATTATATCTGGGCTTTGTTATTTTAAGGTCTAAATCAAATGAGGTAAAATATGTAATATGTTCATTGCATGATTTACCTCAATCAATTCTGCCATCGTAGTGCTAAAGGAATACAGTCTAATTTTAATGAATGATAGCACCATTGACAATTAAGTAAATTAATTTGTCAGCAAGTATATCAAAGATAGGTGACCTTTGAATTAAATGCTCTCTCCCCTTTATACACAGGGAAGAGTAGACACACATAATATCAATTCACTCAAACTCATGTTGGCTGGTTGATGCATTGCTATATCTCAATATCAAGTTCATTTACAAATATTTTATCTTACTCAGAAGTTACTAAATTTGTAGTTGGATGTCATTGAAACCAAGGGATGAATGATATTTTGGTGTTGAAGAAAGAACAATGAATAGGGAAACTCAAACCTTGGGTAAAAGTCTGTGTTCTGTATTATAGCTTCAAGACCTTAGGTCAAAAATCATAATTACAAATTGAAGTAAATTTAAATTCAGAAGGCCAAAATGGACTACTGTGGCTTAAACCAACATTATTAAAATACTGTTTTTTCTGGATTCAATGAAATCAACGCACTAGAATTTTGTTTTCAATGTTAATGTAATTATTTAAGGCAGATCAGTTTTTATGAAATATAGGTAAGGCAGCCAACACACAAACACATACACAAACACACACACGTACCCCATAACATTAAGGTTCAGAGATATTAATATGTTTTTTCAAATTAATGGCAAAATTAGCACAGAATCAAAGGGTAAACATGTTTGCAGGTTGAAAATGTCAATTCATTTTCATTTTCATGAGGCTTGTAAAATATGAAAATTAGTACAGTATATGTCATTTAAACATTTCCAGAAATAAATACAGAGGATTCCATTTTATGTTTTTCTGCAACGCATTTGGGTAGTTTAGTATTTCAATTATTTCTGACATGTTACATGCCAACTAATATCTTGCAACACTTGTCTGGAATATTACATTTTTCCGTAGGCTTTTTCATTTTGCTTTATTACTCATTTTCATTCTCCAAAATATTTGACATTTATAGTACTGTAAGTATAATCTTTTAAAAATCCATTTATGACAATAATAATAGTAAATTCTTGTAATTGAACAGGATTTTATAACTTTAAAAGCATTTCCATTTCAAATAAATGTTTTATCTTCATATCTTTATAATGAAATATTTTTATGTGTTGTAATTTTTCTTCCTCCACAAGCAATTCTAATAAACCCAGGAGCCTCTGTGTTATTGCTTTCAACTCAATTCTTTCATTATTCCCTTTTATAAAATTTATTTTCTTCTACAGACAAGTTTTCTGGTCTTCTTAAAATACATGTAGATTCTGCAATGTTTCTACCTTTCTGGAAAAACATCCATAAGATTGTATTCTTTCTTTCTCCTTTCCTTTTGATTACATGTTAGAAACTGCTTTCTAAACTATAGGTCAGCTTCTATCTTCCCTCATATAATTTTTTCATTAACCCAAAAAGTTCTGTTATTTCCATTCAGAGACATGATTTTACTCAATTCCCTCCTCTCCATAGTTTGTATATTCAGTTTTTTAGAATCTCTCCCTACTGGAAAGGTCTCTCTTCCTGCTTGGATTTCAACATAAGCAAAAGAGAAATTTGCTGTTCTTAAACGCCTTTACACTTCCATTATTTCCCTAGTTTCTCTTGTGACTCAATTGTTTCTACAATCTTCATCAGCATTGCTGGAGAAGTTTGGAGGAAAACAGACCAAATAATGTACAATACAACTGGAACTGCTTGATGTTGGGTTAAATTGCTGATCCAGCATTTGTTACGTTATCTTTCGTGTTTCTTCTTTGTGTTTTCTATTGCCTTTTGCTAAGATTTTCCCCTTCCAAACTGTCTTCTAAGCTGTCCCTGATTTTATAATAATGTCCTTTCATCTACGTTTTAAATTTTCTTAACTATGTAATTACGTTGACTTTTGCTCCACCTGCGTGGCTTATGTTACATGTTTTAAATGTTCTCTTCAATGTTCTTGTTATTTCCAGGTTAATGCTGTTATTAACTCTGAAATTGATGAAAAGTTCCATATCTTTCTCCCATGGTCAGTTTCAAAATCTGCTTTTCTTAAATGATTTGCATGTATATCGAGTATCTGCAGATGAAAAGCTGTGTGAGACCATTTCGGAGGATAATTTCCTCAGTCTCTTTCATTTTAACTCCTTTGAACCATTGAATGTCAGAATACTACTCACGTAATTGCTCAGTCCAGTTGGAATACTTCACTGCATGACCTGTAACCAAAAGTATAACTGACTCAATCAAAATTTTTCCTTATTCCAAAACTTTTTGGAATACTCTGTGATGTTTCTTAATTTCACCAGTCAGGGCTGGTCTTTCATGGCCATATAAATTTTTACATATGGCCTTTCCTAAACTTAACAGTTGTGGCAGAGTTTGATGTTAAGGATTCCTATTCCCGTTATTCTTTATGCATTGTTTATTGGTTAATAATATTTACACTTCACATTTTATTGTGGTACTTATTTTCCTTTTCTCCCTTCTGTAACAAGGAGTAGGGCTTTAAACTTCTCAATCTTTGCAAGTACTTTATAGAATTGAGCAGTGTGGGATCATATTTTAATGCTTTATTGTGCTATGTGGCTAGAAATCTTATGCTTCTCTCTTACGTTATATGTTTAAACATACATTCTCAGCTTGTAATCATCTTTACACTCTTGCTTTTTTCACCTTTTTCTCCAGTAGCAAATGCATAACTTACTTCATGATTCAATATTTTCTAAAATCCTCATCATCATGCCAAGATAATTAAGTTAATCAGAAAAAACATCAAGTAGTGTAAATCAAGTTGGTACTTGGAACTACTCAATATTGGGTTCAAATTATAATACCAAATTTGTTGTCTTATTTTATTTCATGTTTTTGCATTGTGTGTTCTTCATCTATATTTTCCTAATGTTAAAATTTCATGACCCTATTGTTTTTTTATCTACAGTTATTGATTAGTGTTATTTATATGAAATAATCTAAATTGTCAAAAAATAAAGTTTAAAAAATGATCTTATGAGGATTCTGTCATGGGAACACTTAATATGGTATTTTGGGGAAGGATTTTTTCAGTAGCAACATATTCTGCTCATCTTCATGATTTTGGCAAGGTAATTACTTTCTAGAATAATCCTGGATGGTATAATGCAACATTTCTTCCAAAATACAGTGACAATAACCACATCAAGGTGAGTGCTATATTCCAGTTATTTGGTGACTAATTTACAAAAACCTTACTTATACTGAATAGATGCAGAGGAGAAAAAAAATCCACCTTTGGGTAGATTTTCTTTACTATGGTAGGGATCATGTGAATGTTCCTCTTAATTAGGCAAAAGTGAAATAAGAGAATGCCCTATTGTGATATTCAAAGGTTGAAACAAGTCTTTTGTAATTTTATCAAAGCTTTCATTCTCCAACATCTATTAAATACAGAGAAAGCAGGTGATTTGAATCAGGAAAGTAATGGCCTTCTCAGAGAGAAAAGTCTGATGACACAACCTTTTCCTTCTAAGATTTAAAGTTACCAAAATCTGTCAGAACTTGCATGAGTGTTTGTGATCAACTTATTCTAGAAGGAATGAATATGAAAAGCTCTACAGTGTAGCTCATCAGGAAAAAAGATGCATTCTGACCTGATGACCTGGATTTGGCACGCATGCCTGCAGGCTGATGATGGAGGATGTGATCTTATGTATCAGGTGGCTTATTCCGTATAGGATACAGACCTTGTGGCATTCTACCCAGCTGCTGAGAACACAAAATTAAGTGGAATCTATACAACTGTCATACAACAAAGTAAACTAAGATAGTTTAGGAGGTGACGTAATAACAATCACAGAATCTCAATGGCTTGAAACAAGTTTTATAACTACATAGGCAATGCTGGTCGGCAAGGGGGTCTGCTTACCTTTACTCCTTAAAGTACAGGCTGATAAAGGCTCTGTATCAATACATGCTATAATGTTTTTCTCAGCAAAGGAATAAAATGATGAAAAATTATGCAGCTCTTACGTGCTTTCACCCAGAAGGAACAAACATCACTTACATTTCTCACATTTCATTGGTCAAAACAACTTTAAAAATGCAGGGAAACTCAATCCTATGGTGTGTCTTGAGATAGGACCAGAAAGATTGGTGAGCAGCGCTATTGACTTTTTCAGCATGACATAGACAGATATTTTGTAGACATTTCTTTATATTTTGCCACCCTTAGATACATAGTTGACTGGACACCATTTAAGTTCCATTACAATGACATGATCCAGTGGAACTGGAACAGTGATCCAACAATTTAAAAATTCTATTTTTTTTTTAAGTACAGCTTCTCTGTTGGCACTAAATTTTATATTCTGTATGGTTAATCCCATATCACATAAAATATACTGAGGCATCAATGGCTTTTTAAAATGTTTTTTAAAAAAATAAGCAAATAAAATAATTTAAACCAATGTCTCAAAGCACAAAGTCAGTTTTTGAAAAATAACGGTTGACGTTGGAAATATCTTCTTTCAAAGTAGCTAAATTTTGAAAAAATTTGAAAAAATTTTGTAAAACGATCAAAAGGCCCTTAAAGTTTCCCTCACACTGATTAAACTTTACCAAGTGTTCTTCTTATCCCTGGACCTCTCACTTTCTTTTTCTTAGAGATTTACCTTAGAAAGCATATAAATTCTTTCCCTGTATATTTAAAATGTACATCTTTTTAAATCCTCTTGCCAGTTTTGCAACATAAGAATATCTTTTAGAACCTGGGAGCCATCTCTTGGAAAGGTAATCATCAGGAAAATCTGCTTTCCTATCTCCCAGTCTCTGTGGTAGGGGCCTAATTCCATTTAGAGCCTTGCTCCAACTTGTAAACCTACCTCCTGTTGTAACAATAGGAAAAAGTTGCTTTTCCTTTAGGTAAATCCAATTAGCAGTAACAGATGTCCAGTGGTCTCCCTCTCATCCCAGAGTTTAAAACCCTTTGTGCTGTCAGCAGAGCTGAGTTCAGACTTTGTTCTCGCCCCTCTCTCCTATTGCAATAGCCATGAATAGAGTCTTCCTTGCCCGTTTAACTTTTTCTGGTGCAACTTTTGCTTTGACACCTATGATCTAACTCTCTGACTCTTTTCTTTGCCTTCCATTGTGAATCTTGTCCGCTTTCAAGATTGCACAGGAATATACATTCTCTCAAGCCTGACACTCATGTTTCCAAACAACACGTGCCTTTGTGGACTAAGTTTTTGCAAAAACTTAGCAGAGTTCCAGGTCTTTCTGAAGAAATTTTCTCTGTTCCTTAGTTATGGATTTTTGTGCTTTTACTCCAAAAGCATAAGAAACTGGATTATTATAATCATATTTCCTGGAAATACACTAGAACTTATTTTACAACAATATTTAAGGTCAACATAAGCTTGTCTCAATACCTTCCATGTATTGGCTAATAAATAAACTAGTATTATTCTCAGTGTAGATATGTAGTAGGAAAATAGTTTCTTTGAATATCTATTTTACATTTCTCGAGTCCCAATAAGCCTCTCACTATCTCCTATCATAATTTAAAAGTGTGGATTAGCTTAAATAGTTTGGGTTTTAGTTTCTTAAAAAACAGTTAATTCTCCAGAAACAATTGTCATAGACTTAGCATTATTAACTCATTTTCTTTAATTAAAACCTTTTCATTCTTGCTAGCCATTCTCTCTACTTTTCTCTCTCAGATTAGCACAGGGACTAGACCAGGTTGAATGCTTAACAAATAAATGAATGGAGGAATCAATAAATAAGCAATCACTTATATAGTTTTGCTTTAACCACATGGCTGTAGAAGATTTTCAGAGGTTATAATGTCTGAAATAAAGACCATTAAGAAAAGCTCTTCTGTCACATCTGAAGAACAAAATGTTAACTATTAGCCAAAGTTATATTGATTGACTTTTTTTTTGCTATTGATCATAGAAAGTACACTGAAAGCTCATAAATTACTGTCAAACTCTGATTCTCAGAATACTACCCAACTATGCAGTGATTTATGTTACAAATAATATGATAGAGACAATGCAACTATTCCTTTATAATACATAGCTCTCTCTTTCAATACTAATCTAGTCTCTGTTGATAAGCCATGTGATTTATAATGGGAAAGATATTCTCACTGATGCCATTATTACAAATTTGTGAGCTTTTCAAAGTGAAGAGGTAGCAATCTTACAGGAGTTTCCTAAAACCACAATAGCTAAAAGTATAGAGATTAGAATCCTCTCTAATAAGGGTACTATGTAGACTACTAAATAAAACAGAATTTTAACAAACTTGATTGCAGATAATTCAAATTTTGGCATGTAACGACCTCAGTATCCAATTTAATTTGGCTCTGTAAATCCTGATTTACTATTATGCAGGACTTTACAAACTAAACCCTCACCAAATATTAGAGTAAGAATTTTTTATAACATTTTACAATGACTTTAATTTTTAGATGGCCTGGCATATTCAATATTATGGGAAACATTATCAGTAAGCATAAATTTTCCAAAATTATTTTTTACAATTAACATTGTCATATTAATTTTATCACACTTTCATTACAATAATTCTTATTTAGACATTTTAGATTAATCACATTTGAAAGGTAAAGCTCTCAATTTAAAAGTAAAAATATTCTTTTTACTACACTGATATTCTTGCTCCCTGAAGAAGAGAATAAATATTTTTTTAAAAATCCTATTGATCTTGTAGATAAATAATATCTTATTCTGACCCAAGGGTAATGATATATTTGGTGCCCAACAAACTCTAGAATGATCCTTCCTTTAATAACAGCAGCATTATCAACTTCACTAAATTTTTCTTTGACATATTTGCTTAATTGAAATCCTTTAGCCTCTATAAGGAATACATGCCTGCTTCAAAATATTTAGTCTTTGATTCAAACCAGACAAAAAGATTAGATGGAGGACTTCTCCTAACTTTAGATTGGCCATGTGTCAAGACGGGTGAGTTGTTTCAGTATTTCTAATTACATAGCACATCTTAACCATCACATACAATAGAGTCAATCTCTCAATAAACAGCATTTGAAACCCAATGAGAAAACCAGAATTTGCTTCACAAATCCATCTTGAGGATGTTTGGCTCTAAAATCATCTTCCTCAAAGATAAGAAAGTTAGGTAGAATTGTTAATAATCTAGACTCTACATAGTAATGTGAGACTAGAATAGTGTATACAAATAAAGAAAAATTTACAGAGTAAGTCTTCCTAATTATGCAAAATGAGGTAAGGTGTAATTATAATCACATAGTTCACCATGAAACTTTTTTGTTACCTTTTCAATATTGAATTAAACATGAAGTCGGTATGCTTATATTGTGATAATCTCATTTAAATCTATGAAATCCTCAAATTTAGGGTTATATAACCTAACCACTACAGGGAATTTGGACCCATAAATTTCTTCTGTCACGTATTTTATTAATGGCCATAAACCGTCTTGATCACTCCCTCAGGTAATTTATGTCCACAGGACAATCTGTTTTATTTCAGTGTCATCTATATGCATGATAAAGTTCATTAATATATAGATATATATGTCCACTAATATATATATATTATATACAGCTCTGTCTTCAATACCATCCACTCCTATGACAGATACCTAGTCCTTCTCAAATATGGCCCTGTCTGGCTAACACTTCCTAACCCCCTCACAGTTTCATGTGGCCACGTGACTACTCTGGCTAATGAGCTGTGGGCAGAAATGAAATATGTCACCTTTGGGTCAGTGCATACAGGAGCAAATGCATGCCTTTCCAACTGTCTTTTCATCTGTTCTAGTGACTGAACCATCATATGTTTCAGATGGTGTATCTACAAAATGGTGGAGGAGCATCCATCAATGGGAATCTCTGAATGATTGCATTGAGAGCCCTCACAGACATGCATTGATCAGTATTATGAGCAGCAGTTTTTGGTTGGGTTAAACTCCTGAGATTTTCAGGCTTTTTGCTATTGCAGCATATCCTACCCTATCCTACAACCCCTTACCTAGGGTGTTTGCTGGAATCTCAGAAACGAAGTCTAATAATTTTTTCATGTGACACCCATTCAGATAATTAGGGATAATGGCCTCTCTCAATGCCTTGTTCTAGCTAAACAACCTTGAAACATTAGTTAGATTTCACTAGGTTATGTTGCCATAACAAACGACTCCCACATCTCAATGTTTGCAGCTACAAAGATGATTTCTCTTAGCTTGGCTACAGGGTGGCAATGGCTCTGATGCATAGGTCTTTACTGAAAGAGCAGACTCTTTAGGGACAGTGTGGCTAAGAGAAAAGACATTGCTGGAACCACACATGAGTTTTAAAATTTCTGCTCTGAGATAATCTTGTCATTTGCACAAGTCACTTTCACAGCCAAATGGACAATCCTGGAGTAAATAGACTAGACTAGAACGTATACTCACTCTGCAGGGAGAGGCAAAAAATAATTGAAAATTAACAAAATATACAACACTTCTATACTTGAAACCTGTTGGTAAATATTTTGTGTCAATGGCTTTTATCTCTCAACAGTCTGCTTACTCAAATGTTATTGTCCCTTAAAATTTTACCTCTTAAAAACAAATTTAATTCTGCAACCATTATACTTGGAAATGCTCTTGCCAGAGAGCAGTAGAATAAGCCTAAAAACTCACTTCTGCACTACACATTGCCTTTTAATGAAAATTAACATTATATTAACTTTTTAATCACCTAGGTCATATTATGTTACTGACTCACATATAATTATCAGTTCAACTGAAAAGCTTAAATATTTTATACTCTCCTCATACTGCTTTTCTGCATTTAAATTACTAAGGCTTGAGAACAGAATGTAAGATTTGTCCATATTAAATTATATCTAATTAGATTGAACCCATTTATTCAGTCTGTTCAGATGTTTTAGCATTGTGCTTCTGTCATCCAACAGATCCTTCCTTAATTTTGAATCACCACCTTTCTATCCATTTCCATGAACCCCAAGTTTGGTAGGAATACAAAGCTGAAACCTGTACAAATATTCCAACCATAAGAAATTCTCTAAAAGATGACATCAGTCAAATGTTGTCCCGAAATCATTTAGACATGGTTCCCCAAATACAGATGCTTTTCTACATCTGGAATACAAGTGAGGATGTGAACAAGAGCCTCCGAAATTTGGTTTACTATCAACTCCAGATGCTCTAGACATAACAGATTTTGTCTCTGATGAATTTCGGATATGTCTCTTTTAGAAGCTGCCTGAAGCAGGGAACAATATAGAGAAAAGATACATATGGTATTTTAGTGATCACTTCTGTGTATTTTTGTTTATGGAATAAGATAATAATGTGATTTAATTTTGCATTTGTAGAGCCAATTATTTGAGTGCTACCCATAAAAAACTCCATGATTTTCCACTTATTTGTGATCATATCTTTGTGGCATTTTTGTCATTATACAGTTTTGGTAAAAAGAAGTACGTAGAGGTTCCGGGGATCATGACGTGAGCATCTTGGGAGAGGGGTGTGTCAACTGCACTGTTACAGACCTCTTCAATTTTATTCACATCTCTTTATGCAATTGCTTTTTAAATTAATCAAGAGAACAAAAATGAAGAAATATCAAATCATACTGGTTTTTGTAATTATGTACATAATTATGTTTATGAGCATCTTTTGTGTGTGTGTGTGTGTGTATGTGTATTTGAGTGGCAGTCTGGTGCCAGTTGTTTTCAGCCCGATGAACTTTCTTTCGTATTTCTTGTAAGACAACTCTACTAGTAACAGATTCTCTCAGCTTCTGTTTATCTGAGGGAGTCTTTATTTTGTCTTCGTTTATGTGGATCTCTTTAAGTTTATCCTCCTTGGAGTTTGTTGAACTTCTTGGATGTATAAATTCTTTTTTTTTTTAAAGTATGTTTTTGTTTTCGGTGAGGAAGATTGGCCCTGAGCTAATATACGTTGCCAATCTTCCTCTTTTTGTTTTTTCCCCAAAGCCCCAGCACAGTTGTATATCCTAGTTGTAGGTCATTCTAGTTCTTCTATGTGGGATGCTACCAAAGCATGGCTTGATAAGTGGTATGTGGGTCCACACCCAGGATCCAAACTGGCAAACTCAGGCCGCAAAAGTGGAGCACATGAACTTAACCACTTGGCCAAGGGGCCAGCCCCTGAAAGTGTAAATTCTTTTTCAATAAAGTTGAGTAGTTTTCAGCTGTTATTTCTTTGAATATTTTTTTCTTCTTCTTTCTCTCTCTCCTCTCTTTCTGATCCCACCATTTCATTCATGTTGGTATGCTTAATGGTGTCTCAAATTTCCCTGAGGCTCCCCTCGTTTATCTTCATTCTTCATCCTCTCTGTTCTTTGGCTTGCATGCTCTCTATTGTTCTATTTTTAGTTCACGTACTCTTTCTTCTGTCAGTTTGTCTCTACTTATAAGCCCCCTTAGTGAATTGTTTTTATTTCACTTAATGCACTTTTCAACTCCAGAATTTCCTTTGTTGTTTTTTTTATGATTTCTATCTCTTTATTGATATTCTTTATTTGATGTGCATCATCATCACACTTTTATTTATTTCTTTAATCATGGTTTCCTCTAATTCTAGGAACATGTTTATAATGGCCATTTTGAAATGTTTTTTTTTTTTTTCTGATAAATCTGGACATCTGGTCACTCTCATAGGAAGTTTCTGTTGACCACCCTGTTTTCCATGTATAGGTTATATATTCTGGTTTCTTTGTGTGTTTCATCATTTTTGTTAGAAGCCAGATGTTTTAGATAACATATTTTAGCAATTCTGAGTACCGATCCTTGAATCCTCCAAGACTTGTTTTTGCTTTCTTCTTGGTCATTTCTTCAGTGACCCATGGGATTATTTTAGTGAACTTTATTTCCCCTCACACAGAGTTAATCCTCATGTTGCCCTCAGGGGAACACGGCTTTGGGTGTGCCCACAGTCACTCTGAGATAATAGTGGTTTTAGCAGGGCTCTTTTCCTCTCCTTCTCTGACCACAGAAACTCCACTAGTGACCAGCTTCTTGCTCAATTGTTTCAATAATGTCCTGAGGCATAAATTGTTTTACCAATTAACTCAAATTCTGGTTCCTTGATGGAATGGGTTCTGTGGTGGTCAGTGTTGATGTTTGTTCCCAACCAAGTAGGGTTCCCTCCAGTTGTCCTGTTCCCAGGGACTCTCCTGCATACTAGTTAGCTGATGCGTTTTCCTATGTCTTGAATCTCCTCCCAATTGCATTTCACCACTACAACCTCTGCTGAGGTTTCAAATTCCTTAAGCTCTCTTGCAAATGAAGATAGTTCCCTTGGGAAGAGATTAGGGGCTATATATTTCATGACCTGATTCTTTCCCCTTCACCCCCTCCCAAAGCTCTCGAGCTTGGGATGGGGACAATGGCAAACTTCTCAGTGAGTAACATTCATACTCCAGGAGCCAAGAACTTGGTAGGGGATGGAAAGCCTCTTAGCTTGCCTCCCTGGCATGAAATCACTGTCTCATGATCTGGGGCTGGGATGATTAGGGCTCCCAGTATTCATAGTGGTGAAATGCCCAAGATACAGCCCCCATTCCATGAGTGAGGGGTGGACAGAAGAATTGAGAGAATTTCTCAATTGTACCCACTGGGATTTTGCCTCGGTCACAGGCAGGACAGTGAGAGGTAGGAAGATAGGAAGCTTCACGTTCCTGGCTACAGCAGTGTGGAGCAAATTCTCTGCCACCCTGACCTGGGACTAGAGAAGGAAGGGATCAATCTTTGTTCAGATACCACAGACTCTTATTTTTCTTACCATATTTTCACAGATTTTCTTGAGTAGATGTTTCCTCATTTACTAATTGCTGTTAGGACCATTTCCAGAGGTTTAAATTATTGTTTTTTTAATTATTGTCAAGCTTATTTAAATTGCTTGATTAAGTTATTGTTTGTCTAGAGTTTATACTGGAGAGTCAGTCAGTAGAGCTCCTCATGCTGTCATGATGGAAGTTGATCTCCTTGTACAGTGTTTTAATAGTTCTCTTTCCCTCTCTTTTTCTCCTTCTCTTTTTCCCCATACCTTTTCCTTTTCTTCTTTACTTCTTTTTGCTTCTCTTACATTTATATAGAGAGGTAATTTTGATGACTTGTCTTCTGCCGTTCCATAACACACAGTCCCAAAGCAGGTATTATATGAGTGGATTATGGTTTCTGTACCTTGTTAATATACGTGATTCAGGAAAAGAAAGAAAGGAAGAGAAAAGAACAAAAGGAGAGAGAGAGACAGAGAAAGAAAGAAAGGAAGGAAGGAAGGAAGGAGGAAAGAGGAAAGGAAAGAAAGAAACGAAAGGCAAAGAGAGGGAAGGAGGAAAAGAGGGAGGGAGGGAGGGAGGGACGAAGGAAGGAAGAAAACCCAAATGCCAGTGGGAACTTTGGTGTTTTCATTAGAAGAAGGTGTCCTCATTCTACAGTCCTTTCACTTCAGAGCTTTCAGATACAGGGTGATGACAAGGTTTTATTCATGCCCCTTTCACGGATGTGAGCGACTCCTTCTGTGCTCCAGTTTTATACCACTTTTCTGGTTCTGTTTGTCTATTTCATGCAGAAAATTTAGTTCCTGTGATCCAGCAGAATGAAATCGCTTGAGTATCTCTGCTGGATTCCAGGCCCAGGGCCCAGCAGTTATTCAACCTCAAGTAATATTCAGCTTCTGTTCTGTTAGAGTTATTTATCCAGCTGTCAGTAGAGTTACATGCCTTTTAATTTGCTCGTTTTTATACACCTTTTTGCATGCTATGTGTGGAGAAGATGGGAAAATCTCACAAATAAACTTACAATACCTTTTTGGTAAGAATTTGTAATTCTACCCTTCCTTCAATCTTAATACATGTAATTCAGTTTTTTTCTTTTAAAGGAACCTTTCTTCAATCTTAATATCTGCAGTCTAGTTAAAAAAATTGGTATGAATTTTAGTGCAGTTTGTGAATGGGAGAGTGTAATGTGCCCACTTCTCTTTGTGCTCTGTGGGATTTTATACTACTTTTTGGTGTTTTTTTTGACTGTTTTTTATTTTTTACAATTTTTCCTTTTGTCTCATGAATTGCCTCAAATAGAGATCATTCCCTGACAACTTTTCTAGCATGTTACTCACAGCTTTTTCTTGAATCCTTCTTAAATCCAATGATCTACATCTCTTCATTTCTGTCACCTACCCGCCTCACCTTACTCCTCCACCAGTATCATTAAAATGACCATTCATTTTTGTCCTTAAAACCCTTTTCTTGAGCTAATTCAATCAAGGTGTCCACCCCTTTCACACATACTACTTCTCCACTCCAAGCATCCATTCATCAGCTTTCTGAAATGCCTGTTAAATCTACTATTTCTATTGCATTTCTAATGGCACTTCCTTAAAATAGAAACGTATCCCCTCTTACTATCCCTATTGAATAATCAAGACTTCTTGCCTTAACATATTTCTTCTGTCCAAATATCTTCCACAGTTTCGATAAAGTGGTCTAAGACATAGTCATACAAATCCTAACAATGTTAACTGAACGTAAAATTTAAATGCTTTACACAGATTACCTTTTTAAATTTTCCCTGAAACCCCAGGAAATAGATAGCATTACTGAAAACATGTTCAGGATGAGAAAATTAAGTCTCATAAAGAATAAGTCACTTGCCTAAAATCACAGAGGTTAACTCTCAAAATCTTTGAGCTTTCTTATGCCACATCAACTACAAGCCTTCTCAGCTACAATTAAACATCTACATTGGTGTGCTTTGTATAACTTGATTTCTATTTATTTTAATCCTTGATTATATTCTGCCTTATAATGAAAATATATACGGACATGCATTCACTCTTGTTTTAGACTCTGCAATTGATAAGAGCAGAAATCGTGCCTTCCTAATTATTACTTTTTCCCTGCTGTCTACAAAAATGACTTGATGTAAGAATTAACAAGTCTTCAGCATGAAAGACATTTTAAGATGATTGCTAATTAGCAACTTAACTATTTGCTAGTTTCATGGTAGTTGACTAACTTTTTTGTTCATTTGGGAGAGACATTAACTTCATCATGGTGGCCTTTCTCTAATTTGTATAATTATGAACTCCCTCCCCAAATCTAGCCTGAAGCTTCGGTTGGTTAACTATGGTTTGCAGCTTTCCCTAAAAGACCGTTACATGGGCATTCCTGATGTAACCACTATTCAGTCATGAATAAAGCGATGCCCCAGGGCTTACGTCTTTATTCTTGTAATCATTACATGGATTTTTAAATATCAATAATTAGGAAATTTATCTAACAGCATTTTCTATATCTTCTTATCAATTTATCTATCCATCTACCTATTTAGCTTCCCTAATTAGTAACCTCTCATCTATCTACCTATTTATCCATGTATCTGCTAAGTGACTTATCTATCTATCCATCTAGCTTTCATTCTTTCTTTCTTTTTCTTCCTTCCTTCCTTCCTTTCTTTTTTCTTTCTTTCTGTCTCTTTCTTTCTCTGTCTCTTTCTTTCACTCTTCCTTCCTTCCTTCCTTCCAAGAATGGGTATGACTATGCCTGAATTTTCCTCAACTATCAAAATAAAATATAAATAAATATATTATGGAGCTTATTTTTCTCACTAAAGTTAAAATGGTGGGGAGCCTCATTTCCATTCATTATGAAGCCAGCTCCAAAGGTCGTCAGAGCTTCCAGGAGGTATACTTCAGTCTAGAATATCTGTTTAGGGCTCTCATTATCTTTCTTCAGTCTCAGTGGTCACTATTGATATGCTAATTATATAAGTCTACATAATCCTAAAAGGTAAGAAACCTCATAGCTTGTGTTCACAGAGAGTGGGAAACTCTACTGAGACATGAAGTCCTGGGGTCTAGGCTCAAACTTCCCTGGGTGAAATTTTCCTCTGAGGTCTGTTTTGTTTGTGAGATTCTGCATGAGGGTATGGTTTACGTCACTCATTCTTCAGAATATCCACAAAATTTGTGGATAATTCCAAATTCTTGCTGCATGCTCAAAAACCAACCATTTTTTGAAAGAAGTTTCTACATTTAGTCTTCCAATCAATTCTCTCTATCATTTCCCAGTCTGGGAAATTCTATCTAGTTTTTCTTCAAAGGACTTAGAAACAAAACATTGATCTCTCTTTTCTGAGTGGAGGTCAGAGTAGGTGAATTGGATGTTCAGATAAGCTAGTTTTTTCTTATTTAATCATTCCCTTATATGTGTACACATTGATATATTAATCCATGTATCATTTTGGACTCTAACAAAATTAATGAATAATGTCTACTGCGTAGTATGTTTGTATGCATGCATATGTGTGTGTGCTACATGCAGCATTTTATGGAGATTTAGATGAGCTAGACAGAGAAGGAATTAAACCACTTAGCCATTGAGGTAAAGAGAGTAACTGTACATATAGATTGCTGGGTAAATGTGGACAAAGACAGAAGAAAGTAGTAGAAGTCGTTATGAAGAAGTGGAGGAGAGGCTGGCCCAGTGGCATATTGCTTAAGTTTGCCCACTCCACTTAGGCAACCCCAGGTTCACAGGTTCGGGTCCTGGGCATGGACCTACACACTGCTCATCAAACCATGTTGTGGCAGCATCCCACATACAAAATAGAGGAAGATTGCCATTGATGTTAGCTCAGCAACAATCTTCCTCAAGCAAAAAGAGGAAGATTGGCAACAGGTGTTAGCTCAGGGTCAATCTTCCTCACCAAAAAAGAAAAAAAAAATGAGTAGATGAGGATGCTGAATGTTACAGTGGAGAGGATGGTGGCTGGGATTTTGGTGATGTAGATAGCAGTTTACAAAATAGTGGCAATCAAAGCAAAACAGCACCACTGATATTACAACAAAGAAAAAGGGTGGCCCTCACCTTGGAGAAATGATTGAGTACTTAAAAGTTGAGCTTGGGAAAACACCAGAGCTGGGCAAGGACATGCACATGTGTTTAGTAAAACAAATATTACAAGTGAAAAGGATATTAAGATTTGGTGAATGAAATGATTAAATCAGCCTGAGCTAGAGAAAAAAGAAACTGCAATGCCTGTGATTTTTAAAACAAATCTGTAAGCTTTACACGTGTGCATGTGTTAAATGCCTACATGTATTAGTGTTCTATTGATGCATAGAAAATTAACGTGAACAGAGCAGCTTAAAACAACACAAATTTACCGTCTCACAGTTTCTGTAGTTCAGAAATCCAGGCACAACTGGGTTCTCTGCTCAGAGTCCCGCAGTCTTAAGGTAAGGTGTTGGCCAGGGCTGCAGTCTCATGTGAGCTCATATAAGCAGTTAGCAGAATTCAGTCCCTTACAGCTATAAGATTAAGGGCAGCTTCCATTTTCTTCAAGATGAGCAGGAGAAAATCTCAATCACTCTTTGCACGTCTTTCTTTTTAAAGGATCCCACCTGATTAAGTCAGGTTACCCAGGTCACGTCCCTCTTGATTAACTTTGAATCAACTGATTTGTCGTCTTAATGGCGTATGTGAAATCTCTTTTGCCATGTAACACAACACAAGCATGGAGTGAGACCCATCATACTCAGAGGTTCTGAATGCACCCAAGGAAGGGGATTATGCAAGGCCTCCACCCCACAGGGTGGGAACCTTGGTGGCCCTTTTAGAATTCTGCCCAGCACATTGTGACTACCTCTTGTCGCAGACACTCCCAGCACCCCTCCACGTCTCTCGCATTCACCATTACTCTAGTGCCTGCGGGCAGTGTCCTAGAGCAAGCACCTTCTCTGCCTGGGTTCCACTTTTAGGTTTACTTATTGGGTAGATCAGAGGTCCTAGGAGTTAGCACCCGCACTTGCTCCTCTCGACAAATGATGGATGGGAGTTGAAGTACAAACACCCCCATTTCTGTGGCCCTCAGAGATAACTAATCAATGTTCCATACTGCCTTCCAGAGGTTCCTAAAGGTATTAAGCTTTAATTGCCCAAAGAGATAACTTCATTATTAACGTTATGCCCTGTATAGATTTTCTTCTCTTTTTTTTGTCTCATTTTCTCACTCCTCTCAACAGTGTCTTGGGATTACCTACCAAACAAGCCACCTGCACTCAAAATCTTATTCAAGGCGTGCTTCTGGGTATAACTCAACTTACTTCGGTGAACTAGTGCTATGTAATTACAAAGTGTGTCGACTACATTGAAAAATGTATGTGAGTGCATATGACATACACTATATTAAATTATATCTATCTACATATATACACATATATATTTATATATGTTTACATATATATACTCATGATTTTTATGAACCTGCATTTTTCTTTTACGGGTCCCAGATTTCTGAAATATTTATTCTTAATAAAACCTTTAACTTTATATCAGGTTTGACTACCAATATACAGCTAATCTATTGGAACAAATATTCAAGCTACTTACTGAAAGTCTACACAAAATCAATATTCTCATCATAAGAAACTGGTATCACACCTTTCATCAGTTCCATAAACAGTACATAATGACGTGGCACGGAATGTCCTTTCACATATAAATATTTTACTTTATGCATATTTTCCCAGCTTCATCTTCAGCTCCTCATATACTAGAATTTTATTGTACCCATGCAGCGCACAAAGTTCTTCATGCATGCCCATTAAGTGGTAATTCTTGTTATTAAATACACTAATTCATAAGTTTTCCTCTCACATATATGCCTCCCTTTAAAAAAGTATTAAGTTTTTGCTGTTTCTTAGCATCATTTATAGCCTAAGACGATAAATTTATCCTCCTGTTTCCTAAGTAGTTATCGACCATCACTTATGAATCATCTCCCTGGAGATTAAAGAATTGCCCAGACAGATATACTATGTGAAGTAATCATAACATAAATTGCACTTATAAATAAACTGGTCACAAATTGATACTGAAATCTTATATATATTTACCTACTTAGGCAAGAGCAGTTTGAATGAATACAAATAAAGCATACTCATCATTATCATATATTTGTCAAAACCATTTGTGCCTCCACAAAGTGAGACATCAAGTATTGCATTTTTTCCAGTTCAGGAACAATCAGGAAATCTTCTATATGTGAAGATTTTATCGACTACAATTGCTTTTGTATGTATTTATATCCAACACTTTCTGATATTATCCCCTAAAGATGCAAGAAAAGAGTTAAGGTATCTCTTAGCTCAAAATATTTAATATTTAATAAAGATTTAATATTTAACGTAAGAATATACTGTCATGTAGTTAGACTATTTTCACTTTCACCAGGGAAGAAAAACATTTGGACAAGAAAGTCTTACTATTTACTTTTTCAAAATTCAACAAAAATTAGTTTAAAACTAACATCTACAGTTACAGTATTACTAAATAATAGCAATTAAATCACTTAGGTAGTTTTAAACTCCCATTTTGTAGTTAAAAGTAGCAATAGTATAGTTAGTAGATGAAAGCAAATGTTTTCTTCCATCCACATTGACAATCTAGATTTATATAAATACCAACATACTATGACTTTGGACACAGTATTACAATATCTGAAAATTAACGTTTTAAAGAAATAAAATATCACATATTTGTAAAGAAACAGTCACCAATTTAAAATTTGAAATTGTGATTGCATAATTCAGGGATATATTCTTTCTGATTCTATCATATAGTTTAGGGACATATAATGTTTTCTTTATTATTCTTAAATGAAGATTTGTCATAAAACCAAGAAAATGAGCAGATCATTTTGTATTTCCTTTTAGACATGTTTTATGCAGAGCAGAGGAAGCATTCAATCTGACATTGGGTTTACAATTCTAAATCCTTCTTAGAGCACAGCTCTTAAAAGTTCTGTTCTCACTATGTTCAATTTCTTCTGCTCAATTCTTTCTCTTTATAAAACTTATTTGAAATTGTATTGATCTATAATATATATACAGAGAGATGCAGAAATCTTAACTGTAGAACTTGAGGAATTTTCAAAGAATGACCATACCTGTGTAATAACCACACAGGTCAGGAAGAAGAACATTACCACGATGCCAGAGCCCCTTCATACCAGTCACCTCCTGTCTACCAACAGCAATCATTGTCCTGACTTCTATCACCATAGATTAATTCCGCACGTTTTTGAAGATACCGTGTAGTGTATATGGACATACGGTGCAAGCATTGGGCTTCTTTCACTTAATATCATGTTGTTACATGTAAAGATACTTCATTCATTTTCCTCACTGTGTGCTATTCAATTGCATGAACATACCACACTTCCTTCATCCATCCTACTACTCAGTAAATGGTTTCAAAACTTGGCGATAAGCAATGATTTCTTAAACTGTGCACCAAAAATGTTTTCCATAGAGAAAAAACTTGATCAATTAAGCTACATTAAAATTAAAAACTTTTTTCATCAAAACAAACCACTAAGAGACTAAAAATTTAGAAAACAACACTGTAGAAGAAGGTATTTGCAGTACACATATGTGACAAGGGACTCATATCCAGAACATAAGATGAACTCCTTTTAATTAATAAGTGAAAAAGCAAACAACCCAATAGAACATTGGCTGCTATATATTTTATACTTTTAAAACTTTTTATTATTTTATAAAATTATTGCTCAAAATCTCAAATTTGCTTGCAATATATTGACCAATTTCTATTAAGGGGACCTGTTAAAGCTCTGTCTATGTGAAATAAATTCCAGCAAAAAATTTGGATTACTGTAACCACTCTCAATATTCTCCTTTACTAAAATTATTTTATTTCCTTTGACTCACAGTGTGACTCTAAATTCATAATGTGAAGCTCATGAGGTCCAAATCAGAACAGGCTAAAACCTATGACACCCAGGCTTATAAATATCAGGTTATCAGTAACGAAGTTGAAGCTTCTGCTGCATTGCTGAGAGCTGAGAGACTGGCCTTTAGCTGGTCTTTCAGAATGCATCTTGCCGTCGTACTTTCTGTTCAACTCTACGCAGTACAGATAACAGCAGCGCTCTATTCTCTCCCACGCACGTACAGAAAACTATTCAACAATAACGCCAGGGACTTTGCTTATCTTTATTGTTCCCAAAACTCAATGGTATGGAGGTAATTCCATTTTACCACTATTTTGTCCCTTTCAAAATACTTAATCATTAATGCCACTCCTGATAATTCCATAAACAGTAAATCTATAAAACAGTCAAATAGCCAAGTAAAAATATTCTGTGAGAATAAGCAAATACATCTGAATCTCTTAATGTTATTCAAGCTTGGTGAGGTGCAGAATAAAGGATGCTGTGGAAAAATTCTACACTGAGATAGATTTGGCCCAATATTTTCTACCATCTAAGTATCTTAAACAGACTTTATGTTTGTTCAAGACTTCTTTTTTTCCATACAACTCATAAAATTATAGCTAAAAAGTAGAATTGATTCAGAAATTTATTAAATATTCATAGTATATACGTGCACTATTGGAGTGATAATTTCTCATTTTGTAATAATTTGAGGATAATCACAGATCTTGGGAAAAGAGGTAGATTAAAATAAGCATAAAGTCCTGATATGTTGTCAGAACAATGGATTTTTTTTACTAAATGATGAAGTACTATTACAAACATACAAACTAAAAACTTGTTTGTACAAAAAGCATATGCATAGAATTTTTCCAGTATGATCTGTAACAATATTTCTTTAGCAGTACTATCAATAGTCACTTAGAGTCTGATTTAAAGTTCAAAGTCATATTTAGGATTATCACACATGTTAGTGAGTTTCAGGTTTGGAATATAATTTTTGATTCAACTATAAATGAACAATTAAGAGTAATGGATCTAGTAGTATTCGTCGACTTCCTACTTGCCGAAACAATGCACTAAATGATGTGCATTCATTATTTCCTTTCATTCTAAAAACAACTAGATCATGAGGAATGTTATTCTTATTTTATAAAGGAAGTAAATAAGAGACAGAGAGGTGAAAAAATCTAACTATATTATGCAGCTAGTAAGCAAGGAGGTTGATATTTGTGCTCAGCTAAGACAAACTTCAAAACCTGTGGTCTTTCCTCTACCAAATACAATGGAGTCAAGTTTTTAAAAGACGATGATTTGGCTGCTTATCTGGAATGATTTGGGGTCAATCATAATAAAAAATGTAAAAGCACTTAAATGTATTATAAAATGTTACAAGCTGGTTTTCTTTGTGGTTGGTATACATACTTTATTTAACACACTATTGTCCTTTGCCCGTTGCTTTTGATTCGACTTACAGGAAAAAGAAATGGAAAGATTGAAATATTTATTAGTAACTAGATAAAAGGAAAGAATCCTTTTCCTAAGTAATTATACCTTTAAAGTAAAATCCTTATGAAGAAATTATGAGTGCATAAAACTGTAAAAGTTTAAGAGAACTTCAGGTTCTGACTGTAACACGTGAATATAAAGCAAACCTTTAGATTTTGTTCTCATCTATATGGGCTCCTTGTAACAACACACTGCTTGGTAAGGGTCATTAATATAAAAATCCATGTGTGTTAACAATCTTTCTGTATTTAAAACTGTTTTGCATTCTATGCTTATGTGGCTAGACATACGGATCATTAGACTGAACTTCAAAAAATAGGTAATGGTGCAATATTCGTGTATGTTTTTTTAATTTCTTTCTGTTTTGATTGTGCGTATTTCATTCTGACTGTTTCTAACATTTTTCTTTCCAAACAAATAGCCATTTTGCCTTCCTAAAAATAACGAAACAAATCCATTTCTGACCAAAACTAAAGTCAAGAGTTTGGCTTAATTATCTAAATAATTAAAGACTATTTTATTATTCTGTGAGGATTAATAGTCTTAGTCATAACATTTCATTTTTCAAAAATAATCTGTTCCACCTCTAGAATCTAAAAATGCATACATGCTTTTACTCTAATAATGACATGTGAACCAATGCACAGTCTGCCATGGTCTACCAGATAGCCAATTGATTTTCAAAGGGATACAATTAATATTTATTTAGTGGCAGTGTTTTTTAGGCACTGATCTTTAGCTACCTCATTTTGTATAATACTCTGAAAGCCCTGTAAGACGTGTATTGTTGCTGTTTGTAGCCATTTATTCAATTAAGAGTGACTGCCTTAGTTAAAAAGAAAATAACAAATCAAATTGCTCTTAAAAAAAAGACGGGAGAGTGATCAATTGTGGCCTTATTTAGTCTTTGTTTCTTAGGATTAGCAATTTCATCAGTCATCAAGTAAGGTGAGAGCCCGAAAGAGGACTGTTAATAAACTAAGTCAGTGGACTATGACAAAAATTGATAATAAAACCCAAATGTTTTCAATTTTGGAATATGGTAGGCCTATAATCTTTAATTTATTTACCAATATATTCCAGAATTTACTCTCTATATCACAAACACATACACAAAGACACAAAAGGTACATGCTTTTTCTTATATTTCAATGACTACCAGCAGTCTAGAATTTTAGATAAGATAGCAATGCTCTTTTATTGGAATACATATCTTAGGAAAACATACGTTTCACCACCTAGCCAGAAAGATGTATATTTAAAGCTTTTTATAAAATCAACTGACACAATCTATCAAGAATTATAATCACAGGCTTAATAAATTTAATTGTTCTAATGTTAAGAGATATGTAATTTTTTAGAATAAATTGATAGATTAGATTTATATGTAAATTGAAAGAGACAAAAATGGCTAAATATATCGTTAAGAAGGACAAAAGTTAAGAATTCTACTGGATTTCAGAGATAGAATTATCAAGATCCATATAGAGATAAAACAGTGTGGTATTGTTACAAAGATTGAAAAATGGATCATTGGTAGAAAATAGGCAGTCTGGAAATGGTCACACATAGATGATTGCCTGATATACAACAAAGGGATGCTGAAATGCAACAGGGAAATAATGGTATATTCAATAAGATAAGCTGGATGTACTGGATATTTTTATGAGAAAAAGTTTTTTACCTTACATCATAAACAAAAATAAATCTTGACATAGTACACATCTATATGTGATCAGCAAATAATAAACCTTTCGGAGACTATCATCGTTTTCCAGGGTAGGCAAAGAAAGCTTGAACAAAAAAGCACTGGCCGTAAGTAAAAAATTGGACAACAACATTAAGGAGTTTTGCTCAGCAAAATACAGTAGTAGAGCGAAAAACAAACACAGATTGGAAGAAAATATTCACAAAATACATACCTGAAAAAAAATTGTTTCCAGGGTGTATATGTGTGTGCATAAAAGTCTACAAATAAATAATAAAATGGAAGTCACAGGAATAAACAATGAATACAAACTATAACAGGCACTTCATTGGAGATGATTCTGAATTAGCTAAAAACATATAAGAAGGTGCTTAAAATGATTGGTCATTTAGGGAAATGTCAGTCAAACCACAAGACATTATTCCAGGAATAAAAGAAGTTAGACAATATCAAGATTTGGAACAGATGTGGAGAACCTGGAACAACCAAGCACTGGAAGTGGGAGTGTAGATCGAAGGGCACGAAGACTTTGCCTTACCTTTTGAAGTTGAACATAATTCCGGGATCCAAAAATTTCACTCAAGTGTATACTCAGCAGAGATGGCTATGTATGTTCCCTAGAAGACATATATGATGTTGTTCATTCCAGAACCTTTCATTATAGCCAAAAGAGTAGAAATAAAACAAATTTCTATCAGCTTTACAATAGTTGAATAAAGTAGGGTTTCTTTCTACAATGTAATCCTAAAGCATCAAGAATTAACAAGCTACTACAGCACAAAAATACATGGATAAATCTCACAAACAAGTTAACAAAAAAAGGTGAAAGAAACATATAAAAGAGAACATTTGATATAACCCTAATCATATAAATTTCAAAAACAGGCAAAATAATTTAAATTTTTGGATCCTAGGATAATTTATCCTGGGGGATATTGTGATGGTAAGAGGGGCCCTCTGAGGTTTTGATAATATTCTATTTCTTTATCTATGTGCTGCTATGATATGTTCACTTTGTAGAATTTAACTAATTTATACAGTTATTACCATCTGTGTACTTTTGTTCTCTGCATATTATACTTATGTCAAAAAGTTAATAAAAATGTTATTATTAAGGTGAGGAATACACTTGAAGGCCTGAGACCTTGGCCCACTAAGGGGATGGTATTCCAGGTAAATTTCCCCGTTTTACAAGAAGTTCTCAGAAACGTTCTAAGGTCATTACCAGTTATTTGCCCCTGATGAGAAAGCTGGAAATTAGCCAAAATATCCAGAAATATTTTAAACTTTTAAACGTGGTCTTCACATACAC
This sequence comes from Equus przewalskii, assembly GCF_037783145.1. Classification (NCBI taxonomy): domain Eukaryota; kingdom Metazoa; phylum Chordata; class Mammalia; order Perissodactyla; family Equidae; genus Equus; species Equus przewalskii. The sequence continues at coordinate 5,072,152 of NC_091838.1, forward strand.
TTAGGGTGAAATGATCTGAGACAAAGGAAATTATTAGAAACCTTAATTAGAGAAATATTGGACAAGCCCCAGGAGAATGGTAAAGGGAGAAGCCTCAAAAGAACTGATAGGACCCTCGCTCTGATCTGCAGGGCTCCCATGCCACTGGGCACCTTATTAAAAACTTCAAAGTCGAGAGTCGTGTACCTCTGATTGCAGTTGCTGCCATGTCCTTAGATCTGTTGGAATAATTTAGTCACATTACCATCAACATTTGCAACTTTGCACAAAGATGGTTCGTATATATTGCAACGGAATAGCATTAAAAACTTAGAAATAGCACATAGAGATGAAGCATAAAATGAACCTTAAGATGTAAAATTAAAATGTGAAATTTCTTTCAAGAGAGAAGTAGCATTTGCAAGCAAGCAGGACTGTTTGCTTTGTGTGGCAGCAGACTTGAGTCCTTGATTAAAAACATGTGTCTAAGAAACTGATCTCCTTAGGAGCACTTAATTTCCTTAATTCTAACTCTCTATAAGATAAAGTAACTCAGGGTCCCCTTGCATGGAGACAAAGAGAAAGAAACTTGTTGCTGCACTCTCTCTCCCCTTCAGTGGAAGTCAAAGTCTAATATAGAACTTTCCCCACGATGGTCAGGACACGGCTGATTGTATTGGTTACTAGTCAAAATCAGATAAATCTGTGGCATTATATTGTCATCTGGGCATAGATAATTCATAGGTGGATTCTAGCCAGTGGCTATGGATAACAAGAAAGGATCCACTCCTAGAAGCATTCAAGAGCCCACTCAATTATTTGGGTTAGGCCAAGGAGCCTACGATTACCTGCAGGGATCTGGAGAGCAGAGAAGCTAGATACATAACCACTAAGCAATAGTGCCAATGACCACAGGTGAAGAGAAAAAGAGAAAGTGATGTTTGTGTTGTATAAGAAAATCTGGGACACTTTTGGGAACATCTGGTAAAGAAGAATGGCAGGAAAATAACTTCAGGTCTCATGCACTGAGAAGTTGGCACACTAGACGGGATTGCTACAGGTCCTGAGAGGGGCTGGGGCCGCAGCAGGCGGCTTCCACGACCAGATGGAAAGGACTGAAAACTCTACTGTGTGTACACGCATGTATGCACGCACATGCACACACGTGTGCACACCCACACACAATCTTTTCTATAGGATTTTAAAATTATCTCTGTTAGGAAGCATCTGTAATAAAATTGCATGAATTAACCAATTGATGTTTTATTTAGGGCATTACCCTTCCCTTAGGACAATCTTTTTCCTATCTAATGATTTCAAATGTCTCTGTCACTTCCCAAACACTTGGCTCCATCCAAAGCCAGCTAAATTTTCCTTGAGTCAACCTTGTGCTGTTCTTTATCTAAAGAGCTAATACATGAAAGAGCATTTTCCAGTTTAGTTGAAAAAAAAAATTTGGTGCTAATGAACAGACGTCTTTCAGTCCCTGGGCATCGTTAATAGCAGCTTGGAAGAAGAGCAACCTAAAGAATTTCAGCACTACATGAGACACGTAGGCACGACCAGAGGGGGTGACAAAGACAAACTTCGACGGGAAGACTCATGTGTTCCCAGGAGTCCAGATGTTGCCATGTCAATACTTCAGCCTATCGGATGACAGGATATGAACAGATAGTGAAAGGAGAAATTCACATGCAGACTCAGAAAATGTTCGATAATAACCCCTTTCCTGTTTCCCTGGGGAGCCTAAAGCAACTTTTCCTGCTTGGGGATTCTTATATCAAATGGTGCTCATGGCGGATGCTTTTCCACTCGACCTATTCAAAGTGCATTTCTTGGAGTGTGGCTTTTGCTCATACTTAATGCCATTACATTGTGCCTTAAAAATCTAACAATTTAAGAATTAATGCTGCCAAATTAGGAGACTTGAGTCTTACGCTGTTTCTTCGACTAACTATTTGAATTCATAAAATTCACTTAACCTCTCTGGATTTTCTCATCTATAAATCCATGATCCTTGGACTTTTGGAAATAACGGTCTACTCAAAACAATTTTAATACAGAATACAAGCATATATGTCCAACTTTTATTTTATTATTAAAGACATTAAAACCAACCAATATCTGGTATGATTAATTTAGGCTCCTGCTTACCTCTTAATGTGTCATACCCATCCCAGGAGGTAAAATCAAAATCCAAGTGTGAAATTAATAAAACAAATTTCAACTAAGTTGGAGTGGGGAAGGCCTGTAGGGGGAGCTCTGATGCCCTATCATTTGTGGTCAGTTACTCCAAACAAGAAGAGACTAAGCTTGCATCTTTGACAAAAAGGTATTTACTACTTTACTACTCAGTGGGAGGAAAGAAGATTTCTCTCCCCACTTGGCAACAGCACAGCCAAGAAGAGACTGTAGCAACTCCGCCAATGAGAAGCCTTTATACTTTGGACTCCCGGTTTTTTCCTCCAATGGATTCTTTGTTTATTACAGCCCCACCCAACTCTCCCTTTTTCTCTATAAATGCCAATCCCTTCCTTTGTTTCTCTGGATTTGCCTGTGGGGTCAGCTATAGCCTGCTTATCTCCAATTGCAATTCTTTTGGTTATTCCCAAATAAATTCATTTTGCAAGTGAAACAACTGGCCAATTTACTTTTTAAGTTGACAGAAGTTAATCACAAAGCAAGTCAGCTTTATGGGCTGCTCTCAAGTCGGAACTTGTAGGATGCCTCTAAATTTTTACTCATCTCCTAAGCAGTAGCATAGAATTACCATGTAAGACCTCTATCTCCCTTTATTTTGTTCTTGTACTGGAGAAAATAGAGATCTGACAGGGGAAGGGGAGAGAATCTACCATGTTAAATAAAAGCATTCTTTGACATTTTACACTTGTTCTTCATGTACACGTAGGGTAAAATGATCTGAGACAAAGGAAATTATTAGGAATTTAATTAGAATTTTTGAAATACAAAGCCAAGTCATATTCATATTTTATTATGATTTTACTTTTGCCAGCATTTTTGTTTTCTAGAATATGAAAATTATAAATTAATTCAACAAGTATTACGTGTAGTATTTACTGTGAATCAGGCACAGTTGCAGACCAGAAAATGTACCACGGTAAAAAGTTGTGTGGCTGGGGTTTTGAAATAAAGATAGTCCTATTTTTTTACATTATGCTTCTTAGTAAATGGTTGAAGTATTCTGGATGTATTCAACTGTAACATTTTTCTATTATACCCATGTATTTAGGACATGTTAAATAAATCAAAGTTGTTTTAAAAATGGCTCTTTAGTCAATAAAACTTCTAAACTTATAAGAAAATTTAACATTAATGTTAGTTTCTTCAGCTACCATGCATAATAAATGCTCCCATTGCCTCACTTCATATATGATTCTATCAAAGTTGGTTGTTTACATTGACATTGCTATCCAGATTGCAAGCACTAGGAGGTGTGGAGAAATTGATGCCTTCATGAGTTTATATCCAATTTCTCTACTGTTTATAGTTACATAGTAGGTATGCACATAATTTTTTATTGGACTAATGGTTTTCTTTAGATCAATATTTTTCTTCTTCTTTTTCTCCCCAAAGCCCCCCAGCACATGGTTGTATACTCTAGTTGTAGGTCCTTCTGGTTGTGTTATGTGGGACGCCACCTCAACGTGGCCTGATGAGCGGTGCCATGTCCGGGCCCAGGATCCAAACCAGTGAAACCCTGGGCCACTGAAGCAGAGTGTGCAAACTTAACCATTTGGCCATGGGGCCAGCAGCTGAACAAATGGCTTTTTAACGTTGATCTGTAAAGTTTCAAAGCTTTTTGATCTTTCAGTAATTTCTTCATGTTACCTTTCTTTCTCTCTCTCTGCTGTATTATCTATTCAGACATGTGCCATACCTCATGCTTCAAAACACAGTTTGCTTTGGTCTATTCATCCTATCTCTTTTAAGGACAATTTTAAAGCACAAGTAATTTAATGCAGAAGTTCAAAATATTTTGAGTGGTAATCCCTCCCTAGGTGTTCTATACAGATTTTTGAAAAAACATCTATAAAATGGTTATAAACACATATTCTTGATAAACCAGCAGGGAGAATATGTATATATTTTTGAATTGTAATGCAGTAAGAAGTAGAATGGACAGGTTTCATAGTATTCTTCAAAATGTTTCATGGGCATGTTGCCAAAATACTTAAGCAAATGGCTTTTTGTATCCTTTTCTACTGAGTCAATATTAGTAATTTTCATAAAAGCATCTCACAGAGTCAAGAGAGTCATGAAAGCATTTTTGCCATGAACAGAATGAGCTTATGTGGAATACTGATTCTTCATGTGAAACACAGCTGGAGTGTTTCCCCGGTGATTCCAAATCTGGCATACAAAGTAGTCTCGCTATTCCTCATACCTACTCAATCAGAATAAGATTGATTAATAGGTACCTTAAAAAGATGCTATTCAAAGGCTAGGTCCACGCCACACCAAGGGAGATGGACAGAGTGGTATGAGCCATCTTCTAAAATACCCTGCTGAGGATGAATCCAAGCTGCCTTTCTTTCCTGATGCTTTACTGGGTAAAATAATCCACTTCGAAAGAGCCAGGTCACTGTTTGTTTCCCTTGGTCCCATTGCAGCTGACTGTAGAGAGCAGCATTCTCTGAGATGGGATTAGGCATCTGTTGCAAACAGATGGGCTACCCCAAGTAACACATAACAGGTAATAGTAAAGCAGGATGGATATTCCCCAATTCTCAGGGTTGATTTAGTTGGATGCTCCTCCTATGAATATGTTGCTTAATTTTGTGGGTGTTTACTGAATTTCGGAGAATTGTCATGCTTCCTAGGACAGTGTAATGGTTCTTAATGATTTGAGGTATGTTAGACTTTCTTGATTTCTGGTTCATATTTTGTCTTCAGGGTTTCCTTCCTATTTGCCTATATTATAATCATTGACTGACTCCCATCTTATAGTTTTGTTTTCATGAGCTGCTTGCCTCTTTCTTCAGATTTTCAAAGCTTATTTTTCCTTTAGACTTACAGTTAATATGGAAGTGAGGCATTCCTACACTATGTTTTCTGGAATTTTCAGGGCCTAATTTGCATATTTATATAATTGCTTCTCTTTATAATTAAAATACTAACATCACATTTTCCATTGAAAACTACTAAATGCATTGCCAAATTGTATTTATAAATATCCCCACTAAACATATATAGTTATATTTTATATATATAGTTATATATTTAGTGGGGATGTTTATACATAAAAATATTTATATTTAGTGGGTATATTTATATGATATATATAAAATATACATATTTAAAATATATACTTATATATGAATATATAAATATATATTTATATTTAAAATATATACGTATATATGAATATATAAATATATATTTATATTCAAAATATATATATTTAGTGGGCATGTTTACTAAATATATGTGGTATATTTATACATATATGGTATATATATTTAGGGAGTTTTAGAGGTAAAAGTTCAAAGTGGCTTTGCAAATGTATAAGTTAGAGAGTTCACTCTTTAGTTCTGTGTTAACAAATGCAGAACTGAGTTTGGTATAAAAGCAGAAATATATGAGTGGCCTTCTTTATATTATCTACAAAAGCACTTCCTAAAGATTTTAAAGTGTATGAGGTTGGCAGAAAAAACAGATATGCACTTTTCCCTGACTGTCAAAATTTTGGGTCATCTATTACCACTGATAAAATAAGCATCATGACTAGCAATGAACTATCCCAATTCCTTCCGCATTCTCCTGTTTCATTTTTTACTGAATATTTACCACCGTTTAAAGTTATGTGACGATAAAATTTCAGTGTGGGAAGGAAAAGAACATAGATATTAGGCAACATTTTCTGTGGCGGCCAAATTCTAAATCCCCAGTCACAACTCACTCTTGCAGGTAGAAGAAAAGTCACAATCATGTTGCCTCATGACAAATTGTCATTTCATAAGAAACAGAAGGTATTATTTTGAATCCACAATTCCATAGACATTTCATGTATTGACCTTAGAAAATCACATATATTTTGTCATTTCCATGACATTGTAGAAACAAATCTGCATCCAGTTGAATATATTTAGACTTGTGAATTTTGTTTCTTGAGAAATGGGAAAAGAAAATGGTTGTGACGTGTGTAGCTACAGAGAATCCTAGCCACTAGACCACCAGAGAACTTTTAGTGACAAAGAAGCATTTACATTTTATTGACCTTTAACGTGCAACATTTTGGACTATGCTGACTAAGATACAAGTCCTAAGTGATTAGAGTACTGAATTTATTTCATAATGAGTTTATGGTATCAAAAGAAAGTCTATATTTTTAAATTTAATATATTAATAATTTTTTGAGATAGCGTAATTGATTTTAACTGCCATTGTTTTGAAGTAAACAAAAGTATCTTTTTGGAGCACAGGGATCAAAGGTAAAGAGACAGTTTCTCCAAATTTAAACCCTTAAAGAATAGACAACACTATAGCATTTATTATATGCCAGACACTATTCTATGTAATTTTATGTACGTAACTAATCTTTTTTCTTCCCAACAGTCCTATGCGATAGGCAGTGATGTTATTATCCCCTTTTATAGATGAGGAAATGAGGCAAAAGAGAGGCATTCAGTGACTCGCCCAAGCACAGCAGTTAAGTGGCAAGCCCAAGGTGTAAATAAGGCAGCTTGGATCCAGAATCTGCTCTGTGTTACTATATCATCTATTCCTAATGTCCTCTGTAATGACATGCTTTCTTTTCTTTCTAGGTAATTTTTGAAAGATACTGTTGTGGGTTGAATTGAATCCCCCAAAAAGATATGTCAAAATCCTAACCTCGGAATATGACCTTATTTGAAAGAAGGGTTGCTGCAGATGTAATTGATTAATACGAGGTCCAACTGGAGTAGGGTGAACCCTTAATTCAACGACTGGTGCCCTTACAAGAAGAGAGGAGACACAGACACAAAAACACAAAGGAAGAAAACAGTCGTGTGACGATGGAGGCAGAAATTGGAGTGATGCATCTAGAAGCCAAGGAACACTGAAGACTACTGGAAAATACCAGAATCTAGAAGGAAAGACTCTCTCCCACAAGATTCAGGAGGAGTGTGGCCCTGCCAAACCTTGATTTTGGACTCGTAACCTCCAGAAATGGGAGAAAATAACTTTCTGTTGTTTTAAGCTACTCAGTTTGTGGTACTCTGTTATGGCAGCCACAATAAACTAATGTATACACTAACTACATCAGTACACAAAAAATGGGGAGAAAAGTGTGACAAAGAGATGGGCATGTGTAACCTTCAGAAAGATGGACCTTAAATATGGGCAAAGCTCTTGGTAGAAACTTTGAGGCTTTCTAGGAACCTTTGCTTTTTGCTTTTGTATTACTAGGGTTTAAGACACATTCAGTTTTGAGGATAAACTTATAGCTTCTGGATATTCCTTGCTGACCATTCAGGCATCTAATTCACCCCCACATATGTACCTAACTTAAACTAGAAATACTAAGAATAGAAATAGCACATCTTCTCTTTGATTAATACCTACACCGAATGCCTAGCAGAGGGCTCTCCCCAGCCAGGACTTCATTGTAGATATGGCACTGTTACTGGTGCTGCTGTTGTGATGGTTCAAGCTTATTCTGGAAAATGTTTCTAAGTTTCTCCCAGCAGAAAAGATGTATTACTTATTTATTGTTTTAATAATAAGATGCAAGCAAATCTGGGTGGACTTTAACATGGAAAGAGACATTATCTGGCCAGGATTGTTATGAAAGAGAATCATCCTAGAGGTCCTCCTTTTGGGCCGAGATGGACTCTATGCCCTTGCTAATGTAACTTTCTACTTTATAGCATATGATTCAGTATTTTTCTTCTAAGGTATGGAATAAGGCAAGCCCTCTCACTGCATTGACTATTGCTGTCCTAGCAAAAGCAACAAGGAAAAAAAATTGTTCAGAGAAATTAAGAGAGAACCTAAATAAATGTGCAGATATATGATGATCATGGATTGAAGACTCAATATTGTTGTCTATTTTCTCCCAAAATGATTCAACACAATCTCATTCAAAACTCAGCAAGCTTCTTTGTAGACATGAACAAATTGATTTATGAAAAAGAAGAAGAATCTCACACTCTAACTTACTTAAAAGGCAAAAATTAATTTATCATGCACCATGAACCTGAATAAAGCTATTATAGAGCTTCTATGAGATAACATAACCAAACACGCCTGTGACCTTGAGGTAGATTGCTTAACCTCACAAAAGCACTAATAATTAAAGAAGAAAGGTTGAAAATGGAGATCATCAAAATTAAAATAATCCGTTGATGTCAGTTTGGCAAATGAATAGGCTAGCTGATGAATAAGATAAAATGTTTGCATTGCATATTTGACTGAGGATTCAGATTCCGAATACGTAAAGAACTTCTTCATATCAGCAATAAAAAGGGGAAAAAAAAGAATTAGGATAGAACTTCACCAGATTTTGCCTGATTCACCCCTCTGCCAGTGGCCTGAGAACTCAGGCTAATGACATGGGCCTCCTGAATATGGGCCAGCATGGCGTAGGGTGGCCAATGGGGGACTGTGATACAGAGTGACAGAACAGCTGGGTGACTGGCAGCTAGCTGTTGGTCTGGCTGAGGCACTCAGCCTCAGTCCCACTGTGCCCCTAGATTTCGCCTGACTGCTGTGACAGAAGCACTCAGGGGCAGTGCGCCATGGGGCTGTGGGTGTGTCTGGCCATAGGCTCCAAGCTTTGTGAAGGAGAATGGTGTGCTATGTTTGCACTGCTCTCCCATCAGCACCTTTAAGTTTGTTACACTGCTCATGGATGACCTGGGACACTTTTCATGGTGAAGTTCCTCCATGCCTAGTAGTCTTTCCAGTATGGGAGCCACCATCGTGACCTAACACACAGATATGATCAAAACCCGACTGACGGAGCAGAAACTGCTGGAAACAACTTACAGGGAGATTTTCCAAATTTTTGAACTGTTTTCCAACAGGAAGAGTTCCTGGAACTTGATCAAGGGTCATCACTCACTATTTTAGATGCTCTTCCATTCTTCACTGGGTCTCTTATAGTTTTCCTGGAGAAAATTGGGAATAGACCATGGGATTAGGTCTTTCACCTCCAGAACTTTCTCAGTGGCTGCCACGCTGCTAGAGGGGCCCAGACCGTCCCCTTTCCCTTTGATACAGTGTGAAGAGAAAGATGAAGACTCTGAGTCTCTGTCTTTCTCTCTGGGGTGGAGTTAGATGTTCATGAGAGGAGTGGATCTCCGTTATCAGGAGCACCACCTGTGCCTTCCACAGATAGTGAAAGACCAAGGGGTGCTCAGGGTTCTGGAATGGATTGAACACCAACTTCCTGAAGATAGTTCCATACTTTAGTTTATGTTGTGTTTAGCACCTTTAGAGTTCTGGAAGAGAATCTGTCTTGGTCAAAATTGTTACATTGTGTCTCCTGTGAGCTATAAATTAACCCCAAGTGTAGATCAGAGTTTTCGACTACAAGAATTACAAGAAATAAAGAAGTCCTTAAAAACTGGAAAACCAGTCTAAAATTCTGACTCTTAGTAGAACTAGAAGTCCATTGATTAAAGATGTGTTAGAATCAACGATAAATGTAACTTTACAGTTGTACTCGTCTACAGAAGATAAGAGGGTGGGTGCTCTTGTCTGTTGCTATTGGAAATCAGAAAATTCGACCTTCTCTGATTTCCAGTCTATTTTCCCCGCAAACACTGGCAGTATGAGAAGGCTTCATAGCACTACCATCTCGTGATGGTATTCTGACAGATTTTATAACAAATGCACAGTAATAATTAAACTTATAATGTACCTTATGGATAGAAACAGACATCAGTGAAAGAACTTTTCCTGATACCCGAAAGCAGCATTTGGTTGAGGCAGAAGTATCTGATGGCATCCCACATTTCACCACATGCACACAGTGACAGTAGATGCAAAGCTTGCACTAACAAAAGTGGGCCTCATTTCACACAACCTGACCGAAGATTTCCTCAAATAACTCTTCTTTAGCTTATGCTGTTGACTTCTGAGTGTACATATTAGAGTATAAATTAGGCTCGATTAGAAACTAAGTGAAAAATTTAATACTAAACTTTTAGAGCCATCTTTTATCCAGATTTGAAGTACCCCAGACTTAGAAATGGCACTGAGGGAAGCAGCATTTACCATGCGTGGTTCATGATGCCCCCAAGACTGTCTGCTGATTGATTTGCACTTATCACTTATGTACAATCCAAATGGCCTGATTTCTCTTCATTTTTTAACTTGTTTTGCATGTTACACTGAAAATACATTATTTAGATAACTTACATTATTCTCACAATATGTCCTAGTAGCCTAGAAATATTCAACTGGAACTTTTGACACATAAACCAAAAAAGAAGGGGAAAAAAAAGGTAATTGACCAAAACATTACAGACTCATTACTGGTTCTAGCTTTGTAATCAAATTTTAGGATTTTTCCACCTTTTAACTCTAAATAGTTTATACACTCTACCTTTCAAATGCTGCTTAAGTACTTTAAAAAGTATCAAATTATCAATTTGTCCAATCTCTTAAAATATGTCTGTATGCACATTTGTTTAAAATTTTTCTTATGTTGAAATATCTTTTCCTATTAAATATATTTTCCAAAGGTTTAAAAAATTTCACACATTCCTGAAAGTTGATACATAAATGGCCAAGAAGCAAATGAAAATGTGTTCTATAACAGTAGTTCAATAACCGTGAAATGAAAAATAAAAGTAGAATGATATACCATTTCACAAACTCCAGAATGGTTAAAATAAAAAATCCTGACATTACCAAATGCTGGCAAGGATATGAAGCCACTTGAATATTTACATTATGCTGATGAGAAAATAAAATCATAAAACCATCTTGGAGAACTTTTTAGTGATTTCTTAAAATATTAAACATTTATCTGGCCAATGAGTCAAGAATTTCATTTAGAATATCTTCCCAAGAGATAAAACATATGCCAACAAGAATGCTTATGGTAGCCTTATTCATAATAATACAAAAAGAAAAAATACCCCTCAATAGGATATTGGATAAATACCTATCTTGGTATATGTGTATAATAATAATATGAAAGAATGAACTGCAGATGTCTGGCAGCAACATGTACTAATCTCAAAATTATTTTATTGAGTGAAAGAAGTCAGAAAATAATGTATCCTATCCAATTCCATTTTTGAATTCTAAGAACAACAACAACAACAAAATTTATCCACGTAGCAGAAATCATAAAGCGAGTGGCTCTTAGGTTAGAAGTGGGTGAGAATTTCCTGAGATGAGGTACAACGGACATTTCTAGGTGATGGAAATCATCTATATCTTTTATTAAGTGGTAGTTACATGGTTTGATCGAATTGTCAAAGCTCATTAAGTCGAATACCTAAGATCTGTGCATTTTATCATGTACAAGTTATCATTCAGTTTTTAAAAAGTCAGATAGCAGAGTAAACACCTTTCCTATGTTTTTATTTTAATGTTATTCTAGAGCCAAGAGCATGACTTAATAGCTCTAGGAAGAGAGGTAAAAATAATAATTTTCCTGGGTCCTTAGCTACAAAGGCTGACTTTATTCAAACAGGTAAAGCGCAATGATAGATGTTCAGTGCCATGTGCTTGTCCAGGTGAACATCATCCACTTTGGGAGTCTGGAAGGTTGCACTATTACTCTGGAGACTGTGCTTGCCAATTTTACATTCATAAGGCAAACCTAGAGCTCAAGTACCACTTGACCCAGTTATTCTGTTCCTTATGATTTGTTTGATTTTTCTCTTCAGAATTCTATTAATTTTTCAAGTCTGTCCAAAATAAATAACCAAAATAGGCTTGTTGCACCAAAAAGAAAAAAAAAAGGTATTTAAAAATGTTTCCCCCTTCATTCAGCATTTTAATTGGAACAGGTAGAAAACAAGAGCTTAGCTTAATTCTAGAAGAATCCACAGTGACATCAAGGAATTTATGCAATTTTTCTGGTGCTGGAACGTTATTTGCCAGGCAGGCAAGAGCCTCCATACAGCTGGAAACAGCTCCCAAATGTGACCGGTGAGGCACGTTATATCTTAAATAACAATCGCGCCCTGCTGTTGGAAAGCATCCCAAATGTGACCAGTGGGGACCATTAGATCTTAAATAACAACCATGCCTCTCCATTTAGAAAATAAATCAGTGTTTAAAAGAAACCTGTCCATGCAAGTACACTGTGATTAAAATTAAGTGAAATTAAATGTAGTGTGATTGGATGGATTTTTTTTTTCTTTGGCAGTTTGTGCAAAATAGCAATTGCTGGTGTAACCAGGCTAAATGTACTTTCTAGGGACATCATGCATGCAAGAAATGTTCTGGCCACTAGCTACCCTAAGGGTTTTTAATTCCACAGTACTTGCTGATTTGCGCTGAAAATGTTATGCAGGTTGGTTATATTGAATAAAAGACTCATTTGCATACAATTATTGATTGTTTGTTGCTCAATCTAAGCTAAATGCAGAGATTTTCCAGAACTTCACTGCTTAAATCTATGAATTTATATTGTGCATGTAATGCTCATAACAATACCTTCAATTTATATGGACCATTTCTTCTGAGGAGCTCAAACTTACTAATATGTGATCAGTACGATTTTCCCTTTGCAAAGAGATAGTGATCTGTAGTGAGAATATGAAAAGCATATTTAAATAATTTCAAATCATGGGGATATAATTAGAGACCCTTTCTAAATAGCCGGTCTGGGAATGCTGCCTTGCTTATGTGCTGGCCATTGCGTATGAGATCTACGTAGCTCCCTTAAAATAATTCTAAGCATAAGCGGATCCAAGAGCCTGTAAGGGCAGTTGTGACAAAGTCCCCATCCAATACCTATATATCCATCTCTTTGAAGACTCATAGACTCCGCCTGCCTAAAACACTACGAAGGTGAACTTTGTTGAAGAAAGGAGTCTACGGGAGGAGTTGGAAAGTATTGGAGCCTCCATATTTTTGCATGTCTTGATGTTGTCCCTCTGATGCTTGCCTGAGGTTAGAGCCACCATGTTCACCATGGGATGCACCCAATTAAAACTCAGCACACAAAGGGATAACGTTACCCCACAGCAAGTCTGAAGAGTAAAGCTGAAGTGCAGCAAAGATAATTTTGATTTGTGACATGGCAATGTAGGGATGAATATAGGTAGAACACCTGAGAGGGGATCCCGAATGGCTAAGGGACACTAAGGTGATCTCGACACTCAGCTAGAAATAGGGAAATGCAACGGATGTAAGAAATGGGCCTAGCTAACTCGGCACATTTGTCAGAACTGGCCTCCTTAGTTAATACTCCACTGGTTTTGAATTTCCAGAGCACTGATTGTCTTTGTCCCTATTATAGCCTAACAAGCTTCCTCTCCCCTGTCTCCACATTTCACAGTCTCATTCATAAGCAGGGCCCTGTGAAATTCATCAGCGGCCAGGACATCTTCCTAAAGAAGACTGTGAATAAGGGTGGTGACTGAACACCTGGACCTGCTTACACAACTGAACTGATGAGTGTGTGAATACTGTAACACACGAAATGATAGCCATGATTCCTCCTTCTTCTCAAGACCAATAGCACAGTGCCCAATATTATGAAGAGGGAGAGAGACAATTACAGAATATTTAAAAATGTTATAAAAATAATCTGATAAATACATTTCTGTCTTCTAAACTCTTTGGCACTGTGCAGACTCCCTGTATCAGAAAGGCAGTTATTTTTAGCACTATTTAGTAGTATAAATCAAAGTTAACCCACAAGGGAAAAAATAGGAATCTTCAACTTTCTGTAATCACGCTTTCCTTCTGCATACATATAGATTTATACACAAATGTTATACGTATGTTTCAATGATTTAATATGTATAAAATAAAATATGCAAAACAAAAGTTTTAAAATATGAGAGAAAGTGCAAATTATAAATATGTCAGTCTCGTTATTAACAGGAAAAATTTGCCTTTGCCAAAATATTATTAATATTTACTAGTTATGAAAGCAATGTAAGTAAATACTTTATTATTTTCCAAAATAGGGATCTATATAAAGTTTGTCTGATGTTTGATTTTAATATCTATAATGACTGGAAAACATATCTCACAAGTATAGACAAATTCAATTGAAACAAGCTTTACAAATTATGATACCTGTTTTTCCCTCCAATAATTATACAAAGTACATGTGTGTTTGATTCTGCAATAGCTTGCCTATGAATGATGTAAACACATTTCACTGGGAAATCTAGCTCTGAAACTTTATGATACAATCCTTTATTGTTTGTTTGTTTTTATATTCATTCTTTTTCTGAATTCTAGTCAAAGCAGCAATACTACCAATGGTTTCAGTTTTTTAGTTTCTCCATAAAGTCCAGTTTTCATCAAAAAAGTGCTTTTTCAATTGAACATGCACTTTCTCGAGCACATCTTTCCTTTAGAGGGACATGAAAAAAGTAGTTCACACATTTCATTATTGGAAACATCAACAAATTCCATAAAATTCCAAACTTCTAATCTATGTTTAATTCTTAAACAAACTCAAAATCTGCATAAAATATTTCATTAAGTTAACTGGTTTTTATAAGGTAGTAACACAATACTATCAAATGGCTATAAATACTATTAAAAGTGTAGAGTTTATCTCTATATCTTGCTTATTTACTTATAAAAATACTTTGTGAGTTATGATATCTTTATGTTATATTATCTAATAGCTCAGGGCAAAGTTCAGCATTTTTAATAGGAGACGTAAAACTTTATTTCAAATTGCCTTTGTAATAATTTGGATTGTATTGCCTGACGTCTCAACGGATCTTAATAGATCATCATTGATTTTACATCTAAATAAGGTAATAAGGGACTTCTCGGAGTATGAGAAGCTTCTATTCTGCTAATTTTTTTATTGCTGGCTTGACCTCACTTTATCATCATTATTATTACTTAAAGTCATTTAGCATATTTTGCAAAGTAGTTAATTAATGTACAAACTATAAAGTGTATACTTGACACATACTGCAGTATGTCACAATATGGTGAAAGTGAGTAAGTCAGTTAATGAGTGGATGGATGCACGGATGCATGGGTACAGCTACTGCCATGACATGATCACAATGAAAGATATTAACCAGAGATTTTTTTTCAGGTGATTGAACAAAGAAAGAGTTAATTCTTCAGTTTCTGAATGTATCATAAATTCCTCTGATTACTAGGTAGTCAATTGATCTCAAATTCTGATCCATTTAGCACCAAACAGTATCCCTAAAGTCCTGGATATAAGTTTACCATGAAACTTATAGTGTCACCTGCATAACAAGCTTCTCTAGCATTTTAACATTTTCTTCCCAGTAAGTACTTAACCTAAGGCTTCTCATTTTTTTCTTTACATTTTTCAGTATATATTAGATATACTTGCAATACAAATAATCTTGCACTACATAAATATTTCCTTTTAGGAGATCTCTGATAGGCACTTTCAATGATTTACATTATAGTACTAAACAGGAATGCAAAAAAGAAGATAAAACAATTTATATGTGTTGATGAAATGAGTTTACCAAGGCCAACTCATGTATCAAGTATAGTAAACATAATGCCCAAGGCCAATGATAGTTTTAGGGAACCATGTAAATGTTTTTAATTCTGAAAATCATAAAAATTAATATGATAGTAAGGAATACCCAATAATGAATATAGACTAGATTATATTCATTTGTATACAAAGTAGTTATCCCATATGGCTGTTTAATGATTTTTTATAGAGAAAGTGATCCATGAATGCAAAGTGCTTAGGGCCCATGAAAATCATAATGTGACCCTGTGGGTGATAATGGTGTCTTTAATATCAATCTTGTACGCTCAGGATGCCATAGTGCTGCATCTTGTGACAGTGTCTGTTGGCCAGAACACAACCTCCATGACTCACACCAGAAGACTGTGGCCCCGTCGCCACTCCACTGCACGTCTGCCTGCTGGTGGCCACATACACGCATTGTAGTGTGAGAGTCAGAAGGCAAGCTTCCCTGCGCTTAAAATTTATTATCTGAGGTCATGTCAGAAAATGCATTTGTACTACTGTGCCCATATTCAATAACCTTCAGCAAGAAGTTGGAAGTATAAGAAAATGGAACACAATTAGAAAGTTCAACATTTAAATTGAATTACTAGGTGCAAAAAGTGTATTAGATGTTTTTCAATGAGCAAGACAAACCTCCAAAAAAACACCCTGGGGAAATCAGACTGATCACATGGCAAAGAGCAGACAAACAAGTCATTAAGAAATAATTTTATAAATGACGTTGATTCCAATGACTCAACTCTAAGTCGTTGTCTTAGTCATCACAGGATGCTACCACAAAATACTATAGATTGGTGGCTTAAACAACAGACATTTATTTCTTGAAGTTCTGGAGGCTGGGAAGTTCAACATCAAGCTGAAGGCAGACGTGGGTGTTTTTGAGTGTCTTCTTCCTGGCTTTCAGACAGTTGTCTTCTCACTGCGTCCTCACATGGCAGAGAGAAAGGAGGTAAGCTCTCTGGGAATTCTTCTAGGGGCATTAATCCCATCATGGGGGCTCCACACTCCTGACCCCATCTAAACCTAGAGGTCATGGCCCCACCTCCAAATACTATCAGGTTGGGATTAGGGTTTCAACATACGCATTTTGTGAGGACACAAACATCCCGTCCATAACAATCATGCTCTTTTTATTTGCTACCATTTAATATAAAATGAATTTTCAGTAATTCCATAATGAATTTCAAATGTATCAGAATGAAAAGAATATCCTAACAAAAGAAAAATAGCTGTGTACAAGTCATACAAGACAAACAAACAGATCAACAGCAACAACAAAAAGGCTACTGAACACTCTTCTTTGTGGCCGAGAAATTTAAAAGCTTACTATGCCTTTTATGTTTGTGTTTTGTTTTGTTTGTTTGATTTTTGGCCAGTATAATTTTCCTAATTTTTAAACCTCTTTTGGACTGTGATACATAGGTATCAAGCTTAAAAGCCGTGGCAATAGCATGACATAAACAATAGTTTTTCTGTGTTGAATGTTATCCTTGACCCAACCAGATCCCTATTACTAGGTATATTTAACAACAGTTCATAGCTGCCCTTTCTCCAGAAAATTGCCCTCCAATGGGAACCAGCTTGTCCAGGGGGCTACATGCCCACCTTTCACTCAGACAAAGACTGATCTAGGTGCAAGTTTTGTTCCAAAGCTTTTCTGTAGAATCAGCGTGAAGGTAGTATCCATTCCTGCCACTTTTGCACCATGGCAACCATATTATTGATGGATTTCCCAATGAGAGAGGTTGGCTGACATCCACAGCGTGAATTGTATTGTCCACCTGATTGTTGACAACATTTTTCAGTAGCCCATCTTTTCAGGCTCACTCCTTATGCCCATCTATGCTCTTCTTCCTCTAATTTTCTTGTTCCTGGTCTTCTGGTTTTGTTTCTTCTAGATCTTGCCAAATGGTCAAGCCATTTGCCACTGCCCAAAAGCTAGTGTATATCCATTTATCAAACCACTTCTTTCTCCTAGACTTTTGGATGACCATGATTACTGCTTGTAGCACTACCTAAAGCGAGATTTTCCTGCAATGCTGATCTTCAGGGGAGTATTTCAATCTGTTATATGTTCTGTATTTGAAGAATTAGTGTTAGGGTCAGGTCACAGGATGTAATAGGGTAGCCGACTGTTTCTAACTATTGCCAGAAATATGACATATCTGTGAATTAGGCTTGAGTCCTTTCCTTCTCCAACATTTACTCAAAGGAAAGCCCATATTAGATGATAAGGGTTAACTGGAAAGTTATTAGTGCAGCATAGATAGATGACATAAGAATCTACATTCCTCTCAAGGTGTTTATTTATGTCTTTTGGATCTGCTAGAGCCTGATTCTTAATACACATTTTCCACAGCACAATGGATTTTTGCTATACCCACCCAGTCCTAAGATCTGTTAAGAATGTCCATTAGACCCCAAGGTTAGCAGTTGATATCTACTGGGTCTGAGTAACGTAACGAGAGCTCTTTCACAAATGGAATATAGCAGTTCAACAGAACTTTAGAGGTACACTTTGCAATTTATCTATTGGTGTTTACCGGAGACTCTATATAACATTCTTATCTAGCCCAGATACTTCCAGCACCTTCACATGTGCTGAAGACAAATATGTAGCTTGGCTCTGCTGTAGAACTCTATCTTGTCCTGCATCACACTTGAACAGGTAGTCTCACCTCTTAACTAAGTGAGAGCAGAATTCTCAAATATCACATATGCTGTTTACAAAGCCCCCAAAAGCCAGTTATATCTTATTACTGTTCCTTAGTTGGTGGAAGTATGAAATGTAACAACTTGCTTTTTATTTCAGAGGGAAGGTCCTGGCATGTTGCAGCTACTTAACTCCTAAAACTTTCACCAATGTGCAGGTCCTTAAAGCTTCAATTGCCTTCTACCATAGATGGTTGTTAATGATGATAGATGGTAATTTTTCCTAATAGAGCATCTAGTGTATTTTATACTTTCTGCTCATGGGATTCACTTAATTAATGTCATTAAGATAATGGGTTGATGTGATATTCTGGTGAATATTAAGATGATCAAGATATCTATGACTCTACTGTGACAAAGACAGTCACGCAGTTAGGCATACAATACTCTACATTCATTTGCCATAATCTATCTGGTTTTTATAAATATCATAGATGTGAATTGATATGATGGAGCTTACCACAATTGCATCTTCAAATTTTTGTTGATGGAGTCAATATCTGCAATTTTTCATGGAATATGATATTTCTTTTGGTTTACTATCTTGGCTTGATTGAGGGGAAATTGTAGGAGCTTCCACTTGATCTCTTCTACCATAATGATCATTATTTCCTGGATCAAGGAACTGATCCTCATTCCACGGGTAAAGGTTACACCAACTTTTAAGTACACATATCCAAATTTTGTATTTGTAAACTAGAGAAATAGTCACAGAATGGGTTTGAAGACATGGTAAGATAGCTTTGAATTAGTTTTCCATTTGTTATCTGGTCTCCATAAGCTCCTAGTTAACTCAAAGACTATAATGGCCCCTTGGGTCTTTATTAGTATCAACTCAGAACTCTTAACTAAGAGACACAAAAAAACATCTGGACAATCTCTCTTCCTCAGTGCATAGTTATTCTAGTGAGTGATTGTAGATTCCTTTATGAAAAAATCAAATGATTATTTATTATGTGTACATTCAATGAAATTACAGGATCCTTCTACAAGAGAAAGAAAATCTAAACAATAGGGTGTGGGTCTTTGAACTTACTTTCTTCTAGAAAATGGGTGAGCTATAGCAGCAGCTGATATGAGCCTGTTTGTCAGAATCACCTGTGTTTCTATCATGTAAATTGAGCAAAATTCTAATTGATTATCATTCTGTCTTACCCCCAGTGACACCATGATCTATTAGCCATCACCCAAAATAGTTATAATTTCCATTCTTACTTGCTGTCTCTTATGGTCATTATATCCACCTTGCCACTGACAAGTAAGTAATATCATCTAGCCTGTCTCATTGTGGAATGCCATGCACAGTTGTATGGCAGCATCTCCCACTTTCTCCAGCCTGCAGAGGACAGAAGCATCAATTAGCTTCCTAAAGGTATCAGTGCTCCTTCACCAGCACACTGTTTAATAATCTAGGGATGTGCTTGTTCTCTGGGTCTTCCTAAGATGTCAACTAGTGTGTTCCTAGGTCCTACAAAGTAAATCCATGATAACATCCTCACCCCTTTGAGCCTTCTGAATTCTTCTTCAAAACTATGCTTAAAAAGTTCTAACGTGTCCGCCTAACTTATTATAGTCTCTTGTTATATCCAATCTTTAAGGAGCAAGGTGTGTAGTGGCCAAATATTACTGTCAGAATATTAAATTAGAAGTCACATGTAGGTGGCATTCATCAATTGATTCTTACTTGTTCAACTTTATGTTCTGCAATTTCTAGTCTAATATACCAAGATCCACTCCCATGCCTGTTGCTTTCATTATTCCTGGAAGATATTAGTCAGTTCCTGTGGTTCCTTTGGCATAAAGACTGTATCTTCCTAGATCAGAGTCTGTACTTCTCCACTCAAACTGTGCTGAGACTCCACTCCAGCTATTGGCCTGGAGGCAATGAAAAGTGTTGAGGCTGGATTTGGAGGGGGACAAGACTCATTGCATGAAGCACCTGCTTCAGCTGAGATCACTCCATGATACCTAAGCATGGAGAAATTGTTCTGGTTTTGCCTGGAAGAAAGAAGGGAATGCGTCTGTGAGTGAGTAAGCTTCAGGGAAATTTGAGAACACAAGACTCAGGCTCCCCACATCTCAGTATTTACAGATTCCTTTTCAGGACTGTATCTTCGTCATGATAGATATTTAAGGCTGAATAGTTCTTGTCCATTGCATCCCTCTCAATTATATAATTGGATCCTGGGTCTGAGTTTCAGAAGAGTGCTACCAGGCTACAAGGGAGGAAATTCTCCTTTCAAAAGTCTGTAGAGGTTTTGTGGCTCTCACAAGCTCACCTTAAATTGGAAATTGGTTGCTCTGGCAGGAGAATTTTCTTTCTTCATGGTCTCCAATGCCAGAATATTTATATATTTGTGGGAAAAGCAGTAAAAAGAATGAGATTGGGCATGAAGAAAAGGATAGAATTATTGATGAGGAAGTATCTAAGTAGAAGGTGGGAGTTTAAATGCAGGTGGAGTTATTTAATCAGCATTCTAGGAGAAGCCAGAAGTCTGTTTTGAAGAAAGGAAGGGAGAAAAGATTTGCAAATGGAAGGATGGTTTTAATGAAAGTGTTAGAAAGGTATAGGAAAAGTTAAGTGTTGGAGTGGTGGATGGGGACTATGAATGTTGGAAAACAATTCTAGGTAATTAAAGGAAGTGATCACAGACAAAAGTTTAAAACATTATCAGATTCTTCACATTTATTCCTTTTCAGAATCTCTGCCAATGGGATCACCTATCTGTGCTAGTCTGACAAATGCAAAAGAATATTAATAGAGGATTAATTAATACGAATATTAATAGTGGTATGTGTCTTTCGGAAAGTGGCTGATGAGAGGGAATGTTGAGGAAGGCTTTGCAGAGGAGAGAACTGCATTTTTCATGTTCTATGTCCTTTCACAATTTCAGAAAGAATTGGAGAATGGGAAGTGGAAAAGGGGGTGAGTAGAATGGATCATCAGAACACTAGATGATTACTAGCAGGTGCATACTTCTGTCAGACACTCCAAAGAACATAGAATATACGTGCAGATATATGCTACATTTATTCCTGCTCCATATGACCATCTTGTCCTACTAAATTTCTCAATGTTTGCTTACTTAAATTGGGAGTTTAATCTAACCTTTAGCTGACAGTGTGTTAGCACTCTTCTTGCCAATTTTCTTCTGAAGAAAAATTGTACATAATATTTCAGCATTCTACCTAGAGAGAGAGCTCTGAGGAAAGCCAGACAAAAGGCTATAGATGATTAATCCTGCCTTGACGTGGTCCATTCTTCCCCATGGGCATGGCACTTTTTTCTGTATTTTGGTCATTTTTTGTTTAAGTCATTAGATTTTACTTTTGATTTAAGAAACCAAAGGAAAACATTAGCTTAGATGGTCTGGGGGAGATAAAGTAACTTGGAAGTAACTGACAGCTAGCACTTGATCCCACGTCTCACCCAGGCTGGTGGCTGAGCCTGGTGGTTTAGACATAAATAAACACCAGAACTGGGTTCTAATCGTCAGGCACACACCTGGCTCAGGGCTCTTTGAATTCTGTTTAAAAGCAAGGGCTGAGATGGGAACTCTGTGATCCTTGAAAGGTATCTACTTAGACCTTTGGGTAATTTTGTAAATGTGTGCACCATGTACAGTCTTTTGAGGTTCAAAAGAACCACATGTTTGTTTCCTACCCTCAACTGAAAACATATTAGAGATCGTGGTGCATAAGATGATCAGTTTGGGTTAGTGGATTCCTTGACAGCCCAAGTCTGGAATACAAGAAAAAAGGACAGTCATTTTAGATATCTAAACACCTTAGGTGTTATCATTTAATAGTTGGTCTTCAGAATTACTGTGCTCTTCACACGTTATGCTGTTTCTTCTAAGTCTCAAAAACTGTAGTGTCTGGTTTAATGCTTTTCTCCCTTTCCTTCAAATTTTAAAGCTTTGTTGGTAAATCAGCATGTTTCCTAAAACGATGACTTTCTTCACAATCTTTCATGTATAATATCCTTTCCCTAAATGTGCTCACATCTCGCCAAGTAATATTTATTTATTTTCATTTTATTAATAAGCCCTGTCTATATTAGTTGTTTTTTAGCCAATTGTATCTACAAGGAAAAAGAAGCTTTTATTCTTAACTCACTATAGAGGAACCAAAGTTGAGCAGTTAACAATTGAAAACATGACTTAAAAAACCTAAAGTAAAAGGCAAATTAATATAATTTTAAGATTAGATAAAATCTGCCACATTAAATTAAAATCAAAAGGAAAATATTCTATTCTTTATTAGAAATACTCTCAGCTGTATTCTATATGATTTTTAGACAGTGGGACATGTTATAGAATAATATTTACAGTGAGCTTATGTAAATAAATTTTGATATTATCACATTTGGATGCTTACAAGCAGAAATAAATTTTATGGTCCTATAACATATCTAGTTACCTGTGGCATTTTATCAGTGCACGTTATATATTCATCTCTGCTGACATCTAAAACAAATTTATTGCTAAATAGCTGCACAATAGTAAACGAGTTCGTTTTTAAAGAAAAATAAAATATTGAAGTATGTGACAATCATTATTATATTAATCCTGCAAGTTGCACAATTTATCAACAGTATTCGATTTCTGCAAACATTTCTGTTTTTCTTTCTGCATTACTGTTATTGCTTAATCATTTGCATCAGGATAAATGAAACAGGTGCACACAAAATGGCTATCAAAATGCCTTCTACCTTTATGAGTAAACTCTAACAGATCAGAGGTCATTGGACATATAATTACATTCTACTGTCTTTTTCTAGATTCTTTAACTTCAATTTAGACACTTCCACGTGTCTAAGTCCCTCTAGTCATCCTTATCAACTCCTCAACACACACTTAGATTTTAAGCTCATTAAGAAATGAGAATGGGACTTGGAACTTTAGGATTAAATGTAATATCTATCACATGGTGACACTAAAAAAATAATCCTTGTGGAATAGATAAATGGATCTGTCCGATTTAATAAACAAACTCATGTTTTCAATAACTATCTGGTGGCCTAAAATGAGCCAGAAAGTGCTAGGAATGTTGGTTTCCATATGTCTTTGCTTTGGTTTAAAATAAACGTGATTTTAAAAACATTTGCTATTGTGTATCTATGACTGTGATAATAGAAAATGTGAAGGAAGAACTGAAATAAAGATAATTAGAAAAAATGACAAATAGTTTATCTAAAGTATCTTTTTCCTAAGGTGATTTTCTTTTATTTAACAATAAAGTTATTTTTAAAAATATGTTAATTACCCACCTACTGAAAAGACACAGAAGCATCAATGTATTGTCATAGTAATTCTTTTCAATACTTTATGTGTATATTTCATTAAACAACATAAAGTATTACAAAATAGAAAACTGTAATTTCACATACCTCCAGAAAATAAATAATTCAATTTAGTCTTATCTTTAGTTATTATTGACTAGAAGAATTTAAATGCTAATCTCCTAGTGTTTAGAAAAAAGAGATGTCCTCAGAGCTAAGCTTCTCTTCAGTAGGAGCACAAAGTGTGTTTATGGGAAATTTTGCACCCCATCTTTTCCATCAGGCACCATGGAAAATTAAGCAAAAACGGTGTGTCCTCTATGTCAATGCAATGTAAGCCTTTAAGCTTCCTTTTCCTACCAGATTGCGATGCCTACATGGTGAATCTTTACCCTTCACAATCATCACTCAACAACAAATAAGCGTCATCAGTTTAAATAACACATTGCCTTCTCAAGACATCACCTCAGCAATTCCCTGGTTGGTCTCTACATGGCCAAGTGTTCCCCTTCTCTGCTGGATATTCCCATCAGCATAGAAAAGTGGAGTTCTTGCTGAGGTCTTTAAGAAACACAAAGTAAAAATTCCTATTTCGACTGTCCCATTTTCTTTTCCCTTTATAGAAAATCTCTAGAAAGAGTTGTCAATGCCAACTCTCTCTTAGCCCTTTGCTCATATTTCCTCTTGGCGGGCTCCAGGCATGCTTTCTCTCCTGCCTTCCCACTTGCTCTTATCAGTTCAGCAATGGCCGCAACATGGTGAGGAAGTAGGCAACCTCATCCTGCGCTCCACTGAGCTCACCTAGAATGAGCAGGTTCTCTGCTGAGCTGTAGAAGAAATGGAGCCTCAGACACAGTGGCAGATGCTTGGTGCTCTGCTAGCCCATTCCCTCAGCTCGCCTGTTGTGACTCTCCTAGCGTAAGGCTGCCCATATGTCACCTGGATGTTCCTCAAACAATGGGGAACGGAGGCAGGGGATACATGGCCCAACCTCTGCTCTTTGGATGGACATTTCTGGGAGCCTGTCTGTTTATTTTCTCGAAGTATCTGTGGACTTAAGCCTCTTTCATCTATATGAACAGCCTCAGTAATCTACACGTTATTGGCTTTCCCTCTTCCCATTTCATACACTCTCTACTTTATCATTCCTTATTCCTTACGTCACCTTCCAAATAAACTACAAACTCTTGTCTCAGGCTTTGTTTTCTGGGGAGTCAAGCGTGTCATCTGTAACCGTCTCTCCTTACCCACTAAATGTCTAATTTTAGTGCATTTTGTTTAATTCCACCCCTCTTCCTCAACAGGCATGCAAGTTCCATAAGGGAAAGATTATTGTCTGTTTTGTTTTGAGTGATAATAGCACCTGGCACATAGTGGGCCCTAATTTGTTGAATGAGTGAATAAAACTAACACAGACATCAATACATTCTCCATGCCCTAAATAGGTAGGTACTATTTTTTTCTCTAAAGCAAAACCTGTTATATTATGCAGAATGCTGAAATGTTGGCAATAAATTAAGTATTCTAGTATAGAAAATTGAATATTGATGATAAATTGCCAAACAATAATAATAAACTATTTTTGTTTCCCCTTTAGTAATTCAGTATTTTTTAACCTTTAAATAACTGTAATTGTGTTTTATGTTAACGAGATCTTGTTCCACAATTCTAAAATTTGTATAGGACAATAGTATTTTGGGGCTCATTTACCCTACTTGTAATGACATATTCAAATGACTACTAAAAATTTTTACTCACAGAATAAAATAAATTTGAGTTTGATATTGCACCTACTCCATATAATAAGTCTGTGGAGGCAGTGTAATTTCATGAATATCCAAAATAGGTTAAATTTTTTCAAAGCCACATATGATGCAATTTGGACTTCTCACAATATTTCATGAGGACCATATTGTTACCTATTTAGATTATCTCTATTTTTTTTCCTTCAAATAATGGTACAAATGTACCTCACTGTCCTCCCTTGTATATTTACTCTTGGCACTTAAATTACTATTTTAAAAAAAGTATTGTTGATGTGGTGAAAGTGTTTAAATTTAATTTAAGTTTTAAAATTGGAGACTCACCATAAAATTACCTTTTGAAAATATCACATCCATTTACGGTACTACAAACTGTGGATGAGTAAGTACCCCTAATACTGTCAACAATACTGGCTACAACAATTTTTATAATTCTTTTTGCCAATGTGAGAGAAAAAAATAAATAATTTTCCAGTATTTCAACTTAAGTTTCATTGATCACTACTAATGAAACTATGTGCTAATGTTCTATTTTCTGTGAATTTCTTGCTAGTATAGCTGTAGGCTACTTTCAAGGGGATCTTGATAGTTATCTAGGAGCTGTAAACTTTACACAAACAATCTCAATTCTCTTAAAAGTCCTATGAGGTAGTCGCTTTTATTGTCTCTGTTTTACTTACCGGAAAACTGATATGAATAAATTATTCAAGATTACACAGTTGAACAGAAATTTGAACCCAAGCACCTTTGCTCTTGAGCCCCCATTCCTAACCACTATGTCGCACTGTCTTCCTCTCCTTTAAAGTCCATTTCCTTTTTTCTATTTGATGCCTTATGTTTTTCTTACTGGTAGATTTAACAATAAAGACAACTTTTAAAAAAAGACAAAAGAAAAACATTTTAGGAGATTTCGGGGGGGAAAAAAACTTACATCTGTAACTGTAATATTTGATTTTGTTTTTCCCTTAAGAGAAACCAAATAGGATCCCAAAATAGCTAGAGTCCCATTTCCTGTTTCTTTTATGGACATTTTTTCCATTTTTCCGATGCCACTGTTTTAGAGTGCAGAGGTCACTTCTAACCAATCTCTCCAACATTCTGTCATTCACAAGATTCTGGAGACTTCAGATCTTTGCATCACAAATAAGTTCTTTGCAAAGAGAAAACCCCTTTTCTAAATCTTGATGTTCTCTCTAGGTAACTAGAACCATATTTATTGTCTTTAAAATTGTCATCATTGTTTGCATTTTTTATCTTAAAGGTATAAACTAGGACTTCAATAATTCACCCTGTAGAGAAACGTTAAGTTTGATGGTCTTTAGAAATTTTAAAAATTAGAAAGACCAGAATGGGGCATATCAAACTAGCCACACTGATTGTTTCCTCATTGCTGTGCTGTCTTGTGTTCAACTTGCTATCTGCTTACTTAAAGCCAGGGCAGATACATAGACGTGCAGAGCCTGAAGCTTATACAATTTTGGAAGTCCTTGTCAATAAAAAAAAAGTCATAAATGCAAAGTTAGGTGCTAACATAGATACTTATTAGTGGAAGAAAAGAAATCGTCAAATTACAGTAGACTTGGAGATATAGATTTCTTTCCTTTCAGAACTCTTAAGAAAATTCTGGAAAATTAAAGTCTTGCATCGACATGTTTCTGAAGTATGACCTGGGTTCCATTCCTAGCCTGGAATACCATTCCGAGCAACAGAGAGCTCCCACAGTGGCCCTGAAAGTGAGAAACTCTGAACAGAAATCTTTATCAAATTTATAGTATATTTACTTCTGCTTAAAGCTAATATTAAAATTAATTCATTGAGTTACTCAAATATGCCTTACTGTCTAGTGTTGGGGAAGAAGAATTTTCCTCTACCCTTCTATGTTCTTCTTTCTTATCTAAGAAATAAATTGACATGAGACAGAATAACAGGAGAAAATCAAGACTTCGAAGGGGAGGAAGGCAATTCACATGGAGATGGAAAAGCAAGTGTTTAGGAGCTGGCCTGGTGGCACAGTGGTTAAGTTCATGTGCTCCGCTTGGCAGCCCAGGGTTCACAGTTTTGGGTCCCAGTAGTGGACTTATGCACCACTCATCAAGCCATGCTTATGTGACATCCCTCATACAAAATAGAGGAAGATTGGGACAGATGTTAGCTCAGTGACAAACTTCATCAAGGAAAAAGAGGAAGATTGGCAATATATGTTAGCTCAGGGCCAATCTTCCTTACCAAAAAAAAAAGAAAAAAAATCTATAGTAAACAGTGTTTGCCATGCCTTGCAAAGACAATGGGACATGGGGAGGATTTTGATCAAATGGGCCTTGCTAGTTTCCTCCCTCTCCACCACATGTAGCTCATATTATACTGTAGTTATCTATGGTGATGGCTCCTTCCTGGAACAGGCTTTCTATCTTAAATTCTTTTAGGCCGTTAGGCATAAGGTCGAACTTTCATCCTACAGCTGATCATCATATATATTGCTTTTCTGTGTCATCTCCCCACGTCATGTTACAATTTCTCTTTCATCTTGTCAGATAATCTAGTCACAAGTGAAGTATGACTTCATAAGATGTCTTCTCTGATCTCTATTCTATTGACACTAGGTAAGCACTCTTTCTAGATGTTTCCGTAACTCTCAACATTTGCCTTTTTGTAATAATAAATTACCAAATTCATGATTAAGTAACTCGTGATTACTCTTTTCACATGGCTGTGTCCTGCTGCACATTCAGCTTGCCATAGGATCCCCAGCTCCTACCACATTATCTGGCACATAGTGGGAGTTTGAATCAGTATTTTGGGATTAGTCATTAGGAGGAATTAAACTAATTAGATGTCCCTTAGTAGGAGTTCAATACATTAGTCAATTCCTACACCTTTATTGATCCTGATTCTCTTGGGAGTCTTTACTCCTTGTATCCTGCCCAGCATATAATAACAAAAGACTTTTTGTAACACTGTATTATTCTCTCTCTCATCTACTAAGGAAGCATAAGCTATTTAGATAAAACACTCAAAGGAGGCTGTGTACTTCTTTGCTTGCGCTAGCACCATCATTTAAATCAGAAAGATGATAATGTACAGCATTACAATTGAAAAGAGAACATGGGGAGGAGTTTAGCGAAACCATGGACTATGCAATGGCACAAACATCTTTCTGGGAAGAAGCTTTCCAATTCAATCTCACGGTTTGGCTTGAATTTTACTTATTCTCTGAGCATATGACATAGGTGTCCTCTAGGTCAAATATGTGTATATTTTCATCCTTTTTGCGTTATACACACTGCTGCTTCTCCCCATTAACATAGATAATTGAGAACTGATATACATATTTAAAGGCTTTTCTTAAAGCACTTTGAAGTTTAATGATGAGATTAAACTATCTAGCAAATGTACTTATCTAATCACTCATTAGCAGCAGTCCTACTACGACCTTTCCTTTTGGCCTTTGTGTCATCAAACGAAAACCAGCATATTTCAAGGCTGTCTAGTTACCAGAGGAAAGCTAATTCGCAAGAGAGCAAACTCTGAATTTACACAGAATTACAATTCTTTTGTTGTGCTAAATGGAGTGCATCATTAATCGCAATGAACCCTAAAAGGAAATGAAGCTGCACCAAGATTGAGTAATGAAGAAACCAGGAGAGCATGGCTTCCATCCTGAATAATTAATCAACAAAGGACTGGTGCCAGCTCTGAGAACTACATGGGATAAAATACACGCTCTGTAATTGATTTTGGTTTTATTGTACATGCATGTGTGTTTGTGTGTTTTTACAGAAATATACACATATATATTATTTTAACTCATCTATAGTAAAACATTTTCAAAATTAACAATGAAATCTCCTTAATAGTTCTATTTTTTTGTATTGCAGTACTTTTCTAAAATGTATTCATGGGAGGACAAAACACTTGGAGAATATGCTCAGATTTCTGACAATGGGAGGGCAACTCTACTGCCATCAGTTACAAGAAAAATTTGCAGGGGTCTTAAGTAGTAACTAGTTTCTAGAAGTGTTTGAGAAGAAGAAAATAAAAGGAAAATATTTCATTCATTTTCTCCGGTGACAAGACTATTTCCTGGCATATAGTAAGTGTTCAATATGCAAATCTTAAGTGGATGAATTATGGAAATGAAAGTTAAGTAAAACATTCCTATAAAATGCAAAGTAATAGGAAACTGAATCAAATTTAATTTTGTCACAGAATCGGCACTGATGACTAAAAGTCTCGAGAACAAAATTTATCCTGTATTGCTTGTTGTAATAAATTCAGAAACTGAGTGTTGTGTGTAAAATGATATTCTCTGATACAAATTCAGATTCTGTTCTCTTAATTTGTTTGTTCTGCATGAGGCGCTTAGGGAGGTAGACAGGTTTTATGAGTGCAAGCAGATCTCATTTTGAACCCCATTTTCAGTTCTTCTGTTTGTGAATGTGGTCAAGTCTCTTTGTTTTTATTAAAGTGTAATTAACATGCAATATCCTATTAGTTTCAAGTGTACATCATAACAATTCAATATTTATATACATCATGAAACGATCCCCACAATAAGTCTAGTTACCATCTGTTATCATACAAAGTTATTATATTATTGACTCTATTCCTTGTGCTGGACGTTACATTCCTATGCCTTATTTATTTTATAACTGGAAGTTTGTATGTCTAACTCCCCTTCATTTACTTTGACCAGCTCCCAACTCCTCTCCCCTTTGTAGCCACCAGTTTATTTTCTGTATCTATGAGTCTGTTTCTGTTTTGTTTGTTTGTTTGTTTTTTAGATTCCACCTGTAAGTGAAATTACATGGCATTTGTCTTTCTCTGTCTGACTTATTTCACTTAACATAACACCCTCTAGGTCCATCCATGCTGTTGCATTGGCAAGATTTCATTCTTTTTTGTGGCTTAGTAATATTCCATATTTATATACATACACATTTATATAAATGTATATGTCACATCTCCTTTTTCCATTCATTTATCAGTGGACACTTAGGTTGCTTCCATATCTTGGCTATTGCAAATAAATGCTGCACTGAACTTAGGGGTGCATATATTTCTTCAAATTAGGGTTTTTGCTTTCTTCAGATAAATATCCAGATGTGGAATTGCTGGATAGTATGGTAGTTCTGTTTTTAATTTTCTGAAGAACCTCCATACTGTTTTCCATAGTGGCTTCGCCAATTTACATTCCCAGCAGTGTATGAGGTCTCCCTTTTCTCTATATTCTTGCCCAGACTTTTTATTTTTTATCTTTTTGAAAATAGCCATTCCAAAAGGTGTGAGGTGGTTTTGGTCATACTTCTAAATGATTCTAAATCTCAGGCTCAACGTCTCTCATTAACGAGTATACTGCCGTCCTCATAACATTATTTTATAATAAAAAGAACATGATTTTAGAGGGAAGTCCAAATCACAGCTGTTTTTTTCTTAAGCATGACCTTGTGTATTTTTTAATGGCGGCCTTGCTGAAATATAACTAACATATAGAATTCATCCTTTCACAGTGTTCAATTCAGTGAGTTTTAATAGATTCATAGAGTTGTGCAACCAGCAACTAATTCCAGAACATTTCATCAGCTCCGAAAGAAACCCACACCGATCAACAGACACTCCCCATTTCTCCCTTCTCCCAATCCCTAGAAAACAGAAATACACTTTCTACCTCTTTGAATTTGCCTGTTTTGTCGATTTTTGTGAATTTCTTAGGATTTTCTAAATACAAGATTGTGTCATCTGCAAATGGAAATCATTTTCTTTCTTTCTTTCTAATCTAGATTACTTCTGTTTTTTCTTGCCTAGTTTCTCTGGCTGGAATCTCCAATGCAATGTTCAGTAGAAGTCGCGAGAGCATGATCCTTGTCTTAGTGAAAAGGCATTCTTAAGGAGTGCTGATCTCAGGAAAAAAGTATTTGGTCTTTAGTCATTAAGTATGACGTTAGCTCTGGTTTCTTCATAGATGTTCTTTATCATGTTTAAGAAGTTCTCTATCCCTGGTTTGTTGAGTGACATTATCACAAAAGGGGGTTAGATTTCGTTAGATGCTTTTTCTGTGCTTATTAAGTTGATCTTTTCAAAGAACTTTTAGTTTAATTAATTTTCTGTATTGTTTTAGCATTGATACTTCATATATTTCCATTTCAATCTATATAACTTCCTTCTTGCTCTCATAGGTTTATTTTGATATTTTTCCTAGGTTTTTTTTTGTTTTTTTTTTTTTTTTTGCAGAGGAAGATTTCCCCTAAGCTAGCATCTGTGCCAATATTTCCCTATTTTATATGTGAGTTGCCACCACAGCATGGCTGATGAGTGATTTAGGTCGGTGCTCAGGAACTGAACACAGGCCACTGAACTGGAGAGTACCAAACTTAACCACCAGGCCATGAAGTCGGCCCTTCCTGGTTTCTCAAGATGGAAAATGATTTTTTGGATGTTTAGATTCTTCTCTTTTTTTCATGGTTGTTAAGAGTTGTAGACTCCTCTCTAAACATGGCTTTAGCTGCATTCCATAAGTTTTAGTATGCTCTGTTTTAATTTTCATTCATCTTGAAATATGTTTTCATTTTTCCCTCTGATTTCTTCTTGACCCTTTGGTTATTTACGTATGTGTCTGGTCTTACATCTACTTGTTATTTGCAATATTGAAAGTTGAATTTGAAATCTCCAATTATGACAATTTTTAATTTCTTCTGTTATGTGTGTTTTAGCTTTACATATTTTGGGACTATATTATTAAGTGCGTATGTGTTTATAATTGTTATGTTTTCCTACTATATTAACATTTTTATTATTAGAAAATGCCCTTCTTTGCCTCTAGTAATTTTTTTTCTTAATGTCTATTTTGTCTGCTGCCATATAGCCTCTCCAACTCTCCATTGGTTATTATTTGTATGGCTATCTTTAACCATCTTTTTACTTTCAACTTATTTGCATTTTTAAACATATTTTTAAATCAATTCTGCCACTATTTACCTTTAAATGTAAGTTTGTTTAATCTATCTACGTTTACTGTAATTACTGATAGCATAAGAATTACATATGCCATTTCACTACTTGTTTCTATATGCCTTTCATTTGTTTTTTTTCCATTAATAACTTTAGTTTTTGAAACTAAATTATTTTCTAGTGTGCCATTTTATTCTCATGCTGTTTCCCTTATTATATTTTGAGTTATTTTCTTAGTAAGTGCTCTGGACATTGCAACTAACTTCAATTTAAAACAGTCTAGTTTGAATTAGAATCAACTTAATTTCAAAAGTATAAAAATCTTTATTCCTAGATAGTTTCACTCCTTCCAGCCTCCTTTGTGCTATTATTGTTATTCAAATAAAATCTTTATACATTATAAGGGCATCAACATAGTTTTATAATTATTGCTTTACGCAGTTGTTTTAATCATATAAGGGAAAGAATGGGTTACAAACCAATATACATTTATATTGGATTTTATTTCTACCTGTAAGGTTATATTTAATAGTCTTAGTTATTTATTTGTGAATTCTAATAAATGTTTATCATTCTTTTATTTCAACTTGAATGATTCCCTTTTGTATAACTTATATGACGTCTGGAAGGAATGAAAGTTTTTAGGTTTTTTTTTCTGGGAATGTCTTCATTTTTGGAAGATAGTTTCACTGGATATAGAATTTTTGATGACAACTTTTTTCCTTCACCATTTTGAATATGCAATTACACTACCTTCTGGCCTTTATGATTTCCTTTTCTTTTCCTTTCTTTTTTTTGTATTGAGGATGATTAGCCTTGAGCTAACATCTGCTGCTAATCCTCTCTTTTTGCTGAGGAAGACTGGCCCTGAGCTAACATCTGTGCCTGTCTTCCTCTACTTTATATGTGGGATGCCTATCACAGCATGGTTTGATAAGCAGTACCATATCCTCACCTGGGATCAGAACTGGTGAACCCCAGGCCCTCCTGAAGTGGAACATGTACACTTAACCACTGCGCCACTTAGGCCAGCCCTGCCTTTATGATTTCTGATGAGAAGTTATTTATTAATCTTACTGAGGAAGTGACAACAAGTATAACCTTCCTATAAAGTGTAAAGTAATTCCTTGTATATGATTCATCTTCCTCTTGCTGCTTTCAAGATTCTCCTTCTGTCTTTGGCTTCCAACAGTTTGACCATGATATGTCCAGGTGTGGGTATCTTTGATTTTACCCTAGTTGAAGTTCATTGAGTTTCTTGGATGTATAGATTCTAGTTTTTCATTAAGTTTGGGAAGTTTTTGGATATTTTTTTCTTAATATATTTTTTCTGCCCCTTTATCTTTCCTCATTTTCTTCTGGGACTATAATTATGTTTATGTTGGTGTCTAATGATGTTTAACATATTTCTGAGTCTGTCATTTTTTTCTTTTTTACTAGTTTTCTTCAGACTGGATAACCTCAATTGACCTATCTTTAAGTTCACTGATTTTTTTTTTGAAAGCCCAACTTTATTTAGGCCCTGTAGTAATTTTTTTTTTCCATTTCAGTTATGGTACTTTTCAACTCCGTAATTTCTGTTTTTTAACGTAATCTATATCTTTTTAATAGAATTTTCTCTTTGATAAGGCATTTTTCTCATTCTGTTCTTTCGTTCTTTGTACATTGTTTCCTTTAGTCTTTTGAACGTATTTATAATAGCTGATAATTCTTTCTCTAGTAAATCTAACATCTGGGCTTCTTTAAGAACAGTTTCTATCAACCATTTGTTTGTTTATTTCCTGTGTATAGGTTATATTTTCCTATTTATTGCTTGCTTTGTACTTTTTTTTTGTAGAAAGCTTGATATTTTAAACAATATAATGTGGTAACTTTGGAAATTATATCCTTGCTCCCTAAAATTTACTATCATTACTATTTTTTTACTCTTGTTGCTATATGTTTGTTTAGTGACTTTTCTGGACTGATTCTGTAAAGTGGGTATTCTTTGCTGTGTGTGGCCACTGATGTCTTTCTGTGGTTACCTTTGTGGTCAGCTAGTGATAGGATAGAGAGCTCTTTAAATATTTTAACAAAGTAAGTCTCAGTTTTTACCAAGAATGTGTTTGTGTGTGCTTGCGTGCGTGTGTGTGTGTGTGTGTGTGTGTGTTGGGCACACCTTTGACACTCTGGCAGGTTATGGCTCTGCCTTATCTTTCACTTCCTGATTGTTTAGAATCTTAGGGTCAGACAGAGATAAGAGGTTAAGGCTTTGTCATGTCTCTCCTGGGCAGGCACAGACCCACAAGTGCATGTGTCTTTCTGGCTCCATAGGAACATGTCGGAACATTTCAAAGCCCCCATCACATTCCCCAGACTTTCCTTTTAAGATGTTTGGCCAACCTCTTATTTGCCCCAAATGGTTTCACTGCCTCAGGCAGCTGCAGTGATAAACAATTGCTGCTGATTACCTTGTCAAATGCCCTGGGGAAAGGGTTGGTTAGTGAGCAAGTTATGAGTCAGGTGAATAAACCCAAGCCTAGTTAATGAGAATTTTCCAGAAAGCTGCCAGACAGATCAACTAGAGACAATTTAGCGAGCTAGGGCTTTTGTGGGAGTTCCAAATCAATATGCTCCTTCTTTAGACTGCTAGTTTTCACAGCTCCCGTGGCTGCTAGACTATTGGTTTTCAAGGCTTCTGCAGGGCAGGAGAGAAGGAGATGGAATTCTGACAAATTAAAACACCATAAAGAATCAGCTATTTTTCTTTAAAAAAAACTCTGATTATTGAAGTTCTTTGGTTAAGTTCCTGAGTTCTGAAGAAGTTGACTTGACAATTATTTTCTCAGTGTTCTATTTTTAAGGAGTAGTAGATTTTGGAATTCCTTACTCTGCCATTATGGAAATGCTTCGGTGTTATGTAAATTTTAAAGTCCTTCTGAGAAAGAATTTAATAATCTTATAAAGCAGAATAAAAAATTCTTGTGGAGACTAAATTTGATTATATTCAGTTTTACATTTATATGTATATTAGGTGTTTATGTGTGTGTGTATAAATCTATAATTTGTTTGACTAGTAGTAGCAAGCAGTGGGTATTTTAAATATAATGATAATCTTTTTAGGTCTTTGTATAGCTTAATATTGTCTATCAACCCAGGTTTTATTTTGGGTGGTCTGTAACTATTGCCCCTACAGTAGAAAATTTACCCAAGTGTTTTCCTCTTCATGTGTGGGTCACCAACTCACTACTAAATGAAAATGATGCATGTGACTGCCCAACCCTTAACCACCCCTGCCCACAGTATATTTAAACTGTTCTCTCAAGAATTCCCTTTGGAAAACACAATGACTATCTCTCTTCTAATTTTACTTTTCAACAGCATTTAGCACAGTTATCTTCCACTCTGAAACTCTTCTGCTTTGAGTTTTCTATTTTCCCGTGTTCTTTCATACTTTTTACTTCTCTCATCACTCTATTTATTGTCATTACTTCTCTTTCTCCACTCCTTTATAAAAGGAAGCTCTCCCCCAAATTTTTGGCCTAAAGTCCCTTCTTTCACATTCTGTACAACTTTCCCCAAATAATTTAATATTCTCCTTGGATTTGATTGTTTCTATTCCCTTTACTCCTGCCATATATCCAGTCCTAACCTCTCATATAAAGACTCAATCTAAATTTGAAAATGCCTGCTATAATCTATATATGGATTATTTCTTTATATTTTTAAAGCATGTGCCAGGATCTCTCTGATCTCAGGGCCATGGTGTGTGCTGTTTCCTCTACCTGGAATGATTTGCTCCTAGTTTTTCTTGTGGATAGATATTTATCTTTTGATTTTTCCCTTTTAAACGACAGTCCTCACTGAACATTTTTGTAATCCTTTTCCCATTCCCTGCCATAACTCTTTATGCTTCTTTCAAGACTTTTCATTTTATAACACACATTTATTTACATCTTTTTCATTCCTCAACAAGAATGTAAGCATTCTGAAGGCAAGAGCCAAGTTCCTTTCCTTACATTAGACATCATTGCCTAGCATGCTGGTTGGCAAGAGGAATTGCTTAATAAACAGCTTCTGGCTCAGTCAATAAATAATCGGAAAGAATTTGAGCTTCGAACCAAGAGCCCTAGGCTTCCTCAGCGTGTTGATTCTCTTATCTCTTCATCAGAGTCCTCATGCTGTATCAGTGATTATTAACATCATTTTTTCCCCAAGATATCTGAGACACTCTACATTTCCTATCATTAAAATGACTCCTCTCTAGTAATGTTTTTCAACTGAAAAATGTAGAGGTAAAATCATTAAACTATGATTTTCATGGCTCTCCCCACCTTATTATTATACAATCATAGGTATTCATTCATCTGGATGCTTGGCCTCATGGCAAGTCTCCCTGGTCCTTCATCCTCCCTTTTCTGTACATCTGTATATTGACAATATGCACCATAATCACTTTTTTTCCTATTATTCCTGTGGTTGTCTGATTTTATGCCCTCAACACCTCTCTTCTCAACTGGTCCCATTTCCTTTCATTCCCTCACCCATCTAATTGATGTTCACATAATTTCCAGTGATATTTTCTTAAAATAGATAATAGAAGCCAGTTCTCAACTCTTTTATTTGTTATTAGTTGCCTTCAGATTAAAATTCAAACTTCTTTAAATGCTACTTGCAGACCACCATGATATTTTTCCAAACTACCATATCATTCTTGTCTTCCACAGAATTAGCTCAGATACTCCACATAGTCCCTTCACAGCCTCACTGAAATTCATTCTTCCCAAAATGTACTTTTATACTTTGACTAATGCTATTAATCCAGCATGAACTCTTCTCTTCTTCACGTCTTTTGAAACAAATTTGTAACATTAAAAAATTATGCAATTACATTCTATGTAGCTTATTGCATATACTATTGTGTTTTAAATTATATTCTCCTTACACTTCACCAGAGATGCATTTGTGCACCTGATAAAATTTCAAGTGAGGAAGAGAGAATTGGAATATTCTCCCATTTCCAAAACACTTGGCTATGACACATTTTCACTAATTTTCTCACAGTGTAATTTGCATATGATAAGCATTGAATAAGAGCTTATTAAATCACTTAATTAAAAAGAGAATGATGATATCAAGTCCTGTTATACCAAACAGATAAGCTAACAGGGAGGTTTGGGGAGAGTCTCTGATTAGGTCTGTAAACAGTCACTTGACAGAGCAAATAGTTTCATATATTTACAATGATTAAGGAAGTTTAAAAAGAAAACTCAAAGTCGTAGATGACCTGACTCCTCTTATGGTCAGCAAGGACTGAGGAAATATTTCCTACTTGTCAGGGAGTTCCTAACTGTTATGAATATTCATATGTTCACAGAGAGTATTCTAGATGGTGATCATCTGTTTATATTTCACAGAATAGTGGCATGAACATGAGTTTGGAATTAAAAAAAATATTTAAATCATAGATTAATGATTAGGAAATTGATTTAATTTTCTCATCTCTAAAAGTGACATGTTACTTCTACTTTAGAGAATTATTTTACCATTTAAATCCCATTATATAAAAAGACCTGGCCCAAGATTTGCATAAGATAAATGGCAAATATTACTATCCTGGGGCAACAAAAGTCCTTCTAGACGAATCTTAAGAAAAAAGTAGGAACCTAAAGACTCCTGGTTTTAACCTAATTTCCATGAAGTTCAGATACATGCTATACTTATGAGTTCCCAAATAGCATCTAATTTTCCTCCATAGTGCAATCAGGTATTGAATGCAGTACATAAGCCAGCAGACTCTTTCTTCTCCTCCACCTTCTTCATATTCTATGGGAGGGTCACACTGATGAGAAGAACGCAGTCTTCTTCCATGGTGAATGACAAAATGGAATTTGTAAAGTTAGTATTGGGACTTCTGTGAATTGCATAAGATTACATCCTTGCTATGTTTTACAGGGCCACTGGAGGGGTGTGTGTGTGTGTGTGTGTGTGTGTGTGTCTGTGCGGTATGTTTGTGCACATACAGATGAGGGGAGTTGTCATGTCATTGAAATTTAAGCACCCTTTTTTCTATTTTACTTCTCAAATTGTAGGCAATTTTAAATGAAGAGAGACTTTTCTCCATTTTCACTAAAGTCTGGATGATGGTAGACAGTTTATTTTCAGGTTAATATTAGGTGATAAATCACTTAATTGGTTCAGTTTGCAACAACACGGTCTGAAAAATGTCAACAATGAAAACATTTGGGTATGGAAGCAAAGAGGCTCCCTGTGCCCCCTTATGAAGTACATGGCCCTCAATCAAAGGAAATGAACATTGGTGTGTAGAATAAAGGAAAAGTGAGAAGAGAAAGCAGGCGGCCACCTCACGATCCAGATCTACCTTCCTCTGCATTACATGCTGCAGTTCCCCCTCTGTAATTTTATTACCCATTTCAATCAGTCAAGGTTTATTTCCCTCACTTTCTCAATGAGCAGTGACCCTCCAGAACCAGTTTATATTCATAGTTGACAAGAGTGGAAGTCACGCCGCCTATTTTGAGCAGAGATGGAGTATAATAAAGGGCAGTTGGTAGGTTTAGAACTTATGTAGCCAAGAACATACTCAGCTGTGTGATGCTCATGCTTCTGATCTGGGAAAGAGATGTTGCCACTAGAACCTCTGTAGCCCCTGACAGCCAGATGCTTTTGTAAGCTATCCCTTCACCACACCAAAATGCACAGTGCAGAGCTCCCTTCTTCACTTGCTTCTAAATCAAATCCTCATGTGGCTTCATCTGTTTGACGTGCTCCAGTTTCAAGAGAGACTGAAAAAGTACATTTCTGACTCCTTCCATTGGGAGATCGGATTCTTAAAAGGAGGAATCCTACAAAGATAGGAAGACTTCCAAAAGGTGCTAGATGTAACTTTAAAAAGAAATCATGAAAACCTGTCTTCCAAAAGAATAATAATAATAATTGACAACTGACATGTATCGACAGTGCTTTATGTCCACACACTCTTTTCAGAACAACTCAAACAAAAAAATTGTTAGGTCCCTACCTTATACCATATACAAAAATTAATTCAAAATGGATCAAAGATTTAAATGTAAGAGCTAAAATTATAAAACTCCTAGAAGAAAACATACGGTAAAATCTTCATGATGTTAGATTTGGCAATGACTTCTTACATATGACTCCAAAAACACAGATGACAACAACAAAAAAAACAAGATAGACCAGTGGGACATCATCAAAATCACAAAGTTCTGTGCATCAAAGGGTACAATCAACAGAGTGAACGGGCAACCTAGGGAATGGGGGAAAATATGTACAAATCATATATTTGATAAGGGGTTACTATTCAGAATACATAAAGATCTTCTACAACTCATAACAGAACAAAGAGATAACCAAATTTAAAAATGAGCAAAGGACTAAAATAGACATCTTTCCAAAGAACATATATAAATGGCTAACAAGCACCTGAAAAGATGCTCAGCATCACTAATCATTAGGGAAATGTAAATCAAGCCACAGTGAGGTATGCCTGATACCCATTAGGATGGCTACTAGCAAAAAATCAAACAGAAAATAAGAATTCTGGTTCTGAGGACAGAGTCCAGGAGAGGAGAAAGATAGCACAGAGAGAATTCAGGAGCTAGGCAGAGTGCCCCTTGAAGATTCAGCAGAGTACTGATCCACTTGTGCCTGTGAGGAAACTACCCTCGGCCAGGGAGAGAGTCACCCAAAAGGATTAGAGGAAATAATACAAACCAAACAAACAAAGAATCCCCCCCATTTGGTAGGAGAGGCACGAACATTCTAAGAGGTTTGACACAAGAAGGTAGTTATAAAGGGGAAAAGTCAGAATTTGCATCCAAGTTTCTCTGACTCACAAAGCCTCATGTTCTCCATAAATGCCATTTACCCCCTCAAAGAGGAGAATTAGAAACAACTTTTCAAATCTATAGTATCATTACAAAGGAAGCATGTGGTGAGAATTAAGTTATTTAAAAAATCCATAGAGGAGCTTTCAATGTCAATTCTTAGAGGTATCTATTACATGAAAATGAATCATTACTCTTATTACCCAATTGAATCTTACTGGAATAATTGTACTTCTAGGGAGCTCAGTAAATTTTCTTGCTAGGTAATTTTCACAGTACTACCATTCTTTGGGGACTAAATGATTATTTACTAACGGGTCATAAGTTTCTATCTTGAGCTAACTGTCTACAATTGACACAATAGGTAGCCCAGGTTTTTAAATTCATAAGAATAGTTTCTCCTTGGAGGACCAAAGTAGGAAAGAAAAGATCACAGAACTGACATTGATCACAGTGCTTTGTTAGCCCTGGGAGTGAACAATGCATGGTTGTTCTGAGAAGTTCACAAGCAGAAGCAGATCACCTCTATGGGTTTGTCTATTTGAGTTTAAATTACTTCCATATTCCAAAAAATTTAGTAGAAAACCGCCTCCTTGACACTGCTCAGAGGTGTTACAATTTCCCGTAGCAATATTAATGCCAGCCCTGATGTCAGTTCCCCGACATTAAACCCATCATATGTGGGGTTAAAATCAAAGCCCTCATTCTCTGGTTATTCGCTGGCTCCCCAGCTTCAGAATCCGCTGTCCACCATAAGACAAACAGCTAAGGTCGCCCACCTGCAAATTCCCTTATCATCCTCTTCCCTGTAAGGAGCCTCCCAAAGCTGAACACAGGCTGGTGGGAAAGTTCCGATCAGCAAGGCCACTGACTTCCCCCACTTCTCTACAAGCAGCCACATTCCTCACAAACCTTTAAAGCCCCTCAACTCCCCTCTTTCTGGGAGACAAGACAAAATGAGACAAATTTGAGGGCTCACTCCTGGCTGATGTCACCCAAAATAAAAACCCTTCCCTTGCCATAAGCCTGGTGGTCCAGTTTTTATTTGGCCCCTCTTGTGTGGTGGGTTAGGAACCTATGTTTGTAGGTGCTAACAATCTGGTGAGCCAGGCAGGAGGATCTTGCCCGTGGATCTGCAGCCCAGGGGCTGACTGTGATTTCCTGGGAAGCAGCCCAGCAGGTGCCTAGGTGATTTCTCCTAGGGACGCTCCCCAGCACCTTCCACCTGATCCAGCACTGCTGGCCCTAGGCACGTTTTCTTACGGCAAGGAAACAGTTTCTAGATCTGTTTGTTTGTTTGTTCTTTGTTCTGGTGAGTTGACAGACTCTGAAATAGGCTAAGTTACATCAGGGATGCCCATGGCCTTCCTTCCTCTCCTCTGGAGTCCCTTTCATTCATGGAAGGGCCATCCAAGGTCCTTTCCATTCACAGAGGCGCCATCTGGGGGCACATCTGGAGTGGGAACCGTTGTAGGACTTTCTACCCTCAATCTGGGAACGAGTTCACTGATATCTGGCTTTTCTGTGTCTGGGTCTGTGTGTCTGTCTGTATCTGTGTATCAGAATGGGGAACATGCTCTCCGTCCCCAAGCAGAGCCCATTGGAGCAGATTCTGAGTAGAAGGTCTAATTACAGTCGTAAGCCAATGTCTAAAAAAGGATGATTTTCTTTTGTAACACCGCATGGCCACAATATTCTCTAAACTCCAGAGAGAACATGGCTAAATAATGGATCCTTAAGTTGGAAAATTTTTTAGAGAGCTCTTATCGTGAACCACTGTTTTATTGGTACCTATGAAAAGACCAAATTAAAAGAAAAATACAATGACTATTCTGAAAAACTTAATCAAACTTGGGGTCTCAGCTTGTTCTTGTGCTCTTACAGATGCTAATGAAAACATGAAGTTAACAAAGAGAAATCAGAAAGGGAAGAGTCACAGAAGTCATCCCAACAGGATGAAAATCTTTAGCTAGTTATTAAAAAGGAAAATGGGATAAATACAAAAGACATAAATAAAGTTAAAACAAAGGTTTTAAGAAAACACTGCCTAAGGTTAAATGGGCTAAAGGGAGCCTCTTATTGGCCCCCCCAACAGTAAAGGATTTCAGACAGGCCTGTTCTATTCACCTCAGTTTAAAATAATTTTTTAAAGTTCAGAAGGCAGAAATCACAGTGAAAGACCTGACCAACAATTGTTTGGGGCAACAGTTAGGCTGCTCAGGTTAATAAGACTATAAAAATTAAAGTATTTAAGCTAATACTATATGAAGAGGTTATGTCAACTTTCCTGGATATTTGCTTTGGGAATAAATGTCATGTCTAGCTGGAAATGATTCCCATACACAATATTGTAATACAAACCCAAACTGATGTATGCAATTGGAAAAAGCCAGCTACAACAATGGGAAGACTGTTTTAATCTTTTGAGGGTTCTAAAAGAAATTAGAAATACTTTACTTCCTCTTTAAGACAACAATAATTAAATAAACATGCCAGTGGCCAAGCCTAAATCTGCTACTTCTGTCTCTTCTCTCATTGAGCTTCCCCACTTCAATTCCCCCAAAAATCCTCATCTAAAATTAAGCAAGTAAAAATAAGTAAAACTTTTGAGATAATTTGGAATTGTAATGGCCATTCTGGGGAACCTCTGTTTCAGATGAGTCCACCTTAGACATCACCTTTAAAAGAGAGGATTCAAAGTCTCTCATAATGGAATGCGGTTTTTTGATTAATATACAGGACCTTCCAAAAGACAATGTTATTTCACATGATATAAAAGGATCTTTGGTGAATAAAAGCCTGTTTAAGTTTGCTGGTTTGATCTAATACAGGCATGTCCTTTGAATTATCAGCATTGGATATGATGCAGACATACAGCCTGGGTTTACTGGTCAAGTGAGCTCATGTCATATGAGCCTGTTACAAAATTTACCAACAAAACTAATAACTCAGATAATAGCTGATTTTGTTTAATATCTCATGAGGCTTTTATAGATGATCTAAATATAATTGTTGACAACAGGTAAACTAAATAAATGTAAAGGATAAACGTTTTTGGAGAAACGTTAAAAATAATTATGTGTTATGATGTGTGTACTTAAAACAACTTAAGATGATGGTTAACTACTTTAATGTCACATGAAGTTTTTAAGAGTAATTAATATGTAATTGTTAAAACTGGGTAATTATAATAATTATGTTTTATGGTCTGTGTACTTAAAAAACAGCTCCCTAAATCTTTTTTGATAACAAAACTTTAGAGTTATACTAAGTCAAATAGGAAAATCTGTTGAGTATCTGGGTCATTTTCAGATAGAA
Source organism: Equus przewalskii (assembly GCF_037783145.1). Classification (NCBI taxonomy): domain Eukaryota; kingdom Metazoa; phylum Chordata; class Mammalia; order Perissodactyla; family Equidae; genus Equus; species Equus przewalskii. The sequence continues at coordinate 5,115,649 of NC_091838.1, forward strand.
TGGAACATTGAAACATTATTCTTGAACATGTCTGAGTTTATGTACTTTTGGCTTGTTATTTCAGAGAAACTAAAAAATGTTTGGGTCTGTTAATATACACACCTTGTGTTTTATTACTAGAAAGTAACATATTTCTAAAAATTATAAAACGTTTTTTCTTCGAGTAGTCTACCAGAAGTATAAGGATTTTATGTTTTATCAAAATAAATTTACTATATTGTTTTTATCAGGTCTTTAATCACAGATGCCAAGGTTTTTCTTACAGCTATTTAGTTCTTTGCATTCACCTAAAAGTCTTTAACTGTCACTATGGTTAAAGGAATAATGAAACATTGTTTCATGGGGACCTATGACATTTTGTATTGGTAAATATTATTGATGTAAGTGTTTTAAAAATTTTATGAGGTTACAAAAATTCTGGTCTGTTCTGATTGTCAGCCATAATTCTGGTTATTATCTCAAAATGTTGTATATCATAGAATTGGTCAAATGTCTTTGTTATTGCCATTTTTAAGTGTTTGTTATTTAGGGACAGTTGTTATTTTGCTCTGATGTCTTTAGAAATATGTTTTATCTTTAGAAATGTTCATGGAAAGGACTCTGAAACTCACTCTAAAATGCAGGTTTCTGATAAAATTTCAGATTATACAACTTAGATGAAAGAAAAAACTACCAAACTCTAACAGAAAAACCGATGACATTGACAAGATCAAGGACCAATTACACAGAACTGAATAAACCAAGGAGGATGATTATAATTTTTATGGCTTTTGGTTTAAGACATTGTTGATTTTTTTTAATGTTTTATGTTCTGTTTTCTCAGATTAAAAAAAAATCTTTTTCTTTTTTTCTCTCATCCTATGATTTACAGAAATTAGATAAAATTATACATTTATTGAAAAAATTGAAACATTTATCTTTTTCTCCCTACATAATCCCTCCAGAATTTAAAAACTCCTGATGAGTAAGTATTCTTATTTTCATGGCTATATAGTAATTTGCATAAGTTCAATAAGAATCTGTTCTTCTTATAATAGGCCACAATTGGAAACACAGGTTATAATGCCAAGGCTTTGACTGGGACATCATATTTGAGAAAAACATACAGGCTTGGATATGATAAGACACCTTTTGAGGAATAAGGATTGACTTTCTGCAATAAAGTCACTTGGAAATGTTGGCCTGGCACCTTGCTTATGGGTTCCCAGAAAACTGGCAAGGTTGAGTAAAGAATGTCACTCCTCTGGTGGGTACAGGGAACCCTAGGATATTTTGGGAAACCTCTTGAAGAGGGAATTTTAGGTATTACCAGCAGAATCTGGTGACAAGTTCTTGGTCTGGCTTTCCTGGTCTTGAGAGGTCTTTAAAGTTCAATCTGAGATTCGTTGTAAAAAGTTCTGGTAAAGCATATTTCAAAGAGCCTCTATAATCAATCACTATTCTTGCTGCACTTATGTAAATAGTTGGGCCAAATTTATTAAAAATAAACTTATTTTACAACTAATTAGTCTTAATTTATGTTTGGTAAAATTGAGGGTGATTTTAGAGAGAAAAATAATGTTTCAATAGAGACTGTAATACACATTTATGGATATTTGATTCTGGTTCCATTAATTGTCTTTGAGGTTTTTGTTTTATATCTGTAAACTGGACTGGATCCTGAATTCTTCTAGTCTCCTGAAATACCTAAAATAACAAATCTCCAAACTAATGTTTTGGGGTTTTTTTCCCCATCATTTTCCTTTGGAATAATTGAGAACTGAACCTGCCCTTTTTCCTAAAAACTGAAGCTGGAGGGCTTGATCTAAAGTTAAAATAGATTCATGTCTGCTGCTGTGTAAGCCACTCAGAAAGCTACCTGAGTGCCAGATGACACCATCAGAGACATTTCAAACACAAAACATGCTTTAACCTGACTTTGAGGAATCTTGATTGGCTACTCCCTGGGCTCAGGAACTAGTTTATAATTTTCTCCAAACATTAACCTTGTTTTCTCTTTTTGTCTCTCTAGAAATGCTTCTTGTTAAATACCTGGTTACATACTTATGCAATACAGAACAAACTTTGGAAGCCCATCTGCATCATTGCCTTATGAAAAGGTTGGTTCAACAAGATGGAACAACCTATGTCCTGATTCAGCAGGAAGTAGCTAGATTTGTTGTCAACCCAAATCCCTCAAGATTGAGAAATGAACATAAAATAGGGGGAAATTGATACCAGGCCTGATATCAGTTCCCTGACATTAAACCCAGCATATGGGTTAAAACCAAAGCCCTCATTCCCTGCTTATTCACTGGCTCCCCAGCTCCAGAATCCTATCCATCATGAAGACAAACACCAAAGTCACCCACCTGCAAATTCCCTTATTGTCTTCTTCTCTGTAAGGAACCTCCCAAGGCCAAATGCAGACTGGTGGGAAAGCTCTGACCAGGAAGGCCACTGACTCCTCCCACCTCTCTACAAGCAGCCACATTGCTCACAAACCTTTAAAACTCCTCCCCTCCCCTCTTTCAGGGAGATCAGATGAAACAAGACAAATCAGAGGGCTCACTCTTGTCTCCCAGCTGAAATCACCCTAAACAAAAACACTTTCTTACCATAAGCCTGGTCTTCCAACTTTCATTTACCCCTTCTTGTGTGGTGGGTAGGGAAATTATGTTTGTAAGCACTAACAACATGTATTTATCATTGACCTACAATTAGTCTTATAGTTTATTTTCTCTGTTGTGCTGGCTTGGATCACTGGCTGATGTGTTGCAATTGTTAACAAAGTATAATCAGCATCTTCTATTCACGCTAAAATTTCAGAAATAAAGCATTAAATCAGAGGAATGGCAATTACAGTTTTCTAGATTTGTAACAGGAAATCTTTCTTTAGTAATGTGTGTCCAACATATATTACCATTAGATGTTTGATTTTCTTTTATATCATTTAGTGTGATAATCATTCATAAAACATCAAAAGTCTCATTCCTAAATATTGAAAGAATATCATTTAATAAATGAAGGGATGTTACCTTAAATGTTGCTCATCATTATATAATGTAAAAAAGAAATAAATATAAAAGGGGCCAAATACAAGGGAATCATAAAGCCCTACAAATTCTGTTTTGATTTACATGCTCCCTTTAAATAAGATATGATGATCTCCTGGGACATTTAAAATTCTAACTTATTTTCACATTTATATTTAATTATCTCTGTGTAGTTTTATTTAGAACTATTTTATATTTTTGGTGCTTATTATTCCAGTACATGTCTATTAGGCTTGCTTTATGACTCACTTGAAAAAAATATGTATTTGATAGATTGTAATAATTTAAGAAAATGCTTGTGATATGATCTTAATTTTAAAAATCAGGGTACGATATTTATATAATAGGGCTATAATTTCATCATTAAATAATAAAAAATAAAGCTTAATGTTTGGAATGATGGGATTATAGGTGATTTTCATTTTTTTAATCCATTGTACTTTAAATTCCACAGTGAATATAGTCTTTTAAAAACATTCTTATGGGAAATCAAAAGTATATACAACAGTGGAAAGATAAATATAATAAACCCTAACTGCCCATCCTTCCTTTCAACAATACAAACGTATACACAAATGTGATTTTATTTTTATCCCCGCCCACTTCTCCCCACTGCCCCCTCCAACCCCTGCTGACCCAAACCAATGGATTATTTTTGGAGTCAATCCCAGATATCATCCTTCTGTAAATATTTTAGAATATCTTTCTAAAAAATAAGGGCTAACTTATTTTAATAAGTTGAGAATATCCCTAATAATATTAACCTTTAATATTATCAAAAATCATTTTAGTTTTTAGTTCTCTGACTCATAAACATTTTTATATAGATTATTCAAATAAGGAACTAAACAAGCTCTATAAATTGTATTTGGCTAATATATCTTTTAAGTCTCTTTTATTCTATAGTCGTTTTCCCTCTACTTATTTCTTCAAAAATATTTGTTGAATAACTAAGCTTAGTATTCTATGGAATTTCCCATATTCTGGGATTTACTAATTTCATCCCTTGTGCTGTTCACCACTCACATAGCCTGAGAACTGATAGTTATTTTTAAAGCCTTGATGAGTATTTGGGTTCTATTTTTAACAATCTATACTTTTTATGTAGAATTTGATAATTCCTATAGCATCCCATCAGGAGATAATTTGGAATATGTTTGGGTGATGTCATTCTTAGTCATTTGTTACAAAACTTCCATCTGATTTTCACCTAATGGTTGTAGATTGTTTAGATTTAATCACTCAATTAAAGGCTGTGTAGGGGAGGAAGAGAATTCCTCTACCCTCTCTAGGTCCTTCAGCCTGGGCTATGAATTAAATTCACTTGAGACAGAATAATAGGAGAAAATTAAAGCTTTATAACATGCATACAGGGGAGAGACCCAGGAAACTGGGTAACTCTACAAAATGGCCAAGGTGCCAGCTTAAATACCATCTTCAGCTAATGATAAAGGAGGATGTGGCGGGTAGTGCTTTGGGACTTCAAGCTGGTAGAAGACAATTTACATGGAGATAGAAATGTTAATGGGCCAACTACAGACAATGTGACCTGAGAGACACATTTTACATTACATTACAGTTATCTTATGGTATTATAACCTTCCTGGCACAGGCCTTCTATTTTAAATTCTTTTAGGCAGTTGAGGGGGAGGTCAAAGTTTCTTTCAGAGTCTTTTGTTCTTAAAAATAAGCCAAAAAGACACATTTTGGGCTGGCCAATTCTGATCCTCCACAGCTGCAAGATTATGATATTCTAATTTTATCATGTTTCTTCATTTGTTACCTGAAATTTGTCTACAGATAAAAGCTTTCCCTAATGAACCATTTGGTTATGTTATGACAAATCACTAAAAAGAGGAAATGTTTCTTTTTTGGTATATTTTATGAACTTGTAAAACAATGATGTGATCCAGGAGCATAGCAAAATGTGACCCATGGATTGCTGTGGTACCTGCTATGTACTTATTGATTTACACATATTTATAACTCTTCTTCTTGTTGTTGAAAGGGTCAGTGGCTATGGGATGCTTTAGACAAGACCCCGATAGGCTCTGGGAGCATGAATATGTCCACAGGGGATGAACTGCAGAACCTTCTCTTCCAACAATCACTGCTCCATTAGAATGTTAGCAAACATTGCCTTTAAATCCATTTTACGAGCCTGATAGAAAATGTGTCGATATTTGATTACCTTATTCAACTTATTTAAGATTTTATCATAACAAAAACATGCAGAGGGTCAAAAATAACATGATAGTTTTATAATGCGTAATGTTTTCCCTCTGCCATCTTACTCTATGCAAATTCTGCCCCCTCACAGTTTTAACAATTGGTTTTACTTCCGTGTGTAACATAGCTGTAACGATGGCTTCAAACACTATTTTTATTTTTTATTTGTCAGCTTTGCATACTACGTATTGAATACTTACAACAGTATATGAAAATTCAGCTCAGATAAACACCATCTCTGTTTACTTTGCTCCCAACATAATTGTTTTTTTTTAATTTTCTGGCCTTACGCTGATAAACTCTGTAACACCAAACATTTCCTCTTCTAATGAATTTAGGCACTATTCCTAGATTCTTGGTTTTTATAATAAATACCTTAAACATATTTCTGATATTGAACCTGAAGTGAGTTTGCTCACCTGTTGCACAGCAAACCAATCTCTGACACTGGGTGTAGTGGAAGAAAGTAGGAATTTTATTATTGCACAGTGCTGAGCAAAGAGAAAGCGCAGCTAACACTGAAATCCAAAACTCCCCGAAAAGCTAAAAGTAAGGGTTTTTCTTTGGGATTTAGGTAGGGGAGGGGAGCATATGGCCTTGCTGGTTCAGAGCTTTACCACCAGCATGCAGCTGCTTGTATGTAGGAGGAGGAGGAGATAATGAATCTATGAGGTTATCCTTGGCTGTTTATCTCCATGGCAGATAGTGGATTCTGGAGTCAAGAAACCAGGGAGTAAGTAGGAAATTAGTGCTTTGGTTTTAACCCATATGCTGGGTTTAATGAGGGGAAACTGATATCAGGGCTGGTATCAATTCCTCCTATTTTGTGTTCATCCCTCATTTTTGAGAGATTTGGGGCAGCCACCGATCTAGCTACTTTCTGCTGAATCAGGGCATAGGTTGTTCCATCTCAATGAACCAGTCTTTTAATAAGGTGATGATGCAGATAATTTCCCAAAGATAGGCCTGTATCATGTAAGTAATCAGGTATTTAATGAGAAGGTTTTGTAGAGAAACAAAACAAGAAAAACAAAGTTAATGTTTGGAGGAAATTATAAACGATTTCTTGAGCCCACGGGGAAGCTGATCAAGATTCTAGAAGTTAGAGTCAAAGCATATTTTGCAATTTGAAGTGTCTCTGATGATGGCATCAGGTACTCAGGTAGCTTTTTGTGTCGTGGATACAGCAGCAGACATGAATTTTTCTTAAGTTTATGTTAAGTCCTCCAGCTTCATTTTGCAAGGCTTCAGGGAAAAAAGGGCAGGTTTAGTTTTCAATGATTCTGAATCAAAATGATGATAGGGAAAAACCCTGAAAATGTTAGTTTGGAGGCTTGTAGCCTGATACTTCAGGAGACTAGAAAGATTCAGGGTCCAGTCCACTTAACAGATATAACAAAATTCTTAAACACAATTGACAGAACTAAAATCCAATATCCACAAATGCGTATCATAGTACACAATTTGTCCTAGTACTTTAGGACAAATTTATCTTTCTCAACTCAAGGAACAAAAATATTTCCACTCTTTATATCTTTTTCACTGAAAACATGTATTTTACTTTCCTTGTATACAGACTTTTTAGAAATATGTTTTCTCATAGAAAATTCTTCAGCACATATAAAACATATTTATCAATAAACCTAAGCAGTTTTCAGTTTCTTTGAGATAAGAAACCAAAGCCAGACAAATCTATGATTAGTAGTTAACCTTTAATATTTTATCTTATGTGGAAATGACCTAGATACCCAATAAAGTGTTGCTATTTAACCTAACTTAGGAAAACTATAAAGATTGTTTCCAAAAAGATTTTTGAAGCTTTTTTTTAAGTATGCAGACTATAAAACATAATTATTGTACTTTAAATCTCTTATCCAGTTTTAACAATTATGTTTAAATTACTCTTAAAAACTTCGTGTGACATTAAAGCAATTAACCATCATTTTAAGTTGTTTTAAGTACATACACCATAATACATATAATTATTGCTTAAAAGTTTTTCCAAAAACTTTTATCTTTTTCCATTTATTTAGTTTACCTATTCTCAACAATTATATTTAGATCATCTACAAAAACCTCATGAAACATCAAACAGAATTAGCTATTATACTGAGTTGTTAGTTTTGCTGATAAATTTGTAACAGAGATAATAAGAGCTCATTTGACCAGTCAACCCTGGCTGTATGTCTGCATTCTATCCAATAGTGATAACTCTGAGGACGTGTCTATTTTAGATCCAGCCAGCAAACTCAAACAGGATGTTATTTCTAAAGATCATTTTATATCATGTTAAATAACTTTGTCTTTTAGAAGTTTCTGCATATTAATCAAAGGCTGCATTCCATTATGAGAAGCTTTGAACCCCCTCTTTTAGGGGTGATGGATCAAGGAAATATAATTTTATCATCAATATAAGTAAATATTGCATTTTTCTATAGCTTCCACTATAATACCAAGGAGCAGCCAAGTGATAATAAAATAATACTTACAAATTTAATATGAAAAAACTATTTTTCTAACCACATATTTTTCTCTCACATGGTACCTGATTTTTTCTCCCAGCTCAGGGATGATTATCTCTTCAGTCACTATTACAATATAGAACTGTATTTTCACTTTAAAACGTGCCCTGTTAATATAGATATTTAATGTATTTCGAAGATATATTATTTTCTATTGAAAGGACAAATCTAAAGTTCTCCTTGATGGTAAGTAAAGTCCTAGAGCTATGAAAGATTAGGTCATCATTAGAAATGCTCTTGTTTTTACCAATAGCGTTAACACTTTTAGTACAGAGGCAAAGAGCTTCTCTCCAGCTTGGTATAAACTTCCTCCCTCATATCCTAACATTCTAATAATTTGTTAAGTAGGACACCACTTGGCTGCTGCTTGTTTTTCTCCCAAAGCAAATTTCCCATCTCATCCATGAATAATGAACAAGCAAAACTTAAATAATTCAGATGTATTTGAAAAATTTCAAATGGATTATGATTGGCTTCAAGAATATAGGGAAATTAGGATTTAATATGTGAATACTCAATTCTGGAATAAATCTAGTGGAATTCAGGCAGAACTTCCTCTATAGGAACTTCTGAGGAATAGGTCTACACTAACAAGGCATATAAAGCAACAGTATAAGTTGCTTTTTCAAGCCATGTCCTTGTCTCTGCCATGAAGGCCCAGTGAAGCTAACAAATTAATTCAGCCATGTTAGGAGAATGCCCTTCCCTTCCCTCCCTTTTTCTTTTTGAACTGGCTACAAAAGCCTAATATGATTTGGAGACTTTAAGTAGCCTTTTTGCCAAGCAGTAAGGACGTCCAGAGTTTTTCATTTCTACTCAGATAATGAAATGTAAACCCTGTTGACACTCAGGGAGAATTAACATTTATAAAATATGTTGGCTATATTATCATACCTTTGGGCTGTGTGTCAACAGTCCCTGGGAGGTCAAATGGGATATTCTGTAAGGAGCTGCAGCCTGATCCTAATTGGAATCAGGAATTATCTTTATGTCACAGGTTGAGAAATACAGCTCAGCCTGAATATAACCCAAACAATACTTAACGTTATTTAAACAACCTTTGACTTAATAAATTGGGCAATTGCTGAACCAGGTTATTTATCTTATGAAACACATACTTTTGTGACCTATGACTGGCACATTGAAAGAATAAGATAAAATATCTCTAGCACAGATAAACTACAGAGTGTGTAGGATGGACGAAAGAACTGAGGGACCAGAGGCAGGGAGAAGGATTGTGTGGCTGTAGCTGGGACTGTTCCAGCCTTGAACGAGCACAGGAAAGGGGAGACAAAATGGAAGGAATATAATAAAGAAAGTTTTGATAGCCTTGCACAAGGGAAATGGATCATCTTTACCTCAGCAATGGGAGTAAAGGGGTAAGGATAAAATTTGGATATTTTCTATGAAAGTCTGTGGGATGAAGACTTAAAATTATTTCCCAGAGTCAAAAAGCAGTGTTAAAAGACACAGACAGGGAGTAGAGAGTGTTAATAAGAGAGTAGTTAAAATGATGAACTGTGTTGCAATCTTTTTTGGGAGACCAGCTGAAGATGGGTCCAAAGCAGATGTTGGCTGGGATATTAGTTATTTTTTTTTCCAGATATAAAGCAGAAAGTATAGAATAACGGCGGAGTAAAGAATTAAATTATCAGGAGGAGGAGTTGGGAGCGGAGGTGCATAGACTATTTTTCAAAAGATACGAAATGAAATGAATAATACAGGTAAAATTTTAATCTTGAATAAGACGTACTATTAAACGTCATATGTAATAGCAAACTGACTATAAATATAAATAAATGAGTCATTTATTCACAACTAATTTATACAGCTGTTGCATACATTAGATACAGATATGTATATATGTATTAGTTTTTGGACTGTATTAACAACACTTTAATTATAGTTCTGTTAGAAAGAAGTCTCTATTTTTTTAAATGCCTATTTTATAATATGGTATGCACAGTTAATATCTCCAAATTAAATACAGATGGTCCCTGACCCACGATGGTTCAATTTACGATTTTTCAACTTTATGATGGTGTAAAAGTGACACACGCTCAGTAGAAACTGCACTTTCAGTTTTGAATTTTGATCTCTTCTGGGGCTAATAACGTACCCCATAAGGCTCTCTCGTGAATGCTGGGCATCGGCATTGTGCGGCAGCTCCCTAGTCAGCCACGTGGTCATGAGGGTAAACAACAATATGCTTACATCCATTCTCTACACAGACAACCGCACTGTTTTTCACTTTCAGTACAGTATTCCGTAAATTACATAAGATATTTAACACTTTATTATAAAATAGGCTTTGTATTAGATGACTTTGCCCAACTGTAGGCTAATGTAAGTGTTCTTAGCATGTTTAAGGTAGGCTGGGCCAAGCTAGGATGTTCAGTAGGTTAGGGGGATTAAATACATTTTCGACTTACAGTATTTTCAACTTACACTGGGTTTATAGGGATATAACCCCATTGTAAGTCAAGGAAGATCTGTAAATGGATTTTTTTTAACCCAGCCTCTTCATCAACCTCCAAATATCTGAGCCAGACTTGTTAAAGCTAACTATTTCTCTGAGTGGAATGCTCATAGTTTTCTCGGTGAAATGCAATAGTCTACAGTTCTATACAATATCAGTACTGCTCAAACACACTTTCTTTATTTGATCATTACCGATGCACACACTTTATGTCTCCTTTTAGTAATAAACTTCCTAAAAAGAGTTTCATCCTGTTTTCCCAACGTCTCCTACATGTTTGGCATTCAAGATGCATTAATGTTTCACAAGGAATTAAGTAACTGAAATGGTGCAGGGTTTGTGAAAGAGGTCTATTAGAGATGCAGATTTAATGTGCATTGCTGTAGTAAAGCTGAGAAAATATGAGCCTGAGCTGCCAGCAGTAATTGTTCTGCCTGTTGATTTCAAAAGCCAGTTTGCAAGAAGGAAACAGGGAGGCAGAGGAACAAAATACTGTAAACGGTGGGGTTTTGTTTTGTTTTGTTTTGTTTTGCACTCCTGTTCTTTCAGCAAGATTATGTTAGCCTGTAAATTTTCCTTTTTGCCTAATTTCAACTGGGTTGCTGCCACTTGCAATGAAAGAGTCCTGAATAACACCTAATGTCTCAACTGAAGGAAGTCCTCCGGGTATTATTAAAATATGTGTTCGAAAGTGGTGAATTCCAAAGTACAATTGTAGTCAAGAATTTGGCATTTACAGCATGCAGAAATCAGCATTCCTCACCTGACGCTGTAAAACCTTGATTCTGGCCTTAGCTTTAATATATTATATGGACAGCATTTTTAATCCTATATATGTTATTCTCCTGAAAACTCCATGAAATCCTAAAAAACTCAAACAAAATTAGTTTGACTATAACATATCATTTGTACAGAGTAAAATAATATATGTGTATCATTTTAAAATATAATAAACATTTACATGCCTGTTTCACAACCTGAGAAATATAATATATTAATACCTTGAAGCTCCCTCTGTGCTTTTCTATAATCAATCCCTTCTATAAGCAATCACAATCAATCAATTATACCCTACCCCTAAGATGAACACTATTCTGAATTTTTGGTTAATCATTTCCTTGTCTTTTTCTATGGTTTACTACATATACACATATGGTAAATTGTGTATATTGGTAAATTTTGCCTGCTTATGCTTTTATAAAATCATTTCTAAAACGGAGTCATAATACTTAGCCATCAAAATGAAGTACATGTTGCCATTTGTGACAACGTGGATGGACCTCGAGGGCATTATACTAAGTGAAATGTCAAAGACAAATACCATGTACTCTCACTTCTATGTGGAATCTTAAAAAAAGAAAAAAACTCCACAAAAACAAAAGCAACCAGAAACCCAAACTCATTGATACAGAGAACAGATTGGTAGTTGCCAGAGGTGGTGGGTGAGGGTGGGGCAAGTTGGTGAAGGTCATCAAAAGGCACAAACTTCCAGTTATAAAATAAATAAGTCCTGGTGATGTAATGTGTGGCATGATGAAAAAAGACAAAAGAAAACGGAATCATAGCGTATAAATTCTTCTTTGGCTTGCTTTTATTGTTTGACATTTTGTTCTTGAGATTTATTCCTGCAGCCATAGTTCACTATTTTATCAGCTTTTCTGCTGATAAAGCTTTTCTGCTTTCTGAATGTAAAATTGCTTATTCATCTATTTTATTGTTGAAGATTGTGGACTCCTTGTAGTTTTTTGATATTGAATTGATGCTGTTTTGAATATTGTTGAACATGTTTCCTTGAGTAGACGTACAATAATATCTTGGGTGTGTTCACCTAGGAGCAGTAATGCTGTGACACAGACTGTGCGCATCTTCTAGGCAATTGTGGAGAACCAAATTACTTCCCAGTGAGGTTGTATCAGTTTACGCTCCTCACCGGCAGGGTATAAAAATCCCTGTTGCTCCACTTCATTGTCTAACACTTGTTATTGTCTTCTAATTATTGACAGTCTGGTGGGAGTAAAATATTATTTCAGAGTGACTTTAATTTGATTTTCCCTGAAAATAACGGGGCTGACCCTAATTTCTTATCTTTATGGAACATTCATGTTTCCTTTTCCGTAAAATGCCTGTCACATCTTTGCCTAGTTTTCTATTAAATTGTCTATTTCTTATGGATTTCAAAGGGTTATTTATATAATGCAAATACTAATACTTTGTGATTATGTGTCTTATGAATATCTTTTCCAAGAATGCAGCTTATCTTTTGAGTTTTGTAAGGCATCCCTGGACTAAAGCACAGTTTATACATTTGCACTTAGTTTAATTTATCAATCTTTTCTTTTCTACTGTTGTTTTTGAACTTCTTTAAGAAATACTTTCTTACTTCTAAGTCGTAAGGATATTTTGTTATATGACTTTCTAAATGCTTTCACATCTTGGGCTTTTACATTTATGTTTGTAACCTATCTGAAACAGATTTTTGTTTATTGTATTGTAGTAGAAATCTCTATTCATTTTTTTCATATAGATAAGCAATTGTCAGCATCACATGTCACACAGTTCTTTTACCCACTCATCTCCAATGCAGGCTCTTCTATGTTGCAATTTTTCAAGAATGCTGGCATGTATATTTGAGGTTTCTATTATATTGTGTTTGCTAATGTGTTTATTCCATTCTTGTGCCAATAGAGTAATATCTTTGCTACTCTAACTTTATAATCACTCTTTTTTTAAAAATTGAGATATGATCGACATATAGCACTACGCTAGTTTCAGGTGTACAACACCGTGACTCTCTCTTCGTATACGGGGTGAAATGATCAGCCCAGTAAGTCTAGTGAACATCTATCACTACACATAATTACAAATTGTTTTCTTGTGATAAGAACTTTATTAGTATTATTTTTTTCTTCTCCTCCTCCCCAAAGCCCCCCAGTACATAGTTGTATATTCTAGTTGTAGGTACTTCTGGTTGTGCTATGGGGGACACCGCCTCATCACGGCCTGATGAGCGGCGCTAGGTCCATGCCCAGGATCTGAACCAGCAAAACCCTGGGCCACCGAAGCAGAGCACACGAATTTAACCACTCAGCCATGGGCCCAGTGCCAATAAGAACTTTTAAGGTTTACTCTCTTAGGAACTTTCAAATATACAATATGGTATTATTAACTATAGTCACCATGCTGTACATTACATCCTCAGGACTTATTTCTGTTATAACTGGAAGTTTGTACCTTTCAGCCACCTTCACCCATTTTAACCACACCCCAGCCTTTGCCTTTGGCAACCACCAATCTGTTCACTATATCTATGAGTTAGGGTTTTTTTGCTTGTTTGTTTGTTTTAGATTCCACATTTAAGTGAAATCATATGGTTTTTGTCTTTCTCTGTCTGATGTATTTCACTTAGGATAATGCCCTCAAGGTCCATGCATGTTGTCACAAATGGCAAGATTTCCACTTTTCATGGCGAAATAATATTCCATTGTCTGTATGTGTGTTTGTGTGTGTGTATACACACACATGCATATATACATACACGTGTATATATACACACATACCACATGTGCATATACACCACATCTTCTTTATCCATTCATCCACCAATGGACACTTAGATTGTTTCCATACCTTGGCTCTAGAGGTGCACATATCTTTTTTATTCAGTGTTGTTGCTTCCTTTGGATATATTTCCAGAAGTGGAATTGCTGGGTCATATGATAGCTCTATTTTTAATTTTTGGGGGAAGCTCCATACTGTTTTCCATTTTGGCTGTACCAATTGACATCCCCACCAACAGTGTGCAAGTGTTCCCCTTCCTGCTACATCCTCTTCAATACTTGCTATTTTTTGTTTTTGATAATAGCCATTCTAAGAAGAATGAGATTTTGATCTGCATTTCCCTGAGATTAGTGATGTTGAGCACCTCTTCATGGAGCTGTTATCCATCTACACCTCTTCTTTGAAAAAATGTCTGTTCAGATACTCTGCCTATTTTTTGATCAGATTGTTTTACTTTGCTATTGAGTTGCATAAGTTCTTTATATATTTTGGATATTAATCCCTTTTCAGATATAGGACTTGCAAATATTTTCTCCTATTCCATAAGTCATCTTTTCATTTTGTTGATGGTTTCCTTTGCTTTTATTTTCATGTAGTACCACTTGTTAATTTTTGGTTTTGTTGCCTTTGCTTTTGGTGTCAAATACAACCACTCTTAATATAAGCTATGAACTTAGGTTTGTCTTCCTAAAGAGTGTCTTGACTCTTCTTGGTCTTTTTCATTTTTATATAAAGTCTGTAATTAACTTGTCAGCAACGTCCAAGGAAAAGTATATTGAGATCTTGATTGTATTTGTATTAATCCAAAAATGAATTTTTTTGAGAATTGACATTATTTAAGTATAGCATCCATCTATTAATTAACATATTTCTCTATTTATGTGCTAATTCCTTTCAATAAATATTTATCAATTCCCATACTAAAGATTTTTCACATTTCAGTTTGATTTCTTCCTGTCTAACTTGTTGTTTATATTTTAAATTTAAATTTCATATAAATTTTAATTGTTGCTAACTGTTGCTGTTCTATAAAAACATCATTGAGTTTTTTCCTGTGTGCTAGTGACTTCATTGCCTTCCCAATGTTTTCATTGCTTCTTCATTTGTAGCAAAACTCTAAGCTATGTGTCTTGCAGAAAACTACATTTCTGAGGCATCTGCATGTAGGCATAGCTATGGGACCACAGTTCTTCATGGTTAGTTACGAACAATTAGAATAAATGTGGCACAGAATTCCCAGATAGTCTCTCTAATAGGGAAAATTTAGCCTTCCTTCTCCCACTTTCTCTTATTCCTGCTTGCTGAACCTTAGACTCAAATACTGGACCTTCAGCAACCATTGAACCATGAAGTAACTTTTGGCTGGAAGCGTCCCACTGAGGGTGGAAGAGGAAAAACAACTAGACAAAGCATGGGCCTCTGACAATCCTGGAGCTTCCACATCTACCTGCAAAGTCCACCTCCAGCCTGGCTTTGCATGTGAGAATAAATCCGTGACTAGTTTTCAAGACTCTGGATTTCCCAGAACAAAACTCTTACATCAATGGATTTTAACTGTAATAGGATATGAACTTATTAGGAAAAAAGTCTTTAAGCATGACTAAAGTCAGGAGAAAAACATGGAACAAATATTGTTTTCTGCTAATTACAAAAGTCCTTTCCAAATAAGAAAAATTACCAGACATTTGTTTTCTAAAATAGCTATTGACTTATGAAATTTACTTAGTTCATAAAAAGTACCATTACATGCAAAAATGGGACATGACGGATTGTTTTCTGTATAATTTCAACAGATAACAAGATTGCCTCTATGTTTTTATTAGTATTTGTATTGACCTTAAAATGCTAAAAATCAAGTTGACACTTCGCATACTTTACTTCTCTTAAGGAAAACCTGTATTTCTTATCAGCTAGCAGCAACGGAACATTTCCTTTGTCAAGAGACACTTGCCATTTTGAAGCTGTACAATATGAAGCATCATTACAAAATGAGGCATTCAGTGTTGATGATCTGTTTCCTCTCTATTGACGACTACGAAAGGCTGAAGTCGTGCAGCTGTTACATTCCCAAGATACGTGTATTTTTACCTTCATACAAACCAGGCAGACTGTTCCTTTTGGTATGCAGAAGCTCAGAAGACAAGCACAGAAGAAAGTTCCTGAAACATTCTTTGAATTTTTTTAACAGTCTCCTCTCCCTAAAGCTTGCTGGTTTGGGAAAGAAAAATAAATGGATGATTCATGCGGGTTACACATTGCCAGCTGATCCTTTCACCAGCTGCAGAAGGAGCAGTTTCTTTTTACAAGCGAAGTTCAAGTCTTCACGCAAACAACAATTAGAAAAGTTAATGAGTCTCATTTTATTTAAACAATTTTAGTTCAGCTGTGAGCAAGCTCAACCATTGCGTATGTTATGAGACAACTGTATTTAATTAACTGTTAGTTTCACAAGTGGGCAGCTGAATATACTCAATTTTCCACCATGAAATTTGTTTACACAGACCTTTCATTCGGCACACTTCTTATCACCTTCTGGCTTTCCTGGTAAATTTTCCATATTTATTACTTTCTGACACCATCTCTCAGTTTTATTAATGAATTCAAGACATATGTATTGCATGCCTACTATGTGCTAAATACTGTGTTACTGCTCAGAAACACAAATTTACCGTAGACTGCTTAGTGATGCAAATTTGAAAATCAGCACATCATTTGAAAATCAATGCTATTAGGAGAGCGCAAAAATGATCCAAGTAGGTCAAGATTTTCACAGCATCATTAGAATACGTTTCATAGGTAAGTAGAAGCATGTGTCTGGAAATTTTATCATGCTCCTGGAATTTTGAAAAATAAATCTGCCATTCAATCATTTAAAAAAAATGTACTTCTAACAGATATTTATGAGAAAGCATAGGGAAATGAAGACAATTTGCTCTTACAGTGATTGGCCCAAAGTTCTACCTACGTCAAATTTTACTTTCATTAAATTGTACCTCTTTTATGTTATATGATAAAGTATGTTTAGAAAATTGTAATTTTTGACTACATGGAAATATTTTTCTATATTTTAAAATGTTTAAGGAAAAGTAAAGAATGATGTTTTGTTTTATATTAAAAATATTAAATGCAACAAATGTTAAATTCATTAATGAGCACACATAAATTAGATGTTATAAGTTATGTATAAGAGAATTCAGTTGTTCAAAGATGTTTTGTGATAAAATCAGATTTCCTAAAAAAAAAGTATGTATTTAGTAAATGAAACAGGAAGAAAACAGGTGCTGTCAATGGCAGCAGGCTTTGTAATAACTGCTAGAATTCTGATGGTTCAAGAATTGCTCAATTTCTCCTGGGAAAATCACCAGGAATTCCATTCGTTGTTTGTTCAAACCACTGATTGATGGGTCAAATCTCATTAAAAAGTCAACATGTTAATCCATCAACCTGTTGGCCTTGAAAATAATATTTCCTAAATTATAGATCACAGACGCTGAAAATAATGGATTAATTTCCCCTTAATTAAAAAATGTCTTTCTAATTTTCATAAAATTTGAAACATACAACAATCTGTATGCTTCTAATTCTATCTCTCCTCCAATTGCTTTTCCCAGTTAAATGTACTCAATTATCTACTTTAGCAGAAGCCCAAATGAGTTATGCCTTGAGATTATCTCCTGGTATAATAAGTATATATATATTTACTTATATATATATATATATATATATATATACTTATAGGGCATGGCATATATGTGCATACATATATACTTATATTATATATATGTGTGTGTATATATATATATACACTTATACTTACTAGATGTATACTTACACATATGTATATGTAAATTTACAGGGTATGGCAAGAGGTTGTTTCATTATAAAGACCTCTGTTGCTCTTGCCTTGAGCTTGTAATCTTGGGTATGGGCCTTTGTTCCTATGCAGTCATATTTGTAATGCTGCCCCAATTTCCTAATTTATTGTATCTCGATTTGTTTACCTAACAATAGAATATCCCTTGACTTTTTCCAGGGCTTCTCAATTGAATTGTCACAGCCCAACCTACTACCCTGCTGTCTCCTCTCATCCTGAGTACTGTGTGGCCTTCAATCTATCAGCCTCCCAGACTGTAAAACACTTCCCTAATGTAACCTCTAATATATGTGTCTATCCCAATTCTGAATGACTTTTGCTGTATCGTATTCTTGAATTCATCTTAAATGGCAGCCTTATTCCTTGGTTCTATTCCAGGTCTTCCTCGTTCAGTTTGAGCCCTGCTCTGCCTTTTGATCTTTGCCTTGATGATCCTAGCTCAATTCTCTTCAGAACTGTTCCCTTGTTGAAATGTTGAAAAGAAGAATCATCTCCACCTTTTTCTCTATGGTATCTGTCAGCAGCCCAGATCAGCTTGAAACATACATATTGACTAGCAGACACCTAGAGGGCAGAGACTTGAGAGTTATAGAAACCGAGAACACATTCATTTAACGTAAATCAATATTTACTAAAAATCTATTATGCTCAAGACACCTTACTAGGCACGTATTAGGTAAGATAATACAACTGTACTCATTGGATGTATCTCAATTCATTCTCTCTTTGGAAGATAATGAGTTTCAAGATCATTTTCAAGATTTATAGCATGCAGAGATGTTAATCTACCCAATTACTTCGCAAGTATCTACCCTCCAAAGAGAGTTAGGATTACATCTGGTAACTTTTGCACTTTAAAAGCTATAAAAGGTAAAAAGAGTTGCCACTGGCAAAATGTTTTAAACTAATTCATAATGTTGAATATTGATAACAGCTTGGCTCTGTAATACCAGAAAGCCTATGATATAAATAACGTAACAGATAAGAAAATTTATTTATTACAACTAACAGTTAAGTAAACAGTTCACAGCAATAATAAAATATTCAGAATTACAATCAAAAGAAAATCAAGCAGTAAATTCTTCTTTTTTTTTTTTGAGGAAGATTAGCCCTGGGCTAACTACTGCCAATCCTCCTCTTTTTGCTGAGGAAGACTGGCCCTGAGCTAACATCCGTGCCCATCTTCCTCTACTTTACACATGGGACGCCTACCACAGCATGGCTTTTGCCAAGCGGTGCCACGTCCGCACCTGGGATGCAAACAGGTGAACCCTGGGCCACCGAGAAGAGGAATGTGCGAACTTAACCTCTGTGCCACCAGGCCAGCCCCTATTCTTGATAACTATTTTTTGAATGAATAAGAATTGACAATGTCCACTATAAATATCTGAAAATAAAAGTTACAAAAAAAGGATATTAAAGTAAGTCATAATCCTATTGATCATTCTTCCATTCTTTTTTTTCTTACATTTTTTAGCTTAAGAATCGTAGGGAAACTTTCTATGATCTTTATTCTATGTTTATCACTGTTTCTCCTTTGGTCCTTACCATCCATGCTAAAACTATATTTTTTATTCATCTTTTGTATAAAATATCAATGTACTTAGGGTGATTTTATATCTCATAACTTTGAGGGTTAAATGATAATGCCAGTAAATTTTCTGTACGACTCTAAAGTTATATGATTCAATTTATGCACAGGACCAGAGGGCTAATTTATTGCTTTAGATCTTCAGCAAGCTGCTCTTCTCTCATTTTCTTTCTAACGTAATTCCTTTTCTTGGCTGTTGCTGGTTTTAAGCAAATTTGTTCATTGTTTCTCATATCACCTCTGAGCCATATCTCTATTTAAACCTTAAGACTGAGATGTTGTTTGGCCTTAGATCATCCATCACTCTTGACCTTACCTTTTGTTCAACTTCACTTGAAAGCGTATATCTGCCCTGTTTCCATGTCTGATTGTAAGAGAGTTACTAGAAATTATCATATATTAGGCAACCCCAATGATTTCCTCTATATTCATCACTCGATAAATTATTTCTATGCTTGCAAATTTTAATGTGTTTAAATTTAATCATTGGTTTTAAACGTATTAATATATTCAGCCAACGAATATTGAAATAGCTACTATGTCTGAAACTACGTGCTAAGTACTGTACTCTTAGGTGTACTCAAGTGTGTATTCTTGTGAGTGAAACAGACAGGGCTTGATCCCATGGAGCTTAAAGTCAAAGGAGGAAGACAGACTCTCATCAGGGCAATATACAAAATGCTACAGATTGTGATAAGTACCATGACCAAAAATAAAAGAGGATGACGTGAATAACTTGGGTAGAGATGGGAGCAATTTAAGTTCAGGTGGTCATGGGAGAATTTGGAGAATATGATGCATATGTTGAGCAATTGAAAATGAATTAACTCAGGCAAATATGTACAGAGGTTTGTGGTATAAGAAAAAAAATCCAGAGGGAGGGAGTAAAACCTGTGAGGTTCTTGGGTGGGAGTAAATAGCTTAGAGGCTTAGATGGCCTGAAATAAGAGTAGTGTCACAGGCATAAATAAGTGGTAGAGCAGAGAGAGGTGAGTCTGGTGGGGCAGAAAAGACCAGATCATGAAGTGCCTTGAAGACTCTGGTAAGAAAACTGCATTTCATTAACTGCAATGGGAAATCGTTGAAGGATTTTAAAAAGAAATGTTTCCCCTTGCCTCTCTCTCTCTCAACTTTCTTTCCTTTCTTCTTTCATTTGTTTGTTCCTTCCTTCTCTTTATTTACCTGACAGATATTGAGCGTGAACTTCATGCCCTGTATGGAATACAGAGCAAATCAGTCAACATTTTCTGTCCTTGGAAAACTGTTAGTGGTTGGCTAAGCAGATCTTTTAAGAGAGTAGCGTTATTGATATCCTATCATTATATCGTTAGTATTCTAGTACTCCAATTGATGGTAGAGTTCTTAAAGACAAGAACTCTTGGATTAAAATCACTCTTGTAATACCAGGCATTTTCTTTTCTGTAGACAATTAATTTTGTTGGTCTGTGGGGGAGTTTGAATATACTGAGCCTTAAATGTGAATTTCCCTCTGATTTTTGAAGTTGCAAGTCACATGAAAATGAAATGTTCTTAAAAGTAGGAAAAATGAGATGTTGCTAGCAGACCAACCATACAGTCTCTGGAGAATTTTCTTGTCTATTCCAGCACCTGAGAGATGGTCCAGTCCCCTATTAGGTGAGGTGTACTGTGTCTCAAATGCTAAAATGATCTGCAAAGTCATTTTAAGCTTTGTAAGAGAGTGAATTACTAAATTGAGATAAAGCACTGGCTGTAGGTGGGAAGATGTAAAAATTAATCTTCAATCCATCCTTTAGGAAATCAGGAAAGGTAATTAAAACAAAATAATGAATGAAAAAGTATTGTAAATCTATATCGGAAATCACACGCGTGAGTGCACACACACACACATACACACACTCCACTCAAATAAATTCAGTGAAAATAGAATTGGTAAAAATGACACCCAAAATTCCCAGTTCCAAACAATAAAGCCATTCTTGTTAACCAATGACTTGCATCAGCACCTAAGATACACTCTTGATAATGAGTGGAATCCCTGAAGAGTGAAAAACAACAACTAGAGCAACCAATGCTATTTAAGGTTTAATTAAACCCACACTCATTAAAACGGGGAATCAAATTGTTTCTCCTAGTCTTAGAGAAAGAATGAAACTGAATCTCACTAAGATTCTGAATTTCACAGCCAGGCTAATTGTCAGAAAAAACACTCACACAGGAAGTCTTCCCAGGGAAATGAGGGTGCTCAGAAAAATCAGAGTGAATGTGCATATGGAACTACCGGAAGCTACGTTCTTTTCTAATTATAAAATTCAATATTTTCTCTGGAAAGGGAAAATCAAATATATAATGACATTAAAAAGACATGAGCTTTATTAAACAAAAATTAATAACAAGAAATTATTCTCTGTGATAAGCAAAGTGAGGCTCTTGGAGGAAACACATTTTTCAATTCATCTCAATCTTCTTTCCTTTTCCCTACTTCAAATTAAATTTTTCAAAAGACAACCATATTTCCTCTGTGTTTATTTTACTGAAGTATTCCATTTATAACAGATTTATGTGGAGGCCAATAATTAGAGTTTTAATAAAAAGGAACGTTTTATCAAAGATTTGGCAAGGAATGAAAATATAATCTGAATAAACCAAGGAATACTGAATAAAAGGTAAACAACAATCAGTGATTAGTGAAGATGAAGTAGACAAAAATAAAGCCAAAGCTTATTGTTTCTTGTATTTACTCCTGCCTAGATCATAGATCTCCCACTGTGATCTCCCATCCCATCCTCCAATTTAGTCATTTGGGATTTCAGATCACTATTTCCTCCTTTGTTCATCCAAATATGTCATCACTTATTATATGCATGGACTTCGTTACATATCCATACTAAAGCCTCTATATTCAAATAGTTTTCTGCACTACAATTTGGATCTTTTTGGGACAATCCTTTCTATACATCTACTAGTTATAACAACTTTCCACTAACCCAACAAAAGTCTTCTGCTATTTTTTGTAGCAGTTAACATGTTTTTCTATATTAGCAAGACAGGCTGTATTTCTAAATGCATTAGAAAACTTACAGACTTTTAAAAATGTTATCTACTACTCTAAATTAATCTTCTTTTGTGTCTTAATTTCTTCTTTATTGTTATTCCTGCCAGTCATCTTAATTATCAAAGAGTAATACCAGTTCCCACATGCTTCTTTCAAGTATCTTTTATCTTGTTTGATATTTTACATTTCTTAATTCTTAATTTAGCATAATTGCAATTGTATAAACTAGCAAATGTCAATGGGGCTTTGTGACAAAATGGAAAGCTTTTGTTTACATTTCTAATAGCTACTTTAAAATAATTTTCAGATTAGAACAAAGGTCATATTATTGATAGCTCCACATTATTATTAGAAATACTTTACAATCTTTGAAACTTGTCTTCATCAGCTTCTTAATTGTCCATAATTATAATTGAATTTATTCTTACCTGTGTTATAACGCCCCTCAAAATTTGTATGGGAATATTAAATGTATAAAAAAATCGACACAAATTTTTTATTCAGTGGATATTTTATAAAGAGATGATAGTCATAAAACTGTCATAAATTTGCATTATTTATATCCATCTGGTATCACATTTTCATTTGCAAAAATTTTTATAAGAGAATTTTACAATAAATATATGATAAACAGAATAATATTTGTGATCTATCTTTAAATGCAAAATCTTCCCATAGCTAAAATTTAAATACTGCATGGAACCTGTTCTCATTAGTACAATATGCATATTTAGCTTCTTTACATTTTTGTGTCAATTGGCATCCGTGGTTTCTCTTTTAAAATAGTACAATGAATGAATTATCTGTACAAGTCTCTTTCATATAAATTGTCATAGTAAAACACATTATTTTAAACTAAATGGGGGAGGGCCACTATGAATTAATGAAAAGTCTGTTTCCTAAAAGTTTTAAAGTGACAAGGTGACGTAAGCAATATGGCAGAGTGAGCTGTTCCCTTTGCCTCTGTCTCTCTGAATTACAGCTGAATGGTCATTCTTTGACCAGTGGAGACTACTCACAGCTCAACAGGATGCCTAAGAGGCCCATGCAGATGTAAATCTGAAGGTGGATGGACTGGATCCCCAGGAAGCAGTGGGGAGAGGTGAGTGTCCCTGGCAGCAGCAAGCCAGGCTACAGTTCCTGAAAGAGTGGATGACACTACTCTAAGAGGTAAGGACAGCCCAGCATGCACAGGAATGATATCCTGGCCTACAGGATGGCCTATCATGCCACAGTGGCCATACCAGTGGGAATGTGTCCCAGCAAGACTATGATCAGAAGTGGTGGCAGCCTTGTGCAAGCATTAGAATGCTGTCCCAGCCTGAAAGATGGCCAGCTGTGCCACTGTGGCCCTGCCAGTGGAAACATACCCTGATGTGTTTGGAAGAAGAGGTGGTGGCAGCCCTCTGTGTGTTTGCAAACACTATCCTGGACTGCAAGAGCACCCGCCATGCTGATGCAGCCCCAACAAGAGGCCCCAGCTTAGACCTAACAAAGGAGCCCCACCCACCAAGCACAGGAGCTGGTGTACTGTAAATGGAAGTAGCAGCAGCCTAGCATGCATGTGAACACTTTCCTCACCTGCGCAACTTCCAACAGATGAGGTGGGATCAGAAACACAGCTCCTGCTGCTACCAGTGGTGACAGGTGGAATCTGTGACCTGACACTGCCACATATGCACTGGCAAAGGGTCAGTTCATCATACACCATGAAAAACTACAGTAACACTTCAAAGCAGAAGGAAAACATCTCTAGAAACCAACCCTGAAGTCACAGAAATTTGCAATCTAAGTGACACAAAATTCAAAATAGTTATCATAAAGAAACTCAATGAGTTACAAGAAAACTCAGAAAGATAGTTTGATGAGCTCAGGAATAAAATTAATGAGCAGAAGGAATACTTAACCAAAAATATTGAATCTATAAAAAAAAGTCAAACAGAAATTATGACTATGAAGAACACGTTAATGAGATAAAAAATAATCTCAAATCCAGAAAAAAATAGAGCTGACATTGTGGAGGACAGAATTGGGGTTGAGAGGATAGAAATATAGAAATGCTTTGGGTGGAGGAGGAGAGAAAACTAACATTTTTTAAAAATGAAGGAATTGTTTGAGGAATATCTGGTTCAAATAGGAAACGCAACATAAGGATTATAGGTGTTCAAGAGGGGGAAGAGAGGGAGAATGGAGCAGAAAACTTGTTGAAAGAAATAATAACCGAAAACTTCCCAAACCAGGCGAAGAAACTGGACTTACAACTTCATGAAGCCAATAGAACTCCTAATTACATCAATGCAAAAAGACCTTCTCCAAGGCATATAATAGTAAAACTGGCAAAAGTCAATGACAAAGAAAAAATATAGAAGGCAGCAAGGCAGAAAGAAATAATCTACAAAGGAACCTCTATCAGGCTATCAGTATATTTCTCAGCAGAAACCTTACAGGCTAAGGGAGAATGGAATGATATATTCAAAATACTGAAAGAGAAAATTTTCACCCTTGAATACTCTATCCAGCAAAATTATCCTTTAGATACAATGGAGAAATAAAAATTTTCCCAGATAAACAAAAGCTGAGGGAGTTCGCTGCCATTAGACATCACCTAAGAAATAATCAGATGCCCCCACATCTGAAACTAAAAGGCAAAGGTCTACAAAGCTTATAGACAGCCAAAATCAGAAAACTACAACTGTCTATCAGAACACAGTAGCAAACAATTAATTATGAACATAAAGGACAAAGGGAAGGAAAGCATCAAAAATAACTATAAACACTTCAATTTAGTCACAAACACACAACACAAAACAGAATAATTTGTGATAACAATAACTCATAAGGGGAAGAGGAAAGGGATGGAATCTGCTTAGGTGATTGGAGACAAGAGACTCCTCAGTAAATGGATTATGTCATCCACAGGGTCTTTTATACAAACTCCATGGTAACTGCCAAAATGAAAAAAATCAGAGCAGAACTCAATTAATAAGGAAAAAACCATCATAGAAAACCACTAAACTGAAATGGCAGTCAGAAACACAAGGAAAAAGAAACAATGGAAATATAGAACAACCGGAAAACAAGAAATAAAATGGCAGTATTAAGCCCTCCTATATCAATAATCACTCTAAATGTAAATGGAATGAATTCTCTTACCAATAGACACACGGTACCTGGATGGATTAAAACATAAGACCTAACAATATGCTGTCTCTAGAAAACACATCTCACAAATGAAGACAAACATAGGCTCAGACTGAAGGGATGAAAGATGACACTACAAGCAAATGGAAAACAAAAGAAAGCAGGAGTTGCCATACTTTTATTACACAAAGCAGACTTTGAGATGAAAAAGACAATGAGAGACAAAGTGGGGCGGTATATAATGATGAAAGGGACATTCCACCAAAAGGACATAACATTAATGAATAAATATGCACCTAACACACAGCACTAAAGTATATAAAACAACTATTAACAGACTTCAAGGGAGAAATTAACAGCAACACAATAATATTAGGGGACCTCAACACCTCACTTACATAAATAGATCATCCAGACAGAAAGTCAAGAAGGAAATAGTGGATTTAAATGAAATACTAGATCAGATGGACTTTATATATATATATATATATATATATATATATATATATATAAACATATATAGAACATTCCATCTAACACACCAGCAGAATATATATTATTCTGAACTGCACACTGACGATTCTCCAAGCTAGACAAAATGTTGGGAAACAGGGCAAGCTTCAATAAATTTAAGAAGACTGAAATCAAATCAAGCATCTTTTCTGCCCACAATGCTATGAAACTAAAAATCAACTATAATAAAAAAGCTGGGAAGTTCACAAATATGTGGAGACTAAACAACATACTGCTGAAGAACCATTGGATCAATGAAGAAATCAAAGGAGAAATGAAAAAATACCTAGAGACAAATAAAAATGAAAATACTATGTATCAACTCCTATGGGATGTAGCATAAGTGGTTCTAAGAGGGAAATTCATAGCAATACAGGCCACATAAACAAACAGGAAAAATCTCAAATAGTAATCTTAAACTACACTTAAGAGAATTAGAAAAAGAACAAACAAAGCCAAAAGTCAGCAGAAGGAAGGAAATAACAAAAATTCAAGCAGAAATAAATGAAATAGACATTAAAAAAAGAATAGAAAGGATCAATGAAACTAAGAACTGGTTCTTTGAGAAGATAAACAAAATTGACAAACTTTTATCTAGACTCACCAGCAAAAAAAGAGAGAAGGCTCAAATAAATAAAATCAGAAATGAAAAAGGAGAAATTACAACAGACAAGACAGAAATACAAAGGATTATAAAAGAATACTATTAAAAATTATATGCTAAGAATTTGGATAAGTAGAAGAAAGGGAGAAATTCTTAGCTGCATACAACCTCCCAAAACTGAATCAAGAAGAAATAGAGAATCTGAATAGACCAATCACAAGTAAAGAGATTGAAACATTAAACAAAAACCTCCTAAAAAACAAAACTCCAGGACCAGATGGCTTCTCTGAAGAATTCTCCTAAACATTCAAAGAAGATTTAATACCTATCCTTCTCAAACTATTCCAAAAACTTCAAGAGGATGAAATACTTCCTAATTCATTTTATGAGGCCAACATTACCCTGGCAGCAAAACCAGGCAAGGACAACATAAAGAAGGAAAATTACAGGCCAATATCACTGATGAACATAGATGCAAAAATGCTTAACAAAATATTGTCAAACTGAATACAGCAATACATTAAAGGGATGATACACCAGGATCAAGTGGGATTTATACCAGAAATGCAGTGATGGTTCAACATCTGCAAATCAACCAGTGTGATACACCACATTAACAAAATGAGGAATAAAAATCACATGATCATCTCAATAGACACAGAGAAAGCATTTGACAAGATCCAACATCCATTTATGATAAAAACTCTAAATAAAATGGGTATAGAAGAAAAGTAACATAATAAAGGCTGTATATGACAAACCCACAGCCAACATCATACTTAACAGTGAAAAACTGAAAGTGATTCCTCTGAAAACAGGAACAGGAAAAGGATGCCCGCTCTCACCACTCCTATTTAACATGATACTGGAAGTTTTGGCCAGAAAAATAAGGCAAGAAAAAAGAAATCAAAGGTATACAAATTTGAAGGGCAGAGGGAAACCCTCTTTGTTTGTGGATGACCTGATTCTATATGTAGTAAACCCCAAAGAATACACCAGAAAACTATTAGAAATAATCAACAAGTACATAAGGTTGCAGGGCACAAGATCAACTTATGAAAATCAATTGCATTTCTATACAGTAATAATGAACAAGCAGAAAGAGAAGTCAAGAATACAATCCCATTTACAAACACAACAAAAAGAATAAAATATCTAAGAATAAATTTAAGCAAGAGGGTGAAAGACCTATACACTGAAAACTATAAGGCATTATTGAAAGAAACTGAAGAAGATGTAAAGAAATGGAAAGATATTCACCTCATGGATTGAAAGAACAAACATAGTTAAAATGTCTATATTACCTAAAGTAATATACAAATTCAATGTAATCCAATCAGAATCCCCATGCAATTCTTCACAGAAATAGAACAAAGAATCCTAAAATTTATGTGGAACAACAAAAGACCCTGAATAGCCAAAGCAATGCTGAGAAAAAAGAACAAAGCTGGAGGCATCACAAGCCCTGACTTCAAAATACAGTACAAACCTATAGCAATCAAAACAGCAACAGACTTGAATGTAAAACCTGAAACCATAAAACTCCTAGAAGAAAATATAGGCAGTACACTCTTTGACATCAGTGTTACAAGGATCATTTCAAATACCATGTCTACCCTGGCAAGGGGAACAAAAGAAAAAAATTAACAAATGAGACTACATCAGACTAAAGAGCTTCTGCACAGGAAGGGAAACCACGAACTAAACAAAAAGACAACCCAATAACTGGGAGAAAATATTTGCAAATCATATATCTGAGAGGAGTTAGTTTCAAAAATATATAAAGAACACATAGAACTCAACAGCAAAAAAAACAAACAACCCAATCAAAAAATAAGTAGAGGATACAAACAGACATTTTTCCAAAGAAGATATACAGACAGCCACCAGGAACATGGAAAGATGTTCAACATCACTAATTATTAAGGAAATGCCAATCAAAACTACAATGAGTCATCACCTTACACCTGTCAGAATGGCTATAATTACCAAGACAGAAAATAACAAATGTTGCAGAGGATGTGGAGAAAAGGGAACCCTCTCACCCTGCTGGTGGGAATGCAAACTGGTGCAGACACTGTGGAAAACAGTATAGAGATTTCTCAAAAAATTAAAAATAGAAATACTATATGATCCAGCTATCCCGTTACTGGGTATTTATCCAAATAACTTGAAATCAACAATTCAAAGAGATTATGCACCCCTATGTTCACTGCAGCATTATTCACAACAGCCAAGATGTGGAAGCAACTAAAGTGCCCATCAACAGAGGAATGGATAGAGAAGATGTGACACACACACACACACAATGGAATACTACTCAGCCACAAAAAAGTCAAAATCATCCCATTTGCCGCAACATGGATGGACCTTGAGGGTATGATGTTAAGTGAAATAAACCACACAGAGAAAGACAAATACTGCATAATCTCACTCATATGTGGGAGATAAAGAAACATATGGATAAAGAGAACAGATTAGTGGTTACCAGAGAGGAAGGGGGTTGGAAGGTGTGTGAAAGGGGTAAAAGGGCATATGTGTATGGTGGTGGATAAAAATTAGACTATTGTTAGTGAACATGAGGCAGTCTATACAGAAACTGATAATAATGTACACCTGAAATTACACGTTATAAGCAATTACGGCCTCAATGGAATAAGTGAAAAATAAAAATAATAAGTGATGAATACTTTAAGATGAGAAAAAACGCTTTGTATGTCTAATATGCATAGGCAAATGCATATCATGGAAGATAATTTGACCTAAATGCTAATGATTTGTTAATGTATTGAAGTTCTACTTATCTCCTACAATAAATATGTATAATAAATAGTTCATAAATAACTAACCAGTTTTATCCAACTATCACGAATATATTTTGTTTTCCTAAGTGGGAAATTATTCCTCCTCTAGTTTTTGTTTACACTATTAATTTGCTTTGTACATATTTTATTCAAAGACAGCTTGAAGATAAATGTAAATGTGGCTCTGCTAAATTTTCCTGAAAGAGAAAACAGCTTCCACCTACCCTCCAAAAGTCTCCTGCATTGTTAGTACAGAAGGCAACCTTTTCTATGTTCGTATAACCAGCTCCGTTTCTAAGTGTATTAAAGAGACTTGCACACTCTTTCTCTCGTACTGTGAAGAAAACACTTGCTATTCTGAGTCATGACATGGTTTCAGGTCTCCCTGGTCTGCTGTACTACTCATTCTCTCTTCTCTCAACATATCTTGGCTACTACACATCCTCAAACTTTTGCATTTTGGAGATTTTTTAGCACCAATCTCAAAGGAAAAATGAAAGATGCAACACTAATCATCTTATTTTTTGGAACACGTTTTTTCAGTTTTACTTAGAAAATGTCTACATATGTTATCCCGAAGCAGAGATGGTCTTCTATATTTGATGAATGTTATCTCATTACAATGTTCATCCCAGCCTCCTCTTGAGTGAGTTGAGTCAGAGATTCAGATTCAATACAGGTAATTTGAATTGTTAAAAGTGCCATTAAAAGATTATTTTGATAGGTGTTTTTCCATCTTTATTAGAGTATGAATTCAAGGAAACTCGGAATTTTAAAGTACTTAAATTGAATTTTTATCTACTTAAATTTCCTTTAGTCAACATGCATTTATTAAATATTTATTATATTCTAACCTCTGGTCTTGATGTTAGAAAATACAGTAATTAATAACTCAGAGATGTAGCTGTTTTGCTGTCGCTAATATGTAATGAAATATTTGCAATTTTGTTAAGGGCTATAATATTCATAAAGATGGATGAGAACAGAGAAGAGAAGAGTATATAACTCTCATTTGGTAAGGCTTCGAAGAATAAGTGACACGAACTAAGTCTTCAAATGTGAGTAGAATTCTGTCATGGTAAAGAGTGCAAGTACAGGTGGTTAGAATATAGTGTGAAAGTGAGATGTTAGGATTGTGAGGTCAGATTGTAATGTGCATTGTATTAGATAAAGTGTTTCAGCTGCAAGACACAATCACTATTTATTATCTCAATAAACAAAAGGTCTGCAACAGGGTGTTTAGGATCGGTTTAGTGGCTCGATCCTGTAATCAAAGACCCAGAATCTTGCCATATGTCCACTCTGCCGTCTTGAGTGCACTGACGATGTCTTTGCTCACGTTTGTGAGATGGCTGCATCAACTCTATGGAACCAGATGCTTAGGTAATGGTTCCAAGTCAGAAATGAAGTGGGCGGGGACAAAAAGGGCTTTCCCTTTCTGTGTTCCTCACTTTTTATCTGGGGGACACATCATGCTCTAGTTGGAAAGATTAACTATTGAGTTGAAAGTTTGGCGTTTCCTTATTCAATTTTGTCCTCACACAAAATACACTGTTCACTTTCAGTGTTTTTAAGGCTTTTATAGAAGCTCTCTAGAAATTTATGAAGATGAGCACATTGAGCCTCCTATCTAAAACAAAATATGATCATACCTATTCTCATATCTAGTAGATCAAAGAAATAGCGGATGTAAAAACTGGCGTATAAGGTAAATAGTTTAAAAACTGAATTAAGATTAAAAGAGAAATATAACAATTTGCAAAGATTAATATTCTAATATCTTTTAGTCTCTCAAGTGTTTTGAAGAATACTTTCCCCAAATGAGCTTGGGCAGCAGCAATATAGAGGAAGTGAGAGAAGGATGTAAAATAATAGGCTTCTCCTTTTAAAAGGTGGACTGAATATTTGCCTTCGCTCTCTCCCCAGAGTTCATTGCAATATGGAAGTATCTGAAGAGATATTCTTTCTTTTTTAAGAATAAAACTTTATAAATATTAGGAAATTAGAAAAGTTTAAAGGATGCATAGAGTGGATTCTAACACTTGAGAAATTCTTCCAGCTAATAAAGAGATTGGATAAAATTGGCAAAGATCTCAAACTATAACAACTGTCTAAGACAACAAGGAAAGGTTTAGTTCTTCTAAAGAGAACCCCAGAGCTGCTCTAACTTTGGAAATCCAGGTAGAAAATCCCGGGAGCAAGTGTGATCCAGGGGAGAGCCATCTGCAAAATTCAGTTCAGAGAAATATCAGAATAGCAAGGATTGGCAAGGAGGATATTTTCCCTTCTTTTCTATTAAACAAAACCTTTGTTCAAGGTTGGAATACCTTTACCATGTTACGCATTACTTCCTAAAAAGACACAGAGATATGACTTGGTTGAAGAAAGTCTAAGAGTTATACTATTTCTTTCCAATTTTCAAAATAATAAGTGGAAAACAACTTGGTTTTATTTGTTACTTTCTTAATGTAGCCATCAAAGAGCAAACTCCAATTGATTGGACTCAGATTTGACCCTGGAATCTCAGTTTTAAAAGCGTACCAGATGCTACTGATGGTTCACCCGTGAACCATACTTTCAGAAACATTTACTCAATGAAAGTACTTGCTTCTTGGTCTTCTTTAAGTCTTTATCAGCCCATTCTAAAGTTCTAGTGGATAAAAATATGAAGTATTTATGTGGAACGTTTAATTCCTAGCTGAGCAAATCCACATTGATTGAATGAATAATATGCAGCAAAAAGTAATACACTTATGCACAGTAAAATATTTAAATCTTCCATGCAGTAAAAGGAGACATAATCAATACCATCTCCTTTGAAGTGTGTCCAGAATCTCTTGTTAGTTTTCACTATTTTCTAAAATTTGGAGGTGATTTAATGATTTCTCTTGTGGTGGTGATGGTGATGATGATGATGGTGATTATATTCTGCATTGTGTTTTACCTATTGGAAAACATGTGTTATAACCCTAATATTTTGTAAATTCCATGATTGTAGAAATTATATCTAAATCATTTTTAAATTCTCATGACACATATTGCCTTGTACATTTCAGGGGATCAGTAAATGTCTATTAATTTACATGTATGGTTATACTTTTGTATGGCATTCATTGATTCTGCAGGTCTAAGCACATAGTTTAAAATTTAAAAGAAGTCAATAGACACTTTGTTTTATTTTTAGCTCTGTGTGCTAATCAAGAAGATAGGTTTATCATCTTGAACAAAAATGAGGCTTTCTCCTAATAATGTATAGTAAATTATAAGTAGAATGTTTTGACTCTTCACATTGATATTTAGAGAAACAGATATTAAATATATTCTTGAAATGCATTAAGTAACACCTAGTATTATCTAACAGAATGTATACTTTTAAATTAATCAGAATTCTATCAGATCCAAGTGACAAAATCAAGGAATTAAATTTCAAAAATCTCTTTTTTATTTTTCTCAAGAAAATTGGAAATCTAAAGTGATGAAACGATGGATGTAGGTACTGCTAAATCCAAGTGTTTAAATGATGTTTTGATAAAGCTTTCTCTCCCCATTTGAAGCTCAAATTTTTAATTTATTTTATTCTATTTTTGGTTTGGGTATGAGTTGACTTTGTTCTCAAGGAAATTCTTAAGGTCATTGTTGGCAGCTTGGGCTGTGTCAGCCTCACAGTAGCTACTGGTGTGTGAAGCTATATAACATTTCCTGGTTAAAAATCACTAGTCCACTTATTTGGGTACTCTGTAGAAGAGTCAGGAAATGGAATATACTGGAAGATGATGATTAAAAGGTAACCATAAAGTCACATTATAAATAATCTTATGCATATTATGGAGTGTGTAATTTATTTAGGAGGAAAAAGAGAAATACAAATATTTAGACACCAGTGAATGAAATAGCCAAATCTGTTATTATGAAGCTGATTGGCCTGAGTGATACATATTTCAATACCGTTCATCTTTCCTTCCCTTGAAAGCCCTCATTGCCTTTATGATTTATTTGACAGTCTTTGCCTTGAGAACTTTTATTTTTTCTGTTTTTTCATTTTACTCATATTAAAATAATTTATTACTTAAACAAGAATGCACTTCATCACATATTATTTATCTAAATAGAATGCAAGGTTCTTCAAAGCAATGGCCATGTTTTATGTTTCCGTATACCTAGCTTTTTGCCTAATGTAGTGAACTTCTTATGGCCTATGTTCAAATAAGTTTATTGATTGAGTTCAATTTGAAACAGAATTAATTTATTTAAAACAAATATTTGTGTGAACATATTGCTTGATGCTAGTATTAGGAGTAAAAATTTGGTTTCATGAACAAGTATGTTGACTGGCATTTACCAAAAATGTGTAAATATCTATGCATCAAACATGTTTGTTTTATAAGCTAAAATATACAATTAATAAAAGTTATGGCACTACTTTTGTTTACCTTGCCATATTTTTATTAATTTAGCATGTTTATAGAGTAAATCACTGTTACTCAGTTTTGTGCTTTGTATATGCCTTGTCTGTATCAAGCATGTAGCACAGTTTCCATGGATTGAATATCTTAATCAGGGACAGATATCATAGTGTCATCTTAATTTGCTGACTTTTTTGCACTTCAATCATTGCCTTGTGTATAGAGGGACTTAAAAATACCACTAACACACATCCACAGACTGAAAAAGAAAAATCACATGATCCTATAAACAGACACAGAGAAAGCTTTTGAGAGAATCCAACACTCATTTGTGACTTAAAAAAAAATCTGCAAATTAGGAACAGAGGGGAATTTCTTCACTTTGATAAAGAACATCTGCAAAAAAATTCTACAACTAACCTCATGCTTAATGGTAATAAACGAGATGCTTTCCCCCTAAAATAGGGAACAAGGAAACGATGTTCCCTCTCACCACTCCTACTCAACATTGCACTGGAAGTCCTAGCTAACGCAGTAAAATAACAAAAGGAAAAAAATAAAGATTGGGAAGGAAGATAAAAATCACATATGACATGCTTGTCTATGTAGGAATTCCCAAAGAATCACCCAAAAAACAAAAAAGACTCCTGGAAAAAGTAAGTGATTATAGCAAGATGGCAGGATACAAAAAAGTAAGTTGCTTTCCTAGGTACCAGAAATGAGCAATTAGAATTTGAAATTAAAAACACAATACTATTTATATTATCACTAAAATAAAGAGAATGCTTGGGTGTAAATCTAAAAATATAGATATAAGATCTACATGAAGAAAATTCCAAAACTCGGAGGAAAGAAATCAAAGAATATCAAAACAAATGAAAGATTTTACATATTCATGGGTAGGAAGACTCAATATTGGTAAGATATCAGTTCTTTCCAAGTTTTGATCCACAGAGTCAAAGCAATCCCAATCATATTTTGTGAATATTGAAAAACTTATTCCAAAGTTTATATTAAAAGTCAAAAACTCAGAATAGCCTAAACAATATTGAAGAAGAGGAACAAAATAGGAGGGTTGACACCATCCTGTTTGAAGACATCATAATGCTACAGAAATCAAGATGGAGTGGTATTGATTAAAGAATAAAGAAATAGATTAATGGAAGAGAATAGAAAGACCAGAAATAGACTCATACAGACAGAGTAAACTGATCTTTGGGAAAAAAAGCCATGGCTTTGCAATGGAGAACAAATAGTCTTTTCAACAAATGGTGCTGGAACAAGCAGACATCCACATGTAAATAAAGGAATCTAGACACTGAAATTATGGCTTTTCCCCAAAATTAACTCAAAATGGATCATAGATCTAAATGTAAAATGCAAAACTATAACCTCTAGAAAATAACAAGTGAAAATCTAGGTGATGTTAGGTTAGTGAAGACTTTTTAGATAAAACAGCAAAAAGCACTATTCATGAAAGAAAATTGGTAAGTTGAACAGCACTAAAATTAGAAACTTCTGCTCTGTGAAAGACATTGTTAAGAGCATGAAAAGACAAACCACAAACTAGAGAAAATATCTGCAAAAGCCTTTTCCAATAAAAGATGAGTATCCAAAATATACAAAGAGTTCTAGAAACTCAACAATAAGAAAAGAAACAATTCAGTTAAAAAAGTGGACAGAACATCTGAACAGACACCTCGCCATAGAGGATATATATAGTGAATAAGCATGTGACAAGGTACTCAGCATCAAATGTCACTAGGGAATTGCAAATAAAACAACAATGAGAAACCACTACACTGCTATTAGGATGACTAAAATCCAGAACACTGACAACACAAAATGCTGGTGAGGAAACAGAGCAACAGAAATTCTCATTCATTGCTGGTGGGAATGCAAAATGGGACAGCCACTTTGGAAGACCATTTGGCAGCTTCCTACAAAGGTAAACACAGTCTTATTATATGATCCAGCAATTGCGTTTTTAGGCATTTACTCAAATTAGTTGAAAACGTATTTCCACACAAAAACCTGCACAAGAATGTTTATAGCAGCTTTATTCATAGTTGCCAAAAATTGGAAGCAACCAAGATGTCTTTCAATATGTGAATGGATAAATAAACTATGGTACTTCCATACATTGAAATATTATTCAGCGCTAAAGAGAGATGAGCTATTAAGCTACAAAAAGACACAGAGGAAACCTACGTGCAAATTGCTCAATAAAAGAAGCAAATTTGGAAAGGCTACATACTGTATGATTCTAATTATATGGCATCCTGTAAAAGGCAAACCTATGGAGACAGTAAAAAGATTAGAGTTTTCCGGAGGTTGGGGATTAAGATGGAGGGAAGAGTGGTGGAGCAGAGGGCTTTTAGGGCAATGAAATTATTCTGTATGGTACTGTAATGGTGGATACATGACATTATGCATTTGTCAGAATCCATAGACCTGTACACCATAGAGTGTACCTTAATATAAACCATGGGCTTGGGGCCGGCCTGGTGTCACAGCTGTTAACTTCTGCACATTCTGCTTCGGAGCCCCGGATTCCCTGGTTCAGATCCCCCGTTTGAACCTACGCACCACTTGACAAACCATGCTGTGGCAGGCATCCTACATATAAAGTAGAGGAATATGGGCATGGATGTTAGCTCAGGGCCAATCTTCCTCAGCAAAAAAGAGGAGGATTGGTGGCAGATGTTAGCTCAGGGCTAGTCTTCCTCAAAAAAAAAAAAAAAAGGAAAAATAAAAAAATAAACCACGGGCTATAGTTAAACACAATGAATAAATATTGATTCATTAATTGTAACAAATGTACCACATCAACGTAAAATTTTAATTATAGGGAAAGTGGGTGGAGCCGTGGGGCAGAGGAGGAGACGTAGTATGTGGAAACCCTTGTACTTTCTTTTCTATTTTTCTGTAAACCTAAAACTACTCTAAAAAATAAAATCTATTAATTTTTTAAAAAATCACTAATGTCACTAGCAACAATGTTACTGTTACAGGCACTAATGTGAAATGATCAATTCAAAGCAGCTCGTCATCTGTGTCAAGTTCACACCTCACTTGAGAATGCTGGTACAAACACGGTTAACTTAACGTCTTTGGCCTTCTCCAGGTATTCAGTTCACGTGCTTTCTTTATTACATTGAAGATATCCTCTGGATATGATGCCTTCACCTTCCATTTCATTATTTTAATGATGAGTATTTTCTGATGGAAGTGTCTGATAATAAGCTAAATATTTTAAATGCTACAGTTGTATATTTCTCGGAACTTTCATTTCAGTTCATTACATATCAATTCTTTTCTTTTCATATGTTTATTAAACTTTACATTCAAAAACTTCATTCAGACTTTAAAATGATTACCAAAGGGAGTGTTTTCTCTTTTCTTCCCTCTTTCTCTCTCTTTCTGTATATATCTGTGCATAGAGTGCCCATTTAAAATAACATCATCAATAACATCTTTAATAAAAGTTGGTTCAATAATAATATATTTAATCACTTCAAGGAATTGATATTGTTAACAATTCATAAGGAAATTGCTGGACCAACAATCTAGAAATTTAAAAAAATCTTAATGTGGGGCTGGCCTGGTCGTGTAGTGGCTATGTTCACTGCACTCAGCATTAGCAGCCTGGGTTTGCGGGTTTGCAGGTTTGGATCCAGGCGCCTACTTACAATGCTCATCAAGCCATGCTGTGAAGGCATTCCACAAGCAAAATGGAGGAAGATTGGAAACAGATGTTAGCTCAGGGCCAGTCTTCCTCACCAAAAAAAAAAAAAGCTTAATATAAGCCTACGGTATTTTGCAAGGTCAATTTAAATAGCGTTTTATGGACTTTAAAGGAAAATGTGAAAGTTCCTAATGACATGTATTTGAAAAGTATGCAATTTTTCTCTTACAAATACTCATGTAATCTTGTTGAAAAATGAAGTACCATGTATTATTATGAGCTCTTGAATTTGGGGGTCAGACATATTCTTTCATGCCTAGATGACTTGAAGACTTTTAGGTTCCCATTTTCTGTTCTCAAACAGTACAGGAAATAATTTTTCCTGTACTGTTGCTCTAATAATATCTAATATTTGCTCTAAAAATATCTTGAACTCAAAATTGGTTTGTAATTTGACTCTCAAGGACAAAGAAATGCTCAACGAAAAGTATCTTCCCAAACCAAATAAGTAAAAAGATACTTTTTCATACATTCATAAAAGTTCTGAACCTCTGTTTTCATTATTTGTTTTATCTTGGAATTTTTTGAGGGGGAACACAGCTATTTTTGTTTATTTCTGAATAATAAGTGCTGAATTAGAAAGAATTTAGGCAACTTACAGACATAGTTAACGGAAGACGCTCCTTTATTAACACAGAAATCCGGCTCACAGGGAGCCAAGCAGTTCAAGGATAATGCTCTGCACACTACACTGTGTGATTAAGATGTTTTCCATCCCTTTTATTAGTGTCTTCTTTTCTTATTCTTTTTCTCTGCCTTTTTTTTTCTCTGAGACTGCTTTAATACAACGCTTTTAAATTTTGTCTTGTGAAAAAGAAAACAGAGATGGAAACCATTAAAAGTTACATATTAAAGTCGCTGTGACATTTTTGTAGGTAATACAAAATAGAGCAAAAAAGAGGGCTGAGTTTTTCCATACTTCATTTCGTACAGTGTTAAGTATGTATTTTTCCTCTTTTATATTCTTAATTTCCTACTCCACATTGAATATGAATAAAAGAGGCCACGTAGGAGCAGTGTTTAAGATTACCAAAGAAATGCAGTCATTATTTCAAAGTTCTAGAGTGGCAATTCAGTATCAGCATCGCTATTTTCAAATAACTTAGGTCTACATGGGAAAAACGTGTAAAATACTATTTTCAGTGATACCTTCCATTTAGTGAAAAATGTGACTACTATTTTTGCGGGTGGTTTTCACACATCTTCAGGTCTTTATGGGAGAGAAGATTTAGGCTCACTGGTTTGCTACTTACCCATTTAAGAAATCAGAAAAGTATGTCAAATCAGATATAACAGGTCACAAGCTGGTGTACTTCCATAGTGAAAACATTAACTTTGTTATAATTTTGAAAAATAGTTCCAAGCATCTGTCAAAGTTGTTTTTAACATTCTTAAAAAAAATTTCAATTTTAAAAACAGATGCATAAATGTACCTAGTAAATACAGGTTTCTAAAAAGTAATGGAGACCAGTGGATTTATGAAAAGTAACAGCTTTGAATAAACATTATATGAGTAAAAAAGAAATGTAATGAATCAAAAACATTTTTTGAAAGATCCAAGGGAAATTATTTAACTTTTTAAAAATTAGTTAAATGATAGAGAGAATTTGAGGGTAATGATGACAATAAATACTAGCACTTTAATTAGATTTTGAATAATACCACATTATATTTTCTTTAATCAGGAACGCTGCTAGTTATTTACGACTTTATGTTTCATTAATATCGCTCTTTTCTCAATACATCTTAGATAATTTTTTATCATCGGTGAAAACTTTAGAAGTGCCAGAGAGGAAATAAATGTGAAGCTTTTAGTCAATGGCTCAAAAAAAGTGTCCTATTGTAAATGTGAAGCTTTTAGTCAATGGCTCAAAAAAAGTGTCCTATTGATAGGAATTTCGGCTTATGGTGTGGAGGTGTCAGGGCCTAGGCAGCCAGCGGGGACCATCACCAGGCAGCACTCTGTGAAGGGTGAACTGGCTCCAGGTGCCTCCTCTGACATAGATGCACCACGCACTTTTATAGTCACAGTAACCAGATTAAGGTGGAGAAGTAATTTTTCCCTGGCAAAAGACTCTAAAACTCTTTACACACAGACACACACAATATATATATGTACGCAAACATAATTATAGTCCATTTTTGTGTTTTTTCATTTACGTTCATATACAAAATATGGGTTTATGATAGCATCGGGATGACATTAAGGGTAGAGAATGAGGACCACTGATGCCCGTCTGGCCAACCGCTTCCCTTCATCACGGGGCTTTAGAGGCTGTATATGCATGGGCTATAAAAATGAGAAGTCAAAGTACCACTTTTTTATTCAAAGGCTAGTTCCTGGGCCCTAGCCAGAACCTTCTGATAAGGGTGCTGGAGTTTATGTTTTATGAACACTGTATGAACAATATGTTTTCTTTTCTAATCTAAATAATATCCAGAACAAGCCACACTGGGAATGTGACTAACATAAAAGCAAGTAATTATAAACATTCTTATGACGTGAA
Source organism: Equus przewalskii (assembly GCF_037783145.1). Classification (NCBI taxonomy): domain Eukaryota; kingdom Metazoa; phylum Chordata; class Mammalia; order Perissodactyla; family Equidae; genus Equus; species Equus przewalskii. The sequence continues at coordinate 5,155,691 of NC_091838.1, forward strand.
AGGGTGGGAGTGTGAGAGAGAGAGAGCTGTAGCCTTTTAGAGAAGACTATATTAGTCTATTTTGTATGCATTTGTATTAAAGAACAATTAATGTCATCCAATCTGTATATTTTTTTCTCTTAGAGGAACAAGAAAAGAAGTTGAGAATGCAGTTTAACTTCCTTCCTCGAGACATTGACCTCTTTTTATGTCACCTATGTTTACCATTTAGTTAAACAATCAATAATAAATTCTTTCAGAGATATGGCTGCCTCTCTAGAGAGGAGATTAAAAGAACATTAGGAAGTCCAGTCTATTTGGACATTGCCTCTTAAAGTTTTGAAATTAATGAGAATATGCTATTAAATAAATTGTAAAGCCATACTGCATTAATCTAAAATTCATCTGCTATTGAATGTCCCATGTCAAATTACGTCCAGCTATGTCATCTAACGTAGCTCAGAAGAGAGTTGTACATTAAGCAATATGATAGCACAGCCCACATAACAAAACACAACGGTATGAAAAGACAAGAATTTGACCGACATTAACCCCTTCTCATTATCAAGTATACTGAAATGATCTCTTTAGAGGAATTACACTTTTAAAACCTTCTTTACTTTGTCATTATTATTTCTTTTTTATTTTACTCACTTCCAATTAGAAGTATCCGACTTGGTGCCTTAAAAGAATCTATTCTTCTTCAGCAATTTAGGCCAATGTTATCTTTTATAGATTTGTTCTAATTCTTCAAATATTGATGAATCCTATCCTAACTTTCTCTTTTATTTCTTTGTATCTACTTTTTCAACTTCCAAAGCATTAGGGACATATATATATAACCAGTATAAGACAACCTTCTTACTGAAAACATTATGTCTAGTGCCAGTCATTGGTTTATTTTCCCTTATCTCTCACCTTCTCTGAATGTACACTGATGAGCCAACTAAAAGAGATGTTCTGACATTGTTGCTGCCAGCTATGTTATCTGGACAACAGGGATAGGAAGAGAAAGTGGAAAAGTGGACAAAACAAATCTTCTTGGTTTCAGTTTTGCTAGCAAACCGGAAAGTGTTGTTGGTTTATGTCTGTGAATTTAAATACAATTGGGAGACATGTATCAATAGTTTAATTTGTCAATGTGCCCCTACACTCCGAAAAACGTACCTTATACACTATGCATAAAAACTTACATACATGAGACGTTAGGCTATGGTATTTTAAACACGCCTTTCATTTTGAAATATTTCGAAAGTTTCTTTGTGGCCTGACCAATTCTCCAGGTGTTTTAGATGTTTCTCTCTTTCCTTCGATAACCAAACCACATATAATTTTTATCAAGATATGATTGACATGTAATGTTATATTAGTTTCAGGTGTACTGCATAGCGTGTATATTTGTATATATTGTGAATCATCACTACAATAAGTCTAGTTATCATCATCTCCACACACAGTTACAATTTTTTTCTTATGATGAGAACTTTTCATATCTACTCTCTTAGCAACTTTCAAATATACAATACAGTATTATTAACTATAGTCACAATGCTGTACATGACATCCTGAGTACTTATTTATTTTATAACTGGACGTTTGTGCCTTTTGACCACATTCACTCACTTTGCCCACCCCTTAGTCCTCACCTCTGGCAACCTCCCATCTGTCCTCTGTATCTATGAGTTCATATACCACGTGTTTAAAATCCCTTCAATTCTCTCTTTTCTTTGACAAAATTCTTAACTCTCCAATGCTGCATTTTGAATGGCTCTCAAGTATAGTTTGATATTGATCATCTCTTTGGGGTAGGGTAGCCAACCGTTTAAAATGAGTAGTTTCTCAGAATTTTGCTTTTGCATTCTATTCGTTCCCCATCTCCTACTCTTGTTTTGGTTTTTCTAAGACCTCAAAAGGATTCCCAAGGTTTTTGAACCCAGAGTTATAACTTCTGCCTCCTGCATTAGAATTTCCTAGACCCATGAGTCTGCCTTCCAGAGAAGAATTTCCCCATTATTTCATCATCTGTGTATGTCCTGTATTTAAACTACTATTTCAAAATTCATGACTAGGATGACCCATTGGGTACCGATAGGTCCTTGTTCACGTTACCAAAGTTTGCCACCCCTCAGCTTTGAGTAATCTGATGCTGGACCTGAAACATTCCTTTCCTTCTTATTTTTATTTTATCTATAGCAGTTGAACACACAGCCAGTGTTGCCTATCTGCTAATTGCTATTTACACCTTTGAGACTTTTGCTGATTATCATAGAGACATCTGGGAAGCTGAGAACTAACCAGAGTTTTTGGCTAACTCACAGGGTAGACTGGAAAATGTTAGAGTTCCAGGCCTGCTAAATAGAAAAGGTCCATTGGTAAAGACTGCGGATTTTTAATGGGACCACAAGCTCCCATCTTCTTTTAGGAACAGACCTAAATTTCGTTCATTGGAACTAACGCTCATCTTTAACTTTTCCCAAACCCTGACTGCATTATGAAGAAATTGGATTGCAGTACCTGTAGCCTGGGTACCTGTGAGAAGCAAATATAAAGTCTCTGGAAGATTATACTATCAAGCAGAATTTCTATTTATCTTTAGAATTTGTCCTTTCAATATCAAGCACATTTGATCAAAAATAGCCAGGGATATGAGGGTCAGCCCGGTGGTGTAGCGGTTAAGTTCCTGCACTTGGCTTCTGCTGCCCGGGGTTCGCATGTTCGGATCCCAGGCTCGGACCTGAGCACTGCTTGGCAAGCCATGCTGTGGCAGGTGTCCCACATATTAAATAGAGGAAGATGGGCATGGATGCTAGCTCAGGGCCAATCTTCCTCAGCAAAAAGAGGAGGATTGGCAGCGGATGTTAGCATAGGGCTAATCTTCCTCAAAAGTAAGAGTAATAAAAAAATAACCAGGCATATGAAATGATAAGCCTTAACTTAAATCCAAGAGAAGTAACAGTCAGAGACAGGCCAGCAAGGAATGCCCTGAAACAACATTTTCAGACATAAGCTTTAAAATAATTAATTTGATTATGAAAAATATATTAACAAATTATAAGCAAAATGAACAATTTCAGGAAGAAATAGGGAGTTTATAGAAAAGTACAAAAAGTAAACTGCAGAAGTGAAAATGCTGTAAGTGACATTAAGTGCTCCCTTGATGGGTTTAATAGGAGATCAGATGAACCTCAAGTGTTGATCAGCAAACAGAAATACAGATCAAAGACAAATATTCCTACCGAAGCAAGGAGAGAAATGCTGAAAACTATACCAAAGGGCAGAAAATTGCTGTAAAATCTACTAAAGAGCAAGACTAATAAATGGAGTGTGTTGAAAAGATATAATATACTTGTAATTTAAATTTCAGAAAAGTAGGAAAAAGAAAAATGGAGCAGAAACATTTGAAAAGCTAACGATTGAGAATTTTCTATAATTGACAAAATATGTCAAGCTATATATTTAAGAATTACTCAAGCTCCAAGCACAATAAATAAAAATAAAAGGAACCTACACATCAATTGCTCAAAATAAAGACCAAGAGAAAATTTTTAAAATATTAGGAGAAAAAAATAAAACTGACACTTATTTTAACAAAAGTGGTGGAAGTCAGAAGTGGAATGATGCTATGGGTGGTAGAATGGTGATCCCTCCAACCATGTCCATGTTCTAACCTGTGAATATATTAAATTGCATGGCAAAAGGGAATTTAAAGTTTTTGGTGGAATTATCATTTCTTCTCAGCTGACCTTAAAAATAGGGAGATTTTCCTGAATTGTGTGGGCAGGCCCAATGTAATCATAAGGGTCCTTAAAACTTCAGGATAATAAATTACAGTAAAATATATAAGATCTAGCATCATCATATCATAGAATAAACTAACCTAGTAGAATTTTATCTCAAAATGTGCATTTTTCCACAAATCCAATGATACAAACATGGGACATAAAGATAATTTTACGTTTGTATAACATATATAAAATTACTGTAAATATCTTTAACAGAAAATCCTTCATGACTAATAGCACCTTTTAAGTATGTTTATGTTGGGAATCCCAAACATTATTTGAACATTACTTAGCTCTGATAGCTATGATTTTTTTGCAAGAGAAATGGCAGAAGAAACAATGGATCACGAATAAATTAGTTTGGATTCCCCTATAACTGAAACAAAGGATTTTAAAATTGTTGAAGGAAAATGATATATAAGTGAATTTACTTGGTAAAATTTCTACATCTTTGAGGTATTCTCTTGTGACATTTTTATACATAGGATGTTTTATGAACAGGATGTGCACAGATTGGAATAAATGCAAAAAGTAGTCAGTAAAACTAATAAACATAAATGCAACAAAAATGCTTTCTGACTAGTGTATGATCAATATATCCCTAAATGGTATAGTGAGCCAAGTGCTCTAAATCAGGAGAATGTTAATGAGTTACAAATTATGCAGCCTTAAAAGATCCCTAGATTAACTTTTGTGTACTACAGTAAGTTAGTTTCATTGTTTTAAATATCATATGCATTCTTATGACAGGAAGGAGAGAAGTATTGAGTGAAAATTAATTAGCATTTTTTTCTTTACTAGAGAATATGCTTCAACTTCCATATTTTCTTAAATAAAATTTAAAACAATAAAAGCTGCTCTTTTATTTAGTAATTTGTTTTCCTAACTAAAACAGAAATGGATATAAACTTTCAGAAGATAAAAATATTTCAAATTTTTTCCTGGAGAGAGTATCTTTCTTCCTTAACTTTTACTGATGTTATACGTTTACTTTCGTTACACAATTTGCTCTATCCTCTTGCTCCGTGTTTTAAGTTTACCATTTTGTACAGAGTTTCGTTTTCTTACTACTTTATTTTGATCCGAATACTACACAAAGCTTAACTAGGAAATTCTAATGCTGCAGAGAATTGCTTCCCCACCTCCTGCAAACTCCTAGTATCAATTATTCTCCATCCATCCCCTCTGTAGAATGACTCAGGGTTTTAGTGCGAAGCTATTTAACTTACCAACATTTGAACTTGAGTTATTTTGTAAACTCAAGGTCTATCCATGGCAAGACCACTACTGGAGTTAGCACAAAGTGAGCTCTCAAGGTGCATTCAGACACAGATCAATCTTGACAATAAGATATGAAGAACTTGGGACATTAGATTTTGGAGGGGAAAGATATCCTGGGGAGATCCATGGTTGGAAAGACTGGGTTTTAGACCTAGTTGATCACTTAACTCTCTGTGAGAAACTTCCCAATCTCATCAGTGCCTCAAATTCAATAAAATTATGAGCTTAATTGTTGGTCCTTCAAAATATGATATTTTTCCTCTTTAAAAAAGTAATGTGTTTTGGAAAGTGTGAAGAGCTGTAAGAAGGCAACAAATATCTAATCTAAACAGCCAGAGAGAATAAATGTTATCCTTTTGGTCACTTGTATTTGAAAAATGTGATAATTCTCCCAATACAATCTTTAATACAGTAACTTTAAAATTAATAATTCAATAGCATCGACGTCTTTTGAACACATTGTCTTAATGGTTGCAAAATATTTCATTACCAGTTTGTAGCATAGTTTATCTATAAATTTCCTGATATATTTTTCATATTATTAGTGCTGAGATGAGAAAAATTATTCATAAATCTTTGTATGTGAGATTATTTTCTTAGGATATAGTACTAGATTTATGTCTTAATGTTTTTAGACTGCTTTTGATGAATTTGACTGAATTTTTGACCAAATGACAGAATATGGTGATGCCAATCTGAATGCAAAATTTCAAACACTGAACATTATTTTCATCTTAACTTCTTATATCACTTATATCACTTCCTATAAATTTAAAATTATCAATTTTCTATTTTATCATTTTTATTACTGGCAAGTAATAAGTTAAATAAAATTTTATGTATTTTTAGCTGTTTTATTACTTTTTTAGTTGTTTGTTCTTGCCCATTGCCCAAATATTCTCAGAAATTGTTTATATATTTTTGATTCCTCCTTATAATTATGCTTTATAACTAATATATTAACAAATTTGAATCCTTTGTTACAAACATCTTTCTTATTTCCTTTTAATATATTTTATGCTATTTTTGGCATACATAGTTTTAAATTTATATTGTCAAATATATTTTTAGGCACTTACATAGCTCATATACATCCTCATAAAACTCTTTGAGCAAAACTTTCAACTATTATAATATCAATTTCTCCATATCCTTCCTTTTTTCTAAAGTACTTAGCATTTAAGATACACACTTAAATGAATGCAAAAAAAGTTTTTTGTTTGTGTTTCTAGTGTTTGACTTTTTTTCAAACAAACAAGACAAACAAAAAGAAACATAACAACAGCTAAGTGAGAGGTGCAATTATCTAAAACAAATAAAGAAGAGTCTCACTATTTTGAATAATAAAAGGTTATGTGACTAGAGTAGAAAGAAGTCTGGTTTTATTCAAACACAACAAGACAACCTAGCCCTTCCCTCCCACCTCTCACTGATAGGAAGCAGAGGAAAGAATCGGAGCATCTTCTTATCAGCCCCCTTGGTATGGAGAAGTGAATCCAGTTGAATAATATCCCGGGAAAGTTTCATTGAAACCATAGAATTACTTAAAATGTTCTTTATACTTGGCCTGTAATACTCCTTTAACAATAGACTCAAAAATAAATTCAGTTTGCCCCTATGTTTTCAGGACTAGGGCAAGAGTACAAATGGAGATTCACCATAAGGATAAATAGCTTAAAATTTAAATTAAGCCATCAAACTTTTAAATAAAATATATCTTATTTTCACACCTTGACAAATTATCTTCATGATGGTCTGGAACACCAGGTGCAAATTCAGAATTCTCTTTTCCTCATAATGCCTCACATATCCGTGGCAGAACACGGCAGCAAAGGACGAGCTCCCTCTGCCTGCTGGCTCCTGGCCCATGAGGCTCAGCTCTTCACATGTGCATGTGGAGCACCCAGCCTAAGTACCTGCTCTGCCCATGCCCCAGCCCTTTCAAATAGTCACTCTTTGACTACCCCCTAAGGCCATGAATGCAAAAACTAGTAGTGTGGTCTGCTTTTGGAAGGAAGGTACTAGAGAAGAGGCCAGCCAGGAAACAGAAGCAGGCTCAGGGCCTTTCAATAAAAGTACCAGGTATCTGGGGCATGGTCTAGAATCGAGAGGATTGTGCTGTAGGTGGGAAGCTCCCTTTGGCTAGGTAACTCCTGACCCCATGGGACGGGGGTTCAACCACAGAAGGTCAAGAGCAGACCTCCTTAAAGTTCAAGATGCTCTTAAGTGAAGATCCCTGTGCTTTGTAACCTCTTTCCTGGGTCTGAGGATGGTACCGAGATGAGGTAAACTAGAAAGAGAGAGAAGAAAGACACGAAGGAGAAAACACTAGGGCACTTTTTAAATTACTCTGTCTTTTATTGGTTGTTTTGGAGTTATTGCAGTCTAAATGACGCATCTCTTAGAACTAAATGACGGAAATATATTTAAGACAAACATATGCATAAAGTGCTTTAGAAATGTGACTAATGTCACTACACAGCAATAATATCCATCTTTAAACACTTGCAGCACCATCCTACTGATTAGCTTCCATTTTAAATAGCAGCTTACATTCATTAGGGTTCTATTATTCCAGTATTATGGTTTCATGCATAGCAGTTTCAAAGCAACAATTTTTGGCAAGAGAAGAAATGGAATGTTTCAACAAGAGATCATTTTTGTTCCTGCTAGTTTGCATGTGATAAACTCTGTGTCTATATTCAGAAATCTGAAAATTACTCAGTCTATAGTTTGGTAATTTGGTCTATAATACAAATTGTGAAGCAAGCACAGAAGAAGATGTATCTTCTATTTACTTGCTTGAGTTACAAATTATTTCTATCCTATTATGCTAACTGGAGTTGCTATTTCAACTAATTTCTGCAATGGAAAAAAAGAAAATAATGATAAAACAAATGTGGTACATCCATGCAATAGAATACTACTCAGCAATAAAAAGGAATGAATTACTGGCATGCAAAGACATGGATGGATGTGAAAAACATCGTGCTGAGGGGGGAAAAAAAAAACACTATAAAAGGGTGTACATGATATGATTCCCTCAATATGAAATTCTAGAAAAGTCAAATCTAACTTAGCGTTGGAAAGCAGATCAATGGCTCTCTTGGCACAGAGATTGACTTGGATGAATACAGGAAAACAAAATATTCTCTATATTACCAGAGTGATGGGCATATAGATATACATACTTGCTGAGTCATATTCAATAGTATACATAAAATGGGTGCAGATGTAAATTACACATAAATATTTTTTAAATGTTACCATTCAGATAGGACCAGTGCCTATGTGTAATTAAGGAGCAGAATCAATCCTGTGCCCCCCCCCCTCGTTTTTTACTTACTCCGTCTTCATCCTGCCAATCAGTTGGAGTCATTCATGTGTTAGGATGTCTGCTGTGAAATCTGTTGTCGACCAGAAACAAAGAATCAAGAAATCCAAACATCTTAAAACCATTCTATATGTTTATATGTTACTATAAGAGCATATATTTTGGATGCTTAGAATACGTTATATTTTTTGAACTCTAATGAATAGGCTATACTTTTAAACCTCAGTAAGCATACCTCTTCTATACCCTATTTTTCCAATCAAATGTGAAATAATGTAGGAACTAGAAAGATGAAAATCAAGTTTATTTTCATCGCTATGATAGCTAAATAGAAGAAAGAAGCTTGACCTTTGTCCTCAAATTGGGCTTCTTTTGACTTGCCACTGAGTTTAAACTTCCAATTAAACTTCCAAAAAAACTTCCAAATTTACCCAACAGGATGAAAAGAAAATTAGTGCCATCTACTCATCAAGTCCTAATAACAGAAACATGGAAAATAGAATTCAAAAGTTATGAAGTAGTGAAAAATGTCACATTTTGAGCACTTAGACATAATAATCTTCTCCGAAGGGAGAAGCAGCGAGGGGTAGAAAGAGAAGCTGGGAGAAGTATGTGAACAAACATTTCCTCGTGGATCCAGGGAATGTCCCTCTTCTAAATGTAAGACCACACCTCTGTCTGCAGAGGTCTCCAGCAGAAGTCAAGAGCAGGCCCACATTCATGGAGGAAGACTATTTCTCTAGAGATATCAAAGGGGTTCTCTGTTGTGAACAAGTCTGCTCCTCTGCCAGGGTAGAAGCCTTATCAACAGAAATCAAAGATTGGTTAAGATCATCCTATTTTAGGCTTTCAACAGCAGAGGTGAAGAGAATGCCTAAATGCCCATACACTTAGAATAAAATCTCCTCCGCAGGATCTGTGTCTCTGCCAGGAGTCAAGTCATGGAGCCCCACACAAATTGAGCTTTAAGGTATGGCCTAAGCTTTTAGGCTGAAAGCACACAGCGGTGAGCGTCAGTAAGAAATAAGGAAGAGAGAGAGAGAGGTGGTTTCTCGATTTCTCATCTATAGTGCTGAAGTCCAGAAGATGACAGAAAAATGCTTTCAAACTTTTGAAAAAAATAGAACTGAGATACAGGAAATGTTTCCCAGCTCAGAAATTCAAATATACAGGCAGAAGAAAGGCACTTGAGACATTCTAGGATTCAGAAAGTATGTGATTCTTGATCCTTTCTCTGAGAACTTACTCATGAATGAACTACAAAACCCAATTTTTTAACCTCTATTTTATACAGGCTCTCAGTCATGCTCATATTATGTCCCTGTTTGTAACCGGACAAGAGAGCCCATGGCCCAATGTGCATAAAAAGCCAATTCTATGGCACCATCTTTTGAGAAAACAAAAGGTTTTATTGCAAGGTCGACTAACAAGAAGACAGAAGACAAAGCTGTCAAATCAGTCTCCTCAGTCCAACGTTGGCTGGAATTTAAGGGATTAGGGAGGGCAGGCTGGCAGAGCAACTTTCGTTTGGCAGGACTCCAAACAGGACCATCGATGGTAAGTTATGGAAAGGAGCTCTCATGCCATATCTTCCGGGACAAGGGACTTCTTACTTCTGGAAAGGGTCTGTCTTTTGAGTTCTGGTCAAGTCCTGGTCCTTTTGGTTCCATGTGGGGAGAATCTTTGGTTCCGAGTCAAAACATTCTTTTCTGCACATACTCTGCCTACATGACTTGCAGTTTTGACTTGCTGACCCTGAAAAACAACTTCAATGTTCTGTTGTTGGATAAGATGGGTTCAGTTTAAACTGGTCCTGTGGTTACATGTTGGTACTAAAAAAACAAAATTATAGTGGTCTTTGTAGTTTTTACCCTGAGTGCCTCCCGTTAGTTTAATGTCATACTTCTCCCTGTACATCAGAGGACCAGGCTCCTAAAGAAAGATTGGTGCTGATGTGAATGGATTTTGTGCTTATCTTAGAAGAACAGATCAAAGTGTAGGACAAAAAAATCATTCCCACACCACCCCACAGGCTTTTCTTCACTGCTGCCATGCTGTGTGCTCATACATATGAATACAACTTATAAATCTAGAAAAACGAGAGGCTATACAAGGATCACTTTCACTGTGTGAGAATAAGGAAAAATGAAGAGTGTGAGCAGACAGTGGGTGGCAGTGATTGCCCTGCACATAGTTGCTGCAATCAATTATGAATAACATTCTTCAATAACAGATTTTTCAAAAGTTACAGGGTCCTGCAATCATGATTATGACTTGATGATCGCAAATGCTTTCTACGAGTGAGGTAAAACATGGTACACACCCAATGAGTTGGTTTTGGTTGCGTGGAGAATCCTACAGCAAAGCTTCAATTTTGAAAAGGATGTGTGTTGAGAAGAGAGCACATAGAATAGATTGATAAATATTTATTGTGAGGAGTGCAAGGAGGACGAAACCTCCAAGGAAGAAGAGACTAAAATTTTTGATAATCCTAAAGATGATAAAAAAAAATTATGTGTAAAAGCAAAGACAAAAATAGCAGATCTTTTAGTTGTGATAGTAGTTAAACAAATGACAAAATGAAAGAGTTGATCTAATGTTTGTGGAGAGTGGGACAATGTTAAAGATTAAGAACACCCATTTCCTCAACAGAAGTTTTGCTTCTGCCTCATTCATGAAACAAAATACCCTTTAGCTAGCAATGGGTCAAATAAACCTTCCTAAGAGGAATTCCCCAGTGGCTCTGTATGAGGGGGTGACTTCTCAACTTCTATGGGTGTTCAAGCATATGCAAACCGAGCTATAGTGCAGAAAATTGAATAGACTACACAGTTGAACTAAATGACCTCTGACTCTTTCAAACTCTTAGATTAAAATATTTTCTAAAGATGAAACTCTCCTCTACTTTTTTCTTCTCTAATTTCAAATGCTGTTAAGAAATACAAATATTGATTGGCATTCCTGTGGGGCTCAACTAAAGGAAACGTTTGTTTCTTGATTAATGCCAGTGAATAAAATAAAAATACTTCAAATTGCTGATAAATTTTTTTCTAGCTAACAAGTACCATGACAGAGGATATCATACTATTTTCCAGGGAAATTATAACTAAAATATACCATTACTGTCATCTGATGCACTTACGGAAGATTCATTTTTCTCTGGGGAGTTACACTTGGTGGAACCAGATTGAAATGGGTGTGGCCAAGTGTTTATAAATGGGCTTCATCTGCTAGACATATGGAGGAAAATCATATTTTATTCACACCAAATGTGTCAAATGTAATGTGAATGACAACCAAACTCTTCCTAAAAGAAAAAGCCATCTGTGTAAGTGTAGACCTATTTTCAGAGAAAAAAACAATGACAAACTATCTCTCTCATCATACTTGCAACTATCTTTGAGTTAGTCTCCACATTTATATGTACTTTTTTTAGTTTTAGAATTTCACCCATTTATTTTTACCAGTTATTGCCTCTGCTCTCCCCTCCTGTAAATACCATGTAACCTTGTTTTATTTCTGGAGTTAAAGAGTACAGTTTGGTTGTAATGGTTCTATTTTAAAGATTATATTCCAATCTCCGTGTTTGAATCTGTGTCCTTTGTGCAATTTAATATCATTTTCCCTTAAATCACATATAAAGCATTACAGTAAACGTACAGCTGCAGTAGAAAAGGATATTCTACAGTCACTGAGAACCTTTGTTCATTTCAAAAATGAAAGGAATTTCTGTTTCTAGATGAAAATAGAAAATCAACGTATTTAGGTTTTTATTTTTATATTTTTTTAAGGCAGGAGGTACTATAAAAAAAGTTTCCATTTTTCTTTATATTTATTTAAAGTTTATAAGCAATTCATTATTTTAGACCAGAACATATGATGTCAAATTTTCTCTCCTACTGCTGAACATTGAGAATAATTATAAATATCCATTAATGCAGATTGATCATCTGAACTGACCATCCCACAGAAAACAACTGAGAAAGCGGAACAAAAATTTTAAAGAAAAAAAAAACTAATAGAAAACATGAGATCATGAGGACAGTGCAGCATTATAGTGCTAAAATGTAAAAGAAGGCAATCCAGCAAACTGGGTCCAACATTTTGAGACATTTTTTCCCAAGAGATGCTAACAGATGTCCACAGAGATGGCTGAGAAAATGAGCAGAGATTTCAATAGATTCTCAAGGCTACAGGAGTCAGAATCACAGTCCAAGACCCACCAAGAATAGAGGGTAATGGGAAACTTCCAAGAATTGGCCTCTACCCAAGACGTAAGAGTGAAAGAGATAGAAACCAGCCCTCCTAAAGATGAAAGCTCACCTTTGAGTCAGATCAATCTCTAATTAGGTCAGTGTGAAATACAGTTGCTAGTTCTCCAGGTAAATACTTGCCAAAAGCAAAGGTAAATCCTTTCTGAAGGAAAATAACATCAAACTTAGCTTCAAATTATCTCCATAATTTCTTTTTTTAGCAAATTTTATGTTTTTGAGGAAGACTAGTTTTGAGCTAACATCCGTGCCCGTCTTCTTCCTACCACAGCATGGCTTGCCAAGCGGCAGCATGTCCACACCCGGGATCTGAACCAGCGAACCTCGGCCGCCGAAGTGGAATGGATGCACTTAACTGCTGCACCACCGGGGTGGCCCATCTCCATAATTTCTAACTTTTAATTTTCAGTACTAAAGAATAATCAGACAGATGATGTGATTGGAGCGCTCACTTCGGCATCACGTATACTAAAAGAAAAGTTGATGTGATTGTAAACCAAAGGAACAATGGAAGTGAAACAAACCCATGTAAGATCTGAAAAAGAAGATATTCAGTGCTAATATCCAGGTATAAATCTAACTGGCTACAATATTTGTCATTTCTACCTGATCTTATTTAAAAAACATTGTAATCACACAGAAAAAAATAGCTTTCCTATTTTGCTCACTCTTTCCAAATTTATAAAGATTTGAATGCATAATCACTGCATTTGTTTTCCATTGCTGCTGTAACAAATTACTACAAGCTTAGTGTCGTAAAACAACACAAGTCTTACTGGACTAACGCCTAGGTATCAACAGGGCTGTGTGACTTTCTCGAAGCACTAGAGAGAATTCCTTTTCTTGTGTTTTTTGGCTTCTAGAAGCTGCCTACATTTCTTGGCTTGTGACCCCTTCTTCATCTTCAAAGCCAGCAAAAGAGGGTGAAATTCTTTTCGTATCACAACTCCCTCACACTTTTCTTCTGTCCTTTTTCTTCACTTTTAAGGAATCATGTTAGATTGAGCCCACCCAGGTAATCCAGGAGAATCTTCTCCACTTTCAAATGACCTGATCTGCAATTGCCTCTGAACCCTTAGTTTTCTGCTGCCATCTAAGGTAACACATTTATAGGTTACGGAAATAGGGCGTGGACAGTTTTTAAGAGGGAGCAGGGGTGCATTCTTGTTCTTCCTACCATAGACACCAATATAGATTTCCTTTTCGTATTATCCATTTTTTTCTGCTAACTAAATTTGAATATCCATTTCCATATTATTTGTGAAACTCCATATGCAAAGAGCAAGGCATCTTGTATTCTCTAAAAAAATGATTGTAGATATTGAAGCTAAATATTGACGTAGTCAAAAATGATGGAATCTGATTTAAGGATGCTGTTCTCAATAAATTTCTTCAACTTTGCACACAGGTCACTAATCCCTATTTGTTCACACCGTGCCCTCATTCATAAAGACGTGAGTGGTTAGGGCACTGTGATAGGAGAGCCTGAACCTGAAGAATATTGTGGAATGCTGTGCTGGGGGATGAGACTTAACTTTCTGATCTCTCTCTTTATTAGACATGCATAACTCTGAGAATGGTTTAAAGCAACATATTTCTTCTCCTTTCTGTTATTTTTTGTCTGCTGTGAGAAAAGACCTCTTAAGTTTACGACATTTCTCAGCTAAGATCATTCAAGCCTTGAAATTTAGGTAACTTTGGTTAAAACTCCTATTCCATGTTCCTCAGAAGTGAGAAATTCTACCCAAGATCTTGACAAGATGCAAAGTACTTTGTGTCCTTAGTCATCTCTGTCTCTGGATTGCTGTTTCTTCTACTTTTGTCTTTAATTCACTCCCAGTGAAGACAGAGGAGAAACTTTTTTAAAAAAATTTCAGGTGTACATTGTAATATATTTCGAATTCTGTGTAGATTACATCATGTTCACCACCCAAAGACTACTTACCATCCATCACCACACACATGTGCCTAATCACCCATTTTCCCCTCCTCTTTCCCCACTTCCCCTCTGGTAACTACTAATCCAATCTGTATTGCCATGTGTTTGTCATTGTTTTTATCTTCTACTTATGAGTGAGATCATACGGTATTTGAATTTCTCCCTCTGACTTATTTCACTTAGTGTAATACCCTCAAGTTCCATCCATGTTGTCACAAATGGCCCAATTTCATCATTTCTTATTGCTGAGTATTATTCCATTGTGTATATATATCACATCTTCTTCAAACCTTCGTCCCTTGATGGGCACCTAGGTTGCTTCCAAGTCTTGGCTGTTGTGAATAATGCTGCAATGAACATAGGGGTGCAAGTATCTTTATGCCTTTGTGTTTTCAAGTTCTTTAGATAAATACCCAGCAGTGGAATAGCTGGATCATATGGTAGATCTATTCTTAATTCTCTGAGGAAACTCCATACTGTTTTCCATAGTGGCTGCACCAGTTTACACTCCCACTAGCAGTGTACGAGGGTTCCCTTCTCTCCACATCCTCTCAACACTTTTTGTTTCCTGTCTTGTTAATCATAGCCATTCTGATGGGAGTGAGGTGATATCTCACTGTAGTTTTGATTTGCGTTTCCCTGATAGTTAATGATGTTGAACATCATTTCATGTGTCTGTTGGCCATCTGAATATCTTCTATAGAGAATTGTCTGTTCAGATCTTTTCCCCATTTTTTTTGTTTTGTTTTGTTTTTGAGGAAGGTTAGCCCTGAGGTAACTGCTGCCCATCCTCCTATTTTTGCTGAGGAAGGAAGGCTGGCCCTGAGCTAACATCCATGCCCATCTTTCTCTGCTTTATATGTGGGACACCTGCCACAGCATGGCTTGCCAAGTAGTGCCATGTCCTCACCTGGGATCCGAACTGGCGAACCCCAGGCTGCTGAAGTGGAATGGGCGCACTTAACCAATGAGCCACCGGGCTGGCCCCTTGCCCATTTTTTAACTGGATTTTTTTTTGTTGCTGAGATGTATGGGTTCTTTGTATATTTTGGATATTAACCCCTTATCTGATATATGGTTTGCAAATATCTTCTCCCGATTTTTAGGTTGTCCTTGCGTTTTGTTGATGGTTTTCTTCGCTGTGCAGAAGCTTTTTAATTGGATGCAGTCCCATTTGCTTATTTTTTCTTTTGTTTCCCTTGCCTGGTCAGATATGGTATTTGACAAAACGCCGCAAAGACCGATGTCAAAGACTGTACTGCTTATGTTTTCTTCTAGAACTTTCATGGTTTCAGATCTTATATTCAAGTCTTTGATCCGTTTTGAGTTAATTTTTGTGGATGGTGTAAGATAACGGTCTACTTTCATTCTTTTGCATGTGGCTGTCCCGTTTTTCCAAGACCATTTATTGAAGAGACTCTCCTTTCTCCATTGTATGTTCTCAACTCCCTTATCAAAAATTAGTTGTCCATATATGTGTGGGTTTATTTCTGGGCTTCTGCTCCTGTTCCACTGATCTGTGAGTCTGTTTTCATGCCAGTACCATGCTGTTTTGGTTACTACGGCTTTGTAGTATATTTTGAAATCAGGGAGTGTGATACCTCCACCTTTGCTGTTTTTTCTCAGGGTTCCTTTGACTATCCATGGTCTTTTGTTGTTCCATATAAATTTTAGGATTTTTTGTTCTATTTCTGTTGAAAAATGTTGTTGTAACTTTGAGAGGGATTGCATTGAATCTATAGATTGCTTTAGGAAGTATGGACATTTTAACTATGTCAATCCTTCCAATCAAAGAGCACAGGATATCTTTCCATTTCTTTGTGTCTTCAGTTTCTTTCAACAATGTTTTATAGTTTTCAATGTACAGATCTTTTACCTCTTTTGTTAATTTTATTCCTAGGTATTTTAAACTTTTTGTTGGGATTGTAAGTGGGATTGTATTCCTAATTTCTCTTTCTGCTACTTCATTATTAGTGTATAAAAACACAACTGATTTTTGTACATTGATTTTGTATCTTGCAACTTGACTGTATTCATTCATTATTTCTAAAAGTCTTTTAGCGGCTTCCTCATGGTTTTCTATATATAAAATCATGTCATCTGTAAATAGTGACAGTTTCACATCTTCCTTTCCAATTTGGATCCCTTTTATTTCTTTTTCTTGCCTGATTGCTCTGGCTAGGACTTCCAGTACTATGTTAAATAAGGGTGGTGAAAGTGGGCATCCTTGTCTGGTTCCTGTTCTTAAAGGGATATTTACAAGTGTTATATCCTCTTGTTGGATTGTTCCCTTTATCATTATGTAGTTGCCTTCTTTTCATTCATATCATTATGTAGTTGTCTCTTGTTACAGTTTTTGTTTTAAAGTCTATTTTGTCTGATATAAGTATTGCTACTCCAACTTTCTTTTCTTTGCTATTTTCATGGAGTATCTTTTTCCATCCCTTCACTTTCAGTTTGAGAGTGTCTTTAGGTCTGAAATGTGTCTTTTCTATGTAGCATATATATGGGCCATGTTTTTTATAAAATTGGTCATCCTATGCCTTTTGATCAGAGCATTTAGCCCACTGATATTTAAAGTAGCTATTGATAAATATGTATTTATTTCCATTTTGTTATTTTTTTCTGGATGTTTTAATCGTTCTTCCCTGTTCCTTTCTTATTCTCTTGCGCTCTTCCCTTGTGGTTTGATGGCTTTCTTTAGTAATATGTTTGATTTCCTTTCTCTTACTTACTTGTGTATTTATTAGATGTTTTTGGTTACATTTGTGATTACCATGAGGTTCATATATAATATTCTACATATATAGCAATCTATATTGAGTTAAAAGTCTCTTTAGTTTGACCTCTTTCTAAAAGCTCTACTCTTTTACTCCCCTCCTCCCACATTTTATGTTTTTGAAATCATATCTAACCTCTTACTTTGTATGTGTCTATCCATTACCCTCTTATCACTGAAATAGATAATTTTAGTACTTCTGTGTTTTAACCTTCAGATTATCTTCATAGGTGGTTGATCTGCTACTTTTACTGTATTTTTGTCTTTACCAGTGATTTTATTGCCTGTTTTTATAAAAATAGTATTGTTGTTTTTATTTGTGTTCTACTCTTTCCACTTAAATAAGTTCCTTTAGCATTTCTTGTAGAACTGCTTTCTTGGTGATAAACTCCTTTAAATTTGCTTATCTGGGAAATTCTTTATCTCTCCTTACATTCTGAATGATAACATTGCCAGGTAGAATATTCTTGGCATTAGGTATTTCTTTTCAACACTTTAAATATATTGTGCCACTCCCTTCTAGCCAGTAGGGTTTTGACTGAGAAGTCAGCTGTTAGCCTTAGGGGGTTTCCTTTGTATGTCACTTGTTGCCTTTGTCTTGCAGCTTTTAGTATTCTCTCTTTATTTTTAATTTTGGACACTTTAATTATAATGTGTCTTGGTGTGGGCCTCTTTGGGTTTATCTTGTTTGGTGCTCTCTGTGCTTCCTGTACTTGGATGTCTGTTTCCTCCCTTAGACTAGGAAAGTTTTCACCTATTATTTCTTCAAATAGATTCTCTGCCCCTTTGTCTCTCTCTCTTCTTCTTCTGAGACACCTATAGTACAAATGTTAGTGTGCTTGATATTGTCCCTGAGTTCCCTTAGACTGTCCTCATTCTTTTTAATTCTTTTTTCTTTTATCTGCTCAGCTTGGGTGATTTCCTCTAGTCTTTTGTGCAGCTCACTGATCCATTCTTCTGTATCATCTACTCTACTATTGAGTCCCTCTAGTGAATTTTTCACTTCCAGTATTGTAGTCTTCATTCTGATTGGGTCTTTTTTATATTTCCCAATTCTTTGTTGATGTTCTTGCTGTGCTCATCTAGTCTTCTCCCAAAATCAGTGAGCATCCTTGTGAGTTTTTGTTTGAACTCTTAGTCAGGTAGATTGTTTATCTCTGTTTCATTTAGTTCTTTTTCTAGGATTTTGTCCTGTTCCGTTGCTTGGAAAGTATTCCTTTGCCTCCTCATTATGCATTTTTCTCTGTGCTTATATCTATGTATTAGGTGAGGCTGCCATATCTCTTGATTCTGGAGAAGGGGCCTTATGTAAGAGATGCTTTTTGAGGTCCAGCAGTGTGCTTCCCTCTTGTCACCAGTCCAAATGTCCCAGTAATGAACCCTGTGTGGGCTACATGTGTCCTTCTGTTGTAGCAGGGTTGTTCTTGCTGCAGGTGCCCAGGAAATCTAAGCTTTCCCCCATAGACCAGCTGGTTGTCAGTAAGGTTTGGGGAGCCCCAGTACAGCTGGCTGCAAGTTCTAATAGCACACTTCTGTTGCAGTTTTTCTGTTAAGTGAGTAGAACCCCAGGGTGGCTGGTTTCTATGCTCAGGGCTTACAATTGCTGTAGGCCTCTGGCATTAAATCCTGTTGTCAGCTTTCTTGGGATTGTAGCTGAGTGGGGCTGGCCCCAGGCACGAGAGTACCCAATTGTTTCAGGCTTTGGCAGGTGGGGCCAATCCCCATGTGGCTGTGTGTGAAGCACAGGTCTTCTGCCACTGATAAGCCCCATACCTCACAGGTCCACACACACTGGCCACACACTCCTGACACCCTGGAGTGTACCCAGTCACCCCACTCCAGAGGCCCCCACACTCTCCGCCAATGCCTCCCATACTCCACCTGCTCCTCACACAGGCCCTGCCCCACAGAGGTGGACACACTCACCTGCCTGCAGAGGATTGAGGCACCAAGTCTATGCAGGCTTACAGGTAGCCTGAAGGCTTGCTGTTGGGTGGGGCCAGTCCCTAGGGCTGGTTGCCTGCCTTGGCTGAACTGGATTAAATCAGTGCTCTAGTGGGTGTGGTGGAGCCCTGGGCTAACAGGCCAGGGAAAGAACTCCAACCTCTGTACTAGATCACAACAATGGCTACTGCAAAAGTCTCAGTCTCTGGAGATGTCTCATCTCTCACCAAGATGCACTCAGAGCTTACCAAGTGAGTCTCTTTTCACCAAAATACTGTGCACCTTTCTTTCTGGTGATTCTGGGTTGCTTTCTGAAATGGGTGAATTTGCGCATGGACCCTTTAAGAGTTGGGTTTTTCCACTTATGTTGATAGCTTTTCTGGGGATATTCCCTGCTGTAGTTAATAGCCAGCAAAGGCAGATGTTATGAGACTCATCTCAGTTGTGCCGAGTCTGAAGGATGCTTATAGCAGTAACGTGCCCCCACTCAGGTCCCCACTCCTCCAGAGAAGGCTGCATACCTTAGGGTTACTCCAAGCCAGACAGCTGTGAAACTCCACAGCCCACAAAGTTGTTTTTTTCTCTCCAGAAGGAATCCTGCCTCTTCCTTTTATCCAGTTCTCAGTTCTCTCTCCGGGATAATTTTTCCAAGAATAGTTGTAACCTGGTTGTGTTCACAGGAGGAGGTGAGTTCAGGGTCTGCCTACGCCACCATCTTGATGAGAACTCTGAAACTTCCACTTTTATTTTTATTTTTATGAAATAAGCAAGCAAATAAATAAATAAGGCCCAATCACAGGAAATACTTGTGGGCTAGGAAAAAAAAGCTATTTGTGTTCATGCATGTGTATGTTTTTGTGTGTGTTGATGTCTGTTTTTCAAGGTTGTGGAAATAACATAGGTTTTGCTCAGTAAATGTCGGGAACTTGGGAAAACTTGAGTGACCTTGGGGAAGTCATTAACTGTTCTAAACTTTACTCTCCTTATCTATAAAATTGCAATAACACCATCTAATTTTAAGGGGTTATTTCAAGATATAAACTGGAATAAGTATATATGTTTCGACAAATAATAGACATTCAACAAATAATATCTATTATTGGGGCAGAGTTATTTTCCTGAATTGATGAGAGATTCTGTTTCAACCTAATATCTATAGAGAGATTAATTTTTATTATAAGTTAAAGTAAAATCAATTGCTTTCCAAAAATACTATATAGTTATTTGACCTATAACTACGGATTTGTTATAGCACATAAAATTCGTGAAGGAATTTGTTGTAGATAATAGAAATTAAAACACTATTATTCTGTAAAATCTAGTTGCTTCATTTCATATGGGAACAGACTTTCAACTGTTTCCAATGTGCACTCTCAAAGGATATCTTGAATACTGAAAAAGTTTAAAAATATTTTACCTTTTCTTTGTGATTCCCTAACCCTGACACCCAGCTGTACCGTATACATGCGCATATACCCTTGTCAGCAACCACAAAGGCAGTCAATCTAGGCATGCAGATATTTTTCTCTTTAGTGTAGCCAAGAAAAACGCATTTAAAAAAAATAATGAATTAAAGAATTATATCTATTAACTACAGAACAAGTTCATTCTCTATGTGGCACATAATTTAAGTGATATGAAATTATTTTTATGAAAACATGGCTGCTTCTCTTCCCAGATGTTGGCTTTGTTACATCCTTTGCCTTGATCCTCTCTTCTCAATTCTCCTATTCACTTAACTATTTCTTGAACAAACATCAACATAATATTATAAGATGTATATATTCACTGCCATCAAGATCATTTACTTGAGTTGTTATTTTACTTACTACTTTAATATTACATATTCTTGAATCTAAATCTCAACATGTACAAAATTGAACTCACTATACAGCTACAAACAGACCTTGAAAATGTTTGGATTTCTTTAAAGATTTTTTGGTTTTGATGTAACTCTGTTTGCCTTATTCTAATTTATGCAACATTAACTTTATACACTACCTTAACAATCCCCATTAAAGGCCCCTACAATACAAGAAATTAAGTTACCATTTGCTGAAAAATAAATTGATGAGTTGATTGAATAATATAGGTGAAACTTAGATATGCATAAAAGCCTGTTCCATTTATTGACTTATAAACACTTTTCATATGTGTGAACACATTTTAAGCTTCAAAGATTATTTTCTTTGTTTTATTTGGTTATTTTCTTTGAATTATTTTAATTCAGCCCTGGAAGAAGATTATTTTCTAATTTATAAGGGAACTGTAATAATGATGAGAAAGAGATAGCACTTCACTGTCCCATGTTAATCTTTGGTCTTATTAAACTACTCTAGCATTAGAAATGATGATATAGTGAGGAGTGCAGAATGAAGAATGAAGACAAAATTGCAGAATCAGGTTTATTTTGATTGGTCCAAATCCTAGAATAATTTAATTATAATATAAAAGGGACATTAAGTATCACCTATGGAAACCCATCCATTTTATAGCTAGGAAACTGAAAGTATGGAAATGGTATTCTTTTTTGAGGACCATACATGTAAATATAATATATCATTGTAGAGTTTGGACTACTAGAAAATTGTCTCCAATACGTAAAATATCCTTATCATCTATTTTCACACAGGAATATTTCTTAAAATCCCACCTCAAAACTTGTCTCAAGTATTTGCATAAATGAAGCAGACACATATTGACGTATTTATTATAATTGCATATTTTAAATTTGGATTTCTGGTATAAACATAAGTTTTAAAAATAAATTTTATAGTGTTGTTCTTTTACAACCTAAAGACTCTAAAAGAAATAACACGTAACATTTAAGGACTGGTCCGAGAAAGACGATCTAATTCTGTCATTGAAATATCAGTAAGGAATAGCAGAAAGTTTAGCAGGAAAGATTGAGCTTAATTTTTAACATATTTTCATATTTAGATCATATGGGAAAACCCATAGATTTTGTGTTAAATTGACCTTTTGTTGAATAATATAACAAAAGAAATTGCTGTGATCTTCTGCAGGACATTGTCTTCACTGACATTTATATGTCAAGCATCATTTCACCTTGAAAAGCCTGTTGCTCCTAACAGTCCAAAAGAGCATTATTTTATAGACTTATCCTACAAAGCAGACTTATAAAAACTGTAGAACAAACATTGATTTGGTGATTACAGGAATCATAAATAATACAATTTAAAAACATCAATGGTATAATGCACTCTTATTCAGAAGAGTAAAACCCTTATTCCAATGTCCTTTCATGAAAGAAAACTTCAAAGTCTTGTGGCTATCTACAACTTCAAAATAATTCATCTCAGACTGGCAGGTCTCTGGTGGCTATATTAGAGTTAATCAAGTTGATAAAGGCAAATAGTGTCTTTCCTTGCCAGTGAACAGAGGAATTTAAGCCATGTCTTCCATACTCATCTTTGATTCAAGGTAATGGAAAATATCTTTTTCCATTAATTATTTAAATCTCCAAGCATCTTTTGCTACCTGAGAATATGCAACAATGCACATGGAATATTAAAATGTTATTTGAACCTACTGCATTTTTCAAAGCACTATCTTAACCTGATGATTATTTTCATTGCCAATTTTTATGCTGATTCATATATCTTAATCCTGAATAAATTATATCTTTGATAAGTTTATGCAGAATACTTTCTCTCAAATGCAAAGGGTTTTTGTCCCTATAGTCCTTAATAAATATCTTCTTTGATGAACTTAAGACAGCAAAACAGGTACTGACAGAAACAATGAAAACATCCTATAGTGTAAGCAACTTTTCTAGTTTTCAGTAACAAAATAGTGATAAAATTTGCTTGTGATCTGAGAAAACATACCTGTTAAGACATGTATACATTTATTCAATCATTCAATTTTCCAAAGGTTACTGAGCCTCCAAAATGGAGCTGTACTATGCAAAATAAAAAATATATCCTTTGTTTTTAAAGACCTTTCAGCTGAGTAGAAGGAAATATATATATACTATTTAATTAAATGTAGAAAATGTTCCAAGACATTTTTAAAAAGCAGGGGGTGCCAATGAAGTATGTGGATACGTAGAATAATTGTTACATTTTAATTAATGAGTGTATTCTAAAGTCAATGCTTATGTTGACATAAAGTCAAAAACATTAAAAATCTCTTAAACCATTGAAAAATGCTTTATACACATTTTTGTGTAAAGTCTGATGCACGCAGAAATATGGTGAAACTCTTGAGATGGGATAAAGGAAGGAAATGAAGGAATGTCTTGTAGCAGATCTGGATATTTGATCCACGCTCACTTTAAGCCAACTTAGAAGTGGCTTATAGAACAATAAGAAGATGGGTGAAGATTCTAAATTTTTTGCTTGCCTATAGTGTTTGCAACATTTCAATTTTAATACTAAGCCTTATTAAGCTTAACATAACCACATTTTTTGTTTATTTTTATAAGGATCACATAAGTTAGTGAGGTTGGCTTTTCAGCTAGGTTTAGGAGTCTTGAGGAAATTCAAATGTGCATGTAGCATAACTAATCTATATCTGTATCTCTATCTATCTCTCTGATCTTGGCTAGGGTCAAGTGTTGAATCTTCCTACTCAATACTCGATCTGAGGTTTGAGAGATGAGAAGCCTTTAGCCAAGCAGGGAAATGAGCTGAAGCACTCACTGGTTAGCTCACACGAAGGCACCCAGGCATGGGAAACACAGCATTGCCAAGGCACAGCAAATTGTTCCAGGTGCCTGGAGCACAAGTGTGAGGGGAAACGGCCAAATGATGAGGCTGGAGAACTAATCACGAGGCAGATTGTCCAGGGTCTGGTATGCCACGCTATGGGATTTGAATGTGGTTCTGAAGGTAACAGGGAGCCATTCATCAAATAAAACTCAACTCATCATATGAAATTAGAAACTAGGGCAAAAAAAGAATAAAAGAAAATGGCTATTAGCATATTTTACCTTCTCCGTGTAATAATCAGTTTTCAAAAGATAAGGCAATATTAGTAGCAGTAAACGTGGCTCATCTTATCTTTTTACCTAGTAGAGAAGCTTCAAAGCAATGATGCAGTCAAGAGTGAAATCATATCTGGTAATTCAGTAACAGTGACACATTAGAACATGAGTATACGATGGTCCTGTGGGAGGGAGCATCCAAGCAAGACTCTTCAGTTACAGACAACTAAAATATTTCAAAAATTTGAAGTAATTCATATTACTTTCTAAGCCCTTGGGGTTTGAGATACTGTATTTGAATGGCTCTAGACCTTCAAAAAAGTCCTTCAATTGAGGACTGAGGTGTAGGTCCTTCAGTTAAATTGCCAGTGAATATCTCGTATGGGTCAGATCTAGTGCATCAAGGGGCATTAGTTCAATTTTGGTTGACAAGATAAATGTAAATAAAAATTTACATCTAAGATGGCCAGAAAAGTTTTGAACCCAGGCTCTACCATTTATTAACAATATGATCTTGCGAATGTTGATCGTTACTAACGTTTATTTCTAAATATGAGAAAGGGAGTGATACCCATCTTTTAATGTTCTTGAGAAGATTAAGTGAAATTAACATGTACAAATGTGCTAGATCAAATAACGAAAATAATATAAATCAGTACTTCTTTAAACGTATCTTGAATGATAGACATTATTAGTGGCTTTAGACATAGTATAAACAGAGATCAATGTCATCTTGTGGAGTCAAGAGAAAGCTTTATCGAAGAGGTAAAACTCACACAAACATACACAAAATGCCTCAGTGATTCTTTTTTAACTTATGTCACATTGTTAAGGTTATACTATCACACAGAGAAAATCAATTAGGAAGGTGTTTAAAAGCAGACCAAAACTTTAAGAGACTGAAGAACTACAACAAAAGAAAGGTGGACTCTACACTGTAATTGCTATTCTTATACAAGCTACTGTTGTCGTTGTAAAATAGAACTGGGTAGATTTGATCTTGCCATGAGTAACTGCCTTCCTAAAGGAAAATGTTCACCTGTATGCGATGAATTACAATGTCCTAGGGTACAACTTGGTAAATTGCTGCTTCTTAGCATTGACTGCAACCCTTGCAGAGAAATAAAATTATTGTGTGAACTGTATTTCACTAGAGCTAGTGAACTCTGTGTTCCCTGACAAATTATTTTCTATAGGATTAATGTAGCAAAACAAACCTGCACGTTTATGATATAGTATCTTTTTTCTTATAAAATGATTCAGAGGTTTCTATTTACTTAAAGTTATGCATACTGTCAATCCATTTGAAAGAGTTAAAAACGAAAGAGAGCACTATTCTTTCACTACTTAGGTGTGAATTCCGTCAGAAAGAAAGGAATCAATAGCATCAGAGAATCAGGATCAATAGCAGGGAATTTTACACCAAGCCTAGAGTATATTTCTTTAGAAATACTGTATGGGTTAATTGAAACACTTTGAGATATTCTTGAATATTTATCTCATGCATTAAAATTTATTCACTCTTTTTCCTGCATATTTCTTTGAGACTTAACACTACCAGAAATGCACAAAAAAGATGTGTATTTTGTCAAGTTACAGGATTGATATTCTTGCTTGTGAAAGTAGCGTAAGGAAGCCCTGAGAGGCCTCGTGATTTTTGTAAATGTATATTTAAGATAAACTGGAGGATTAATTTTGCAATGGCATTTTAATGATTAAAAATGTATATGCAAAGTGCCCTAATTGACAAATACTAGGAACGTGATAATCAGACGTCTGAAACAACATGATGTAAAATGAAATTGAACTTATGCATAACTTCCTTTTATTATGATTTATGCACATCTATAAAATATTCCTACTTTATCTCCACCTTGATAGGAAGCTCTTGATTATAGTTGATGAATTTTTGCTGAAGCTCAGATAATAGCACATTATTCCTAATCTTACTGTCAATACAGCTTTAGGATATTTTATCACAGTAACAGCCCTCTGGGATCCATCCAGAAGAATTTCTTCAAAGTCCATCCATTATGCACCGAAAGCACACAAGTACCTTTTTCTCTGCATCATCTGTAAATTCTTAACTACATTTTTGACAGACTCTTTGTATGAAGAATTAAGAGAAATCAATTCCTATACATATTTCTGCTTGAGTTATCTTATTCTTTAACATTCCTTCTATGCCCGATCAACTGCAATTTTCCAACTATCTAACACCAATGAGAGAAAAAGGACCCAAAATAATTGAGGAGCTGTGGGATCTTGAGGATTTTAGCACTAAAGAACTCAGAAATCCTAGATTTCAGTGCTTATCTGAGAAAATAATTACTTATTTTCCTCATCTGTAAAGTGGTAATTGCTTTATTCATTCATTCATTTGACTTTAAGGCAGTCATTCTTTGCTATAATAAATCTTTATTTTGAGACTACTAAGTACCAAAAACTAGGCCATACTTTGGAGGACCCAAGAGGGAACAAGCCATGATAATTGCCCTGAAGATGTTTATAATCCATTAAAGCAGTGGATCTTAAACTTTCTTGATCATTAATTCCATATCTATATTTTATTTAGAATTTATCCTCTGATACATCTGTAGTCATATTAATATTGCTAATAGTAATATCAAAACTTTTAAAACTTTCATCTTAAAAAAAGATATTATTAAATTAATATTTTGAACATAATTTATTTATCCATGTTATAAAATAGTTTTATTCTTTATAAAATATTATTGGCAACGTTTTAAAATAGAAAACTTTGAATATTATATGATCTTGTAAAATATAGAATAAATCTTGTGATATAATTATTCTAGAGTTTTAATCTAAGTTTATTTGAAGTTTTAATTTTTAATGGCTTTCAAAACTGAGTATTTTACTTAAAAATGATAAATAGGCCCTCATGTAAAGAGTATACCGTTGACATCACTTACTAAATATGAACACTCTGTTTTGATTTCCTGCATCAGTCACATAAGAATTTAAAATAGTTAGCTAATACATTTCTACTTTTGATAATATCAATTAGTTTTCTGACTAAATATTCGGAGAGTGCGGTATGTACAAATGTTCAATAAGTGATCCAAACTCCAATGCATTCTTTCTTTTCAATGATTTTCCTGTACAGGTTAATGTCATATGTCTTAATTTATTTTCAGAATATATATGCCAATGTGGCTGTTTGCTACAGATTTCAGCCTTGTAGCGTATATACATATATATATATATATATAAACATTCTCTTCTTAAATGTTTTTTTTCCCTAAAAAGCAATCACATTCTCCTTCATTTTCAAAACTACACTGAGACTCAAAGCATTAAGTTTGGACTGTTTTATGTAACATACTATTGACAGCTATTTGTCATCAAAGATAAGGAAGACAATTTGTAAGACTTGTTTTTTTGTACAGAAAAAACCATGAATGATTTATCACAGAGTTCAATAACAAATTTAAGTTAGAATGTTATTTTGATGTAAATTTAGACTACAAAAAATTTACTAAAATAGCATGGAGTTCCCTGATCCACTAAGATTTTTTTCCACCCCGGATCCAGTTCAGGATCCCATATTGCATCAGTTCCCTACCTGCTTCACATCCTTCATGAGACAGTTTAAGTCTTTCTCCTTTTTTCATGATCTTGACATTTTTAAGGAGTGTTAGCCATTATTTTCTAGAATGCCCCTCAATGGAGATTGTCTGTTTTCTCACGATTTGACTGAGGTTCTCTGTTTTTGGCTAGAGTACCACAAAAGTGATGTGATAGGGAGCATACGATAATAAATACGTCTCCCTCCAGTTCATGTTAACTTGATCTTTTTGTTAAGAGGAAGTTTGTTCGTTTCTGAATTATAAAGTTACCATTTTAATATTTCTATAACAAACAACATGGGGTACATACTTTGATAGTATGAAAATATTGCATTTCCCCTCAAGTATTTTAGCTTTCATTGGCGGATCTTACCTGCAACAATTATTACCGTAGTGTCCTAACAGTGATTTTCTCTTTACCTTATTCCATTATACTTTTATTAATTAGAATGTTCTGTAAGTCTCAGCTGTCCCTTCTTCCTAATTTATGCATTTATTCAATTATTTATATCAATATGGACCCATGGATATTTATTTTATACTATAGGTTCTATTACAATACAACCAAAATTTATTTCATTTCTTAAATTGTTCCAGCTTTTGCCACTGGAAGCTCTCTCTTATTACCTCCTGTGTCTTTTCAACATACCCCCCAATTTTTTAAAATACTTCCTCTTACAAGTTTCTCCAGGCTCATTTTATATTTTCTCATCCACAGCACTGGGATCTAACAATTTTCCAAGGATCCCTGGTTCCTTTTACCAAGGAGGAAGGAATTTAGATAACTAGATCTGGGCAGTAAGTGTGTTCAGTGCTATTGGGGTGTCATTGCTCTTAGATCCTAAGAAATATAAGCACATATACTAGCCTATCTATCTATCCATCCATTCATCCATCACATCTATCTTTAAAATACATTAGTTCATATTGATACCTTTGATTCCATCCCAATACCAAATCTTTCGTGCTTTCTCCCATTTCTTGTTTGTTAACATCCTTCTCCATTAGTGAAAAACATGGCTTTCATTGTCTACAATATAATAATTATTTGTTCAAGCCAAGCAAACACATAAGTTTCAGAATTTCTTACAAATTTGCTAAGTACATTACAGTACATGTGTATAGGTTTTTTTTTCTTTCAGTAGCCTTCAGTATCATTTCTTAATACTATTTGACATGTTACTTGGGTTAGTTAATTTCTTCCTTGCCCTGTAAGGTATAGTTATGTTATTCATTTATTATAGAGTTGGGTTTATGCATACCAATTTGTATTTAATTTTGGAGAATTTTTCCAAACATTTTGAGATTTTTCAAACATATGTTAATTTAAATTTTAATTACATTTTAGTGGGAGAACATACTTTGTATGATTTTATTTTATTTAATGTGTTAAGGTTTGTTTTTCAGGCCAGAATATAGTCTCTTTGTATAAATGTTCCACTAAATACATTTAACACATTGAATATGTAGGAAATAATCTATATTTATATAGATATAGTCTGCTGTTGCTAAATGGAGAGTTCTATAAATATCACATACTAGAAGGTACACAGTGTTTTATAAATATTCTTTATCCTTACTGATTTTCTCTACTTGTTTTGTCTAACACTGAAAGGAGTGTCTTGACATTTATATTTGTGGATTTGTCCATTTCTCCTTTCAGTTCTATCAGTTTTTGCTTCATATATTTTAAAGCTCTGTTCTTAGGTGCATACATATTTAATATTGTCATGTCTTTTTGAAGACTTGACCACTTTATGGTTTTGTAACGTCCCTTCTCTCTACCTTTAGCGTTCTTCATAAATTTATTAATGCACTGATAGTTTTCTCAGCTGTAGTCGTGATGGGTGTACTCATCCACCTTTTGAAGGAGTTCTCCACCTCCTTTACTAAGGTTTCACATTTCAGTGTCTCCAGGCCTCTACAGGTGTAGTTTGGGGCCCTGCGTAATGTATTCCTGCTTCTCTCCCAATGTTAGGGCTTTTTCTTTGTTTGTTTGTTTTTATAATGTTTCATTCCCCTAATTGCAGTAGGTTCTCAAAAATAACCTATGGAAAACAGACTAACTTGCCCTTCCTCCTATAGATTAAGGCTTTGTTCCTGGAATAGATAGTGGAAAAAGGTCTATGCAGAGTTTGTGCCCCTCTTGCAGTGACTAAAATTCACCAACCTCAGGCCTCTGCCATGAGGGATGCTTTGTCAGGCCTCTTTCCAATGTTTTTTTAAAAATTGAGCATCATGTGGGGTTTGTAGAGAAAATTCCTCAAAAGGATGTTTACCTCACCCAAAGTCTATGCCTCATGCTCCCACGCTCCATTCATAACAGCCCGCATTAGCCTCTACCAAGTCAGTCACTATTCTAGCTGAGACCTTCTTACCAGTGTCTGTCTGCATCTACCAGAAACAAGCAGACGTTCTTCGTTTCTTCCCATCTTATTTTGCCTGCTCTCATGAAGCTAGTTGCTTTCCCTGTAAACTCAGCTCTTTGACGGGTTCAAAGAAGTTCGTGAACTTATATTTTGATCACCTTTTTGTTTTTGTTGTTATAACAGTAGCAGTGAATTCTACGTCTTTGAGTGCAAATTGGAAGTTCAATAACTCTTCTAAGTGATTCCTCATGAGATAACTATTAATCTTTGTTGTAGAAAAAAGAAAATAATTATGGTCATTTCCCAGATCTATTAAAGTATCATAAATATTCACACTTTAAAATAACAATCTATAAATCCAATGATCAAGCATATGTAAATTATAATGTATAAAATGCATTAAATCTGAAGAAAACTGTCAGAATGATGCAGTTCACCACTTTGTGCTTTGTAATTCTCTTTAGAATCTAATCCTGTAACGAGAGGCGAAGCATGTCTTTGAGCTGAGACCTCAAAGATAACTGGCAGTTAACTAGGCAAAGGTGAAGAATGGGAAAAAATCCCAGTTACATTTAGAATTTACATTTAGATAATCTTTCTGGTTCTATTGCAAGAGAAGGACAGAATTGATATCCAGAGACATATAGCAGTTTCCGCCAAAATAAGGTTACATAGTTATATCATAAGTTGATTATTTTATTTATATAATAGCCTTTTCAATCAAATCACATTTTATATTATGTAAAATTTTAGTATTGCTGAACAAAAGATGCATAAACCCTGAATCCCTACAATTAACTGGAAGTATACATTAATCAGAAATAGGCACGTTTTGTTATCTATAACCTGAAACTCAGATGAATTAAGGCATATATTATGAATGACCCTTAGTGTCCTTTTTTGCAAAAAATTAAAGAAATGATGAATCCCATAAGTAAACGTATGGCCCTGCAGACTTTGCCTTTGCCCTTGCTACCTTTTCAAGCAACAGCTATCAAAAAATAACAAGCAGTTATACGTTTAACACAAAGTTATTTTTCTTTGGTGTTCAGTTGGTTTTCCTGAAAAAAGGTTGACATCGTTTGGGGGCTGGCCCGTGGCCTACATATTAAGTTTGGTGCATTATGCTTTTGCAGCCCAGTTTGGTTTGGGTCCTGGCCGCAGACCTACACCACTTATGGGTGGCCATGTTTTGATGGCGACCCACATGCAAAATCGAGGAAGATTGGCACAGATGTTAGCTCAGGCTCATCTTCAGCAGCAATAAATAAATATATAAATAAAGCTGCAATATATCCAAGCAAACTTGAACCACCTGTGAAGTAGAGCTAATAGAATTTATTGTATATAGTTGTAGTGAGGAATAAGCTAGATAATTTATGTAAAATGCTTAGCACAATGCTTAGAAAGCCAACTTACTCTAAATTATTGTAAGATAAGAAGAAAATAGACCAAGGTAAGAAATGAACACTTTTGTCCATTTTTCTTTTTTCTTTTTTTTCGTGATAAACTATTAGCATCATAATGATTGTTAATGTCTTTGAGAAACATTCTTAAGAGATTAAGAAATGTAACATTATGTTACATTTTGTGTTTGTTTTTATTTTTTCAAAATATATGTAATTTTCACATCTGGTAAGATTATCGTTGTCTTTAGTCAATCAAGTACATACTCTTTTTTTTTTAGTTGTTATGGGCAATACTGGCTACAAAGAGATAAGCTACAGGAGCTGCTAAAGAAATCTAGGTGCAAGATGATAGGAATCTTGGTAGTGAGTATGGAGAGAAGCAGACAAATTTGAGTGACACTTTGTAAGTAGTTTTGAAGAGTTTTATAACTAATTCATTAAAGAATTGAGAAGAAGTAGAGAATACACACAATCTTTCACCTTAGACAACACAGAATCACCCTTCAAATGAGAAGGAAAAGAAAGACAAGAATTTGTTTAATTTCTCTTAAACTGATTTTTCAAAATATTTGCTTGCTGTCTGTGAGAACCCAAGCATGTCCTGAAGTGTATGCTGTTGGAGGAGGTAATCGAGAGGATGTGACTCCTGATTGACCATCAAGCTGGGCCCAGGCAATCAGAGGTTCCTCACGCCACTCCTGTCCTTGGAACGTATACTCTGCCCACCATTTCCGCAGTGACAGCTGTTCCAAGGATGCGGCCTTGAGAGAGTAAGGTGCTGTTAAGACCATATGGAATGAATACATGACTGAACCCAACTAATGCCTCCATATAAACTTTAAAATTCTGGCCAGCAGATGCAGAGATCTACTCGTCTTGCAGCTACCCAAGATAAGCTATGTAAGTAAGTACCCTTGCTTATTAAAACCACCACCTACGCATCTGGAGTGTCTGCCTCTTTCTTTGGTCTCTCCTTGCCCTCAGCGTATGGGGCCAGTTTGCAAATCAATGTACATTTCATGCCATGTTGCGTTTCTTTTTATTTATGTTATTGCTTTCTTGTAAAAGTTGGTGCATTACCTTCTTAAAAAAACATTTAGAGACTTGGAAATTTTGCTGTTTTATTAATAATATATTCAAGAAATTGAGATTTATAGAATATGAAAGGCATGTTTATATAGCATGTTTTGAATTGCTATGGTAGTGTTTTGTCAGTTTAGCCTTATTATAGGATTTTTTAAAAATCACAAAGATGTTTATCAGGGGTTCTTTCCACTATATAAAGATTTCATAAACTGCTTTGTCTTTTTTTTTTTTTTAAGAATGGTTCAGTCTCTGTAGCTACTTTGAATAAGATATCAGAGTAGAGTTATCAATGCTTGAAAAAATCTTGGAAGTGGAAATATGCATTCAACCATTTCATATTCAAGCTCCTAATAAAATCAGTCAAAGTCAATAAAAATTATGTGGACATATTGAAAGAATATAACATGTACAGTTTATTTTGCTTAATTTTACCTGGCTCAACTATTGATCCAAATCACCATCCTTTCTTATGGGAGTCTTAAACTGTCAGATAGAGCACAGTTTTTATGTTAAAGGTTTAATAGACCAAATATAAGGAATTGTTCAAACACAGATGATCAACAGATCCCACATTTAATCTTTCCTCTTTCATTACTTTACGGGTACTTGTACTACTCTCCGTTCTGAATGCACAAAACGCTTGGTCAGCCTCTTTACTTTATCTCATAATTTTTAAACTCTAGCCCTTAGAACCAAGTAGACAAATAAATAAAAGAGAAATGTCATTCCTCTGACATTTTTGGCTGAACATCAAAAGAATAATACATACTATTTTATTTTTCACATTTACTGTGCAGAAACCCAGCCAACACTAAACTTTTTACACATAGAGGAGAAATTAAATGTCCTGTCCAACACCAACAGTCCACTTTTCCTTATGCGAGTCACTTGTTTCCCCCAAAAAATATGTTGTCATATAAATCTCTCCGTACAAGAGAATATCAAGTGGCTACGTGGTCTGCTCAGAAGAAAACTAATCCATTTCAGCCACAGCATTAAAATTTTTTCAATCAATCCAAATTTAGTATCGAAAATAAAGAGGAAAATGGCTTAATTATATTGAACAGCAAAAATAAAAACCCGGCTCCTACAAATGGAATAAGACGTAATTGTCTATTTCTTTCTCTCTCCACCATTTCTATATTGTTTTTATCTGCTCAAACTTTATTTGGTTTATTGTGTATCTTCATTTTAGAATAAAATGCTATTTTGAGGAGCAGAAATATTTTAAGTTCAATAATTCCAAAATATGAATTACTTCATGGGTATAGTAAGTATCGCATGTTATAAATCCCCCTTCCTCAAAATAGGCTGGAGCATTGACTTTCAGAAATAAGGGAGGAACAAAAAAATGTAAGCTTGGGAAAACATATTATACACAAACCCTGTGCTACTTCTAAGCCTTCCCCAACTGTATCCTTCTTTATGTCGGCTCGCACGTTACTCATGTGAAGCTGCCCCTTAACTCCTGGACTTCAGTGAAACAAATGCCATGCAGATTCTGGAATCTAACTTCATGAGCATCCCAAAGGAAAGAGTAGAGGAGATAATTCCCACTCGGGATGCCGCATAAGCAATAGGAGATGACAGATGAGAGACAGCCGGGAAATAGGTGCCTGCTCCTTCCTCTGTCACTTGCTCTGACCATTGGTTAGTTTCTCCTTTCAACCCTTCCAGAGCACATTTGTCTGCAGAGCAACTGGCTGTCAGTGTTGCTTCTCTTTGGATGGACAGAATGATAACACAATCACGCTTCTTCAGATCTTTCCCTGCTGGATTTCCTTTTTTTAATTATTATTATCCTCATCATCTTAGGCTTGCACATCTCAAAAGAAGTGTTAGTACTTTAGTTATTAATTTATGCTCTGTTTAAAGAGGAGTAAGGCTAAGGAAGAAAATAACTACTCCAATTTAGGCCACAGATGAAATGCTGTCTATAGATATCCCCATTTCTTTTATAATTTGCTTATTTTGTCTTGGGGAAAAAAAAGGAAAGAGTGAAGAGCTACACACAGGTGAGGAATTTCTTATCCACAGTCAGGTCATCTCTCACCACAGTAGTCAAGCCAGCTTTCTTTTAATCGCTGGTATATCTTTAGCATCCTTTTATTTTTCACTCATGTTTTTGTATTTAAAGTGTGTTTCTTGTAAGCTGATATAGTAAGAGGTTTCACTTTTATTCAATCTGGAAATCTCTGCCTTTCATTTGGAGTTTTCAGACTATTTATATTTAATGTGAATATCTATATGGTTTGGTTTGAATTTATCATCTTGCTATTTGCTTTCTATTTGTCTCATCTCCTCTTCCCCCTGACCCTTCCTCTATTTCGTCCTTCTGTTTGGTTTAATTGAATGTATTTTCATGATTGATTTTTATGTGTTTTATTTGCTTCTTACTTCTATCTCTCTCTTTTTTTTAAATAATTTACAATCATTGTTCTTGGGTTTACAGATTAAAACTTTAATATATCACAGTGTGCCTTCTAGCAACAGCCTACCACTTTACATACAGCATACGAATCTTAACAAAGTATGATTCCAATTACTCTTGCAGCTTCTGCTACATTGTATGTGCTATGTCATTGTTTTATTTTTATTATAAATAATTTTTTTGCTTAGGAAGATTCACCCTAAGCTAATATCCATGCTAAACTTCCTCTTTTTTGTATGTGAGCTCCTGCCACAGCATGGCCACTGACAGAGCAGTGGTGTAGGTCTGTGCCTGGGAACTGAAGCTGGGCTGCCAAATTGGAGCATGCCCAACTTAACCAGTAGTCCACTGTGTCTGGCCCCTGTGCCATTTTATTATATTGTATAAACTCCACAATCTATTGCTATTATTTTTCCTTTAAACACTTAAAGATCTTTTAAAGATATATAAAAATATTTTAAAATATTTTCCTTTTTCATTGCTTTTCCTTTTTTAGGTTCATCCTAATTCCATTCACATCCTTTTTTCATGCACCTAAAGAGCTTTCTTTCTTTTTGCCTGCTGTGTTGTCCAGCTGGTGATGTATTATTTCAAACTCTGTATTTCTGAAAATGTTTTTATGTCAGTTTTTTAAAGTCAATTTTGGTGTGTACATAAGTCAATTTTATTCTTCCTTTTCTATTAGAATTTTTGGAATATTGTCCCATTGTCCTCTGCCTTAAGTTGTCATCTGTTCTTCTAATTTTGATTCTCTGTATATGTGTCTTTTTCCTCTAATGCTTTCAATATTTTCTCTTCATAGCTGCTTTTCAGCAAAGTTGCAACAGAGAACATATGGCCAGGAAAGCCTAAAATATTTACTATCTAGCTTTCAAGAAACAGTTTGTGACACGTTTTCTAGACACTCAAATGTACCTGGAAATAAGACAATGTTTCTAATCACTAAGAGATTATGGTCCTCTCTTGTCATACCTATACAATTTTTATAAAATAAACTGAAAGATTTTCTTGAGTGCTTGCTTAAATAGAATGTTAACCAGATGACTATAGGAAACATGATCATTCGTCTGTGTGTTTCTATACATCTAGC
Source organism: Equus przewalskii (assembly GCF_037783145.1). Taxonomy (NCBI): domain Eukaryota; kingdom Metazoa; phylum Chordata; class Mammalia; order Perissodactyla; family Equidae; genus Equus; species Equus przewalskii. The sequence goes on from NC_091838.1 coordinate 5,191,929, forward strand.
TTAATGCTTGATAAATAGTAGTCTTTCTGAGGGAAAGAAAGGGCAGAAAGGAGAGAGGAAGAAAGAGGGAGAGAGAAGAGGAGAGGGAATAGGAAGATAGGAAGGAAGGTATATTTGATAATACACAACAGCAATTATTTCAAATATATATTCATCAATTTGACATCCATCATGTAGTTTTCTTGATAGCATAAGTATTTGTGGACCAAGATATGATTTCCTAGGGTTGTGAGTGCTTCTAACACACTCATGACTATAGGAGAATTACTGTAGTAATTTCTGTGTTCTGTGAATTTGACTATAAAAACTTTCTCTCATTATTCATATTTATCAGATATTTCATGCCTTTTTGAAAAACATTTTTGGCACTGTATATATTATTTTCCTATAGATCTTTTAAAGATAAAATTCATTTCTTTTTAAATTATATTTTATGACTTGTATTTATTCTTTATGTTAATTTTGTTTCTACTGCAATAATTTTAAGCATTTTAATACAAATTATTTGAGGGCTTGCCAGAGACAAGTATCATGTAATATTAATTATGTCATTAAAAATCCAATAAATCATTAAAAGTAACTCCAGTAGAGCTAAAATAAGTAAAAATACATCTTTTTAAAAATTCTGATTATGGAGTATAAGACACCTACAGAATTATGGGTTTTTAGCAAAAAGTTGATGATGATGCTCCAGGGTCAACTGCTTAATTATATTTTGGTGAAATAAATATTAAAATCGATTTACATTCCAAGAGAATTTACCAACTAATAGCAGAAGAGGAGTCCTTAAAGCAAGGCAGTGCCTCAGGAATGTCAAACTGGGACAATAATTCGCTGAAGGTAATTAATGAAAGATCAGGAGTTGAGGGGAGCTGCAAATTAACAGAGAAAGTTACACCACTATGATTTCCAGGCAGCACATGTGTTAAGTTATTCAACTCGCTTAGAGTATTACATTTCCTATTTTTTAAAGACATGAAATCATTCTTTAAATTTCATTAACGCTAATTTTAATTTTTGTTAATTTGGGACATGTAAGCCATTCAAACAGTTTTAAAGTGCCAAAAACATTATGACATCAGTCACAACAATAACAATTTAAAAAACCTCATCTTTCAGCTCTTCCTCAGCCCTTCTCCTTTCCTAGAGGAAATTGCTCTCAACAGTTAGACATGGGCATGTGTGTGTGTGTGTGCATGTACATTTTGAAATTTACTGCCATCTATTGAAAACGATAATGAATATTCTTACATCTCCTAATTCTTTGCTTTTAAACTTTTTAGTGACTTCCTTCATGGGAGATGAAGATATTACCTCATTTTGGAACCCACACTTTTCCTTCATTCATCTTCCCCATAAAATAATATCTTCAATTATGGCTAAATTCATATTCAGTATTTTGGTTATTATAACTACATAAATATTATTTAATACAGATCCAAATAGTTTTATATGGTTATACTTTCCCTCTTGAACTTTCATTTTTACTGGAGTTAGCCACTAGTTTTTCCTTTTGTTTTTTATGCCGCTCTTGCTAATCCATCTTAAACTCTATGAGATATTTGTGAATTAGCATTCTATTAAAGCAGAAAAAATATCTTTACTTTTTATAGCTCCTTCTTAAATCCGCTGATGTCCTGTTCCATTTCAATTTTTTTTGCTCTCTGGACCTGCTGTCGTGCATCCTCCAAGGATTTCTACTCATCAACGTTCTAGGAATTTCCTTTTCCTCTTATTTAAGATGAGTTTTGTGAGTGCTGGATCTCATGTTCTCACTCTCTCTTTTATTTAATCATTCATATTTGGAGGAACACATTCTCAAAGAATTTTCTGAAGTTGTATGGAAGGTAAGTGTAACATACTTGATGATATCTTTATGATACCATCACATTTGATTGACAATCTTGCCAGTAGTATAAGACTTGTTTGAAAATCATTTTTACTTAGAATGATGAATACCCTTCTTCATTGTTTTCTGGATTCCAGTGATACACTGAGAACTCTAGTATCATATTTTTCAGTCCTTGAAATGTAACTCATTTTGTTTCTAAAAATCATGAGAATCTTATTATTTGCAACATTCTAAAATTAGATGATTATGTGTCTTGGCATTAGTCTTTTTTTATTCCTTGTGCAAAGTACTTAGACGGTATTTTTGATCTAAGGATTTATAAACAACAGATCTAGAAAATATTCCCGATGCTTTCATGATTTTTTTTTTCTTGGTTCTTTCTAGAATGCTTATGTCAGACTTTGTATTTCTTAAATTGATATTCTAGTTTTCTTAGCTTTACTCTTCCATTTATTTTATTTTCTTCTATTTTTTTGGTACATTATCTCAACTTCACCTTACATTCTCTCTATGGACTTCTAAATTTGGACCATCATATTTTTTTTCTTTTCGCTGAGGAAGTTTGGCCCTGAGCTAACAACTCTTGCCAATCTTCCTGTATATTTTTGCTTGAGGGAAATTGTCCCTGAGCTAACAACTGTGGCAATCTTCCTCTATTTTATACGTAGGATGCTGCCACAGCATGGCTTGATGAGTGGCGTGTGGGTCCGCACCCAGTCCAAACCCACAAATCCTGGGCCACTGAATTGGAGTACACAAACTTAACCGCTACACCACCAGGCCAGACCCATAGACCATCATATTTTAATTTCAGGATCTACTTTCTATTTTCTGATTGTTACTTTTTCAACAGCATTTGATATTTGTACCATGAATATAACACTTCATCTCTCCCAAAACACTTATTATAACTTATTTAACTTGTCTTCTTATCTCCTCATTGATTTTATTGCTTCTGGGACCCTTTTCCTATTCATTTGCATTTGACTCTGGCTTCCATTTTGGAAATTTCCCTTGAATATCTGGTAATCCTTGGCTGTCCATTCTTATTTAAGAGTGATACACTAGTTTATTTCTGGGCTCTGTATTCTATTCTATTGACCTATGTTTCTGTTTTTATGCTAATAACACAGTGTTTTGATTACTACAGCTTTTTAATATTGTGTGAAATCAGAAAGTGTGATGCCTCCAGCTTTGTTCTTCTTTCTCAAGATTGCTTTGGCTACTTGTAATCTTTCGTGGTTCCATACAAATTTTAAGATCGTTTTTCCTTTCTGTAAAAAATTCCTTGGTAATTTTGATAGGGATTGCATTAAACCTTTAAATTGCTTTAAGTAGTATGGACATTTTAACAATATTAATTCTTCCTACCCTTGAGCATGGACTATCTTTCCATTTATTTGTGTTCTCTTCAAATTCTTTCATTAATGTCTTATAGTTTTCAGTATACAGATCTTTCATCTCCTTGGTTAAATTTATTCCTAGGTATTTTATTCTCCTTGATGTAATTGTAAACGAGATTGTTTCCTTAATTTCTCTTTCTGATAGTTTATTGTTAGTGTATAGAGATGCAAGTGATTTTTGTATATGTGTGTTGATGGATGAGTTAACTAACTAAGTGAGGGTAATCCTTTCTCAATGTATACATATATCAAATCACCACAATGTTTGTTTTAAATATCTTACAATTTGTCATTTATATCTCAATAAAGCTGAATTTTTTAAAAAAGAGCAAAAAGAAAAATAAGTGATGTACAGAAAGATTGGATGGAAGTATTTTGTGTGTTGGAAATGGAGGTGGCCATGGGTCATTCAGATCCTCTACTAAAAAACCGTTGGATGACCAGTCAAGTTTTTCACTAGGAAATCCAAAATAGAAATTTTTTCAGTTTCTACAGAAAAAGATGAGGTAACTCTAATCTCTTGCTTTGTGATGTATGCTTCACAGTTGTGATTTGAAAGTTGGAGAGGTGTATGGGATGAGGGTATCACCATTCAACACGCAGACTATTATTCAACCTCTCTGCTTTCAGAACGTCTATCCTTCACTCTTCTTGCACTTAGGATCTTTACGTTTTATGTTTTTCCTTGTTTACTTTAGATAAGAGATGAGGGATAGTAATCACATGATTTCTTGGATTAACTAATTGAGTTTTAGTATATTGCTTTAAAATCTGATGCTATGAAAGCTATCAATGACATCTAAAATATTCTTTTGAATAAAATTGTTTTATTTACTATAAAAAAGTGCAGAGGCCAGCCCAGTGGCATAGCCGTTAAGTTCACACTCTCTGCTTTGGCAGCCCAGGGTTTGCCAGTTCAGATACAAGGCACAGACCTACACATTGCTTATCAAGCCATGCTGTGGCAGGCATCCCACATATAAAATAGAAGAAGATTGACACAGATGTTAGTGCAGGGCCAGTCTTCCTCAGCAAAAAGAAGAGGATTCGCAGTCAATGTTAGCTCAGGGCTAATCTTCCTTAAAAAAAAAAAAAGCAAAGATTAATGAAGAACAAGTCTTTATTTTGAGTTTTTACTTTATATATCTGGAAAATTTTCTAATTTCTCCTTCAAGTTTTATCAGAGACTAATGGTTTTTCCTTTAGGCTTTTTAGAAATTAATTTTCTTATTGCTATATGTTTTCAATGCAACACACACACACAACACCACTTGGTGCCCTTATTGTAGTGCTAGTTGTCATAGCATTATGTAGATTTCAACAAATTATTGGCGGAAGTAATTAGAAGACTTATTTCTGATTCCTAGTCTCTTTATTTACCATATGCTGTGTAACTGTGCTCTCTAGTTCATGGATTAACATTTTTAGTATGTTTGATATATCAAAACAATATGTAAATATTTTTGGTCAAATTTCTGAAAAACTGTAATAAAAATATTTGTTAAAATTCAAAGAAATATTTTCTTTACAAATTTAGAGTTTCCTTTCCTATAAAACTCACATTTTATTTTATAATACTATAACAATTGACCTTCAATTCTCTTTAATGAAACAGAAATAAAATAAAATATTGTATGTAAAGTAAGAAAAGGCAATATTAACTTAATTCTATATCTTTTTTCAAAGTGATAAAGAAACTGGGATGAAGGTATAATGGTACAAAAGTAAACTTTTAAAATGGTTGCATTTCACTTTATTGCACCCTAAATATACAAAATTTTTATCATTATCTATCTTGACTTTATTTCAGAACTTTGGTGACACAATAATGCTTAGAGGAATTTAAAATCTTTTTTATATTTAACAAAAATGCACAAAACTTAACTTTTTCCAGGAAACTAAATTAACATCTTAGCATTATTAGTCTCCATACTGTATTGCCAGTAAAGACCTTAACTTTTTTTAAGAATTCATTGCTAAGCATATTTTATAGAAATACCATTTAAACAGTGAAACTAAGTTTAGTCAGTAAAATATTTTGCTCGAGGAAGCTACGCAGAAAATGGAGTGATTTTTGTCACAAATGGAAAAGAGTTGTTTCTGTATAGTGGGATGCTAGATTCACAGGAATCCGTAATTTCCTATTTTAATTTGAAATTAACCTGGTTAATTAATAGGTTCATTTAAGAATTGTCTCCGTTCTACACAGTAGATGACAGAAAGGAAGAAAACTGAAAAAGCAGGAAAGGTCAACGATAGGTAACTTACATAAAAAATGCTGAGACATTTTTGGGAGAGAATATTCCAAATCTCCAGTAATTCCATGCCAATTAGACTATTTTGAACAAGATTAGCTAGGAAAACATTATTTCCTGAGGACTTACTTTCTAAACGTATTTTATCTGGATTATATAATCAATAAATACATTTACCAGGTCTGGAAGAAATACCACAGCTCCTTCGTTATTTCCTGTTAATTCTCTGGCTCTATGGCTTGTCTAAAGAAAGTTAATCACCTACACTAAGATTTCACAGCTTCTCTTACCTGTATGACAAAGATTATGCATGAGCATAATTTGAATACAACTGAAATATCTAACCATAACCAATTTGCCATGATATGTCCATAAGATCATGCCATGTAGCATAGCCTTAAAATATTAATTCTTCTGAAAACTCTGATGGAAATTAGAATCACCTATTCCTTGTGTCTTGTTCAATTTAACTACGGACATATAGATAACCAAAAATCTCTAACTGCTTTCTGTGATATCTAAAGGCTATAATCAATTAATTTAAAAATCTTTGCTACTCAATGGTTGGTATAGAGAAAATTAGCCATTTTCTTCACAAGATCAGTTATTAAGGGCTCACACATATTGTACATATGCTTACTTCTGTATTTTCTCTCTGTGAAAAATAGACGCTCATTGACAAGCTTTTGTTTTATTATGGAAATATGCCTACATGACATCCTGTTGCTTTCAAATAGTTTAGTCACTAGAAATCTTTATGTATTCTAACTTCATTGGGAAGATAAATACATCTAGTATAATCTTCTTATGTGTCAAGTATATGCTCAGATCTGGCAGGATGGATAATATTCATAGGACGCATTTCTTGATATTATTAACCTTATAATACAATTGAGTAGGGGCGAATATCTTCCTATGTTTTATAATGTGTTATCAAATATCTACCCTTCAATAAACAATTTTATTATTTGACATTTATTCTCCTTATAGACTAAATTGTCTTTGATTTAAAATTTGTCACATTTTATTATAATTGTCAAAGCCTTCATTTAGTAACGCCCTGTATTCTCTTTGCACTCTGTCCCATTTATCAATTTATTGCCTCTCAGCTCCAGATTCATTCTTTGCTACCTGCTCAGCAGTAATGGACCACTGCCATATGTACACACAATAAATCTTCCACTGAGCCTTTTCCAAAGGGCTGTGGCTGTAAACAAGAGTGACTGAATGGAGAAAATAAAATACCCATACCTTTTAGAGATTTTGAGACACCTGTTCGAAATGCACACTGATTCTCAGGGACCAAAATTCCACTATTCCACCAAAATGGGGACTTACAGTGCTCTCGTGATAAATGGAAACTTAAGTCAGACTCACAAGGGGTCCAGTTGGTCCATGGGCCCACCATGTATTTTTCCCCCAGTTCCTGAATCTATAGCTGGAATAGGCGTACTTAGTAACTAGAAGAATCCTCACAGTTAGCTTTCTGACTCATGGGGTGAGAGTCATTCTACAAGCTAAGTGAAGCTCTTGAAACTTTCCCACACCAAGAAAATAAACCAGAAGGAATACCACAGAAATTAATTCCACATCAAAGATGTAAAAGAAAAAGTGTGTTGCTATTTATCTCAGTTCCATTTTACCCATCAGTATGACTTCTGCTGAAGTCAGGCAGATCTTGGAAAATGAGTGTGGACCATCACAAACATTATCAGGTGATGACTCCCAGGCACCTAATGTCCTTGATGCAGTATCTTTACTAGAGAAAATCAGCACATCCTCAGGTCCCTGGCATCCAGCTATTTACCTGGCTGATGTCTTCTTCTTTAATAAAAATTTGCAAGGACAATTTGAAGTAGTTAGCTCTTACTCACAGAGCCACAGTATAACTTCACATTGTAGCATCTAGACTACATAAATTCTCCTGCCCCCTGCTACAGTTATAGTCCCCAGAGATCTTCATCAATTTGGCACTCCACAAAGCATCACACGGGTCCACTATGTTGAAGACATTATGCTGATTAGTCCTGATGAGCTGTAAATATAGGTACTTTAGTACCCTAATAAGACATTTGAAGCTAGAGAGGAAGATAAATGCCAGAAAAATTCAGGGGCCACTATGTCAGAGAAGGTTTTGTGGGATTAATGGTATGGGGATTAATATGAAATACCCTTTTCCAGGAGAAAGACAAGTTGCTGCATGTTGTAGTACCATCTATCAAGAAAAAACAAGGCAAACACTTGATAGCTTCTTTGTAATTTTGGAGGCAACATAAACAACCTTCGAGTGTGTTACTTTGACCCATATACAGAGTCATCCGCTTTCAAGAGGGTATCAGAATAACACAGAGATTTTGCAGTAGTTTCAGACTGCGGTACAAGTTACATGACCACTTGGGCTTTATAATAAGTAGATCCAATGATACTTGAAAGATTTATCACAAATGAAGATGCCCAATGCAGACTCTGGCAAGCACCAACAGAATATCATAGGGCAGACCTATAGGATGTTGAAGAAAATCTATGCCTTCTTCTTTGGATAACCATTCTCTTGCAAAAAAAAAAAGCTCCTATTTACTATTGAGTCTTAGTAAATACTGAAAGCTTAACCATTAAACATCAGGGGACCAGGTAGCCTGAGCTTCCCATCATGGGCTTGGTGTTGTCTGACCCACTTAGTCATAAGGTTGAGTGGGCACAGCAGCAATCAATGATCAAATGAAAATGGTATATAAGAGACTATGCTAGGGCATGTTCAGAAGGCATCACAAGGAAGTCGTATAAGCAGGCAGCTGAGACCCCTTTGATACCAGCTCTAGTTACATTGCCTTCTCTTCCACAATCCATGCCTATCACCTCTTTATAACTAGGTGATTATGGGAGCAAACATTTGAGTCTGATTTACAGACGGGAGTTCCAATGTGTAGGATGTATATGGAAATGGAGTAGCCAAAGAGAAGACTGCAACCAGTTATGAATTCATTGCCTCTCAGCTCCAAACTTACATTTCAGGGCCTCTGCTATAACAATGGGCTGAATTCCACCTCCTGATACAGTATGTAGACAATTAACCCTGTGGGAACAAGTGGACATCTGGTGTTGCTGTGCCCCAGCCACACACCCAGAGCCGTCAGTCTCTTGGCACCCTCTCAGCTCCAGCCTCTGCCTGATGACCAACCTCCCAAGAGACTCTCTTGTTATGGTCATTGTGTGCTCCAGGCCTTGGGAGAGCACTAACGTCCCCTCTTCTCAGCAGGCCCCTCCATCAGCCATGGCACCACTGCACCCAGAGGTTTGTTTCTTGTAGCTTTCCCAATGTGGATATTGTCTGCCCTGGACCTTGAGCTCGCAGCAGTGTCTTGACTCACCCTGTATGCCCACCTGACAAACTGTGGCAAAAGCACTTTCCTTGGTAACCCAGGTAAATTGTCTGCCTTTCAGTGGGTTGCAACCACACTTTCCCCAATGAGGCATGAATTGCAGCTTTGGGGAAGAAGCCTTCCTTCCAAACTCATTTTCTTTAGGACTCTCCCTTGGCCCTAGGGTACCCTTTAGAGTTCTCTTTACACATTTACAGCTACTTTCCTGTCATAGCTTAATAATTCTTTGTATTAAATTTCTCCTATTAAATTACCATTTGACTTCTTTCTCTTTATTGGATGCAGAATGGTACATATTCATTTTATTATTTAAAGACTATTAGTAAATAGAAATAGTGGTGCTCTCTTGAAAGTACGACCATTCTTTGATTTTGCATGACTGTTCTCCATTGCTCATTCCCACTATTTCATTCTCCAGTTCTACACTAGCATAAAGGAAGATTCATTGCCAGAGCCTATAGCTTTTCCAACTATGTAATGCATAATCATATTTATGTTGCTTTTACCAAAGGATCAGTACCAGCTACAACACATTTGCTAAAATCCCTAATCTCAGTACTTTCCCTTTAAGTCTATTTCAGAAAATAAACTAGGACTCCTCTCTCTTAAGCATTCCAAGTTAATCTTAGGGTTTATTTTTATTAACTGTCCCCTTTCCTGCAAAGACATTTATCTGAATCTCTCTGTGAGGGAATTATGATTCCTTCTCATCTTTACTGGAATGAGAGACAGGGCAGGCATCTCGTTCTTTCAATTTGCATGTGGTCATCCCTGGGTATCTACAGGGGATTGGTTCCAGGAACCCCGTGGATACCAAAATCTGCAGATGCTCAAGTCTCTTATATAAAATGGCATAATATTTGCATATAACCTACACACATCCTCCTGTATACTTTCAATCATCTCCAGATTACTTATAATACCTAATACAAGGTAAATGCTATGTAAATAGTTGTTATAGTATACTGCTTAGGGAATAATGATAAGAAAAAAAAATCTGTACATGTTCAGTACAGACACAACCATCATAGGTCTTCTGATCTGCAGTTAGTTGAATCTGCAGATGCAGAACGTGTGGATACAGAGGGCCGACTGTATATACAATCCAGGATGAGATGTAACATCTTTGCTTCTCTTATACAGCTCACCTGTATTTTCTGTCAAATATCATCCAGGACCACACAGGCACTCGTAATCTGCTTTACATTCCTAGATGAGAATGTGGTCTTTTGGGTGCCCAATGTGATTTAACCAGTGGGAGACAGATATCTTGAATAGTCTCTTCATACGAAAAAAAAAGAAAAACAAAGATGCACACAAGTATCATATATTACAAGGTTAAGTTCTTCTGGGTTTATGAGCTTAGCCCCAAGGATAAAAGGGCACAGCCAAAACTGATTATTATAAAATTCTGACAAGAATCTATCAATTCAAAAAGTGTCATCAACTGACACACGCTGCATTAGGAATCCAAACGACAAGAAGGAAAAAATATTGTGAAGATGCATTGCATGTACACCAGCAGTGGTAACCCTATTGACGGTAGTTCCATTAAATGCTGTGACTTTGACAAAGTATCTCAGGTGATAATCCTAGTTGTTGGTATGTGGGCTTCTCTCTTATCAATTCCAAAGTTATCTGAATGCTATAGATGCGTTACGAATGGAATTAAATTGAGAGTCTTACCACCAATGTCCAGAGTTTAATGGTTTAATGATATGACATGAAGCCAGAGTAAAGACTGGCGGACTGAAATTCCAGGTGGAGAACAGATAGCCTATGACCTGAGATTATTAGATCACTGAGGGAGGATTGCTTTCTTTCTGGGGACGAGGGGAGGGGAGAATAAATTGTGACAGTAGAATATTTCTGCTTCAAAGCAGTAAAGCAAAGCAACGTTTGCAACACGAACCTATCATTCAAAGCGTGCATTGCAAATGACGAATAGAATACATCTATATATGAGTGAGGGGCCCATGAGTGCTGGCAGAGCGGAAGGATTTGTAATTTAAAATAAGTTGGTTATCATAGGCATCTGTAAGCTAGTGACACTGGAGCAGCAATTGAAGTAGTGAAGGAAATAATTAAGTAATAATTTTTTTTGTTTGGATTTCACTTTTCATACAGAGAGATGATGTTCCTGGACCAAAGGCATCTCAGGTATGGGGGAAAGCCAGCATTATAAGGAATCCTTCTTAAGGAGAAACATTTTGAGGCAAACAACAATTTTCTTTTCAATCTTCTTAAGTGGTGGTTTCTATGCCTCACTGGCAGAGCTTCCATCTTTCTTTCTATGAATGGAAATTCAATTCAGGGAATTGTCCTAACAGTTAAAAAGCAAAAATTTGACCAAAAAAGCCCCAGACACATGAAACCTGAGACAATGTTGTTTAAACCGGAGTCTCATAGAAGCAGGAAAAGAAAATGCAGCAGAAATCACAACACAGTAGAATGTAGAAAAAGCCACAATGTAAATTATTAAAATCTAGTTAATTTCTGTATCAGCCAGACCCAGTGGTGTAGTAGTTAAAATTCAATACTCCCACCGCAGTGGCCCAGGCTCGTTTCCTGGTCAGGGACCTACACCCCATGTCTGTCTGTTGTCATACTGTGGTGGCTGCACGTTGCCATGATGCTGAAAGCTACATCATTGGTATTTCAAATACCAGCAGGGTCGCCCATGGTGGACAGCTTTCAATGGAACTTCCAGACTAAGACAGACTAGAAAGAAGGACCTGGTCACCCACTTCTGAAAAATTTGGCCATGAAAACTCTATGACTAGTAGTGGAGCATTGTCTGACACAACGCTGGATGATAAGAGCGTGGAGCAAAAAGATGAGAGGATGGCAGGGTTCATGTCTGCTGTACACAGAGTCCCTAGGAGTCGGAATCGACTCAAGAGAGCTAACAACAAAATTTATACCTTATTAAAGAATATAAAATGTCAATGGCAATTCTTGTCATTAGATATTAAGTATAAAAATGAATATAAACGTTTAAATATTATAACCCACCGTATGACATTTTTTGTATAAAGCACAGATTTAAGATTAATTTAGGAGACCTGGTTTTACTAAGGAAAATTACAGAACATAGACTTCTCCCTAGCTGGTAGTCTGACTCATCTGATTAATTATCTAAAATTTGTGGAAAGCTCTGTTGCTAGCAGGCTGTTTAAATCTTGCAATACGTAGTGAGCCTCAATCACTGCTGGCTTATTGATTCTGATTAATCCTGTAGTGATTAAAATGCATTAAGTGATCTTTAATGCACTAAGTGAGTTCTTGAATTTCTAATGTAAGTTGAAATTCAAGCAACTTAAACAGAAAGATATATGAAATTCTGAACAGCGCCTTAATATTTTCTGCATTTTTATTTCTTGGTAAACATCAATCTGTGGGTTGTAGTATTAAGTTTCAAAAGACTAAATATAAAGAAAATGGAAACTCACCCATCCCAATTCTATAATAAATCCAAGAGGTCAAATAAAATAAATAAAAATGTCACTGTCTTAGATATCTTTTATAAAAGGTGTCATTTTCTATGTACACTTAAAAGGTGTTTAAATAGTATAACCAAGAGTTTATATTTTTTAACGTACAAGATTCTTTCTTTTTTTAAAGATTTTATTTTTTCAGAAGAGTTTTAGGCTCGCAGCAAAATTGACAGGACAGCAGAGATTTCCCATAAACCTCTCACCACCACACATGCATAGCCCCCTCATTATCAACATCTCATACCAGAGTGGATTAGTTACAATCGATGAGCCTACACTGACACATCCTCATCATCCCAAATCCGTGGTTTACGCTACAGTTCAATCCCGGGGTTGTAGAGTCTAGGGGTTTGAAAAGATGTATCGTGATCTGCATGAATTCTTATAGTATCATACAGAGCATTTTAACTTCCCTGAAAATCCTCTGTGCTCCACCCTTTTATCCTTACCCCCTCCACAACCCCTGGCAACCACTGGCTGTTTTACTTTCTCCACAGTTGTGCCTTTTCCAGAATGTCATAGAGTTGGAATCCTATAGTGTGTAGCCTTTTCAGATTGGCTTCTTTCACTTAGTAATATGCATTTAAGGTTTTTCCATGTCTTTTCATGGCTTGATAGCTCATGTCTTCTCAGCACTGAGTAATATCTCGTTTCTGGATGTACTACAGTTTATTAATCTATTCACCTACTGAAGGACGTCTTGGTTGCTTCTAAGTTTTGGCAAATCTGAAAAACGCTGCTGTAAGAATTCTTGTGTAGGTTTTTTTGTGGACCCAAGTTCCCAACTCCTTTGGGTAAATACCAAAGAGAGCAATTGCTGGATCATATGATAAGAGTAGGTTTATTTTTGTAAGAATCCACCAAACTGTCTTTCAAAGTGGCTGTACCATTTTGCATTCCCACCAGCAATGAATGAGAGTTTTCTGTTGCTCCATGTCCTCTGCAGCGTTTGGTTTGGTCAGTGTTCTGGATTTTGGCCTTTCTAAGAGGTGTGTAGTGGTATTTTGTTTTAATTGGCATTTCCTGATGGCAAATGATGTGGAGCATTGTCTTCTTTACTTATCTGCCATCTGTATATCTTTTTTAGTGAGATGTCTGTTAAAGTCTTTGGTCCACTTTTCAATAGAGTTGTTTGTTCTCTTATTCTTGAGTTTTAGCAGTTCTTTGCATAGTTCGAAAAACAGTCCTTTATCAGCTGTATCTTTTCCAAGTATTTTCTCCTAGTCTGTAGCTTGTCTTCTCATTCTCTTAGCATTATCTTGCACAGAGCAGAACTTTTTAATGTTAATTAAGTGCAGCTTATCCATTGTGTCTTTTACAGATCATGCCCTTGGTGTTGTATCTAAAGTCACTGCCATTCCCAAGGCCAGCTAGGTTTTCTCCTCTGTTACCTTCCAGGAGTTTTATGGTTTTGCATTTTACATAAGACTCTTTTCTAGACACATTCTCATTGTTAATATGTCAATAATGTACATGAAGGTGTTCATGAACACGAATGAAGTATGTTTTTATGAACATGAACGCAATATAAAGATAGTTCGTCCCTGTCCAGTACCTCACCACATGTATTTGTGAATATAATATAGTATTTATATAAAGAAGTATCCATTTTAAATATATTTGTAGGAAACGAATTTATTTAAACCTTAAATGTACTCAATGAAAAATGGTGCAAATACTTGTAATTCTCATAGATGCATTCAACATGCATATTTTGAGATAAAAAAACTAATTTAAATGATCATAATTTAAACTTTTTAATTAAGTATTTTCACTGACATCTTCTGCAAAATAATTTCATGTGTAGTTCTCAGATCTCCAGAATACCCAGAACTCCAAGTCAATACTAACTAAAGTTAGGTTGTAAAGCCACAACTGAGATTGTTAACTTAATTGGTTGGTTGAGAATTAAATCTTTTACAAAAATGTTTTCTAAAGTTTTTTTTATTGCCTTTTTAAAAATATATCATTGATATTATAGTAGTATATTACATTTAAAAAGAAGTGACATTTTAATGTGCAATGTTCATATGTATAAATAAGCCTAAAATGGATTATTTTATAAATGGAATAATTCTTCACTGCAGGAAACAGATGTTGAAAGTAATGAACTGTGGTGAATAAATTACTAGAATTAGAATTACAATCTACATTAAATACAGAAGCAAATGCAGGGAAAGAGTAAAATCTTGTAAGTACCAGATATCACAGCCTAATTTAATAATGTTAAGGTGCAGATGAAAACAATATAGTCATTTTTTCCAAAACAGGTAATTTTGAACTAATTTTACATTTAAAGATAAGTTGCAAAATAGTACATACATACAGTTTCCAGATATTCCGTGCCACCTTCCCCTAATATTAAAGACTTCTATGATAGAAATATAACTATCATCAACAAGAGATTAACATTGATACAATAATATTGACTAAACTATACCTTTTCTAATTCCACCATTTTTTCTACTGGTGTTCTTTTTCTGTTCCAGGATCCTACTGTGCATTTCACACTGCCCTTCATTATAATTTCTCCTTAATCTCTTCCAGATCCTAGCATTTCTTCAGTCTTTCCTTGTGTTTTATGACCCTGACGCTTAGGAAGAGTGCTGATCAGTTGTTTTTAGAATGTCCCAAACTTGAATTTTTCTGCTATTTTCCCATGATTAGAATGAGGCTTGCATTTCAGGCAAGACTCCCACACAAAGGAGATCGTGGCCTTCTCAGTACACCATAGCCTGGAATTCATGATGTCAATAGGTCTTGTCACTGGAGTTTT
Organism: Equus przewalskii; assembly: GCF_037783145.1. Classification (NCBI taxonomy): domain Eukaryota; kingdom Metazoa; phylum Chordata; class Mammalia; order Perissodactyla; family Equidae; genus Equus; species Equus przewalskii. Next base: position 5,207,092 of record NC_091838.1, read on the forward strand.
ATTTTATTGCTTGCTTGATTAACTTGGTGTCTGCTGGATTACTCAACTGTAACGTTACTACTTTGGCTTTCATATTTAATAAACATCTTGGGGAATATACTTCAGAATATGGATATATTACTTCTTCTCAAACTTTTGCCCACACAAAGCAATGTGGCTTCTTCATTCTTCTACTGTTTAAGGTTGCCCAGAGTCACAGAGGTCCTGTCCAAGGATTATAGCCATGTTTCTCGGACTGCTGTAAGCCTTTATAGCTCTAGTGTGTCACATCTTATATCTGCACCCTGACTATCCAAGCAGCTAGCTAATTCCACTTTAACGTATATGAGCAAATTAAATAATGCAAAGTATGGGCACATGTATACTTAGGCAATATTTTGGAAATTTTATATTTAAAAGTATTTAAAACTATATTTGATTATTTTTATTTTGTTCTTACATATACACAAATGCAAAAACCGCTATTAATATCCCGTCTTAAAAGTGTGAAATATTGACACTTGCTAAAGAAAGTTGAGATTACTAAAATCACAAGCATAGGTAGTATTTAGTATTAAAATTATCTGAAAATTAATTCATGTGGTTGATGTGATTGTGATTTTTCCTGATAACTCAATGTTCTAGTTTTCTATTTTGCATATTAAAATATGTAGGAATGTTCTGTGCTGCCCTGGTTGGTCACTGTATTATATGATGAATGGCTGGGACAGGTACGGAGCTATGCTGGTGGGTGAACGTTCAGCAGGTACACTCATGTCCCCAGGGTTCGTTACTGCACATGTGCCTTTGGGATTAAGGACAACTGTGCTACAGACAAGTAACTGATGGCTTCACAGGAAACTCTGGGCTGGAGGCTCTACGTCTTTATCATCTTTTCTCTCCTCTCTCGACTATCTGATGCTCGCTGTCAATCGTCACTTGAAATCTTCTCCACAGTTTCTATCTCCGTCTCTTTCTTACAAATATTTCCTTTTTGTGTCTTTTAGAAAATAATCTGCAGATTTTATTATTTCTCTAGAGTTACATGACCTTGATATAAAAAGCTATTCAGAGCACTCCTCTCCTTCAAATCCACGAATTAGCCTTTCGCTGTTTGTGAGAGATTATCTGGACTCTCCGACACCTTTTGCATTTGCATGTTGTTTAAATCCATGACTTTTTAAACTCATGTTTATGAGATTGATGCCACCCAGACAATTAAGGGTTCCTGCAGATTTGGGACTTTCTGTGTCCTCAGGATTTTCCCTACCCTTGAACTTCACATATTTTCCAATTTGTTTCCTCCTCACCGATCTCTCCTTCTTTCCTTTTATTCATCTTTTCTGACGATTAGTGTCGTAACTTCTAGTCCTTTTTTAAAGGAATATCTACTATCTACAAATTTATCTCGACTCTCTGCCTCTCTATATACAAACTTCTTCCTCAACACTCCATTTCTGTATCTATTTTCACTGCTTTTTAGGCTATTTATCCAAGTTAGTTTGTTAATCATTTGTTTGATATCCAACCTTGTTTATTTTATTCTTTATTGGCTCCAGGGCTTTTTAATCTAGCTATTTTGATTTTTTTCTTTGAAAATTTTATTTATTTTGTCCCTCTTCCTACTTATCTTAAGCTGGGCATTTCATTCCAGTTTGTTGTCTTCTTAAAGCATTCTGCCCCTTTTTATAAGGAGCTTGTCCCCTTGCATTCTACTGAGGTGCTACACGAGTTCCTAACATTTTCCTCTGCATCCTTAAGAATGGATTTTTTTCCAATATAATATTTAGAGTTTTTGAGTCTTTAACTTCCTACTCTCCCTACCTCACCCTGCTGGATATTTTATAGAACTCAAGTTGTTGTATTTATTACAATTTTTCATTTAATTATCTTCCAACAAAGCAAACCATTTAACTCTTTCTTTGCCCATTGCCATATTTGTGTGTACAAACATATGTGCATTGTGCTTGGGCTAATGCGGGGTGAAATAAGTTGCTCAAATCTATAGTTGCAGGTTGTTGTGAATAGAAATCAGCTCATTTCTATGTTTCGGATGCATTTACCCTTTTCAATTTTTTTTTTTCCTGTTCTTCTTGCACCTAGCAAACATTGCTGTTAGGATTTATTTTTCAAGTTTTGAATCCCGAAGCCAAAATTGTGTTTATTCTATTATATTTCCCAACACATATAGTGGAAACTTCCATTCTCCCTTCCCCTAAATCTCTGCAGCAACTCAACCTTTCTGTTTTCTTTCTAATAGTATTTCTGAATTTGACATTGGGGAAAAAAACACCCGCATCTGAACTGTGGCTCACATGGAAAAGATGTGTATATCAATGTTTTCAGTGTGTAGGAATAATTTTTCTCAGACAGAGGTCAGAGAATAAAGAATGTGCAAACAATGTTGCCACCATTTTTCGTAAGATTTTTCCATAGAGCAAAGCACATCTAGGTGTGCTTTTACATGTTAATATAGTACAAATGGTTTTAGAGTTAATGGGCCTTCCATGTCTGCTACTTCCTTTTGAATTCTAGAAGATTTATCCATTATATTTAGTTTTTAGCAATTTTATTTTCTTCCAGTTTTTTCTAGGTATTTTTGTGGCAGTCTGAAAGCAGCTGCTATTTAGATGTCATATTTATCCAGAAATGTTAATATTTGACATTTACTTCACTGAAAAGTTATTCAATAAACCAATAAATTTGTTCTGTTTTGCCACTGTCTCATTGATTTGCACTAACTAGACATCTTTGAATGCTAAGTTTTAGCCCTTACCACATAAAAGAGTCTTTAAAAGCTCAAAAATATCTCCTCTGGTTTCATTTCACAGTGAAACATAGAGGCAAATATAATTATTATAAATATATTAATATATACTTTTAATCAACAACTGAATAGAAGCCTGCTGTGTTAATTATTTTTGGTACATGAAGACTGATTGCATTTTCCTAATTAAACCTTTTTCCTTAGTATTTTTTGCATTTACATATTCACTGAATCATGATAAGTATTACTAGAATTTACTGTTTCTAAAACTTATATTTAGAAGTAAAAAAAATAAAATATACAATTTTTCTTTCCATAACAACCAGTAAATAAAATATACCAGAAAATATAAATATTAGACACATGAGATTAAGGTTTTCATAAAGTCATTTCAAATTTTATTTAGGTCTCAATTCTAAGAAGTGGCAAAAGAAATAACTTACAAATTTCTCGTAAGACGAATATATGAGAATAAATAATATTTGAATTTGTATCAACAATTTAACAATATTTTTGAAAATATAATTTGTCTAGGTGTTTAGAATTCAAAAATGAAATAATATCTCTACTGGTCATACTCCATAGGATGCAAAGTAGGAGAAGCCTCAATTTACAGGAAAGAGAAGGATTCCAACACATATAGCTCTTGGACTGAGGCTTGAAGTACAGCTAGGAATTTACTATGATAAAAGATGACGGATTGAGGAAAGTGATTCTAAGATAGAGCAAATTTTGTGCAAACAGGGAAAGAAATATTTAATGACAGAAAATTTCTGGCAATTCGAGTATTTCAATTTGACTGAAATATTAATCAAGCTAAGATTGATTAATTAATTAAGAGGAGTTATGAGAGGTGAGGGAGGTAGCATTAGAGGCCAGGTCATCAATATCTTTCCATGTCAATCAAAGTTTAAGATTATTATCCTATTATCCTATGTATCATGAAAAGAAGGAGCACCTTTGAAAAATTTTGCCTTGGTGATTGTCACTGGAAGAAAATTTACACTATATGTAATGTGCAGGAAAGATGGAAATGGAGGGAAGAGCTTGTGGGATAGAACAGATAACAGCAATGAAACTAGGAGAATGTCTTCGCAAAGTCACTGGAGTGACTATCTTTCCCCCGTCGTGTAGTTGTGTATTCTTGGCGCCCTTGCCAACATGCCTTGGCTTATTTCTGGGCTCTGTGTTCTGTTCCACTGCTCTATGTGTCTATTTTTGTGCTTTTTATGTTTTTAGTTTAAAATCGAGGAATCTCCAACATTTTTATTCTTTCTCAAGATTGCTTTGGCTATTCAGGATCTTTTCCATACAAATTTTAAAATTATTTGTTCTAGTTCTATGAAAAAATAATGATATCTAGATCGAGTCAAACAATTTATTATTATTAGTGTATTGTTATATCTTAAATAATATATTTTTTCATTTTGGGAAAGTATCATTATTTATTCCATTGCTCTCATCTTGATAAATATTTAGATTAAATTATACTTATTTTGAGTTCTAAACACCATAAAAAATAACATTGCTGTAAACATAGAATAACCTCTGAGATCATTTATTTCTATAGATTGAATTTATAGAATACGATTCTTAGCTCAAAACATATGGCAATTTGAAATTTTATTAAGTGTACCAAATTCTTTCAAAAGGGTTTTTTACTCATTTACATTCCCATAAATACAGTAATAGTGTGTCTAAAGTCCCTACTTTTTTTATTTCCTTATGTTCACTGGGTTTTTGTTTGACACTTTTGACCATTTCAAAGTTAAGCAGATCATTCCTTGATTTGCATTTCACCAACTTCTAATAAGTTTGAAAACACTTCCAAATTATTGCTCACCTATCTTTACTGTTCTATGAACTACATGCTATTTTTCCATTTGCAGCATTTCTTGTTCTTCCTTTAGGAATTCCATGTGTCTTAGAGATGCTAAGCTTTTATATGGTGTATAAGCTGTGCACATGATTGTAGTAAACTGCTTGCAGTTGCGGCCACATCCCTCGCCCGTTTCTCTGTCTGCGTCCCTCACAGTCTCACTTGCAGCTACGGCCACATCCCTCGCCCGTTTCTCTGTCTGCGTCCCTCACAGTCTCACTTGCAGTTGCGGCCACATCCCTCGCCCGTTTCTCTGTCTGCGTCCCTCACAGTCTCACTTGCAGCTACGGCCACATCCCTCGCCCGTTTCTCTGTCTGCGTCCCTCACAGTCTCACTTGCAGTTGCGGCCACATCCCTCGCCCGTTTCTCTGTCTGCGTCCCTCACAGTCTCACTTGCAGTTGCGGCCACATCCCTCGCCCGTTTCTCTGTCTGCGTCCCTCACAGTCTCACTTGCAGTTGCGGCCACATCCCTCGCCCGTTTCTCTGTCTGCGTCCCTCACAGTCTCACTTGCAGTTACGGCCCACATCCCTCGCCCGTTTCTCTGTCTGCGTCCCTCACAGTCTCACTTGCAGTTCCTCCATTAATGGGCGCGGTGTATTCCTCAGGCTCTGCACTTGGTTCACTTGGTAACTGGCTTTGGCCAATACAGCTCATTAGAAAAGGGTGATGTGCCAGTTTTCAGCCTAAGCCTCAAACAGCCTTACACACTGCAGCTTATTCTCCCAGAAACTTGCTACTGCTGTGTGAACAAGCCCAGCCTACCCTCCTGGATGAGGTGAGACAAATGGCCCAGTTACCCTTGTCGCCTCAGCCAACAGTCAACCTGTCTTCTGACATGCGAAACAGCCCTCCGGGGACCAGGCTCTCCCCAGCCCACCCCAGCATTTTACTACAAGCACATAAACAAGGCCAGTCAACATCAATCGAGCTTGACTCAGATCAGCAGGACCACCAGAGAACCACAGAACTGTGAGTAAGAATAAGTAGTTAATTATTTTTGAGACACTACACAATTTGAGATGTTTTCTTATGCAGATAGAGATAAGTGAGAGAATTTTGAATCTTTTGATTTTTATCACATTTTTGCAGCTCTATCTTCAAATCTTGGATTAGAAAGCCTCTGCTCCATAAGTCGTAAAAGCATTTTCCTATAATTTATTTTGAACTCTTAAAATTATAGCTTTGATTCAGCTGGAATTTATTTTATATGTACTTTATTATTTTCCAAATAGAAAGCCAATTCAACATCACAGTTTAGTGAATCCTTTTCAACAGAATTGAAACAGTACCTATAATCATAGGTCATGTGTCATTTGATCAGGTCCCAGCACCATTCTACTTTTATTGCAGTTGCTTTCCTTTCATTTTTTGAGGTAGTAGAGAGAGCACACATTATTGTATTTGAAAGAATTCAAGCACATGTGATTTTAAATTTGGAAATTTTTATGGAATAAAAAATGTCATTTCATTGAAAATTTTATGAAATTTGCTTAAACATTAACAGAATAAAAAGTCAAAGTAGTAAGAAAATGCTAACCCTAAATTCGCAGTTTACTTGTCTTACATCAATAAGTTCATTCAGCAACGATTGTCGTTTTTTTCATGACATTCACCCAAATATCCAGATCAGGAGTCAAACTTAATTTAGACTAGAATCTTGACATCCACAAACTTTAAAATCAAGTTCCCATAAAGAAATGGATACAGTGATAAACAAAGGAACTGTATTTGAAACAAAAACAAGTCACCCCTCTCCACATGGTGATATATTACCATCTGAGCCTGAGCAAAGAGAAGATACGATTGTGTTTTAAATTAATTCCCCCTTACAGTGGGCATTGGATCACCTGGCCAGATCAATGAACACGAGACTGGATTCAGGATAGAGTTCTTCACATAGCTCGTGCTAGAGCACGGATTTTTGCTGAGGATGTCATAGGTCTTCTGTAAAGGAAGCCTCAGTTTGGATTCAGTTTATCCCATTAGGAAAAAAGAAACAACTTAAAATATCAGGAAGACCAAATCTGAATACCTAAAACCAAAGGATGCGTTTCCAGACTAAAATTCTCTTTTATCCATTCATTCAATCCATATTTCTTTTATGGGGTACATATTATATACTAGGAATAACCACTAAAAGCTGTCCTATGTTCTAGTGAGAATATACAGATAGTAAAATACTCACATACACATGCACACACACACACACACACACCCCTTATATACATTTATAGAGAGAGAAAGATGAAGAGTTGAGAAAACTAGAGATGTGCATATCCACAGGAAGCACATTCCAGAAAGAGAAAAAAATAGCAAATTTAAAGGCCAGGATGGGAAATACATTTGGGATGTTAAAGAAACATAAGCAGCCCAATGTAGCTGGAGAGGAGAGAGCCAGAGTGACCTAGTAGATAATGAGATCAGAATAGTGGATGAAATCAAATTCTATAGGCTATCTAATCCTTTTTACTGATTTTGACTTTTACTCTATTAGTATGGGAATCCATTTAAGTAGCTAGAACACAGGAATTGTATGGTCTAATTTAAATATTAAGAGGATCACCTTGGCTGGCACATGGAGAATAAACTACAAGGACAGGGACAGAAGCAGAAAGAACAATCAAGAAGCTATTAGAATAATTCTATTAATAGTTGATGACGTCTCAGAATAGAGCAGTAGAAATGTATCTTATGAAAAGTCATAAAATTCTCAGTATATTTTGAAGACAAATTTTGCAGAATTTATCCATTTCCTTCTTGTGGGTATGCGAGAAAGAAACTAAAGAACGACTCTAAGACTTTTGAGCCTAAATAAAGGGAAGTGTTTTACTGATACTGGAGAGAAGGGATGAGGAGCAGGTTTTCGGTGGAAAGCAGCGGAAGCCTTGTTTTGGCCATATTAAGTTTAAAAGTTGGACATACAAGAGATGACAAGTAGGGAGTTGTGTAGATGTGCCTGGATTTCAGAGTAAAAGTCTGGCCAGAGATGTATATTTGGGAGTCGTTAGCACACAGATGGTCTATCAAGCCATAAGCATGGACAGGATGATAAAGATGAGAACTGTGTTGAATCCTGTGGCAGTCCGATATGAACACATCAGAGAGACAGTGAATAAAAGAGAGAGAGATCAGCTGTTGAACTGCAATAGAACCAAGTGAAAATGGTGTTCTGGAAGCTGAGGAAGTGAAGTATTTCATGAAAGAGAGAGTGATGAATTGTCACATGCCTCTGATAGGTTAAGTAAAATGAGGACTGAGAGAAATTCAATGGATTTGGCAGCTTGAAAGTTGCTAGTGACTTTAATAAGAACATATTTTCTAAAAACCTAACTGCAGTGGTTTCAAGAATGACTGAAGGAGGGGATGAGGGCCTCACAACAAAAGGAAACTGTTCTGAAGGATTTTTCTGCAAAATTGTGCTGAGAAATATGTAGGTAGTTATACATGAAACGTGTAATCATAGGACTTTTTAAAGTACAAAGATATTATAGTGTTTTCTATGATGATGGAAATAATGCAATAAAGACGGGGGCATATATGACAGAAGATAATTGAGATAATTGTTAAAGTTATGCTTTTAGGTAGGCTAAAGGTGTGGAAGCTTCCAAATGAGAGCCTGGCTGTGTATGAGAAAGAGGAATTCATGCAGAGTAACACCCACAAGAGTGTGTGATACAATGAGGAGAAGGGAGAAGTATGAAAGAGTTATTGAGAATGGATGGAGAGTGAATGAAAGAGAGAACTGTGCAGAATTCCTGGGAAGCTCTTAAGCTTAGCTGAGTTTATTCTCTCATGTTGAGCTGTCTGTCTACAGTGGCAAAGTACATGGAGACTTGAATTGAAGCGAGATTGGTATTTTTGCCATTTGAAGGAGAGAGGGAGTGAGGGACAAGGAGATGAAAGAGGTATACTAGGGAGTGATTATAGTCATGGACAAGGGAATATATTCGGCATAAAGAGAGAAGTAAAGGTGTGCCGTGGGGGTGCAATTAGAAACAGTGAGCAGTTGGTGCTCCTAGCAGACCTGGTGAGTGTTGAGAAACTGTAGCAGTTTGGTAAATAGACGGGGCTACAAGGTAAAGAGGTGATGGAATGACATGGGGATGTTTGGAACTGAGATTTTTGAAAGATTCCCAGTTGACTGGTGTGGGCTGAGATGATTAGAGTGGGTAGTTAAAATAGGTTGAGGGACGAGATCTTTGGAAGAGAAGACTTTGAAATCCAGGCTATTGGAAAAAATATTAGCCACTAGGAAATAGTGTAGTGGAGAGATCTATCTGAACTGCATGTCAAAATATTTAAGAAACGAGTGTTGATAATCTCTGGCTCCAGAGGAGACTGGCATGAGGAGGGCTAGCAAAGCCCTGTCAAACGGGGCCCAGGTGTATAAGAGTTTATTTCATAACAAACCCCAAATAGTGAAATACACTCGGCACACACATGGAGAAAAGAAATAAAATAACAACAAAAATAATTAAATTAAATAGCGTCCATTTTCAAGGGCTGTTGAAACAACAACCAGCACCTATCCTAAAGAAACACCTTTTGTATTCCAGTACATTAAAGGTAAAGGTAGACTGAAGACTAGATACTATATATATTTTAAGTTAAGAAAAGGAAATAAAATTCTCTCAGGAAGAATTTAAGAGTGTGAAAAAAACATTTAAGTGCATGAAAGAGGAATTTCTTGATCAGACTGTAGAAACTGCCTTGCTGTCTAGGATCTAACTGCAGGTCTTCAGTAACTGAATACTTTTTAAGATTCTAAGTAAAACTTCTGTTGTTTTTGGTAGACTTAAGAAAAGCGAAAGGACTTATGTTACCACAAAGATTCTTCAAAGTGTTTAAATATATTTTCTGAGTTCTGTATAAGGCTTTGTTAAATACATAAAATTATTTTAAGAACTGTAATCAATGTGATTTATTAACGTAATTGCTATAGTGAGGGTCTAATAATAGTAAAATAATAAACAGCTAATGTATATGTATATATGCCATCATTGTAGATGCTGCTTAATATTTTTCTGCTGGTTATTTGCCACTGCACAACTTCTCCAAAATTTATCTAATGGCTTCTGTTCCTTACTTTGTATTTATAAAATATCTGCTCTTAAAATACTTTTGAACAGCCATAGCATTCATAATATATTATGGATAGCTTTATGGAAAGACTCAGCAATAGGAATTTGTTATGAATAATTTATATGTAATGATTTTCAAAACAAAACTATAAAACATAAACTAAAAATAAAATGGTTTTGTTTGACCTGAGGTAAGACAAAAAAAGTTTGAACAGAAAACTTGTAAGCTACTTAAGTTACGTAAAACAATAAAAATCTACACTTTGCTCTGTGCTATTTATAGCTGCTTACCATAACAACATGAGTAGAGTTTTTTCTCTCATTTTGCTATAGGTCAATATTACTGAAAATTGTTTCAGTTTAGTATTAAACATATTAAAAATAAGAGGAAAATCAATGAATTGACCGGGAGCAATTTCTTCTGCTCCACCATCTTTAAATCTCTGGGGGACCCAAAGTAACCGGAAGTCCCACCCTGTTAGCAAAATGGAGTCAGTACGTATCACTGTAAAAATAATCTGAGGAATAAATGAGGCCTCTTACTCTCGTAAACATGCTCAAGGAAGCTAACCTTGAAAAATAGTTCGTTGCTCGAAGCAAATGCACTGTGAGAAATGGAACTCTGAATCTCCAGTTGTTTCCTCCTCGTTTCTGGGCAGAGGCTGAGGGCTGCAAGAGACGAACTGTGTAACTTCCTGTTTTATGTTTGCTCCTTCGTGTTGGGGAGACCCAGAGGCAGCGAGAGTTATGTATGTGATAATTCTACTGCGTAAGAATCTCTCGTTCATTTAAAACTGGTGGTTATAATAATAACGATAATGAACTGCAACTAAGTTATTTTTGTTTGCACAAGCAGGATATAACTCCTTAGCTATTGAGCTGACGTTTTATAAGATTTTATAATGATCTATTATAACAAAAACAACAATAGTAGAACAAATATTTATGAAGGATCCAGCATATGCCAGACACTGATTTATAAGTGCTTTAATATGGATTATTTTGTGTCGTCCTCGCCATAACTCCATGGCATAGGTACTGTTACTAGCTTCGATTTACTAATGTGGACACTGAGATTTAGAGATTTGGAGAAATTAAGTAAAGTGTTAACTATATGTAGGTAATAACTTCTGGATATTACAACAAAAATCTGGGAATATAACAACCCAAGTCCAAAACTATGATCTTAATCGCTGTACTTAACTTTACCCTGATAGGCCTGCCAGATCATTTTTTAAAAATTTTTCCTATAAGATTTCCAGTTGCATGATAATTCCCATCTTGCGTTGATGTAGTTCATATAAGCTATTCCTTATTGATCCAGAAACAGAAAACTGTTTCTTACAATAAAATTTTTATTTTATCTTCAGTAATGGGGCACACAGAGAGATAGTTTCCTAAGCTTGTCTGCTTAGCCTATAAAAATTTTTATCTCTAACTTAGAAAAACATTTAAGCCCTTTATAAATCTATTCCTATTTTTAGCCTATTTAGCTTGTTAGAAAAGTGGAACATGAGTTCATTACGTACTGCATAACCCCTTAACCACTTCCTAAAATTCGTCTTAAGGAAAACTTTCTTTGAAATTTGATGGTTTAACCACAGGTCCTATGTTCTAAGATTTGATAAGCAAGTTCATGTTTTTGCATTCTTTCAATAAATATTCAGTAATTGCTGCCTCAGAGGTAATTACTGTGGGTTTAGTACTAAGAATGCTACTCCCCTAATTCTCGTTTATCCTTGCCTTCAGACTCACTAATAGTGGATTTATCACCTTAATGAGCAACCAACTTAATAGTTAAATCCATTGCACACTTTTCATTTTATATTCTTCCCAGTAGCCTTTGACACTCTTGACTACTCACTCTTTGGAAGAATTTTTATCCTATGACCCATTTCACTATACTCTCCTCATTTTCCTTTTGCCCGTCTGATACTTCAAAATATCCTTTCTGAACTGCTTTTTCTCTGCCTATGCCGTATATTTTCAGAACTTAATTCTAAGCACATTTCCATTCTCACTTGACTCATGCTCAATGAAAGAGATATTCTACTATCTGTGAAATACATTACTCATATTATGTGATGTGCTATCTGGATTTCCTTCCCAGAACTCTCCGATGAGCTCTAGATCAAGTTCCTCATGTACACCTTTACTTGATGTACAAAAAGCCAATCAAATTCAATGTGCTAAAAGGTGAACTCGTCAACAACCCCTTCCCCTCCAAAAATCCTCCTCCTTTTGGAACGTGACCTCAACTCTTGCCCAAATCAATCCCACATCCTTTGTTCTCATTCTTCATAGGCAATTCCATTACCATGCCTAGTTATGTCCACCACCTCAAACATCACCAGTCCCTTTACTGATGTCTGTTTTCCTAAAAATGATTATAAATCCCTTTATCATTTGTTCCCTACTTCTTTATATGGCCACTCATATATCTTGCATTTGGCATTTCAACCATACTTGTGGTCCTTCTAATGATTCCATTGTCACTTCGCCAAAGCTTCTCTCTTGGCATGGAGCACTCATTCTTCTTCTTCTCCCTAACATTTCCCACCTGTTTTTTCCCTTTATTTATGTAACTTTTATTCGTCACCTTTAACCCTGTCTCAGAGGTCTTTCTTTAAAGAAATACTAGATTACAAAGTCTTTGTTTCCTTACTACTAATGCCTCTATCAGGGCTTTTAAAGATCCTGCTATGCCAGAACACCAGAACACGAATGGACCTTGAGGGTATTATGCTAAGTGAAATAAGTCAAACAGAGAAAGTAAAATGCCATATGATCTCACTCATAAATAGAAGATAAAAACAACAACAACAGCAAACAAACACATAGATACAGAGATTAGATTGATGATTACTAGAGGGGAAGGGGGGAGGGGGGAGGGTAGAAGGAGTGATAGGGAAGATGTGTAGGTGATGAGTAGTAATTAGTCTTTGGGTGGTGGACATGATGTAATCTACACAGGAATTGAAATATAATCATGTACACCTGAAATTTATATGATGTTATAAACCAATGTTACCTCAGTTGAAAAAAAAAAGATCCAGGGCAGGCCCTGTGGCTAAGTGGTTAACATTCCATGTGCTCTACTTCATTGGCCCAGGTTTGCAGGTGTGGACCCTGGGGAGGGACCTATACCATTCGTCAGCCATGCTGTGATGGTTTTCCACATACAAAGTCAAGGAAGATTGGTACAGATGTGAGCTCATGGCTAATCTTCTTCAAATCCAAAAAAAAGAGAGGAGGATTGGCAATGAATGTTAGCTGAGGGCAAATCTACCTCACCAAAAAAAATAAAAATCCTGTTATTATTGAGACTTCTCAGTCCAGAAAAGCATGTCTATTTCCAGTACCACACAATTAACCAATCTGCTTACTATCAACTTAATCCTTAAATTTTCTTACTTATTACATATACACATACTATTAATTTTCAAATTAGTTTTATGACTTTTTGATGATTTGATAATAAGGATTTTAGATTTTTGATCTAAGATGAGACATGATGTGTTGGACTTTTAAGACAAGAATTGCTTATTAAAGGCAATTTTAGGTCAAATATTTAGAAGAAAACTTGTTCTTTTTTTTCTGAGTAAAAGAATGTCTCTGTTTTTCACTGTAAAACAAACACAAATATATGTGATACTTCACATTAAATAAAATTTTCTTTGCAATTTGGATTCAAATATCTCCAGGTCATTAAAGATGGAAGCGTTGTTATAATCATTGTTGTAATAGCACTTCACAAATGCTTGTGGTTATTTATAGCATTTGGATTTAATAGAACATAGCATAGAATAAATAGTAAATTTGATAGCAATAAGAAAAGAATATTTTATTTTTTGATATGTGAAAACGGGTAACACAATTGTTCTTTTAAGGACACACTACTGTGAATATCTCTAAGCTTGCATCTCCATTAATAAGCACTCAAATCTTTCCTGAGGGGTTTCACACCTGTTTTTACAACCTGTATTAGATTGCTCAGACCTTTTATTATAGTTTACCGTGAAACATGCAGAAATACTGGGAGATACCCTAAGAGAGTCCTTAGGCTGCATTATTCTTTTCCCTATCCCCAACATGCAGCAGCAACCTCATTTTCTCTTGCTCATCCACTTTAATCATCCCCATCGACACTCTATCTTATCTTCTGTCTATCGGTACAGAGTTCAACTGACCCAATATTGTTGAATGTCAGTCTCAAATCCCAATTCAATGTAACTCTTTTCATGTTCTCTTGTTCCAAGTACAGGATTCAAAAAGTTGAGGAATCGTTAGACTCAATGATCGGAGGCATCTCTCCCACTTCCACCTATTGATTCCTTTAACTACAAAAGAAACAGTATCATATTCTGTTCACTGATTCAGAATATGTTTCTCCTGCTATAAGGGAAAAATCCAAACTCTTGAGTTCTTATTCCTAGCTAGTACATATCTGAGTCCTTTAATAAGTTATTATGTCTTTCTGTGCGATCAGCTACTTATCAATGATGGGATATACTTCTTGCTATGAAATGACTTACTCACTCAGAAGCAATGCTATAGGAAATGACGTACCTTGGACTGAGGTTCTTAATAATTCTGTGGTTAGCATTGCAAGTGAAGCATGGCAAGTAGGGAAGGTAAATCCATACCCAGAATAAGTTTCTCTTCTAATGTGAACAGATTATTGTGGTAGAAGATATTAAATAAAATCAAAATGCAGTCAAGTGACAGGCTGCCCCCTCCCTTTTTCTTCCACCCGATTAGGATGTCTTTTAGTATTCACCTTGGTTTCCACTGCTGGCAGAGCGGGCAGGCAGTAGTAATGGTAATGGGATCAGCTGCGATGAGGATTGTCCACGTTTGACTTCATGAAACTCCTTAATCTCTGCTACCAAGACATAATGGGTTCATGGAATCCACCAGCCACTGTAGATGGATTCAGGCTAACCTCCATTTACCATCTGAACACTGGAAGTCCCCCTCGGTGACCCAGGAATTAACATTTTCTAAAGTCAGTGTCCTGTAATCACTGGCCACGTTAACAATTTCTTGCTGACATGGAATGAAACTTGGGTAAATAGTTGTATCCTCCCTTGGGGAAGATCGGGAAGATTTTGGTGATATTTCAGAGTGTTTCCACAAAAATATCAAGGGGCTTCATTCAGAGAGCTCTGGGTGAGTTAACCGATTCAGGCATGGGGATGCTGATGAGACACCAAAACTATTGTGCTGACTAAAGATTATTTTCCATTAGCCAAAACTAAAGCTTTTTTATTTGTTTGTGCTATTGTTTGTGTTTTGTGGACTTTTGAGGGTTGTCCACAAAATCGGAGACACCGTGAGCCATTTGCCAGCTTCAAAGATCCCAGTATGTTAATAATTCTCAATCTTGCATTAGCCCTGCTGTCCATGACAAGGCCCATTGCTTCTGATAGTTATGGGCTGAACTTTGCCTCTGCATACCAGGATCCCAGCATTATCGCTAAAATCAGGGAGTCCATTTTAATGGCAATATCTGCCACATTTATCTCAGGACTTCAGAGAAAAGTAACTAGAGTACTTCTCTTGTTAAATAAGCTTTTCAGTTTAGATCGGTTTCAGATTTACAGAAAAATTGGGAAGAGAGAACAGAAAGTCCTCATCTACTCCACACCCAGTTTCTCCTATTATTACTATCTTACATGAATATTGTACATTTTTGACAATTAATGAATCAATATCAATACATTATTATTCACTAAAGTTCACATTTTATTCAGATTTCCTTAGTTTTAGCTAACGTGTTTCTTTGTGTTCCAAGATCTCATCAAAGATACCACATTACAGCTAGTCTTCACGTAACCTTAAGCTCCTCTTGCCTGTGAGAATAACTAAAGTACTTTTCAAGGTTACTGACATTACTCAAAATATTTATTAATGTCATTATTAGGGGAGATTCTTTGGACCCCTCTAATGGACATCATTAATGAATAGGTTAATGAATTGTCTTTTACTCTCCCTTAGTTCAGTATAGACCAAGGCTGAGCCTATGATTTAATCAGCCAACTAAGCAAACAATTTGAACTATTCCCCATTAATCGAGCTAGCACAATACATTGAAATTAATTTTTAAGAATACCTATGTTGATAAATCTGACCTGATCTTAAATTCCATCCCTCTCTGTTTTGTGCAGTATCTACAGAATCCACTCCAGCATATATTACCCAGAATTTTGCACATATAAATGGGAAATTTGAAGTTCTTTTGATACTCAAAATGCTTCCTCTGAGTTGACTTTATGTGGTTCATGGAGTAACACTAGGATCTGGACTGATAATGAGAGTTTGCCGCAATGACGCTTAAGGAAAGCTGACATCCTTTTGCAAGATAGTAAAGGTTCAGTCAGGGGAGCAAAATCAGAACAACTATTATAGAGTAAGGATTTTTGTACGAATAATATCTTGCACTAATGTGGGAGAAGCTGGAGAAGTAAGTGCCCACAAGAGAATACAAAAGATGGAGGGGAACTCACTCACCAGCCCTCCTTTTGCCAGGTATGTCAGAGAGGGACTCTGAAGGAGAACTGATGGACTGGTCTGTAGAAGCCTAATGCCCTGAGTCTTCCAATGGAGTTACTGTTGGTCAGCAAGGACAGGAGTAAAGAAGGAGAATTAGACACAGAGTGTTGTAGAGTGTGGACAAACAACAACCCACTGAAATTTCTACATCTCCTTTTCTCCAGGAAGAGGAAAAAGACCAACTAGAATCTGGTGGCATCTCCAGATTTGACTCTCATAGCCTCTATCAATGATGGCCTTCTGAGAGTAATAGCTACTGATACTCACTTCTGTTTTCAAAATCTCTTGCGAATTTCTGTTTTGATCAACTGTAACTGGGGAGCATGCAATAAAGGGGATTCTGGGAAGCTTACTTCTATCTTAGGCAAGTTGACACAGTATTAAACCATTCACAAACCCCATTTCAGCATATCACATGAACTTGAGCTGTATCTGAATTTCAGGTATGCAAGCTCCGTAGTAACAAGGATAAGAGAATATTTTAGGACACATTACAATGTTCATGGTTTTCTGACTCTGAACTGAGCTGACAATTGACACTTTGAGCCTAACATCTTTGCTTTAAATTCTCCACTGTAGTTAGAAGCAAGCAGCCCACTCCTCACTTCTTATAGTACTTGGCTCCAATGCACCAGCCACTTGATCCAACAAAGCTTATCTTCAATATCCTTTGTGCGGGAAACAATAGGAGTTAATTTAACTTTTGTCACCAAGTGTCCTGGGCTTCCAAGGTCCCTTTTACTATGGTTCATGGATTCTCGCACCCCTCAAACAGACCAAGAGAAATGACTTTTTGTAAATTCTTATTTTCTTGAATTGTGTTACAGGGAATCACTTCCAGATTCTAATTATTTTATTAATGAGCGTTCTTGGTTTATAGGCAACATAATTTTATGTAGCAGTTTTAAGCATGAAGAAATCTTTGGAGGCATCTAAGGCCCAAAGCAAAATTAGGAGGATTGAAGAAGGAGATTCCAGGCTGAGATTCTAGAGATGACTCTAAAAAATCGCACGACAAAGGTGAGTAGAAGAGACCTTCTGTCTCTCACCCCTGTCAGGAAACTGCCAAGGGAGGTTGCTGCTGTCTAGAAGGACGCCACCACTCCCTGAGCTGTACCAGCAATGAGGATGCTCCACATCCCCAAGGAACTCAGCTCTGAATCTAAATCTCATTGAACTGGTTTAATTAACAGAATTAAGTCAACTGCCCTTTCTCCAGAGGAGATATCAGAGAGGTAGTTTTCAGTTTTCCGTGCTCTTCAATTCAAAAAGTCCTGCGAGAAGGTAGTCTAGGCTGACATTGAGCAATCCACACACAGCGGTTGCTAAACCAGACGTAGCCCATGAAATGCACCAGCTGCCTCTTTTGAGCCATGACCAAGTGATGGGAATAAGCAGGAGTAGCAGAGGTGCCTTTCTGGATGGAGCAGTAGCAGAATGCTTTCATTTTTTCTTGGGTCCAGCACTGCTGGCAAAGTGGCAGTTCAGAGCCAAGAGTCCCAGCGCAAGCTGTAGATTTCAGGGCTCAGCTGCAGCTTCAGCGTCAGCAGTGTTCTCACTTCCTAATTGTGCAGCCTAATTTGGCTGTGACTCTGGCTCCAAAACCTCCTTTTTGTGATTCTTACTTTCCAAAATTTGTTCTGCAGTTTTCCTCAAAATTCATTAAGCTGCACGACGCTGTTTCATTACATCGCTTTTACTGTTTAAGTCAGATAAGGTTTCTACTGCCTGCAAGTAAGTCACCTAACTGTTATAAATTAAATGATTTCTTTCATTTATAATTGCTATAGAAAATATTATCAATAGAAAAAGATAATTCATAATTAAGTTTTTGCAGACAGATTATCATCAGGAGAATGGCTGAGGAAGGCCATCGAAGATGAGTTGTTTAAAACACATAGCTATTATTTTGTAGACATTTTATTCACACGTATTATATATAACATATAGATTTTAGATCATATTTATGATTCTTTTAAATTGCACTTTCATGTATATTTTCCATGGAGATTGTTATAATCCCACATACATAACAGGTGTATCATTTACTGTGAAATAAGCTCACATCCTCTCGCAGGTTTTAAAGGGAGTGTGCAGTACCATAGACACGAGGCATTACAGAAAGTAAGAAGACGAGGGTCTGGTAAGTCACTTACATTCTACTGATTGTAAATTTCTCATCTGTTACACAGGAATTGGATGGATCTGCAAAACATTGTCTCTAAAATTCTATGATAATGTGTAATTTTAATAATTTAAACGATTATTCATTAAAGTAAGTTTCCAAAACTCAGATTGTGTGTATCAATCATTTTGTGTATACACTATCGCTCAGGAAAGATACCTCTATATCAGTATTTTACAGGCAATACTTTGTTTAAAGTGTGAATTAACTGATTTCCTGAAAGCAATTGGCCAAAAGCTGATTTGTCGTTTGTTTCCAGCTTGGCCTTCTCCGTCTTACATCCATTTCTTGTCCTTGCCTGGCTGCTTGGTATCACAAGCCAAACGATTCCTACCAGCTGTAGTTCCCAGGCTGTTCTGTCACAGGCTCGCAGCTGGACTCAGCCAGTGCCTTATAAGTTACAGGGCAGAAGGGTCAAAGTGAGTCCTTCTCTCTGTGTCTCTCTGATTGTGTGTGTCTGCGTCTCTGGGACTGTCTCTCTCTCCTCTACCTTGAGCAGCATCTCTGGTAGCTGCTGGATTGCCTCCTTTGACTTCTGGACTAATTTTGTATTTTTTAAACCTTTCGATAGTAATATTATAACCGCTTTTCACAAAAAAATCAGTTTGATGAGTATAACACTAGTAAATATAATAATTTTCAAAATACTTTACAGTCATCTGTCGCTTAACAATAGGGATATGTTCTGGGAAATGTGTCATTAGGTGATTTTATCATGCGAACATCACGGAGTGCACTTACACAAACCTAGACGGTATAGCCTACTACACGCCTAGGCTGTATGGTACTAATCTATGGGACCACTATTATACATGTGATCTATCCTTCACTGAAATGTTGCTATGCAGTGCATGACTGTATACAAATGCTTTTATTTAATTTTTTTTATTACACCTGAGTATTTTAAAAAATTTTTTTTGTGTGTGAGGAAGATTGGCCCTGAGCTAATTCTGTTGCCAATCTTCCTCTTTTTGCTTGAAGAAGATTGTCCCTGAGCTAACATCTGTGACAATCTTCCTCTGTTTTACATGGGATGCTGCCACAGCATGGCTTGTTGAGTGGTGTCGTGTCTGCGCCCAGGATCCCAGCCTGCGAACCCCGGGTCACCGAAGTAGAGCATGCAAGCTTAGTGGCTGCATCACCTTAACTGCTGTGCCACCAGGCCAGCCCCTACACCTGAGCGTTATGATTCCAGAAAAAGAATATTTAAGTGGCAGGAATCCTTGATGGATATTTCATGGACACTATTTTCATTGGGGAAAATACGCTTGGGTGACTAATAAATGCCAAAACTGCAAAACACTTTCCACAAACAAGATCTGGAACATCTGGAGAGTAGTGTCACACTCACCATTGTTTATTAACTAATCATTGCAGGGTAGGAAATGAAATTTCCTTGACGTTGAATTATTTTTTTCATGTACAATGAGAATATGAATTAGTGCAAATATAGTTAAACATAATCCAACTTAAATGTGCTGAACTAAGACCTATATTATAATTTAATGTGTGGATTCAGGTCCGAAGTTTTCCTTATCTCTGAAGTAAAATCTAGAGTCATTCAAGAGGAAAAGTCCCATTTTCTAGAGGCATTCTACAGTTTAAGTTTACTGTACTATCCCAATTTAATTTAAAATGCACTTCTCTATTACTTATTATTTCCATGAAACTATATTACATACTGTATTAGTTTTCTATTGCTGTCCTAACAAATTCCCACAGATGTAACAACTTAACACAACACCCCTTCATTATTTCACAGTTCTGTATATCAGAAGGCTAGCGGAGCTCAACCGGGTCATCTGCTTAAGGGCTCACAAGGCTGGAATCAAAATGCTGGCCAACCTGGCCTCCTGTCTGCAGGAGAGAATATGTACGCAGGTTTTCTTAGGTTTCTGGCAGAATTCAGTTCCACGTGGTTGTAGGATTGAGGTCCACGTTTCTTGCCTAGGGAACTAACAATTGGCCAGGGCTCGTTCTTAGCTTCTTGAGACCCACTGCATCCCTTGACTGTAGCTCCCTCCCCTCCACCTTCAAAACCAGCAGCAGTGTACTGAATCTCTCTGACTTCCACTTTCCACATCTCTTTAACTCCTGTCTCCTCAGAGTCAGGAGAAAGCTCCTGTGAATATGTTGGACCTATCAAGGTAATCTCCCAATTTGATTTTAAGGTCAACGCATCAGTAAACTTAATTACATCTACCAAATCTCTTTTGCCATGTAAAGTCACATATTCACTGACATGACCCTAGGAGGCAAAAGTCCTGGGGACCTAAATTCTGCCTACCACACATATAAGTCTTAGAGAAAAGAAAGATGTATTAAAACAATAAGCTAGACAAATCTCAAGAAAATGGAAAAACAGACAAAATAAGTGAATTCTTTAATAAAGGATCAAATGGAGGACTTTTTTGAAGGCTGTAATATGTGAACATACAGTATATTCTGTGAGAGATTTGATAAAGCATTTACAGTATTTATAACATCAGTTTAACTACAGAACTTGTTTTTGACAAATATCTTTAAGGATAATAGTTCCACAGCATTGGATTTTAGAAACAGTCGTGTATACAAATCCCATATATGAATGTATATACTAAATTCCTAAATAAAATATCAGTGTGTAAAATAGAACAATTCCTTAAAAAGAAGCATTCACTGTATTTAAATATTATTCCTTTAGCTCAAGAACCTAAGGATGATCAATTTTGCTATAATATCAATATATCATAAGATATCAATTGACCTAATGATTTTGACAGATGCTAAAAGACTTTCAATAAAATCCATTACCCACACTTAATAAATTCTCTTAAAATATTAAAGCATATACATACTTGTGTAGCTGAGTGAGGAATGCAGATCTCACACTATTAGCCAAAATGACACTGAAGCTTCAAAAAGTAAAGCTATTTCATACAAATATTAAGAAACAAGCAATGAGGTTGAAACTGGGTACCTGATGGTTACTGTAAGTATTCAACAAGAACGTGATTACCCTCCAACTTGTTCCCAACACAGACACAGAGGAAAAGAAGTTAATCTTGTTAATTTACTGTTTTCTTATTTAACCTGGGGGTAACTCAAGGGTCACAAGGATTTATGAGCCTGTTTTACAGAAGAAGAAGAATGCCTTTAAGGAAGTTACTATCACCAGATAACCAGCCCCCAGCTGCTGTTGATGCCCAGAAGTCTACAGCCCAAGGGCTTATCTGGAGTGAAAGAAAGATGGGTTTCCCCTTTGCTTCTCTGAAACTCCTCCTCCCAAGTCCCCAGCTCTACAAAGACCCCCCCCTGCTTTCTTCTTCTGTTAAGGTGGATTTGAGAGAACCTCTCTTCCTGACTTCTGATTTTGGCCAATTCAAATAAACCTTTCTCCATCTCCAAGCACAAGTGTCTGAGTGATTAGCTTATTGTACTTCAGGCACACAAACTTGAGATCAAGAGGTGCAGTATCAAGGTCTGCTATAAGTATTATTAATTATTGTTCAGAATGTGTTCACCAACGCAACAAAAAGTGACATGTAAATAAGAAAGAAAGAAAAGCTTCCTTCAGATTCTACAATCCCAGTTATCCAATGAGGATCAATACACTTCTTTCACGAGCTCTCATTATTCTCCTACTCTCTTCAGATAGGGGCTGCTGAGTTTTAACATTTTCAGCCTAGTTAAGTGTGTCCGTTTATTCTTCTACTACTTGTACAACCAACTGCACTTCCTTAATTATATGTTTCTATCATTTATTTCCACTGTTTATTTCAAACTCAGGCTTTTTGCTCTCTGTATACATTCCTTTTGCAAGTAGGGCTCCTCACAGAGAGGAAGATAAGAAATCAATAAGAAGATAAGATAAGAAGTCAACAAATTTTGGGTCTGAAAAAAAATCTGTTTTTCAAACAGATTCTCTCCACCTTCACCCACCTGAGTAGAATTATTACCACAATTGGTTCCATTCCATCAGACCAAAATCAAACACATGCCTGGATTATATTTATTGTTGTCCTGCCTGTCTTCCCTTTGGTTTTTCTCTTCTCAACTATAACTTTTCTTAGATGGCTAACTCAATAAATTTCTCAGACATGTTCCCTTAGGGAATGTGCCATGTTATTCCTTCCTCCTGCAATAACTGTGTCATCTCGAAACTCATCTAACACTGCTTAAAGTCTCTTATGTGATCTAACAGGTAATCTCTTTCCACTCCTATCTAAATCACCCAGTATAGATTTCTCAGTCAGCAATGGGTAGACTTTATTTTTTTTCATGTCTTGGATGAGGGTGTCTCAATAATTGCTTGAATCCAAGGTTCCTCAAAGATCCACAAACCATCCCTTTCTTCCACTATAGGCTGATTGGACCCTAGTCAACATTCCTGATTTTGTAATAGTGCAAATAGCCCTCTTTCATAATTTAACTATTTAGAAGATTTAGATATGTTAATAATTCAATTCTCCTTTCTTTTTCGTTTAGCCTGGTCACCAAGATCTATATCTAGTCATTTCTTGATCTAGCTTCTATTCTGAGTTAAAGTGTCAAAACCCATTCCCATGAGCATTGTTTTTCCTTTTTTGTTTGTTTATGTTTATTTGATAAGTCTGTTTCCCCTTGAGATTATTTTAGAATATCTAATTCTTAGGTTCAGAGTATAACAAGTGTAAGACCTTTTTAAAAGTTTTAAAGAATGAATTAAATTTTTTTAAAGATTGAGAGCTGAGCTAACATCTGTTGTCAATCTTTTGTTTTTCTTCTTCTTCTTTTCCCCAAAGCCCACCAGAACATAGCTGTATATCCTAGCTGTAGGTCCTTCTGATTCTGTTATGTGGGACGCTGTCTCAGCATGGCCTGATGAGTGGTACCATGTCCGCATCCAGGATCCAAGCCAGGGAAACCCCTGGCCCCCAAAGTGGAGCGCACGAACTTAACCAATTGGCCGTGGGGCCGGACCCTGGGTTAAATTTTAATTGGTCTGAAAATATTATTTTCCCTCATAAAATAGGGCTTCTCCAATCAGCTTCATGTTTTTGTAAACTTTGCCACACATCCACTGAGTCTCTGAAATCACGATGCTGGTGGTGACGGGAATGTGAGAGGGAGAAGTGTGCTGTGCTCTAATTAAGTTGAAATCTCTCCAAAATTTGCTCTTCATCACGCATGCCTAAAAGAACTAATGAGGAGTAGAATTTGGGCTCTTGTGCCACCTAAAATGTCTATTTTTAACAGTTCCACAGCCAAAATTTCATCCATCTAGCATTGTGACCCAAAGTCAAACATAACAAATTATGTATTTTTCAATAAAAAATATAATAAAGGGGGAATGTAGATAAAAACTCTCCCCAGTTTAAGCTCACCAATATCAAGTTAATCTCACAATTCCTATCAGCTACTGTGTGCCCACTTTCCTAGCTTTCTGTGTAAGGAGTTTGAAATTCCTGGAGATGTGAAAGGCAACTCTGCTTCAGATCTGTAGGAGACACATACATTATTTAAGAAAAGGCCCCTTTATCTGCTTCCAAGAGCAAATCTTTACTTGTTTTGAAGTTTCCAACAAATCTGTCATGACTTGTGCTCAAAGACACCAAGTGAAGCCATGTTTCATTTGTAAAGATGTTCCACCCATCCAGCCCACAGATGCTGAGAGCAGCTGTCACCTCTCCAAAGGATGTGGCGTCCACAACATGGTGTTTACAATATTTGTTTGTGCCTCCTGACATGTGCCATCAGCCCATCTCTGATTTCAGTTGTGGGTGTGGCATGCAATTTCCTAAAAACTCAGACTCTCTCTGATATTTTACCCCACATTATCTCAATAGGTGGTGCCATTTTTCTCCTCAGTGCCTTCTCTTCAGCTGTGGAAAACTGCTCTGCTCACAAGGAAGTTCACTTGGAAGTATCGGGGGTAAATGACTCCCCCCAGCAAAAGTTGACAAATGAGGGACAGGCACTGATTGATAAATGTCCCAGTCTCCTGTTTTTTTTTTTTAGTTGCTGCTATGGACCAAATTGTGTCACCCCCCAAAAGTTCATATGTTGAAGCCCTAAACCCCATGTGACTGTATTTGGAGATAAGGCTTCTAAGGTGCTAATTAAGGTTAAATGATGTTGTAAGAGTGGGGCCTTAATCTGATAGAATTCAGTGGTCCTAGAAGAAGAGGAAGCGAGTGAGAGAGAGTTCTCTCTCCTTGCGCATGTGTGTGCACACACACACCAAGAAGGGGTCATGAGAGCACACAGTGAGATGGCAGCCTCTTCTACCAAGAGGATAGATTTCAGAATGAAACCTATTTTCCAGCACCTTGATCTTGGACTTCCAGCCTCCAGAACTGTGAGAAAATAAATTTCTGTTGTTTAAGCCCCCTTTCTGTGGTATTTTATCATGGTAGTTATGGCAGCCTGATATAGCCAATACAGTTGGAGAACGCTGAGGACCTTCTGAGAAGGATTTAGCAGCTACCATAATTTTGAGGCAGTGCTAAGTGTGAATCATGTTTTGACATCTCTGTGGTTTCTGTTGGTAAAAATTCATAGGTACTGTTAATATTACCATGTCCTGTTGTTTAAAACCATAATTAATAAATCCTAATTTTCTTGAAGAGGTGTAATTTTTTTCCACCCAAGTCAATGGAACTCCTATATTCTAACCAAAGACCCCTTGTGAGTTCATGCACAACAGATTTAAAAAATAGAGTAACTTTGTACTTGTTCGTGGTTGAAAATGAACTCTGACTCCATATTTATTTACTTTGGGGTTAGGGAAAGTAATAAATAGTGATCTGACGATAGTCATCTGCAAAATGAGAAGAGTAAGAGCACCTACTCAATAAAGTTACCACATGAGATAAATATAAAGTTCTTAGAATGGAACTGCGCAGAGTAAATGCTCAATACCTATTGGTTATTGTTATCATTAATCTTACTATTGGTACCTTAAAGATGAGAAATCTGATGCTTAGAGAGTTTGGATAACTCACCCATTGATGTATATCAGTAATGGTGAAGCCAAAATGCGCACACGGGCAGTCTGCCTCACTCTTAACTGTTATTCTCTACACATGCACAAAATGTGGCTTTTTGAATCCCAGACTAGAAGCTGATCATAACACTTCAATTTAGATGCTGCTAAATTGTCCCCATAGGATCCATCACAATGTCCTGTTTGTACCTTAATCAAAACGGAATCTCAGCACCACCTGTACCCTCACTACCTGCATCCTTGAAAACCAGGCCTGTGAGGTTCGGTGGGCAGCACAGCCGAGCAGAGCGCCTCGGCCTCCAGCTTCCTCTGAGCAGGGAGGTGTCAGAGTTCTTGGTGCCTGACAGGGAGGATCAGCAGCAACAGCCAGCTCAGGACACAGCATCAACTCTCCACACACATCAGGACAATATTAATTTTGTGCTGTGAACGTGTGGCTTAATCTGTTCCTCTGATAAAGGAGATTGGATCGTTTTTCTCATTCTTGGAAATTCTTACACAATATCCAAAAAGAAAGGAAGACTAACTTGGAGAACAGGGCTGGAATCCTTAATAGCTGGCCACCATGGAACAACTATGGCAGAGTTACTGTCCTTTTATTTTAATTGCAGCAGTCACGTTAATTAACTTTTAAAGATGACATGGAAAGTGATCCAGTATCATCAGGTTATTATTGATAATATAATAATAATAATTATTATTAATGGTAATCACAATGGTAAGTATAAGCATTCAAATGATTTTTTAGGTACAATAGCTTAATTTTCTATAAAATATCAAAGTGTCCATTAATTTTTAAAAACACCTGTACTTACCATGAGAAATGGAAATAACACAGAAAAATCCAAAAAGAACAAATAATCAGAAAACCTAATGATTTCATCATTGTTAACTTTTAGTGAACGTCCTTCTAGATATTTGTATGTAAATAGATATTCAAATAAATTACTACAAACATATGTTTAAATTGTACATAGGTGGGTTCATAAATACCATCTGTTAGATAACCTACAGTTTTTATCATACTATGTGAATGGACATCTGTACATTTTAATAAATATCATTATTTCAAATAGTTGAATAATATTATATTTTCTAATATTTCACACTGTAGTCATCAATTCCTCTATTATCGAAAATTTAACATTTCTCTTTTTTCTCCTAAATTGTGCTGTAATAAGCATTTCTGAATGCATGTATTTTTTTTTAATTTTCATTTTATGTTTTCATAAATATCGCCAAACTGGACTTCAAAAATCTTGAAGTAATTTATAATTAAATCCAAGGAAAATAAAAAGTGTCTTATGTCTAAATTAACCAATACTCAATTATTAATAAAATTCTAAAAATTGGTTTTTCCTCCTCAAATGTTTCAACTGAGGCCCAAAAATGAAAACAAAAAGTCCTAAAGAACAGAGCTATACCATCTTTGCTAGACACACAAAACAGTAGCTCAAAATAGTTTTGGCAGCCCTCTAGCCCATTGCCCAATTTATCTTAAATATAAGAGTCTGCAAAGCGACTAAATATGGCCAGTGAAGGAGAATTTCTTTGAAGATGGTGCTCTGAAGACCTCCCATCGTGCCCATGGCTCCTTGAACTTCACAGAAGCGAAGAGGTGAGAGGAGGGTGCTCACTATGCTGTGGCCTGTGCAGCACACAGCACAGGGTCTGGTGCTGACATTGACTGAGAAAAGGTGAAAAACGAGAGGCAGGAGGCCCGTCTGCCACGTGAGAATGAAAAAGTGAGGAGGGCTGAGGGGGACACAGCCTGCATTGTCAGTTTCTGGTTTTGCAAAGATGCAAACGTTTTCCCGAGGGCAAAATGGGCACCACAGAAGGGTGTCAGGCACGAGGTATTTTGAGAAACCCTCTAGAAGAGGTGTGCCTGCCAACGGGAATTAGAAAGGCCTATTTCCATTCCCACGGGAAAGGCTGTTTGTGGTGTCCAAAGGGAAGAATGGGGAAAATTTAAGGTGTTAGCTGGCAACCCTGACCCTAACCCTGGATGCACAATGACAACAGAACCAGCTCCTTAACATTTTGCCATTTTCTGCTCCCCTCCTGTTCCCTCTGAGCCCAATCCTGCAGGAGAACTGAAATAGTACCTAGTGAAGAAGGGAGGCGGTGGAATGAAAAAGAGGATGGAACTTTCTGTGCTCACATTTCCTTCTGCAAATTTCAGAGCGGAGATCAGACCTGAGCTGGGGAAAGATTGAAATTTGATAGGAATTTGAAAAAGTGTGGACCACTTCAAAATGAATAAGAGATTGAAATTCTGATACTAGATTATATTGGAGTTCGCAGAACCTGAAAATAAGATTGTTTATTAACAAATGAAATTGATCATAAAAGTCAAGATCTCTGCCAAAGATGTATTACAGAGAGTTTGAAATGTAGTGATGAGAAAGAATACCCAATAATTACCCTCATAATTTGAGGGCCATTTTCTTTGTCCATCAGCAGGCAACACAGCTGTTAGAATTCTGATATAATATTCTGCTTTTAATTTCTTCATAAGGGGCTTACTTTTTTCTCTTTCTAAAAGCTTTTAGAAATTGTTTCTTTATTCCAAGATGTTGCTTAAGTTTTAGCATCATTATTCTGTAGCTAATCTTTCTATTTTGTCTTTAATTTTATTGTTCTAAACTTATCTTAATTCTGTTAGTTCATTTATTTAATTTTGATTTCTCATTTTTTTTTATGAAACAGTCTGAAATTTTTCTAACTTCCTAGAAAATGTATAAAGCTTATTTTAAATTTTCCTTTTTTTCCAAGAGTAAGCATTCCATAATACTTTTTTCCTCTGGTTCTTATATGCTGTATTACTTGCTTTGTTTTTAGCTATCAATTTTTAAAATAAATATCCAACAATATTTTTCTGCTTCTTTTCCCCTTAGGGGGAAACTTTTTGTAGGGCTGTTATTTTCCCAAAAATAGTGTGGAGACAGTCTTATGATCTTCTAACTACCCTTTGTGTGTGCCTTGTATGCAAAGACAAATAATTTGCATTTATTTGTAGAGCTGAACAATGACTTTTATATCCATTTGCCTAAAGGAGGTTCACAGGGAACTAGAAAAGGAAAAGGAATCAGGAGAATCCCGATCTAGTGCTTTTACCCCTCCAGGTCTTCTCTAAAATGTTTGAGGCTCATGAACCTGAAGCTCAGCATGTTGGAAGACTGCGCTGTTCCAATGAAGACAGACTTTGACTGCGTAATGGGGACTGGATATAGCTATCAGGCAGGTTTGCTAAAATCTCATCTTGCCCAGGCAGAAAGTTAAGACAAAGAAAGAAGATTGTGCATTGTGGTTAGGCTCTTTACCTTTGCCCTCACTTTCCTTGCTGCTCCTGATTATTTCCGCAGCCACCTCCTCCAGCTGCGATGGCTGCAGAGAGCTCAGCAACACTCCCCAAGTGAGGTCCTGTGGCAGCATTTCTCCCCAACTCCAAGTTTAAGAGCCTCAGATCTGTGTATTCATCATGCATACTCTCTGGGATTTATGCAGATTGTAGTACAGCTGGTCAATATTCCCTAAATTGTGGTATGAGATCTGGTACTTTCCTAAACTTAAATGAGGTTTTAATCAATATTTTTGATTTACTTGATTCATTCCACTAAATATCACAGATTGGCATTTTTTGAAATATGTATTAATTTATTCATATTTACTAAACATTTAGTCACTTAGAAATTAGGACATATATCTTTTAGTCACCATCTTTGCTAAAATTGATTACATTTATGCTGCTTTTATATTACTTTATTTTTTGTTTACATTTGAATAAATGCATAATAAAAATTCAAATATTTATGAGATAGTACTGGTGGACTACCCTGAGAATTGACCCCAAAAGTTAGCTGGCATCTAAATAAATACTTTTTCCCATCTGGATATTTAGTGCTAGAGATAATTCTCATATTTGTCAATGAAATACATAGATATATTTCCAGAGGGATTATTCCAAAATTCTTGGTATGGTTGTTTAGAAATGATTCAAAAATGTAAGAGTCATAGTTGCATAGGTCATTAAAGATTTTTACATTGTGTAATAAAATCTAGGAGATCTTGGGGACAATTCTAAAACAAAAGGTTGTGGGGGACTGGAATTGGCCACCCCAAGATATGTCTCTTTGATGTGAGAATTATATGGAGCTTGTTACTTTTAAAAACTGCAGACAGGAAAGAAACTCTGAAAAAGTAGAATTTGCTTGCCCTTTGTTAAGAGACATTTACATTGTAAAGGAAATCTCCATCTGTAAATGTGTCTCCCTCTCTGTACCAGGAATAAGGAGGATGACCTTATCTCTAGAAACTCTTAATCAATGCAGAAGGCAAGGACTTAAATCTGCATAATAATCTTACTCTTGTTTACGGTACTTGTCTGGTAACCTCCTATAACTGACTCCCCCTACCTCCAACATCCTCCTTTGTCTTTAGCTGAAGATGATATTTAAGGTTCAGACATTTTGGCAAGTTGCTGAGTTTACCTGAGTCTCTCCCATGTATACATGTTATAAAGCTTTGTTTAATTTTCTCCTGTTATTCCGTCTCATGTGAATTTAATACATTCTCTGGCCAGTAGGACCCAGAGTGGGTAGAGGAAATGTCTTCCTCCCCTACAAGGTAAAGGTAAATAAGATTGCTTCAATGACACATAATTTCCTGAAAGAAGGTAGAACAAAACAATTTCTCAAAGTCCCTTTCAGTTCTATTATTATTCAAACTTAAAAATTTCCAGGGTTGTTATCTATACTGCTAAAGTCACCACCAGTATCAGATATGTCCAAGTTACCAGCACAGTTTTACTTGGACTTTGATTAAGTGAGTTTAATCATGACATCACTCAACCACAGACCATAATATCATCAGAGTTTTCTTTCCAAGTAAACGTGAAAAATAAAAGACATTTTCATGTGCTCTATTGCTATTTAACATTTAGATCTATTGCTAAGTTAACATTTTGGAATTTAAGCCTACAGAAAATATATAGGATTTGTCTTTAAATATTAAGCATGCTCACAAATCATTTTTGAACAATTTTCTCTATATCAGACCAATTTGAAAATAAGAAATCATTTTTAAAAATTTATTTTCTAACATACATAATTAAATGAGACCAAGATTATTTGGCATCGTTTATAGTCTATATATCATAAAAACTTATAAACTTGCTACATTGCACCCAAGTATGTGTATATACATATATATACATATATATTATGCTACATATATGACCTAGCAATAAAGCTATTCATCAATAGTTTCTATTTTTGTATTCAAATTCTGCATATTTGCTATCTCAGGCACAGTTTAATGCTAATATGGGTGCAAATTAAATGAATCAATTTTGCCTCTGACAGAATGATTCTGAAGAATATTCTGACGATAATAAAATCTAGTACCAAGTTTAATGTTTTACAGTTTACTCAGCTAAATTAGGAATAATCATACCTTTTGAAGTCTGTCTAATCAGTACCTGTTATTCATCTACCTACCTAGCTAGCCATGCAGACTCTCTACATGATTTGCAGGTAAAAGCATAACTCAGGGACATACGTAGGAAATGGAGAATCTCCGTCGCACCCAAGCGCTGTTGCACTCACATATATTCCCCTCCACACAAATGCTTTACCTGAATATGTAGCCCTGATATTCTATTAATAACATTTATTGGAAATTTTCAGCCAAGGTAAACAGAATTTATTCCTCCAAGTACATCACTGTTTGAAGGACATTAACAATGCATAATTTGTACAGACTCTGGTCTCATGACTCTGTTGTATAAGCTACTGAATTATGCCGAGGGAGTCATTTACAGCCCCAAATCATGAACCTCATGCCATTGAAAGGAAGGACATTTATTTCTTCACACACAATAGCACGGCAATTTCTGGGGACTCAAAGTGTGAATAAATACAATAACTTAAGTTTATGTACTTTCTATTACGACTTTGGAGAGTTAAAAGGTGATGTGAGCTGCACTGAGTTCCTGGAATGTTTAGTAATGATCAAAGCAGAAGGGAAATACATATATATATTTAACATAAATATATATTTACATGCTAATATAAAGCATTTCTATATTAATATGTAATGTTATTTAATATATAATAATCAGGACTAGATTTGTATAAGAAGATTGGGGAATGCATGTGATAGGTTTTGTATGTGATGTTTTCTCTAGAACAAATTATTGCCTTGCTTCCATAGTTGTTCAGCATTTCTAATAAACTTCAGGGCCCCAAATCTAGTGTTTTGCTGTGTCATGCGCAAAATTATATGACACATTGTATATTTAATGCAAGGTCTTTTGGCACCAACTACCTCCCTTATTATGTAAACATTGTGTTGATTTAACACTCTATGAATTGTATATTATTTAGAAACATGTTGAAATCACTAAATATTTTGAAGGTAAACTTAACCACTGTAAATCAAATAGCTCCTCATTATTTTTAATGATTATAGAAAGTATTTTTGTGTGAGAGCAGCAAGTATAGTATCCTGTTAAAATGAGAGAAAATTATGTTCACGATAATAAAGAATCCTAACTTTAAACAGGTACTAGATTCATATTATCAAGAACTGTAGAAAAATATGAAGTCTAATACTGAATTGTAAAGTGTAATCTCACAACATTAACTAAAGTGCCATCTGTATATTCCAAAGTAGTTAGATGGATTTTTTTATGCCCCTAATTGCAAGTTCTTTAGGACAACTTTCTAGAAAATTAAAGATCAAATTGGAGACAATGGGCTATTACAGTATTTACTACAATACAAAAGAGGAAATGGAAACTTAAAGTAATGTGACTTTCTCAGAGTCACAAAACCAGGCACTCACAGGACTAGAGTTATAATCCAGTTCTCTGGCAACAGAAGAGCAAAGTGCTCATGGACCATAGACTTGACAGTCTTTTCTAATCTAAATGCCATATCTTAAAGGCTTTTTGACCCTCAGTAAGTCATTAAGTCTCTTTCAATCTTAGTTTTCTTATTTAAAAAGAGAAGAAAAAAGCAAAAATAGCAAAACAAAAGCAAAAAACAAGAGAAATAATACATCATGAGATTTTGTGAAAATGATACAAGATAAACAAGCTTGGGAGCTTAATGGGTTATGGGCTTAGTTTAATGCTTTGCACATAGCAGTATTAAATAAATATAGCTATTATTTTTGTTGTATTTGCTTCTATTAATATTATCACTCCCAGTACTGTATATTTTCCACTAGATCCCATTGTCAGTCTCAGCCATCAATGTAGAAGTTCCCTAGTCACTATATAAATATCCGTCATCAAATAACTCAAAGGGAGGGACACCTGTCCCTCAGTGTCATGGCTTGGTACCTCATTAGGACCTTGAATATATTAGCTCTGCACCATTAGTATAATTAACCCATTACAAGCTCCCTTAAAGACTTCTTCATTCTTACCCGTCTCTGTACCTAAAGTAGTAAAATTCTAAACCTGTTCCCAATCAAACTGTTACCTATTTGTACCTGTAGCAGGTTAAACAGGAGAATAACTTCTGAGAGAAATCACAGAGCCACGTTGTTTGTCTCTCTTTCAATTCATATAGACCCAAACACTACCTGAAAATTCTCCCACACCTTGCTAGCATGTTCTTTCTCTCCATCTCCACAGCAACTAGTTCAGAGCTTCTCCACACATGTCAAACTTCCAGCTCTGCTCTCTGTGACTCCTCACCTGCAAGAGCTAAGGATGTCTCAGACTTCCTCATGAAAATCAAAGCGATCAATCATGAGTTCCTTCATTTTCCCACCAATAAATGTATACACTTACCTAATCCAGACATCCCTCTCTGCATTTCCTCCAGTGTCAAGGTGGCTCCTCTCCCATGAAAGGCCAGTTCCTCCACTTGTACCCTGGATCCAGCCCATTTGCATGTCTCAAGAAGCTGCTGCTGTAATTGTCCCTTCTCCTTGTTCACTATTAATTTATTCCTCTCTAGTGAATATGACTATGCTCTTATATTCACCCATTACAAACAAATAAACAAAAACAAATAAACAAAGCAAAACAAACAGGGCTACAACTCCCATTCATCCCTCATGTCCCTCAATGCAACACTCCACCTGGCTTGAACTTTTCACAGAAAAGATCTTGTTAGACCTGGGTGTTATCTGTAGTCACTAAATTCCCTTCTTTAACTTCCAATTTCCTCATCCCACTCAAAACTGATTTTGTCCAAATGATGCTGGTGATAGTAATCTTATCAAGATCACCAATGGTCTCATTTATGTTATCCATGCTAATCCACTTGTAGGTAGAATTTTTCACATTTGAATACTCCCTCCCTTTTAAAAGTGCACATGGGGAAAAAAAATCCAAGATAGACCACTTTCTGGGTCATAAAATATGTTTCATAAGACTGAAAGTGTTCAAGTCAGACAAAGTGTGTTTTCTAATTATAGTGGAATTAAATTAGAAATTGATTATGGGAAGAAGCCTGAGCAATACCCTAATAATTGAAAAGTGAACACAATCTACATTTTAAAAAAGTGGGTGAAAGAAGGAAAAAATGAAAGTTAGAAAATATTTTGAATTGAATTGATATATAAACTCAATATATCAAAATTATTGGAATGCAGACAAAACATTATTAGGAGGGAAATTTACAGTACTGAACACAGATATCAGAAAAAAAGATGTCACATCAGTGACCTCAGATGCCACTTTAAGATATTAGAAAAAGAATAAGATTCATTCACAAAACAGTTAACTATAGTAATAAAAATCAAACAGGAAAACAATAAAAAACAAAACAATAGAGAAAATCAATAGAATCAAATGCTGTTTTTGAGATCAATGAAATTGACAAAACTCTGCCCAAACTGAGAAGAAAAAGAATGAAAGAATACACAAATTACCAACCTAAAAATAAGATATGGCATCTCTACTGACTCTACAGATATTTCTTAAACAATAAAGGAATATTATGAATAAATTTAAGTTGATAAATTTGACAACTTAGGTGAAATAAATCAATCCCTGTGAGACAGAAACAACCAAGGATCACCCATAGGAAATAGATAACCTAAATAGCTCTATATCTAGTAAAGAAATTGAATTTATAGCTAAAAATCTTCATAGGAAGAAAACTCCAGGACTAGATGGCCTCAGTGGTGAAATCTACCAAAATTTGGGGGAAGAAATCACATCAATATTACACAAACTGTTGCAACAAATTCAAGAGGAAGGAAACTTCACAGCTCATTCTATGAAGTCAGTATCACTCTGATACAAAACTTGACAAAGACACTAGAAGAAAAGAAGAAATATTAAAAAACTAATGTCCCCCATAAATAGAAGTTAAAGTTCTTAATAAAAATTTAGCAAATCAAATTCAACAATACATAGAAAGGATAATGCATCATGACTAAACGGGGTTTACGTCAGGAAACAAGGTTGTTTTAACACTCAAAAATCAACCGATGTAATTCATTGTATTAACAAATAAATAAGAAAAACAATATACTCATCTTAGTAGACACAGAAGAAAGCATTTGGCAAAATCTACTATACATTCTTGATAAGAACTTTCAGAAATTAGAAATAGAAGGGTACTTCATCTGGGTGAAGGACATCTGTAAAAACCTACGGCTAATATCATGCTTAAAAGTAAAGACTAAATGCTCTCCTTCTACGATCGAAAACAATGCAAGAGTGTTCCCTCCCATCATTTCTATTCAATACTGTACTGGAGAATCTGGTCTAAGCAGTGAGAGAAAATAAAATAAAACGCATCAGGATTAGAAGAGAAGAAGCAAAACCGTATTTGCAGATGACATGATCTTTTATCTCGCAACCTTGCTAAACTCATTTATTCATTCAACTTTTACTCCCTAAAGCAGCTATTCACAAAAATATTGAGGAACAAACACGAAGTGGAACTCCCAGTAACTGTTTTTTAAAATGTAAGGTCAATGAAAATAATGTAAACTTAGACAACAATAAATTGTATTCATAGTAGTTTGAAGTAAGTTCTACACCGTGTTTGTCCATATGGTTTATTTCCTCCTGGATTTCAGTGACTGCATTGAGTAGTCCAGTCAATGAAATAAAGGCATAATGTAAAAATTAAGTACACTTACTGATCTTTATTCTAATCAAGAAACTTAGACAGAGACAACAGACTGGCCTAATAACTGCTAGGTCTAACCTGACTTTCTCTCAAGGAAATCTTTTGTTTTTAAACTTTGATTATTTTGCAGGAAATCATTGATACAGTTTTCATTTGAGAAAGTAAACTTTATTTTCCATATTACTGTAAGTGTATTCCTACTGACTGGGTCCACCAGCACAGAGTCCAGATCATTGTAATCTCTATTCTGCTTTCATCTGGGCTCTAGGCCCTTTTACAGTCTCTCTCCATACACAGCCTTTTTGAGATCAGTGGAAACTCTCTGTTCAAATCAACAATATGAGGGTATGAAACTGAATGGAGAAAGCAACCCTTGAGATAGTATTGCTCTTGAAATTGAAAAGTTATCTTGGTTATTACAGAACTCAGTGCAACACATTTCCTATTTCAAAGGCAGTCAAGTTATGTGTTAAAAAGTGTTTCTAAAACAGCCTTCATATTCAACCACACACTGGTGTATTAAAACTGAATTGAGATATTAGGAACGAAGATAATAAAGAAAAAAGTAAGGGGCCAGCCCAGTGGTGTAGTGGTTAAGTTTGCACGCTCTCCTACGGCAGCCCAGGATTCACAGGTTCAGATCCCAGGTGCAGACATACATACCACTCATCAAGCCATGCTGTGGCACCATCTCACATACAAAATAGAGGAAGATGGGCATAGATGTTAGCTCAGGGCCAGTCTTCCTCAGGCAAAAAGAGGAAGATTGGCAACAGGTGTTAGCTCAGGGCCAATCTTCCTTGCCAAAAAAAAAAAAAAAAAAAAGGAAACAGATTAGCTTTAAAGTGATTTTATAAACTGGTATTAAGTGCAATAATTGTTTTGAAACTACTGGAATACAAAGAAAATAAAAAACACCTACCATATCTATATTTAAATAACTTGAGATAACTAACATTAAAACTTAATTGGAGTAATTCTAATTATATGTTTTTATTTACTGGTAAAATATATAGAACATTTAAATTTGACATTTTATCCATTTTGTAGTGTAAAACACAGTGGCCTTAGTACTATTCACAGTGTTGTACAGCCATGACCACTATCTACTTCCAAAATTTTTTCATCACCCCAAACAGAAATCTGTACCCATTAAGGAACAAATCCCCATTCCCTCTATCTCAGCCCCTGATAACCGCTAATCTATACTCTGTGTCTTTGAATTTGCCCATTCTAGATAATTTACATAAGTGGAATCACGCAGTATGTCCTTTTGTGCCTGGCTTATTTCACTTAGCATAAATTTTCAAGGTTCATCCATGTCGTGGCATGTATCATAATTTCATTCACTTTTATGGCTGACTAATAATCCATATTTTACATATCACATTTTGTTTATCCATTCATCGATTAGGTCTTTTTATCCACTTTGATTTATTTTTATCTATGGTGTAAGATCAGAGTCTAACTTCATCTTTGCATGTACATATCCAGTTTTTCCAGCACCATTTTTTGAGGAGTAGGGAACTACTTTTCCCCACTGAGAGGTCCTGGCATCTTTGCCTATGTTGATTTATCATATAAGTCAGGGTTTATTTCTGGGGTATCAATTTTATTGCAATGGTCTATATGTCTATCCTTATGTCAGTACAACGATGTTTTGATGACTGTAACTTTTTAGTAAGTTTGAAGTTGTGAAGAATGAGTTGAACTTGTTATTCTTTTTCAAGATTGTTTCAAGACTTTTGACAAGGTCCCTTAGAATTCCATATTAAATTTAGGATGGGCTTTTGCATTTCTGCCCAAAATACCATTGAAATTTTGATAGGAATCGAATTGGATCTGTTTGAGTAGCAGGGTCATTTTTGACAATATTAAGTCTTCACGTCCACGAATGGGAAGTCTTTCCATTGATTTTTCTTCTTTAATTTTGTTCAGTAATGTTTTGTAGTTTTCAGTGTACAAGCTTTGCACCTTCTAGGTTACACTTATTCCTAAGTATTTTATTCTTTTTGATAGTATTGAAATGGACTTGTTGTCTTAATTTCCTTTCAGATTGTTCATTACTATTACATAGAAATATAGCTAATTTGTGTAACATGATTTTTCATCTATCAAATTTGCTGAGTGTTTTTATTAGATATAACAGCATTTTGTGAATTATTTAGGGTTTTCTGCATATAAGATCAAGTCATCTGTGAATAGAGACAATTTTACTTCTTTCTTCCAATTTGGGATGCCTTTATTCATATTTCTTGCCTAATTGCTCTGGCAAGAACAAAAAATAATTATGTCAAATGGGAGTGGTGAAACCTGATATCTTTGTCTTGTTCTTTATCTTAGAGTAAAAACTTTCAGTCATTCACCATTGAGTGTGATGTTAGTTGTGGGCCCTTATCACATAGAGAAAGATTCCTTTTAATTATAGCTTTTTTTGAGGAAGATTAGCCCTGAGCTAACATCTGCCACCAATCCTCCTCTTTTTTTGCTGAGGAAGATTGGCCCCGAGCTAACATCTGTGCCCATCTTCCCCTACTTTATATGAGGGATGCCTGCCACAGCATGGCTTGATAAACAGTGCATAGGTCCACACCCAGGATCTGAACCAGTGAACCCTGGGCCACGGAAGTGGAGTGTGCGAACTTACTGCTGCACCACTGGGCTGGTGCCCTAATTAGAGCTTTTTTGAGTGTTTTTTATCATGAAATAGTTTTGGATTTTTCAAATGATTTTTTAATGTATCATTTAAGATGATCATACATTTTTTTCCTGTATTGTA
This sequence comes from Equus przewalskii, assembly GCF_037783145.1. Taxonomy (NCBI): domain Eukaryota; kingdom Metazoa; phylum Chordata; class Mammalia; order Perissodactyla; family Equidae; genus Equus; species Equus przewalskii. Next base: position 5,245,396 of record NC_091838.1, read on the forward strand.
TTAATATGGTATAATACATAGACTGATTTTTGTATGTTGAAACATCCTTTTTCAGAATAAATCCCACTTGGGCTCTTGTTTAAATCCCACTTGGCTGTGTATTTTGTTGAGGATTTTTGTATCTGTATTTTAATAAGAGATATTGGTGTAATTTTCTTTTCTTGTATGTCTCCATCTGGCTTTGATTTCAGGGTAATGCTGCCCTCATAGAATGAGTTAGGAAGTGTTACCCTCTCTTCTATTTTCTAGAAGAGTTTGTGAAGGATTGGTTGTAAATCTACTAGTGAGTAAAGCAACACTGATTTTGGGTTTTTCTTCGTAGGAAATTTTTAAAATTTTTTATTACTGATTCAACCTGCTTTCTTGTTAGAGGTCTATTCAGATTTTCTTTTGCTTCTTGAGACAGTTTTGAGTTTGCATGTTTCTCAGGATCTGACCATTTCTTCTAGGTTGTCCAACTTGATGTGTAGTTGCTGATCGTAGTTTCGTACAATCCCATTTATTTCTGTAAAGTCAGTAAAACGTCTATTCCATTTCTGATTTTAGTAATTTGAGTCTTTTATCTTTTTTCTTAGTCAGCCTGGCTAAAGGTTTGTCGCTTATTTTTATATTTTCTAAGAGCCAACTTTTGGTTTCATCGATTTTCTCAATTGTTCATCTCTGTATATTTCATGTATCTCTTCTCTAATCTTTATAATTAATTTTATAATGCCCTTCCTTCTGCTATCTTTGGATATAGTTTGCTCTTCCTTTTGCAGGTCATTAAGTTTTACAGTTAGGTTATTGATTTGAGATCTTCCTTATTCTTTAATGCAGCGATTTACATCTGCGATTTCAGTCTGAGCCCTGTTCCACAGCATCTCATACATTTTGGTGTGTTGTGCATTTGTTTTCATTTGTCTCCAGGTATTTTGTAACATCCTCTGTGATTCCTTCTTTGATGTATTGTTTATTTAAGAGTATGTTGCTTAATTTCCACATACTTGGAAATTTTTAGTTTTCCTTCTGTTATTGATTTCTGGTCTTTCCATTGTGGTCACAAAAGATACTTTGTATGATTTCAATCTTTGTAAATTTATTAAGACCTGGTTTGTGGCCTAACATATGGTCTATCCTGAAGAATGTCCCAGGCGCACTTAAGAAGAATGTGCATTCTGCTGTCATTGGGTGGAGTGTTCTATACATAAGCCTTTTAGATCTAATTGACTTGCTGTGTTATTCAATTCCTCTGTTTCTTCACTGGTCTTCTGCTGGGTTGTTTTATCCTATATTGAAAGCGGAGTATTGACATCAACTATTACTGTAGAACTATTTCTCCTTTCAATTCTGTGAATTTTTGCTTAATATATTCTGGGGCTCTGCTGTTCAGTGTGCATTTTTTATAACTATTATATCTTCTTGATAGATTAAATATTTTATCAATATATGATGTCTTTTGTACACTTTTTTTACTTAAAGTCTCTTTTGTCTGATAATAATAGAGCCACTATAGCTGTCCTTTAGTTAATATTTGCATGGAATATCTATTTTCATCCTTTACTTTCAAACTTTTTGTGTCTTTTTACCTATAGCAAGTCTCTTGTACATAGTATAGAGATAGTTTTTTAATCCATTCTGCCAATCTCTGCCTTTTAATTAGCTAGTTAATTCATTTACATTTAAAATAATTAATGATAATGAAGGATTTATTCATGCTATTTAGCTATTTATTTTCTGTATGTTTTATATTTTTGTTCCTCTGTCAATTCTCTGTCACTACATTCTTTGTATTTAGTTGATTATTTTTGTTATTTATCTTCTTTTCCTTTTTCTCTACTTTCTGTAGATGTTTTTAGTTGTTTTCTTACTAGTTACGTTGGGAATCACAATTATCTTAAACGTGTAACCACCTAGTTTGAATAACAGCAACAGAGTTTCAATACGTACAAACACTCTGCTCTCTTCGTTCTCCCTTCTCCTCCCTTTTCTGTTGTTAATGTTACAGATTACATCTCTATACATTGTGCCAATTAACATAGACATAATTATTCTTTTGTATCTTTTAAGTCATATAGAAAAAAGTTACATACTAAAAGTATAATAATTAAAGCTTTTATATTTGTCTATGTAGTTTCTTCATATGCTTTGAATTACTGTGTAGTGTCATTTCGTTTCAGCCTGAAGGACTCCCTGTAGAATTTCTTGCAAGGCACATCTATTAGTAAGAAATTTCTTTAGCTTTTGTTTATCTGAGAATATCTTAATTTCCCCTTCATTCTTGAGAAATAGCATTTCCACATGTAGAATTCTTGATTAATATTTTTTTTTCTTTCAGCATTTTAAATAGGTCTTATTATGGCTTCCATGTTTTCTGATGAGAAAACAGCTGTCAATCCTATTAAAGATCTTTCCACATGACATGTGGCTTCTTTCTTTCTGCTTTGAAGATTTCCTTTTTTGTCTTCCAAAAATTTGACTATAACGTGTCTCCAATTGGATCTCTTTAAGTTTGTCCTCTTGGAGTTTGTTGAGCTTCTTGGGTTCATAGATTCATGTATTTCATCAAATTTGGGAAGTTTTGGGCCATTACGTCTTCAAATATTTTTTTCTGTCCCTTTCTCTCTTTTCTTCTTTGTATTCGTATATTGCATGTTTGATGGTGTCCCTCAGATCCCTCAGCTTCTTCCATTTTTCCTTCTTTTTTCTTTCTGTTTCTCAAATTGGGTGATTTTGATTGCCTTATCTTCCAGTTTGCTGATTCTTCTGTCTACTCAAATCTGCTATTGAACGCCTCTTGGGATTTTTTTTTTTTCAATATAGGTCATTGACTTTTCAGCTTCAGAATTTCTATTTGGCTCCTTTTTTATCATTTCTTTCTATTTTATATTGGCTATTTGTCCAGACATCGTTCTTGTGATATTCTTTACTTCTTTGTCCACAGTTTTATCTTGTTAAAACAGTTGATTTACAGTCTTCTACTAGTAATTTCAATGTCTGGGCTTCCTCAGGACAGCTTTTTAAAACCCATTTTCCCTGTGAATGAGCCACACTTTCATATTTCTTTGCTATTTTTTTGTTGAGAATGAAACATTTTGAATATTATAATGTAACTCTGGAAATCAAGTTCTCCTCCTTTTCAGAGACTGCTTTTTTTTCCTTACTGAGTCATGAATTCATCCATTTTTAATAGTAGTTTTTTCAAAGTATTTTGACAAACTTTGCTTTTCTTTTTGTGTGTGGTCACTGAAGTTTGTTCTGTTATCTCTGTGATCAGCCTGTGACCTGACACAGATTTCTTTAAATTTCTACATCAAAAAATGAAACAGGGGGCTGGTCCCATGGCCTAGTCATTAAGTTCAGCATGCTCCACTTTACTGGCCCAGGTTCAGCTCCCAGGGTCAGACTTACACAACTCGTCAGCAGCCATGCTGTGGCAGTGACCCACATTCAAAACAGAGGAAGACTGGCACAGATGTTAGCTCAGGGCTAATCTTCCTCAGCAAAAAAAGAGCAAGATTGGCAACAGATGTTAACTAAGTGTGAATCTTCCTTAAGAAAAGCAAAAAACAAAAATTGATGGGTACTTTCAATAGATGCTGCTGGGGAAGCCATGCCTAGGGAAATGAATAAAAGGCAACAATCTGTGTTGGGCCCTCAGGGAACCATCAGACCAACCAAAACCCACAAATCCAAATTATTGGAGGACAAAGTCTGTACGACCCACCCCAGCACCAGCCAGATGATCTAGGAATGTGGGTTCTCATCCCCACAGCCACAGCAAGGGTGAGGAACTGGGAATAGAAATATGCCCACGGCTCTCTTACCCAAGTACGGCAGCCTCTCCCTTCATCAAGCACTTCCCTTGGTTGCTATAACCATGTGATTTCCAAGATAGATTTCCAAGATAGCTGACTCAGTTTTTTCCAGCTTAATGGTTGTTATAATGGAGGGAATGACACTGGGAACTTCCTCCTCTGCCATTTTCCATGATGTCACTCCTAGGTTGCCTTTTAATCTATTTAAAAATCATACCATCACTTGTAGCATCGTGTTCTCAAAGTTATCTTGAGTTTAGAATATTGTCAATAAATACAGTATGAATTTTATGAAACATCTTTAGGGAATAATGAATAATGTGACTTAGTCCATTACAGTCCATATCCACTTTTTCACTAACAATACCTCATTTTATTCTCACAACACCCTGCATAGGTATTATTATTCCCATTTCAGAAATCACAAAATAAATATTGTAAGAGTTAAGTGATAGGTTATAACTTGTGAATGGAAGAACCAGCATGCAAAGTCAGGTCTCTTGAGTCTGTGTCCTACACATCCTCAACAATATAACATTACTGTAATTTAAATATTACTATCTGGTGATTTGGAAAACTACGAGTGTAAAATGTGTAATTGAAGAATTTTTAGAATTTTCAAAAATATTTCATCCTGTCACCAAAATTGTCATTGTTGTTTTCAAGTAAGAGAATGAACACTTGTTCACTGTTTTACATAATAAAAGCAAATATCCCAAAGGATGTCCTTTCACTTCCTTTTCTAATGGTGTTATTTTAAAGTTGAGAGAGATGTCAAAACACTCATATCTAAAAATAAGAATAGAATGGCAAAAAACAAAAGTTCCAAGTTTTCATTCGACTTGTGTAACTTTTCAGTAGTTTAGAAACCAAGTTATTTACTTGAGAAGACTTTGTGTTTTATTTTTCTTTACTAAGTCAGCATTATTGTTAATCCTATCTAGTAAAGAACAGCAACCTGCATACTCCCTGGCCTGATCAGTCCTCTGAACCCTGGGGAAAAAACTTTACATGCTGACGTTGACATCCTTCCTGTGTGCAGTCAGAATACCATTTACCTTGTAGAATATAGAATTATTTTTGTATGGCTTCCTAGAAAATTTAAAGTACGAAATTTGAAGGGAGCATGCAGAGACAATAGCTTATTATAGGCAGACCCAATAATAAAGAGAAACGTGACAACTTGCAATTATCAAAGGAACGGACAGATTCCTGAATTGTTGCAAAAAATGAGAGATACAAAAAGTGATTAGCCAGAGTTAATTTATTATAAGAAGATATTAGATTACTCCAACATTACATAAGAAGGAAGGAATATGCACTCTTCTCTGGAATATTTCTATACATATTTAAAAAATTTAAGTGTGTTTCCTTTGGGGAAAAAATATAATGATGTCAAATAAATATGACATTGTAGTGCATAGTTTTAACACATGCTAACTTATTTCAGTCTACAAAGGAAGGTGATTAAAACTTAGTAACTAAGGCTGGCCAGTGGCATACTGGTTAAGTTCAGCGTGCTCTACTTCACCAGCCTGGGTTCATGGGTTCAGATCCTGGGTGCAGACTTACACAACACATCAAGCCATGCTGTGGCAGTAACCTACACAAAAAATAGAGGAAGATGGGCACAGATGTTAGCTCAGGGCCACTCTTACTTGAGCAAAAAGAAGAAGATTGGCAACAGGTGTTAGCTCAGGGTCAATCTTCCCCACCAAAAAAAAAATAAATAAATTAGTAACTAACTATAGAGTAGGGTTTTCTTAATAACTTCCCCAATGTAAACCTCAGTGTTGTATGAACTACGTGTTGGAGCAGAGAAGTAATGTCATTTGATCCAATTAAATTAATGACATGTAAATTAATGCTTATTTTGCGTATTTTCTTAGATGAAAAAAAGACATAATCTGAATGTCCATCAGTAGAGGAAAGGGTGGATAAATTATCACACTGTTAGTGCATGGAGCATATTGTGCTGTTTACTGTCTAGTGATACTTGTCTTCATCCCCAACCATGTCAACTTTTAATTACATCTCTAGGAATGGATTATATTTCCGATACACCCTTACGAACAGGATTCTTATTTAGATTGCACAATGAAAAGCACTTGTTTAATATTTAAAGGCAAAAAGAAGGAGAAATCATTACTCTTTGCTGGAAGAAACAGACACACGGGTAGATGTGAAGCATGAATCATGTTCCACACAAGCTTTTGTTAAGAATCTGCCACTGAGATAACTCATAGGCACTTCTTGTGATTTGGGAATTTACTAATTTCTTGAAAGCTATAAGAGGCGATCACTCTTCTTTGCTCCCTCCCCATACTTCAAACTGTTTTTTAAACATCTAATTTCCTTTGTAGCATGCTCCTGCTAAAATGTATAATTCCAGCTCTTGAGGCAAAAATACAATTATACATCTTTTAAAATTAATGACTTGAATCTCTATGCATCGACATGGAGAAAAGTTCACAAAATATCATTCCATCAAAACTAAAGAATGCTTCAGGATGATAAATGTTTTGTTTACTTTGTGAAATTACAAAACTCTGCTTTAATAAACTCTGTTCTCACAAAATCTGTTTATATTATAAAATGTACGTTTATTTGAATATAGATATGGAGGTAAGATGGTAGTGGGGCAAACGGGTAATCTCCACTCATCTCAAAATTATTTAACTGGATAAAGCATACATTTTTATTTGTAGTAAATATCTTGAGTAAAATTATTTGCATTACTCAACTTTTTAAAGATTAGTCTAAATTTTATCAAAATTATAGTTTTTTATAAAGGATTAAATTGTTTTAATTGCATCAGAGTACACTATTTTTCTAGTTTATGAAGATGTTTGCTGTTTTTGCTCTTTGTGTCCCTTAAGCTTTCCTTCTTGTAGTTTTACCCTGAATGTCAAGTCTGTGTTTACCGCTGTTGTATGTACACAGCTCATACACTTTGAGAAGTAGAGATCCGTACTAACTTTAGGATCAGTCCTTAGTTGGCTTAGTTTAGGGTGAAGCAAGAAGCCCAATTCAAGCAAACAAGATACATAAACTGCATTTTGGCACACCAAAGCATCGTGTCCCACTCTTCAGGTGTTTCTGAGAGTGTGATGTTTCTTTCCGTATGAGGTGAAACAAGAAGTTTGTAGATCCCGGAAATTTCTAGAAGCCATTTAATGAGTTGGAGAAAAATCAAACACAAGAAAAATTGCACTCTACTGAAGGTAGAAAAATAAGACACGAAGACAATAGGTCTTTGATGACAGTAGGAATCATTGGATCAAGCTTTCTGTGAAATAAGAGAAACCTTAACTAAATAGGAGTCGGGAAAGCCGATAAGGGAGAGCTCTCAGGCCCTGTCACACATCATCAATTACTCCAAACAGGAAGAGATGCATTCCTGCAGCTTTGACGGGAAGTACAATTACTTTACACTGAAGGAAGATTTCTCTCCCCATCCGCAAACAGCCCAAGCAATGAGAAAAGCCACAGCTCAGCCAATGAGAATCTGTTGCTGCCCTGAACTGTTACTTCCCCCCAGGGATCTTCTTTCAGAACAGTCTCTATGTAACCCCCTCTTTCTATAGAAAAGTAAGCTCTCCTCCTTTGTTCTATTCTTAAAGCCAGTGTGAGTCTTGTATTCTTAACACTTGCGAATGAAAGACTCGTAACAAATACAGAATAGGCAATTAATCTTAAGTTGTAGACTTGGTAACGCGAGGATGTGCTCTATCTCAAGTTGGAGGTTGAAATACGTCTTCAGTAGAAAAATAGTTGTTAAAATCGTTTCCTGTGATAATGATCAACTCATAGTGTTTGCCTTCTAAGAGTACAGCTTAGGAGATTGGGAGGGAAAATACAGACTTTGGGATCATATTTTAGCTTTCTGTATTGTAATGCCAAATATTGGTGGAAATGTGAAAAAACAGGATCCCTCGATTACAATAGTGGGAAAGTTGGCTTATGTATCCGTTCTTGAGACCAATCTGACAGTATTTCATCAAATCAAATTGGTGTATATCATGTGGCCTGACAATAACTCCTGAGTTTACGTACAAGAGAAATTCTCATACAGGAATTCTCATAAAGGACCATACAACAAGTGTGAAGATGTGCATTACAGCAATGAGTGAATCCTATTATACCAGATTATTGGAGACATTCTGGATTCCCAATGGATAAATGTAATGAGGTAGATGTACATTCTGGAAAAGGGTTAGAAACAATAAACTAGTGTACACGGTAGGCTGTATGGGACATAAAAATAGTGGTGAGTGGAAACATTTAGATACAAGATGAAACCTATCGGAGAATACCATTTATATAAATTTGTGTCGATTAAAAGTAAATACATATGCAAAAATACATGTTTTTAAAAGCTACATACAAACTCAAAAATCCATAGCTAGCGGCCTAGAACTGTTTGCCCATGGGGGATGGGGGTGGGCTGAGAGTGGAGAATAGGAAGAAAAGAAAATCTATCAATAAGGAAAATAATTAGTGATTTTGCATGGACCGATGATTAATATTTTGTCATCAAGTGAGAAAAATGATTAACTCAAATTTTTTTCTGGTTCCAAAAATAGTATGAATAGTACCAAAAGATCCAGGATTTGAATTTAGGTTTATTTGACATCGAAATTGGTGCTTGTTGTGCTGCAACATGGTTTCCTTAAAACAACTTTCATTTAATTAATACAAAAATAATTAAAAAATAACATCATGATAAGTACATGGAGAGAGAAGAGTCTTTTCAAAACATGAGATAACAGTAATTTAATATCCTCTAAAGGCTGGGATTCAAAGCTGGCAATCATAGTGGGGGATCTATCACAGTGAAAGTATTGAGAGTTACTGGGTTGTAGGGTTAGCAAGGAAAGCATACTTTGCAAAGATTTTTTATGGGATTTCAATTTAATTTTCCCCAGGCTGTCAATGGTAACAAAGGGTTGTTTCCACATATCCAGGGGTTTTATTGTCAGCAATATATCATTTTTCTCCCTCTTATATTTTATATTCTTTCAATTTATCTAGATCTCAGTAGGGTCACAAATGTGGCTGTGAATATCTGTGTCCTCTGTGAATTATATTTTTAAAGTAATAGATAAGTACACTTACCAAATTGTTGTAATTTAAAAAAAAAATTGTTTAAATTATCTAAAATTACCTGACCACAATTTGAACATTTTTTACAAATAAAATTTGCATTGACGTCAATTATTATCTCAGACAGTGTTTAAATAGGCAATGTTAAAATGTTGCTGAACTTTTCCATTTTGTTACTCTTTGTATCTGTGAACTCCCATTTCTGGTCATAACCTCCTTTATCTGAATAACTTTTAATGGCTCTTTTTTTAACCATTTGTTACATTTTAGCACCTACAGACATCATTACTTGAAACCTCAGGCTGAGAGGTGAGCCCCTCTTTGAGTGGCATGTACCTTGTGCCTACCCCCAGTACTTACCACATTATGACTGATCATTTATTTTATTTTATCCCTAACTAGATGCTGATATATGTGAATGGAAATGTGGGTGTGTTGAATCCTCAGTACATGATAAATATGCAAGACATGTTGGCTGACTGTATGGGTACAAGCTACAATTGTGTGAAGGTAGAGCTTTATAGTCTTAACATTGATAATATCTATCAATTAGGCTTATAGTTAAAAATTACCAGGGGTGGCCCTGTGGCTAAGTGGTTAAGTTTGCATGTTCTGCTTCTGTGGCACAGGGTTCACTGGTTTGGATCCTAAGCGTGGACCTATGTACCACTCATTAAGCCACACTGTGGTGGCATCCCACATAGAAGAACTAGAATGACATACAACTTGGATGTACATCTATGTACTGGGGCTTTGGGGAGAAAAACTGAGGAATATTGGCAACAGATTTTAGCTTAGGACCAATCTTCCTCACCAAAAAAAAAAAAGCATACCTCAAAAAAAAAAAAAAAAAAGCAAGAAAAATAAATTACCATAGGACTAAAATATTGAAAAACAGTTTAGTGGTGCTTGGGATATCTTGGTTCTTCATACAACATTTCTGATACACAATTAGCAGAAAGAAGAATGATATAAGTTTCTCCATGTCAGTCATCTATGACTGATTTTTAATGAGATTCTTTGTAAAATAATTTCTGATTATTCCTTCCAACTTCTTCTGTCTCCTAAACAGACCTCCATAGTTATTTCAAACCCTCCTTCAATTCTCTCTCTATATTCTGTTCATCTCTAAATTCATATACCTCCTTGATTTGAACCCTTATCTAGTCATCAGTGAGCCCATAAGTTTCTTCTGTGTTAACCTTTCCTCATAAGTACAGCGTCAGATTCACAGATGTTGGTTGGCTTTCTCCACTGGAATGACTCCCAAATGTGAACTCCTTACTCTCTACTGTCCCAAACCAAACTCTTGCATGATGGTCGTGATGACGTTATGAATTTGTAAAATTAACACTCATTCTGTGGAGCACAGGGTGCTGATGGTGAGCTGCAGTTCAACAACAGACTACAATGGAAATTGAAATGTGGATCTTCCTTGACTTATGATGGTGTTATGTCCCAATAAACCCATCTTAAGAGGAAAATGTATTTAATCCCCCTAACCTATGGAACATCATAGCTTAGCCTAGCCTAGCTTAAAGGTGCTCAGAACACTTACATTAGCCTGCAGTTGGGCAAAATCATCAACAAAAGCCTATTTTATAATAAAGTGTTGACTGTCTCACATAATTTATTAAGTAGTGTACTGAAAGGGAAAAATAGAATGGCTGTCTGGGTGCAGAACGGATGTAAGTGTGGCAGTTGCTCACCTTCATGATAATGTGGTTGCCTGGGAGCTGCCACTCAGTGCCCCTGCCCAGCATCATGAGAGAGCATCCTGCTGCCTATTGCTGGCCCAGGAAAATATCAAAATTCAAAATCTGAAGTATGGTTCTTACTGAATGTGTGTAGCTTTTGCACCATTGTAAAGTCAAAAAATTGTTTGTTTTTTTTCTTTTTTAAAGATTGGCACCTAGGCTAACAACTGTTGCCAATCTTTTTTTTTTTTTTCTGCTTTATTTCCCAACCCCCGCCCCCGCACCCCGTACATAGTTGTATATCCTAGTTGCAGGTCCTTCTAGTTGTGGGATGTGGGACACCGCCTGAATGTGGCCTGACAGCCGTGCCATGTCCGGCCCAGGATCCTAACCCTGGGCCGCCGCAGCGGAGCCCACGAACTTAACCAGTGGGCCACGGAGCTGGCCCCTGTAAAGTCAAAAACTTCTAAGTTGAATCACCTCAAGTTGGGGACAGTCTGCAGAGACGTTTATTACTCACAGGTCCTGGAGGAAGTATCTGGCATCAGGGAGAGTGCATACGGAGAGCGACAGGATCTGGGAAATGCCTTTATTAGGGTCTAGGGGTGGACTTCTTTGGGGTTCCCAGCTAAAACCAGACTGATCAACTCAAACCAAAAGATCAGGGTTGTGGTAAGCCTCATGGGGGTCTTCTCAAAGGGGCTCACAGGGGAAGGCGCTGAGAACGGGGGAGACTGTTGATCACAAGGGCCGGTGGCGACGTCACATCAGGAACTCATATTTACTCCTGACTTTGTGGGCTGCTGTCCAGGGCAAGCGCTTGCATGAGGGACTGGTGTCCGTTTAAGGTCCCTGCAGGCTGGTGGACCAAACAAGGCAACAGTACCAAGGAGCAGCTGAGCTGAACTCTCAGCAACACACCGGGTTCCCTGCTATTTGCTCACGTTAGAAGGTAAACAGCTGCATTCAAATTCTCTCTCTCTCAAACCCTTCCATGGTTACCAAATCTTTTTAAAGTTTAATTTCTATTTTCAAGTACTCTCTCATGGTCATCACTTTAAAAATTTAATTTCATCATTAGTTACGCTGCTCATTATTTATTTATTCCTTTATTCTGGAAATATTTATTGAGCGTCTACTATGAGCCAGGAGCTATTCTAGGAACCAGGAATGGAGTAGTACATCAAAAAAATGGACAATAAACTCCACCCTCATGGGCCTCACATTCTAATAGGATAAGACAGATTCTGAAAATAAATAAATAATAAAATGCACATATACCTTGGAGAGTGATAAATACCATAGCACAAAATAAAAGGAAAAAATGCTGCTTGGGAGTATCACCGGGAGGGGAGAGTGGGGTTACTGCCTGAGAGCTACAATAATAACTCTCCCTACGCTTCCACAAAACCACTCCTTTCTCTGGTTCTTGTAATCTTTCCTCCACATCATTGTCAATCTGTGCAATGCTGATTTTTCTCCCTATTCATTTGATTTTTTTCTCATTTCACTTCCTTTTTCTCCTCTGGAAGCTTTTAGGCTATTTCTCTTTTATTGTATATTTTTAAATGCTATCATAGGTCATCTTTTAGGGGTTTTTGTTTGTTGTTCTTCGGTTCAGAAACCCATTGGCCCTCTCACTCTGGAGACCCATCATATTGAACGTTAGTAAGTCCCTTCATATTATATGTTTAACATTTCTCCATATTTTCACTGTTTTTTCTTCTGGAGCTTCTGTAAGTTGAATGTTAGACTTCTTAAAGGGTTTTGTTTTGTTCATATTTTCCATGTATTTGTTCTAATATTCTAATTCTTGATGGATTACTGTCATTTACAGAATATGTTAAAAGCTAACTTTGAGTAACATTTCATATCTTTTCATATGTCCATGTGTTTATTGGCCATCTGATAAACTCAAAAATACTATCCATCCTCTGGTGTGTTAACCTTTCTCCCCTGGCTCACCTCTGTATTTCCATCTTCTGGATGTTGGCTGTGTGATGTTTTACAACAGTTAATACTCTTCCACGTGTTTTCAATGTTCTGAGTGCGAGAGTTTGTGCCAAGTGTCTTGTCTGCCATTAATCAAAGTTGAAGTCTCTAACGTTTTTATAACTACTCAAAACTGACATGGCGGAGTTACTCTACGGTCAGCATCCCTTTCATCTCTAAAGCAGTTAGGCCCATTAAACAACACGTGTACATTCTTTTATTCTCTGAATATTTATTGAAATTCTACATTGTATGATTAATTCATAGTGTGCTAAAAGCACAAGACTCAGTTTGAGTTTATTTTCTATGTACATCTCATACACACATAGTATAGTATTGTATGTACTGTTTGTGCTGAAATGACAGTATCCTCTTCTGATACACTGGAACTGTGAACAAATATTCATCATTCAGCAAAGAGTTTTTGGTATCTACTGTTCTACCATGCGTTACACATGACTCAATTATGGGGTTGGGAATTTCAGAAAAAACTCGTAAACAATTAATAATAAGACAGTTACAGGCAAGACTAGAATTATACAATATGTTCAAACTGTGGAGCTATAAAAAGAATAGAAGCTTGGCAATTTTCCTAGTCTCCATCCATGAGAAAAGTATGCCTCTCCATCTGGAGTTATTTAGAAAAATGTATTTCAGTAGTTTGATAAAGATGATGCAGAGAGAAGAGAAAATAGGACAAAATCATAAAGAAAAAGTAGTAGTAAACGTCAACCTGACAAGACTTTTATGTGCAAAAGGTCCAGAGAGGAAAGATGCCTTGTCTTCCTAAATCTTCTTTCACTACGCTACGTATCTCTGGAGTGTGCATGACCAAGTTAGACAGCAAGAGAACTCAAGTCTAACTGCATCATGTAACCGAAATCACCCAGTGCAGATTAATATGACCTGCATCAAAACGAGTGATAGGTGTGCTATTAAATGATCTACTATAATTGGTATTTCTCTCTCATTTGTATGGGCTTCCTGTGAAGTCGCTTAATAAAGGTGAGCTTACACCTGATTCTCATAGTCAACTTAGAAATCAATTACTCCCACATATCATGTTATAGACATTGTGTTTTAAGGTGCCCTGTCAGATTAGAGACAAACTTGTTTGATTTACAAAAATAAAATGTTATATAATGACAGACCACTTGAAGCAGAATCTAATAAGTAAACGATTCTAAAGATTAAAGAATGGATGTTATTGGAAGATGTAGAACATTCAACATAGCCCATCACTTGTGAGCTACAAAGTCAAATAAACACTAAGCACGTGGGTAAAATTCAATGACATGAAATTTTGTCATGTCTCTTGGGGACTCACAATCTTTAAAAACTAGTCTTGCAATTAGCTATTATCCATATCTATCAAAGAGGGTACCTATATTCTTCGTAAGATATTTAGTTACACTGTTTCATCTTTAATGCGTTCAGAGCTATTAACTCCAAAATATTACTATAAGACACAACTTATGGAAAGGAGCCAGTATCACAGTAAACAAAATAATTGGAAAAGACATGGTGCATTTATTTGTGCCACAAGAAGTGTTCAAAATATTTTAATAGGATTTATTTGATCAAATCAGCACAGATTAGTGAATGAAATTCTAGAAATGTCTTTGGTTTTAAAACTAATTTTCTGAACAGTAGTAATAAAGTTTCTTTAATCTAAAAATCAATTTTAAGTGATATAAAATAGATAACACAGTTTTACAGAATTTCAAAGTCATTTGTTTTTAATAAACATATTTCACTAATCTTTTCTAAGTAAAAAAAAGAAAGCTCTTTGAGAGAAAAATAATTGGCACACAATTTTAGCAGAGAGCTTTTATCTGTGCTCTGGTACCATCCACAAAACATGTCAGCAGTACCCATCAAGGGTCAAATAATGTCTGGCTCTCAACTACTTCTGGCCCTGAAATGATTTTTGAAAGAAAAAGAGAAGAGCCATATTTTGAGAACACCATGCTTATTCAAATCACAATAACCCTACGTCAGCAAATGCATATTTCCTTGCACCCTCAACCCTTATGTAAGTCTTTTGCCTTCAAAAAAAAAGCTATCTTTCCAAACACAGTCTTCATCTCCCTATAACTCATTTCATCGAGCCCTGCATATATATCTCCCATCATAGCTGTCATCTCCCAGATACTTATACACACTGGTAGCACTCTGTTCTCCTCAAGACTGCTCCCTCAGTAGTGTTTTGTATACTGAGAAAGTGATATTGACTTCTATACTGAAAAAAATAAAATAGAAGCTATGAGACCTTTAATGACACTGCTTGTCATCTAATTTACAACTAATAGTATGTTCATGTGTGGTAGATGGGAAAATAGCATCCAAGAGACACCCACGTCTTAGTCCCCATAAACTGTGAATATGTTACCTTCCACGGCAAAATAGACTTTGAGGATGAGATTAAGTTATGGAATTTGAGAAGGAGAGATTATCCAGGTGGGCCCAAGCCAATCATACGAGTCTTAACAGTGGAGGACCTTTCCCACCTGGGGTCAGAGGCAGATGGGACTACTGCAAAATGGTCAGAGACATGTAATGTTGCCGGTTTTGAAGATGGAAGAAGGGAACCATGAGCCAAGGACTCTGGGCAGGCTCTAGAATCTGGAAAAGAAAATGGATTCTCCCTTAGAGCTTCCACGAAGGAATGCAGTCCTGCAGACATGGTGATTTCAGCCCAGTGAGACACCTGCCAGATTTCTGACCTAAAATAATAAATTTGCACTGTTTTAAGCCACTGAGTTTATGGTAATTTGTTATAGCAGTGCTTTAAAATAAATACGGTAGATATTACACATATCTATACCTGTAACTATACCTATACCTATACCTAAACCTACACCTACATATTCATGTGACAGATAAATATATATAAGTATAATAAGAAATTTGAAATGATGCACAATCACCTCTTATTAGTGGTTATTTGTGATAGACAAGGTCACTAAGTTTGGTGATAGGGATAAAGGGAAAATTAGCTTTGTTGGTAATGTTCTAATGTTCAATTCCTCTAAATTCTTTTGAAAGAATAAGGCTTCTTGGATAAATTAAATTTTTTAAAAGAACCAGAAAGTTGTAGAGGGTAGAGGGACTGAAATTAATGTAATTGAGAAAATTTACTTGTAACTGTTGCATCCATAGTCCTTTCTACCTGTTTCTACTCTTCTGGGTGTTCAGCAGCGATTTGAGGCCCCAAGGTGAATATGGATCCAAACTTACTAAGTTAACTCTTCGTGTAGATGAGCCCAGTGCTCACATCATAAAGGTGCCTAAATTATAGGTTATTCTGACAATTAAGAGAGTTAATATCATGCCTGACTGACAGTGTTTGGTATAAAAGTATTAATAATTCATATTATTATCTACTGCCCACAATCTTGCATGAGAAGTCCTCATTTCTCTGCACTCTGATCTCTTATTGAGACTAAAACCTAAGCTCTTTTGTGTCTTTGATCATATAAAACTTTTCTTAGTTTTAGAAATCTGTCTCACCACTGTTTTGACAAGTAATTCTACATGGAACATTTTCCACTAATCGGAATATCTACTCCTAATTATGTAAAGCTGAATTATATTTCCTTTTCATTTTGCCACCAATTTTGTCTTTCTTTCTGAAAGACATTAGGATCTGCTGGAAACTGACCCCACCTCTGGAATGTAATCTCCATGCTCTTAGAACGGGGTAGTAGGGTGCTCTCTGCTGTCTTGCCTCTTAGTCTTTGGATAATTGGCGTCTACGTATCTTGACTAAGCAGGTCTTATTCGTTCAGCACTGGGCAAAAGATAATTTACTTTCCTCCTTCTCCCCGTTCTAACTCTAGAGGTAGAATAAGCTCACATATTGTTTTATACCCTCCATTTAACTCAAAATCCAAACACAGGAGTCTTTAGACCTGTTTTATTTGGATATTGGAAGACTTTTCTCCTAAGCGAGGTCAAGAGAAGGATTTTCATAAAATGGGTGTGCTTAAAGCACTCTAGCCTAAGGATTTCTCCGCTTGTGAGACTAGAAACCCAATTATTTTATTAAGCATACAAATTCAGATAACTGCAAGCACACTTAGCCCAGTGTTTTTTTGTTTTAAAATTAATATTGTTACTTTAAACTCAATATGCCCAGGAAATTTGAGAAGCAAGAGGTCTCTATCCATCTTACTTCTTTGTTTCTAAAGACGTTATGAACATACCAGGCTTCATCCAAGAAGAAATAATTTAAGAATAATGCATATATATGAAATTTATAAATGTTATATTAGTATAGTCAAATCTCAATGGAAGCAGGAATGAGGCAACTTTGTCTACCTAGAGAAAATAAGAAAGGAACAAATAATTCTAATCATAGAGAAGAAAGAAAGAGAAAAAAGTGTTAAGCTTCAATAACAGTGATTACCCATAAAGTGGACATTGAACATTATTACTATTATGACTACAACTATGAGTAAGAATAATAATAGTTGCTGGCATTTAATATGCACGTATTATGCACTAGGAACTTTTCTAATTGCATAGCATTTGACTTATTTATTCCAAATTGCAATTATGTTTTTCCAAAAGGAAAGTTATAAATACATTCCAGAGGAGTAAGTATCATGTTTAAAGGACTAAAAGTTCAGGCTATACAAAGAGTTACTCAAAAGTGTGGGATGTGGCCAGAAAACAGTAAGAAAGTTAGATTAGAATAGTACACACCTTGAATGTCATAGTAAGACATTTGAATTTATAATCATAAAGATATGAGCAATGCTGAAGCCAGTAATCATATAAAGTAAAGAAAGAGACAAAGAAATAAATAGAAGACAAATGCCAGCGATAGTGTCATCCTAGCAAAAGAAACTGGGAAGAGTAACAAGAGAAGGGGATGGGAAGAATATTATCACGGAAAACAAAGCCAGGAAAGTTTTTCCAATAAAAGAATCCACAGCATCAAAAATGTTATTTGGTTTAATTACTGTTGGATTTTGAAAATATCAAGACTGTTGAGCCTGGAAAGAGCAAATTAAATGAAGCAGCATGAGTAAAAATGAGATCATAGAGGATTAAGAAATTGAATAGTTAATTAAAAAAAATTCTTTAGTACTCTTAAAAAGAAAATTTCCAAAGAAACAGAGGGAAATAGATGGATGCAATTGTTTGAATGGGGGGGAGGAGGAGCTAAATTGGAGAAATTTTAATGAAGGCGGTTGAAGTGCTTTCTACTAGGTTGCAAATTACTTAGGACCAGAGAATACTCAATGCTCAATAAACACTCCTCTGAATTATACTGAATTATCAATAAGCCCTTAGGACTTGACATATTTGTAATTTGTAGATTGGCTACACAGAACTTTTCATATTATACATTCTTCTCAGGGGAACTTGTAACAATATCTTCAAAGCGGGGAAGAGATGCAGACATGAAAAATATGACAAAATAAGATTTTTTAAATATTATTAAATGAAAACAAAGATTATTTACCATGTAAATCTTGTAATTAGTCTCCAAATGGAAAATGCCCATCAAATGTGCTCATCATGTTTGGACATTTAATGAAAGTCATAATAAATGTAAAAAATCACTGGATTATTTGCTATCCTTGACAATATAACTAAAAGCTTAGGCTAAGGGGTGAAATTAAGGGCACCCCTTAGCATTTCAAATACATAAGAATCCTGGATGTAAATAGACATATTCCAAGTACTTATGATGTATTCTGTGCAATAGTAATAAACACCATAGTCTGAGGTATTGATGTATACAATAATCTCTGTGAAACACAATTCTCTAGTTAATGTTAACGCTTATGTTACTATTTACCACCTTTAAAATTTAGGAAGTTTGAAAAATACTATAGGACATGATGCTAAATTTCCCTAATAAATATGGTCATCATGCCACAATTGATTCCTTTTCAAAGAATATACTGGATTTTTAGGGATATTTCAGAAAAAAAGTTAGACCATTACATGAAGTTCCTCTGTAGTCATTGATGTATATTGAATGCATGAATATTGAATATTAAATTCATATCTGAATAATAAAATACTTTCCTATCATGACTAGGGCTTATGTTCTGATTTTTTACTATTCTCTCTTATTTTCTTAAAACAAATATTTTCCAGGTAGCTTTAAGGGAGAAAATAGCATTTAAAAGGGCACTATTTTAAACTTATCAAAGTCTTACATTTCCCAACTATTCATATTATGCTTAAAATTCACAGATGAAAATATTGAGGCTTAGCAAGGATAAGAAATGTGCTAATTTATGGATGGTTCTTATTGTAGAAATAGCTTTTAATTTAATCATGCACTAGCCGATGTACTCCAAAAGTTTATAGAACATTAAAAAACATCATTTTTATTCACGATCTTTCAATTAAGGTAAAGACATTTTTAAAGTACCAGTTGAAGGGGTGACTTTTTCCTTCCCGTCAAGGCTCCCTCCACTCATAGAGCATCCCACAGAGCCGGAGACCCAGAGAGATTGCCCAGAATTCCCTGTTCTCAAGGAAGGGTCCGGAGCTTAACCGAGACGGCAGGCACCGCAGCAGCCTGCATGAGTACAGTTTTCCTCCGGGTTTTGCGGGGACAGCCTGTCTTTCCTATATCTAAGGAATTTAGCAGTTGCAATTTCTATTTAATATACTACGGATAAAATAAGGACTACAAAAGCCTGCATAAGAAAACAAAAGGCTGTGAACAAGCAATTAAGGGTTTCCTGCTATACTTTTCAGTCTTAGTTGGCTTCCCAAGTGGAAGAAATAAACTTGTGGCAAAATTACCAGCAGATAGAAGGCGTTGCCGGTCAGATAAAAATTTGTTAACACCCCAATTATTCTTCTCATCATTTGTAGGCATAGCTCTTCCTGATCCCTGCAAAACCTATATAAAATCAGAAGTACCTCTGTGGAAAAGAGATGTGGGGATACAGGAGAGGAGGCACCTCAGACAAAACGACAACTTACGATTTCTAATTTCATCCCATTTAAAATGAATCTATGTAATGTTTCCCCAAAACTATATTTTTCCATGTTTCTTCCACTCTTTTCAGGCTCATTGCCTTAGCAATAGTCTTGTGGCTTAAATGGTGGCAGGAAAGCAAAAGAGATGTAAGTTTTCTGGGAAAATGTGCACGTACTGTAGTGATGTCCAGGGAGCCTATGCAGCGATGGCGCTCGCTGTCCCCCGTGCACAGGCCCTCAGTATTACAAGGTAGGAATGACAGTCTCAGAGTTTGGGGGAAGCCATGGGGTTGTGCTTTAGCAGATATTCTTTCGGATTTTCTATCATACAGGCTGAGAACTTACACATACATAGACACACACACACACTCCATATGCATATATACATAGACCCACATACACTCCATACGCATATATACATAGACACACACACATACGCTCCACACACATAAATACATGCTCACACACACATACACTCCATATGCATATATACATGCTCACACACACATACACTCCATATGCATGTATATATATAGACTCCACACATACACTCCATATGCATATATATATAGACTCCACACATACACTCCATATGCATATATACATAGACATACACACATAGGCTCCATATGCATAAATACATAGACTCACATACACTCCATATGCATATATACATGCACACGTACACATACACTCCATACACACATATACATGAACACACACACACACACTCCATACGCATATATATATAGACACACATACACTCCATATGCATATATACATGGACTCACATACACTCCATATGCAAATATACATGGACTCACATACACTCCATATGCATATATACATGCACACATACACATACACTCCATACACACATATACAGGCACGCACACACACACTCCATATGCATATATATATAGACACACACACACACACTCCATACACATATATACATGTACATTCACACATACACTTCATATGCATAAATAGACACACACACAAACATCCCCAGAGACTCCGATTTCTCTTAGAGAAAAACTGAAGTCCTTACAACAGTCTATAAGTTTCTTGGTGATCTGCCCATTCACTTCCCTAAGTTTACCTCTTGCCTCTCTTCCTCTTCTTAGAGCTTTTAGTCAGCACCAGCCAACCTGGCTTTCTTGCATTCCAGCCATTATTAGACCCTGGACAGGGTTCCTTATTAGGCCTCTGCACTAGCCATTTCTTCTCTTAGGCCATTCGTCAGGGTCGCATATGACTAAGTAACTTGGCTGCTCCTGCGCCTGGTCACATGTCATCTTCACTAGGATGCCTATCTTACCTGTTCTTTTTTTTTTTTTGAGGAAGATTAGCCCTGAGCTAGCTGCTGCCAATCCTCCTCTTTTTGCTGAGGAAGACTGGCCCTGAGCTAACATCCATGCCCATCTTCCTCTACTTTATACGTGGGACACCTAACACAGCATGGCTTTTGCCAAGTGGTGCCATGTCTGCACCCAGGATCCGAACTGGCAAACCCTGGGCAGCCGAGAAGCTGAACGTGAGAACTTAACCACTGCGCCACTGGGCAGACCCCTGACCTGTTCTTCTTAACACTTCAAACCACTTCCACCTGCAAAGCTGATTCTCTTACTCTGTTCTTTTTTTAAAAATTGACTTATCTTGTTTAAGGTACAATATTATACACTTACTGATTATGTTTTTATTGTTTATTTTCCTCCCCTATCATGTGAGCTCCAAAAAGGTGGGGTTTGCATTTTGTGTGTTTTGCTCTCTGATAGAGCACAGATGCATAGAATAGTGAGTGCACGTAAAGGAACAGAGGAAAAGTAGAAAGAGGAAGAGGAAGAAAGAAGACAGAGGAAAAGAATAAAGAAGAGAGGCGATCACGGAAAAGAACAGGTAAAGGTGAGAGAAGAGAGACAGAAATAAGGGTAGGAGCAGAGATTAAAAGAGCTTGTTCTCTTTATCAGGATCTTCAGTTTCCTCATCACAACTGCCCTCATGTCATGAAGTGCCCATCCCATGGATGGCTCTGTGCCAGAGACCTGTGATCAAAGTCTCTCTCCCACCCCTTCATGCGAAGGACTCTAACCCGGGATGTCAAAAATGCAGACATTTTCAAACTTAGACTTGTGCATTTGCTCAGGCGTTTTGCTTCTGCTGTCATCTTTGTACTTCTGTCAAAAGAAAAATTCATGCTGACATGTCTATTTTAGAATTCCTTTGAATCTCAGAAAGATCTTGTTCTTCCATAAGTTTTAGTTAATATAGCCTGGTTAGAACAGAGATCTATCCCTTAAAGGATCAAGTTGATGCTTCTAATGTTCTGTTTCTCTAAGTGCCAATGTCACCTTCTTTTCACCATAAAGACAGGCACAGAGCTAATGCCTAAAAGGAAGCAGGAATTAGATTATGCCTGTATACATTATTTTAAGGGGGGTTTAGTCTCACAGGAAGCTACTAGTATATCTTAGTTGAGATTTTTTGAAACAAAGTGAAATATTTAACAGTTATTTGTTTTTCTGAGGAAGATTAGCCCTGAGCTAACATCTGTGCCCAACTTCCTCTATTTTGTACGTGGGACACCTGCCACAGCACAGCTTGATAAGAGGTGTGTAAGTCCACATCCAGGATCCGAACCCGCGAACCCCAGGCCGCCAAAGCAGAGCTCACAGACTTAACCACTACACCACTGGGCCGGCCCTAACAGCTATTATTTTTAAAGTAGAAAATAAAACACATTTGAATTCATAAAAACAATCAGTCATTTGTATGACAAATAACTTTTCAAAACTACAGTTTCATCTAAATAATCAATCTTCCAAAGTACTTAAATATAATAAAGTTTATAAAAAGTTATTTTGTATACCAGTTAATTATTATATGACTGGTATTATAAAACGTCATTTGATTTCCTTAAACAGCATAAAATATTAACAGTTAAAAAAATTCATCTTTATTTTGAATGTGGATATAATACAAAAATTGGCAAGTACTCATTGATTTCTAGTGTTATTGATATGCAAGTCATATTTAATTTTAATGTGAGCCTAACAATCTAATCTGAGATCATTAGAATTTAAAGTTATACTTTATGTATTTTATAAGCAAAATGAAAAATCACTACCTTAAATTTTTAACCTCTAATAAAAGATTTCATTCCATAATTTCAGTGATTAAAACTTGTGTTCAGCTTCTTTATGATATTTAGATCAAAGACTCAAAGTTAAAAATAAAATCATACTCTGATCAAAGACTCAACATTAAAAATAAATTATAGTCTAGGGGCAAGCCTGGTGGCGCAGCGGTTAAGTACGCACGTTCCGCTTCAGCAGCCCACGGTTCGCTGGTTCGGATCCCGGGTGCGGACATGGCACCACTTGGCAAGCCATGTTGTGGCAGGCGTCCCAGGTATAAAGTAGAGGAAGATGGGCATGGATGTTAGCTCAGGGCCAGCCTTCCTCAGAAAAATGAGGAGGATTGGCAGCAGTTAGCTCAGGGATAATCTTCCTCAAAAAAAAGAAAATCATAGTGTAAAGAAAACAAATATCTAACTTCTTATCCCTAATTGGGATCTCCCAGATAATATGGATTTTTTAAGAAAAATCCCGCTGTATAAATCCTTAGTTTCCTCCTCCCCCCTCTCTCTCTCAAAAGCCAGACAGATCCAGGAAGTGGTCTTTCTTTTCAAGCATTTAATTTTTCCTCCAAATTTAGATGTGAGGTCAGGTTCAGATATATCTAGATTATATTTTAATCTCTTAAGTAAAGAGGAAGATGGAAGGTAGGAATAAAAAAGAACATATTTTTTCACTTTCCCTCTTTAAAATATGATCTTACATACATTAAGGAAAGAAAGAAATCCTGGAATGTTTCACCACCTTCTTTCCAGGACTTCTGTTGTTTTTGTTGTTATTTCTATACACAAAGTACCCATGAATCATTTGATTAAAACATTTAACTAAAGAATATCAAGGGGGCAAACTTTTCAGAAAGTTTGAAATGAAATGTTAAGCATTTTCTCAACCTAGAAGGGACAGGAAAGCAAATTTCAGGGTACTCTCTTTTTGTACATTGCCACAATATGAGCTAAATAAATAAATCATATATAATACGTAACAATTTATTATATTAAACATATATATATATATATATATTTATAACAATGCTCCAAATGTTTAACCAAAGTTAGAGGCAAAGATGTTGCTACTTTCAGAATTAATACCAGCCGTGTACTTAACAACTGTAAATTTAGGATTGTCAAGATTTCAGCCAATTTTTAAGTTTGATTCTGTCCTCGTTATACAAATCTAGCATTATTTATGAGCCTTCTCCCTACAGGAGAAATGTTTTCCGGGGAACTAACACAATGTATTGTGGGTCTTGTTAACTTGTTAGTGTTACAAAAGATTTCCCTGCATATGTTTGCAGGTCTTCTAGCATTTCACAAAAAATAAACTCAAACAAAGAGCAGCATTTCACACCCATTATCTTATTTGATCTTCACAAAATTCTAGTGTCTTAAGTCACTTGACCTTGAGAAATGCTAAGCAACATACAAAAGGTCAGGCTGAATCTCCATGTTGGGGCTGAGTCTCAATTCCAGGTGTCTCATTCTTTGCACGTTCAGGCTGCTAGTATTTTTAAAATTTTAATTCACTAATGAATTGTTAAATGCCTGTTTGATGAAAACTTCTACACAAGTGCTGATTCATTAGATTGTGGGTTCTGAGCAATTATTGTGCTTCCATGCGGTAGAAATTTTGAAAAATATTATGGTTTTTATTTTAATTTATTATGATGTAATTTGTGGGGACGTGGAAGCAATAATTAAAGATCCTCACACTGCTTTTGATAGAGATGCTGCATCCACCAATATTTGGAAAAATTAACGCATTTTTCCACTTGTTCAACTTAGTGCTAAGAAGCTACTTAAGTCCTTAAGACATTTTGATTAATTTCTTGTTAAATGCTATTGCATCTTACAATTGAAATGTGTATTATTAGTACACCTTAATTGCCTGATTTCTGAGGAGTAGGATGAGTTTTGAAGACAATGGATTAAATTATTTATTAGATGCAAGAAGCTCATTCTGAGTTGCTAGAGATGACAGTTCTTATTTCTGATTGAATCAAAAAATAGTCTCAGCTCAGGATCCTGGTTGGTCTAGTCCAATAAAAGCATAATATTTTCTCAAGAAATAAATCAGTATATATCCATAGATTACCATGACAGTGGCATTATTTTTATTATCTTTATAATTAATCACTCCTGAAACACACAGTAATATGTTTACAGTGTTCTTACTCTAATCCAGTAAATAAAACAGAATTGCTATTTTCCAATGGTTTGTTGTTCTGCTAGCTTGATGATTTACTACACATGCAGGCAAAATAGCAAGCAACAAATTAACTTCTATTCTCAAGGGTGGTGACTAAAAAGTAATTAGACCAGTTTCATACAGCAGCAAGGTGATGCTAGTTTGTCTATCTAAGACTTTGATGTTGGGAAAAGGAATCCCTTTGCATCTCTTTTAGAAAGAAATATGGAGCTAGATATTTGCTTTAGTCAATAGGTTCTCTTGAGTTTTGTGATAAATTGGCCAATTATACTCTCCAATCTCAAGGGGGAAATTAAGCAAAACTTGTGTTCATCTGATTTTAAGTCTGGTGATTTCTATTGGAAAACACGCAATAGCCTGAGTGCAACTTAGAGGCTATGTTCAATGCACTTCTTTTTTTTTGAGGAAGATGGGCCCTGAGCTAACATCAGGGCCCATCTTCCTCTATTTCATATGTGGGACACCTGCCACAGCATGGCTTGATAAGCAGTGTGTAGGTCCGCACCCAGGATCTGAACTGGCAGACGCTGGGTCACCAAAGTGATGCACGTGAACCTAACTGCTGTGCCACCAGGCTGGCCTCCTCAATGTGATTTTAATTAACTTTTAGGTTGATGAAAAACAATAAAGTAAACTGTTGCAGGGCTGTTTGTGAGCTATGTGCTTAAACTGTTGTAAAGCGATCTATGGTCCTATGATTTTTTTCCAGGTAATTGTGACTCTTAGACTTAATATAAATAATAACACAGAGATTGTATGTTATCCTTTGATTATTGTGCATGTTGCCAACGAAAGATTGGGTTAATTTCTACTTTCAGCCATCCACAGAACTTTATTGAAGTTTGTTTTAGCTAGGGTCATGTTTGAATGGATTGTTGTATCAGAGATTATAACCCTTAACTTAATTTAGAGTTCCTGGTGCTCTGTAGAAACATCTAGCAATCCATTTAGTCTATTTGGTGATTTCTGTAGACACAATGTATATAAAATCAACACACTATACTAAAAATACTAGAGTATTTCATAATACTCCATTATTTAATCTATATAAAAATCATAAAGTAGAAAATATTATCCTTATTTTATGGCATGGGCAACTGGGTATCTGGTACGTGAAGTTTTTTCAAAAAAGTCAGGGAATTGCTAAGCGATACATTTGAGTTTCCATTCCAGGTCTTTTAGGCCAGTGTTTCTCCGATGGTGGCCCCTAGACCAGAAGCATTTGCATCATCTGGAAACTTGTCAGAATTATTAATAATGTATAAGAAATAGAAATGCAAATTCTCAAACATCACTGCAGAACTCACGTATCAGAATCAGAATCACTGGGGTTAGGGTCCAGCAATCAGTGTTTTAACAAGCCCTCCAAGTGATGCTGATGCACAGCAAAATTTAGAAGTCTTAAATTATAAAACCTATACTTTTTAAGTAATTTTAAATGACTCCCTCAGGCAAGGTTTTGACGTTGCACTGACATCTACTTAAACATTATTAATAGGTTACATAAGGAATGGAAAGCAGAAAATGAAACTATAATTATTAGCAGATTATAATTGTCTCCACAGAACATCCAAATGAATTTATTGACAAATTAATAAAATTAATTTGAAGTTTAGCAAAGTGGTTATGAAAAGATCAATACATGTATGCTGTCTGTTTTTCTGTATATTATCAAGAAACAATTAGACACACAATTTTAAAATATATTAGTTAAAATTCTAAATAAAATTTTAAGTTAATTGGAAAAAATCCAACAAAAATTTGCGTGAAACCTATGCATTAAAACTTAGAAAACTATCCTGAAGGACATTAAAGAAGACCTAAATAATTAGTTCAATATTTGAAGTCCCTGCATAGAAAGATTTACTACTATACGAATATCATCCCCTCAAAATTGTTCTAGAATTTTAATGCTATTCTAATAAAATTCCAAATAGACTTTTTATGGCCTTGCCTAGTTAATTTTAAATTGAACATAGGAGAGCATAGATCAAAGAATATCCGAGACACTCTGAAGAAAAGGAGGAAGGAATTAGTCTAAAATATATCAAGATTTATTATAAATCTATAATAAACACAGCAGGGGTGCTCTGGTGCAAGAAAAGAAAAACTGGAGATAATAAAAGTTTTCAAACAGACATTTATGCAGAGAAAATTTTGATATGTGACAAAGATAGCATAACAGACTGTCAAAAATAAAATAGACTAAATAATTAGGTAGCCAGAAAAAAAATGCTTATTTTTAGAAATGAAAGAAGGAAAGAAGAATGAGAGGGAGAGAAGGAAGAGAGAAAGGAAGGAGGAAAGGAAATGCATCTAAACCTCTTAAAAAAGTATAGGTAGACATTTTACAATTTTGATGTAGGCAAGGATTTCTTAACCCCCTACCCCCAAAAAGTCAATATAATGTAATCAATATATGTATATGTGTAGCAACATATGTATAGATGTATATGAATTCATATGCATTAAAATTGAGAAATTCTGTTTATCAAAAGACATCTTGAGTGAAAAAAAGGTACAAAATAGCGAGAGGGTAATTGATATATTCTATAACTAATATTCAAAAATTTTAGTAACCAATAAGTCATGAACATGGATCTCTAAGACTGGAAAGCATTTGTAAACAATCAGTGTGTAATACTTATTCACATCAACTGCACATAGTCAGCAAAGGAGTAGTATCAACAGTATATAAATAGCTCCTGCCAATTAATAAAAAAAATGAAGCCACATACAAAAGAATGGCAAATTTCATGATCTAACAATCCATAGGAAATAACATATATATGGTTTTACACACACGAAGAGAAGCCAAAACCAACCGTTAATCAGAAAATGCAAATTTAAATCAAAATGACATTTTTTACCAATATACCTTGAAAGAATTAAGACCTATGATAGTGACCAAATGATAGAAAGAATATGAAAAATATGAGTCCATTTCTTTCTGTTGAGCATGCAAGTTATTAGAACCACTTTGGACAGAAATTAGCGTTATTTAAAAAATTCACTGAAATTCTGTACAGCAAAGGAAATCATCAACAAAATGAAAAGACAACCTAGCAATTGGGAGAAGATGTTTATAAATCATATATCTGATAAGGGGTTAATATCCAAAATATATAAAGAACTCAACAAAACAACAAACAACCCAATTAAAAAACGGACAGAGGATCTGAATAGACATTTTTCCAAAGAAGATATATAGATGGGCAACAGGCACATGAAAAGATGTCCAACATCACTAATTATTACAGAAATGCAAATCAAAACTACAATGAGATGTCATCTCACACCTGTTCAGAATGGCTATTATTAAAAAGATAAGAAATGACAAGTGTTGAAGAGGAAGTGGGGAAAAGGGAGCTCTCACACACTGCTGTTGGCTAATACACCATCCCCCCGCCCCAACTGCCCCCACTCTGGCAACCACCAATATATTCTCTGTATTTATGAGCTTGGTTATTTATTTGTTTATTAGATTTCACAAACAAGAGAGATCATATGCTATTTGTCTTTCTCTGTCTAACTTATTTAATTTAATTTAATGTCCCTGAGGTCCAACCATGTTGTCAAAAATGGCAAGATGTTATTCTCTTTAATGGCCGAATAATATTCCCTTGTATACATATCCCACATTTTCTTTATTCATTCATCTACCTGTGTGCACTTAGGTTGTTTACATATCTTGGCTATTGTAAATAATACTGCAATGAACACGGTGGTGCGTGTATCCTTTTGAGTTAGTGTTTTTGTTTTCTTTGGATAAATACTCGGAAGTGGAATTGCTGGATCATATGGTAGTCCTATTTTAAATTTTGGGGGGAACCTCAATACCATTTTCCATATGGCTCCACCAATTTACAGTCCCACCAACAGTAGTGTACAAGGATTCTCTTTTCTCCATCTCCTCACCAACACTTGTTATTTATAGTCGTTTTGATAATAGTAGCTCTAACAGGTGTGAGGTGATATCTCATTGTGGTTTTGATTTGCATTGCCTGTATGATTAATGATGTAGGCATCTTTTCATGTACCTGCGGCCTACTCTTTGTCTTTGGTAAAATGTCTGTTCAGATATTCTGCCCATTTTTTAATCAGATTGTTTGTTCTTTTGCTGTTGAGTTGTATGAATTCTTTACAAATTTTGGATACTAGCCCTTTAACAGATACATGACTTGCAGTTTTGTTCTCTCGTTCAGAAGGTTGCCTTTCCATTTTGTTTATGGTTTCCTTTGCTGTGCACAAGCTTTTTAGTTTGATGTAGTCCCCCTTGTCTATTTTCGCTTTTGTTGCTTTTGCTTTTGGTGTCAAATTGAAAAAGCCATTGCAATACCTAGGTCAAAAAGCTTACTGCCTATGTTTTCTTCTAAGAGTTTTATAATTTCAGATCTTATATTGAAGGTTTTTTTGTGGTGTGGAATATTGACCCAGAGCTAATATCTATTGCCAATCCTCCTCTTGTTGCTTGAGGAGGATTGTCACTGAGCTGACATCTGTGCCAATCTTCCTCTATTTTGTGTGTGGGATGCCACCTAGGCATGGCTCTATGAGTGGTGTGTAAGTCAGTGCCTGGGATCCGTACCCGCAAATTGTCACTGGGCCAGCCCCTAAGTTCAAGTTTTTAATCCATTTTGAGTTCATTTTTGTGTGTGGTGTGAGATAGTGGTCCATTTCATTCTTTTGCACGTTAACTGTCCAATTTCTTAGGGGTCAAGAGAGCAAATGCATAACTTTGGTATAGTTTTGTTTTTCCATTTGTGTTTAGTTTCTTTCTACTTAACATACTATCTCCATATTGTACTTTATCACCTACTATTTACTTTTGTAAATTAAATGTCAAGCTGGGGGACCATTGTCCTTAAATTAAATAGATAGCGTCCTTAAATTTTATAGTATAGATAGAAGAATTGGAAGTTTATCATCCAGATGCTTTAGCCAGGTAACCCAGTTTTTAATACGATTCTTGAATGTCAGCTAGTGATTCCAATCTGCAGAGATTTCCTGTTCTGTGCATTTCACCTGTTTTATTTTTCTTTTCTTTTCATCATGGGTTTAGTTACATTATGTAAATCCAAACTTGAAACACTTTAAAATTAACATTTATATAGAAAAAATTAAAAGTGAAACTAGACACTGTATTTAAGCAGATGTGACCACATAAAATATAAAGGCATGTTTTATTATAAGTGGAAATACAATGAACATACACATATTTGTATATAATATAATTCCCCACTTGCTTTGACAAAATGGCATTGTAATTATCAACTCTTGCATGTAATTCCCAATTAATTATAACAAAATAAAAAAATTGGCTTCACCATAGTAATAAATTTGCAACTTTATGAAATTTTGACATGAGAACTTTTGGCTTACATTGGAAATAATTTTTATTCTAGCAGTAGCTACTATTTTAGATAGTAAAAAGATGCAATTCTGAGATGCTGTTTAGAATTATCTCCTTTAAAGATGATATAATGATAAGACATATGAGCTTAACTTTATTTAAATGCTTTGAATTTTCTCATTCATTCACCCAACTATTTATTTACAATATTCAAAATACTCAATTGCTTAAATATCTAAACTATTCTACATTACAGAATTAATGGGGGACTGCAAAGAAGATTGGAGATATAATAGGAGAAATTTCTTAGTGTTTAAAATAAAATAACCTGAAGGACCTTCTGATTTTGTTACTTGCTAGCTCTCTACTTTCAGCATATTATGCACACTCTCTAAATTCTTATTTATCTGTAAAAATAACAAAATAAAGAATCTGAACATCAAAGAGTAGTAATAGGCAAAAGGTAAATGATACCAAGTCACATATAAACCTTAAGATACATGTTATGCTGATGGCTTTAAAATGCTAGATGCAGTGTACATAATAAGCATAAATAAATGGTAGCCAATATTAGTGGATGAAAATACACTATATTGTTTAGCAAACAGGTATTAAGAAACTGTAACATGCTAGGCAATTGAACGACACAGAATTGATTCAGTGAAAGAGGTAATAATACAAGCAGAAAAACTAAGATAGGTCAAAAAGCAACTACAGTATTATATAAGTTATATATGGGTTACTATATTTAAACTTTCCAAGAGGATCTGACTCACTTTTGGATGGACAAAAACCTGTTACTTGGAAAAGCTGTTGATGTACAAAGATTAAGTACAAATAAGATGAAAATATGAATCTTCCAAGAAGAGATAACAACAGACATAAAGGCTCAGAGTAAAGAGAGTCCAGTTATTCGGTCAACTGCAAATAATTCCTCATGACTGGAAGGTGGAGTGTTAGGCAGGATTGCTGACAGATGAGGATAGAGATCTAGGAGGGAGCAGTTGAATGTTTGCTTATGTGTTATCCTAGGGACGTCTGATTTTATCCTGATGTTGGATGGGGAGCCCTTAAAGATTTCCAATTAGTATAGCAACATTCTTATATTTCTGCTTTATAAAGATGACTTTGGCAAGAGATTAAAAGCAGACCAACCATTTAGTGAGCCCTTACAGCTATCTCTGGCGGAAGTGATGAGCCGATGGTCTGAACAAAAGCAGATGTAGTGGCTAGGAAGAGAAGTAGGCAGTGGACAAATCAGAGGGAAAACTAGGTGGTTTGAACGTGGGGATCAGGTATGGCAGGTGGAAGTAGTAGGTTTTTCTCTCTTGGACAAGTGAATGATTTCTGAGACAGAAAGGAGGCAAATGAGGCAGAAATACTTAATTGCAATGAGCAAAAAGTAATGGCAAATTCTTTTTTTGATATATTGAGTTTAAGAGGAACTATCCAACGGTGGAAAATCTGACGACTTCTTAGCTATGTCGAGAGTACTTCTTCCTCGGAACCGACATCGTGATGCAATCACATACCTTAGCACTTACTCAACCCTAGTATTTATGTGATAATTCATGATCAGACTTCTGAAATCACAATAAAGACTTCACATCTCTCCGGAGTTTGCTGTTACCGGGTATGACGGAACACTCCGTCAACTTCAGGCGAGTGTAAACTGAACAGACAAAGTTGTGAGAAACTAGAGTTTAGTACTTTCATTTCACTAAAAATAAAGATAAATTATCTTCAAACAACTGAATTATGCTACTGAATGAGTGAGGATAATTTTTTTAATGAAATTCAAAGATTTTTTTAAAAAATCCATTAAGATGGGGCTGGCCCCGTGGCCGAGTGGTTAAGTTTGCGCACTCCGCTGCAGGCGGCCCAGTGTTTCGTTGGTTCGAATCCTGGGCGCGGACATAGCACTGCTCATCAAGCCACGCTGAGGCAGCGTCCCACATGCCACAACTAGAAGGACCCACAACGAAGAATATACAACTATGTACTGGGGGGCTTTGGGGAGAAAAAGGAAAAAATAAAAAAAATCTTTAAAAAAAAATCCATTAAGATTATGGAATGCCTTCCTCATTAAAATCAATGTGATAAATTCTATTAAAATTTTGAAGTCTAATTTTCCACTTACTAACGCTCTAATAATTTGACATTCTACAGGATCCTGATCTTGTCCTATTGTGCAAGTTTGAACCAAGGGGAAGCGCATGCTATTGATTCTTTGGTTGCTCTTTTCGCTTCACATGGCAATATTTAGAAGTTTAGGAGTTTTGGAAAATATCAAAACTTCCCACTATGTAGTGACGAGAATGTTAATTTTTTTAATAGTACTTGGGAAATAAAAGGAAACCTCACACAGATTTGCCCCAGCACCCACAGTATTCCCTTGCTGACCTCTCTAAGTTTGAGTATATTTATTAAATTCGGAATCATGTGATTATTTATTGTTTGAAATGCATGGCACCCTAAGTGTAGTTCTGGCAATATTACATTAATGCATTAACACGAAAGCACCAAATCTCACATCATTTTCAGCTATATTTTTGATTTGGGCCTCTATTTTATTACTAGACATTTTCTAAGCTCTTCTCATTAGGTTACTCCCTAAACATTGAGAACTAACTTAACAAAGAAGATCCACAAGATTTTACTTCACGCAGAGAGTTCAGATTTATCCTAATAGAAGGTACTAGAACTATTACCTCTAAATCAATGAGCAGTAGGAAAATGAACACAATGATCATTTTCCTTACAGTAGTTTATCACTATCTTCGACTCCTGTTTTACTACTCTTTGTTTCACAGCTTTAGGATTTGCATGACAATCCTTCAAAGCATTATCAGCTGCGCAATTCAGAATTGAAAGTTGAATTTTGAACAACATACAAAGCAAAGCTCCTAGGTTGAAATTTTCTTGTTTGTATTCCTAACTAATGGTTCTGAAATGTACCATGATCATTCAACAGAAGCGGTGGTTATGGATGTATTGCCTTTTTTGTTTGCCCGCATTTGGGGATGTCTAAGAACCTTGTTTTGAAATATCAGCTGGAACAAGCTAGATTTAACATTAGACTGCATACAGACTCTTCTAATAATTATGAGAACGTCTGACTGAAGATATCCATAGTAAGGCTTCCTCTCAGTAGTGAGTTATTGAAACTCCCCATGATGGAAGAGGCAGGAAAGGTAAACCTATTGCAGTGTATAATAATGTTTCATCTGACAGCCTTTGTTATCTGATCTTTCGCTCTTACAAGGGTTTCTCCATAACTTTGATAACATTATTACTATTCTATCCCAGATACATTTTTCATAAACAATTATTAACAGCTTTATTTTTAACAAGAGTACCATGACTATCACAGCCTTCTCGCATACACTTGTTGGTGCGTTTACATATGTGTGGCTTAATGACTTTGCAAGCCATACTGCATTTTATCCTTGAAAGATATGATTAGAATTTATGCCTTTAATTTCCTAGAGCTCTTACTTCCACCTAAATAGGTAAGCATCTTATCACTTAAAGTTGTTCATTATAAATTCATGTGTGCTAAATTAGTTTTCAAACTGAATTCAGGAATCATCCAATTGATAAGCACAGTAAATTAATGCAAAATGAAGCAAGTTGCCATCTACAGTAGTTGTTTACTGAGATTTTTCTGCACACATCTTTGCACATATAAGCAGAGTTAGTTTACCCATTTATCACTTTAACTGCTAAGGCACTATGCAGTAAGTGCTATATGTCATTTCTACACTGTGCACATTGGGAGAATTTGCTTGGTTACACAACTGTGATAGTTTCTCTGTTTTCTCCCTAAAGCAAATGTAATACACTCCCTCAAATGCCAGATGGAAAACTAATTTTCCCTAAAACAAATACGGCTGTAGCTAAAGCGGTACTACCTTCACAACCAGTATGTCTTAGTCTGGCCGGGAGGAGCATACCTAGAGACAAAAGCCAAGCATAATATTTTCCTGTCTAGTTTGCCATCTGAGACTTCAAGTAAGAAAGTCTACTGTGAGACGGGTATGAGGAATTTATTCCTAGTTAGTTGGGAGGGAAGGCTTGAGATTCAAACATCACACCCACGGCCAAGAATTGTAGTTCCCAGGACTGCTCTTATTTTAGGTTATATTTGAATTAGAATGTAGAGATTAAAGGTTCCCATCCTATTTCAGGAGAATTTAAAAGGTGGGACCTACTAAAGACTACATAACTTTTGGCTGCACTTTTTATTTTAACTTGACTAGAGATATTTTGTGTATAAATTAATAAATGCATATTTTCATTTAACACTCTTTTATTGAGCAGCTCCTATGTGCCCAGCACTATTCTAGGTCCTAGGGACTCAGTAGTAAACAAAAGGAAAAACTAATGTCTTTTCCTCGAGTTTCCAATCCAGTGAAAGAAGATGAACAATCTAAGAACAAGTAAAATATAGACTACAGTAGATGGTAATGATTGCTCTGGGGAAAAATTAAGTGAGGAAAGGGATATTGAGTATTAGGGAGTAGAGGCTGCAATTTTAAAAAGAAATGCATGGAAGGTCTCATTGAGAAAGGAGCAGATATGTAAAGACCCGAAGGAAGTAAGAAATTGAGCCAAGGGATTTACAGAAGGAGGAAATAGCAAATTAAATGCCCTTGAGGTGATAGCATTCTTGGCATGTTTCAGAAACAGCAGAGAGGCTAATGATTATGGGAAAAATATGGGGAGAATATGAATAATAGGATATGACTTTGGAGAGTTAGCAAGGAAACAAGTAATGTTGGGCATTATCAGCGACTGTGGTGTTTCTGACTTTGAGCGTGTTGGAAACTATTAGAGGCTTAACATGATCTGACTTACATTTTAAAGGAATCACTCCAACTGCTATTTTGAGATTAGACTGATGAGGCTGAAGCAGAGATGCAGGTAAAGGGTGTGTTTCTATCAGCTAGGTGAAAGATGACGGTAGCTTGCACCAGGGTGGTGGCCGTGGTAGTGGTGAGCAGTGGTTGAATTCTGGAGGTAATCAGAAAGTATATTTTCATAAGAATTTGCAAATAAATGAGCCAATGAGAAGAAGAAATGAATCAAGAAGGATGCAGGGGAGATAGAAAAGAATTGTTGGAGCAGCTTTCTTGAGTAGATGAGAGTAGACAGAATCCAACGCACAAAGGCTTGACTTAGACAGGAGTTGAGGCCATTTATGTACAATGAACTAAGGGGAGAGTTTACGTCATAAGTGATGCTCAGTGATGATGGCCCGTGGAGGAAGTTTTCTTATTGCTTCTCTCTTGCTCAGAGAAATAGAAAACAAAGTCATCAGGTATGACTGAAGACAGGGAGGCGGTATTAGGAATTTGAAGAGTGGTAAGAAGATAAGGAATGCGGCAAAAACATCGTACCAGATATATATTACGTGGTTTCTGGGCAGCATCAGAGCTCACTCTCATTTAAGGTTAGTGGCATGAATTTAAAAGTCATGTAGTTAACACATTCTTCTCCAGCCACGTTTACCTATGCACTTGTGGCCTTGTGGCATGCAATAGGATTACAGCTGGGTTAGTTTTAGTCAAAAGCTTAGTGCCAGAACTTACATACCTTAATCAGATCTAGATCATAATGGAATCACCTCACTGGGTGTGGTTTCCAACGCCTTTTGGAATCAGAAATGACCTTCTGTTAAAACTACATTTTCCAGTCATTTTTCAGATTTCAGCCAAGTTTAACTAAGGTTCATGGCATAAATTTAAAAGTTTTTTAAAAAAGAAGAGTTTATTTATTGTATCACATTTAACACTTAACAAGTTCTTTGTTGTACATATATACCTTATCACTTCATTCCAGCACAACAGTAATCTCAGTGTGTTTAAATGTATAATGTTTATAGCATCAATTTTCTTAAATTTGTTATTGGAAATTCCTGCTAGTATACTTAGTATTGTACTGCCTAAAGTTGGTCAACATATTACGTTATATATCAGTAGGAAATATTATCTTAAAGTGTAAATTTAAAAATCTCCATGTATTGTGATTTTATTTGTTAAAAAATCATTTAGGACAATGATCTTAATCTCCCAGAAAAAATTATTGATATATATACATATATAATATGTACATTATAATATATAGCTATATATAAATATAAATACACATATAAATTAAACTTTCCCTGTAATGATTTGGGAGATTGTCTCCCTGACCCCCAACCCTCCTCTAGCCCATCTACATTGTCAAACTTGGCATTCAGCTCCAAGCTTTCTGAAAAAGAAAGAGGCCAATTAACTGTGTTTTGTTAAGAAAAAAGGAAATTACTTTGACTACTCATCCGTCCATTTCCCCACCCCAGTCTTTGGCAGGATAACTCTCAGAACACATGTACTCTTTATTTGGAAAACATACCGGTTAGGACAAATACAATGTTAACTGTTCCTCTAGAACATGATTCTGAATGGGTATTATAGTCTGTTTAAAGGCCTGAAACTATAAAGTCACTCCACCCTAGATAGGAAGGTAATGGCCACATTCTGCAGGACTTGTTGATAATTGTAAATATTTGGCTCACCTTATGGCCACTGGAAAAAATTGAATGCTTAAAACAGGTAATGTGATCAGATTTATAATTTCAAAAATTAGTCTGCAGGCTCCACGACAAAAAGATTGAAGGGACGCATGTCTTCATATAGGAAAATGTATAAGAGGCTAATGTATTGTATACGGAAAAATAGTGATGCATTTTTAAAATAAGATCATGTCAGAGAAAATGTGAAGAAGTGAATGAATTACAGGTAAAACTGTCAGAGACAGAAAATGGAGAACAATGAGTAGACAGAGTCTCAAGTTGACTTCTTACTCTTTGCCTAGCATGACTGGATTGATGCTGGTGGCATTCATAGGATTCCAAAACACAAGCCAAAATTTATGTTTTGGAAGAAATATGAATTTTTCTGGGGACTTATTGATAACAAAAGGTCATTCAGTCATCCCACAAAATGTTACCCAAGAAGCTAGTTGTGAAAGCCTGTACATCAGAGAAGAAATTGGGCTGAAAATATAAACACGAAAGTCATCTTCATATGGTGATACATGACATCATATACATGGGTGAAAGCAGTTAAGGAGAAAATATGGAGAAGAAAACAGGTCCTAAGTCTGAGACAACAATTTACACAAAAATTAGGGGAAGATGATGCCAAAAGGAGATTGGGAGTGGAGAAAGTGTTGGGCCACAGACAGGATGGCTACGTCACAGACACCAGGGTGACAGAATGTTAAACACCGTAAGTGCACAACAGCATGGAATCATTTTTAGAGACCAGGTAAATTCAAGAACAAAAAATGTTAAATTAACTTTCATGGAAGACATTTTTTTATTATCAATGATTATCTGGTTAGAGGAACGGAAGCAGAAATGTAATTAGAATGGCTTGAAGACCAAGTGGGAGTTGAGAAAATAAAGCCTGTGAATATAGCTATCTATTTTGAAATGGTTTACTAGGACTGGTATTTAATAGATTAAGCAGTAGCTGAGGGAGAATATGTTTAGGACAATAGGAAGGAGAGATAAAGGAGAATAGATCATTTAGTTTACTTAAAAGACTGGAGGACGTGCAATCCGGAATTTTGTTATAGGAAGTAAAGGCAGGGAAAATTACACTCTTTCAAGTAGAGACTAAGTAGGCTGGGTGCAGATATAGTTAAGTTTGTGTATTTGGTGCAGAAAGTTGAAAAAAATCCCATTTCTCTGTGAAGTGAGAGGTCAATATATCTCAGGATTGGAGTGAAACTGCTAGAAAAAATTGTAGGAATATTTGTTAGTACTTAAGACCTGATTTGAATTTGGAAGTCTTAAATCAATAGTGGAGCCCATTTATCCTGCTGTAGAGTGTGCTTGGTATAGGCAGAAAGAAAGAATATATTGAGTTTACCTAGGTTTATATTTTGATAAAATAGTAAGACCAAATGGCAGAGGAATAAGGGATTTTAGGTGCTGGCAAGAGTGTTATTAAAATAAGCGTACTTGTGAGCCAGCCCTGATGGCCTAGTGGTTAAAATTCAGCACTCTCACTGCTTTGGCGGCCCAGGTTCATTTCCGGTCACGGAACCACACCACCTATCTGTCAATAGCCATGCTGTGGGGGCAGCTCACATAGAAGAACTAGAAGGATTTACAACTAGAATATACAACCATGCACTGGGGCTTTAGGGAGGAAAAAAGAGGAAGATTGACAACAGCTGTTAGCTCAGGGCGAATCTTTCTCTGCAAAAACAACAATACTAGTAATAATGATACTTGTAATCTAGACAATGAGGGAAGTAAATGAAGAGAATGCTCATAATGTGAAAGGAATATAGGAAGGTCAATAGATTGGAGAATCCTTTGAGATTAAAGAGCAGTTACAATAGACATAGCTGTATAAACTAACTGGAAAAAGAACACGGTGCGGAGTGTTGGATTTTGTGAAGTGGGAGGAAGAGCCGTCTGGGTACTGATAAGGTTCAACATTATAATAGAGCACCAAGAACGTGAGAGAGAGTTATGGGGAAAAGAAGAGTCCTGGGAGTGAGGAAACAGGGAGATTAATCATTCATCCACATTGATCTCAGTATCTTCCTGAATGCAGGCAGGACTTGACGTGAAGCCTGAGAGCAAAGTAAAGAGCCCAAAAAGGGGAATCTGATCGGCATGGTCCTCAAAACTCTTTTTTCCACTAACATAAGGGAAAGTAAGAGATTAGAATCATTAGTTGAAAGAAATGAGGATATATGACACAAACTCCGTCTCTTGATCCTGACATTCATGGAGTATGAGAGGAAAAACAAACACTTAATTGAGAGCAAGGAAGTGATGTCTTTAGGAAAGAGATAGGTATTAATTATGGATAAGAGGTGAAGAGTAGACTGAGAGAAGAGGTGAAATTATAGGAAAGTGGCTAGCTATGGAACCACGACTTTAGAAGACACTTTGTAAAGCTTTGAAAGGGAAGAGAGGGGTACATTACTGGGTCAAGAACAAGAAATCAGTCTATTGCGGAGGCAATGAAATTTTTGGCCAGGTAGAGGGGCCTATACTTTAGGAGGAGATTGAAAAGAGGAGTGAATGAAAAACTCAGTTGATTCTTAGTAGTTACTTTGAGGTTATAGGCACAGAGCCCGTTTTCTGGGGGTCTTATTTGTCTCCACTTGGCTGCTAATGAAACAAAACTCCAACACCCCACATGCTCTACTGCCTCAAGAATGGCTGTTAATCTCAAGATTGGCATTTTTATTTCTAATGGTGTAAAAGAAAAAGAATAATAAGCCTCAAATAATCTTCACTAATCCATGAAGACTATTAAGGACAATACAGTTGCTTAGTAATACATTTTTATATTAAAATAACCTGCTATGTTTAAATTTCATACATACATATATCAAATATTTTACCGGAAAAAATAATTCTTTCAACTCTTTCTTTGGATACTAATAGGGATCCTTGCAATGTTAGTGAACATTAAATCGATTGAAACTGAGGTTATTCAACAACTGTGGAGATTCCTAACCTTGCTGTT
Organism: Equus przewalskii; assembly: GCF_037783145.1. NCBI lineage: Eukaryota > Metazoa > Chordata > Mammalia > Perissodactyla > Equidae > Equus > Equus przewalskii. The sequence goes on from NC_091838.1 coordinate 5,285,191, forward strand.
GGAAGTGTACATAAACAGTGACAGCTGTTGTTTTTCCAATATTATTAATGCTTGCCATCTCATTTCTTATTCCTGCAGAAATCACTGCCAAAATGCCAACATAGATATTCTGACAGACTCTGTGTCCTGATGGACACCAAATTAAGAGAAAAATCATAATAGAATACTAATTAAATGTAAAGCTCTATGCTGGTGTGCAGGAGTGAAAATAAGTTCGAAAAACTTGCTTCCCTAAAATACTTAACATGTGAGTTGGCTCAAAAGGCATATGTGCATGATTAGTTAAACAATTATGTATTTATTTAATGAGTAAAGTAGTAAAGTAATTAAATTCAAATATAAAGATTATTTTTGTTTATTTTTCTATAAAACTATATAACACTATTTTAATAGAGTCTGAGTAGAAAAGAAATGTGTGGTGTCATGTTGATGTTTGCAATAGTGGGTTCTATGAATTCAATGAATGTCATTATAATTTTCAACAGTGTTTTCCTTCATAATTATATGCTTAGTATATTCAGTAGAATAAAAATTCTTGTTCAAATTAAAATATTTTGACCAAGTAGCCACTAGCCACATAGGTAGATACTAGCTTCATGTGGCTGCTTGAACCTAAATTAATTTAAAATAATAAAATTTAAAAATTAGCTCCTTAGTGATAATAGTCACATTTCAAGAGCTTAGTAGGCACATGTGACTACCGTCCACCATCTTGGAAAAGCACAGGTGTATGACATTTCCATCCTTAGTAAAAATTCTACTGGACAGTGTCGATATAGACTAGTTTTATTTTCGACAATAAGCTATACTAATTTAAACACCACAATTTCCCAGATTGTAGTTTAGCCATAGATTTTACAAATGGTAAATTCCAAAGCGCTTTTGTCAAACTGTCTCTGTGCCTAGAAATATTGTGTGATTTGGGATGGCGGGGAAAGGAGCAAAACATGAAGGCTTTGAGAGTTTTGAGTGTAATTTTCCCATCTCAAAAATATATATTATCCATTAAATCATTTTTACTGAGAAATTTTTCAGTAAGAATTGATCCTCGAATATATGACAGCAGTAGGCTTATTTTCCATATAATGGCCAATAACATCAATGTATTGTCTCACTTTGAGAAATACTTGTTTAACAAACTTCTGGAAGATTTGTCTAATGAGATTAAAAAAGATATAGAACAGCACCAGATGGCTATTTAGATTGACATCTCATGCAGACCTACATTGAGTACAATAAGGGACAGGACCAATCAATCTGGTAGGAAATGTATAGAGATTCTTTGGCTCCCCAGTGCCTTAGTGTTTCCCATTGCAGCAGAAATGGTGTCAGCTACACCATCTACACTGTGCAATTTACTTGCCGTTTGGTTCTCAGATAAGATAGACATTTTAATTTAGTAACATGGCTGTTTCAAATGAGTACAGATACACTTAATCTAGCCAGCTTCTAGAGACACAGTCTCAAGAAATAAATCAATGCAACGTAAAGTCACTATCAACAAGATGTAAATGACTTCTAGGGTCTTTGACTTGTTCTTCAAGAGTAATTTTTTTCCCCAGAGAAAAGATTTTTCCCTTTGAGCAGCAAAATGGTCAGATCTTTCTCCCAAAATTCTGTCTAAAAAGAATTGTCTAAAAATGCCTAAACAAATTTTCATCAAAACCAGTGAAATAAAGGATGATCTCTGGAGACGGCGAAGCGGTGGGGGTGAATATTTGTGAGTCACTATCTCAGGGGATTTTTTCAAAGTGTAGTTCATACAGGCCATCTGTGGTTAACAGAATTAAAACATAAGCAAACATTTCTTAGAATGAGTAATGCACTCTTTCAATCAACAAAAGGGCTCAGATCTACTGCAAATAGTCAAATTACATGTTTTCACTTCCTTTTACTCTCACTAGCTGGAAGGCTACTTTGGGTTTAAGAGACACAACATATTTCTAATATATTGGTGATATTCCAGCTTTGGAACTGCCGCCTACTTCTGCTTTGTATATAAGATTTCTGATTTATAAAAGTGGATTAGAAGTGGGCCATTATTTTGAACATGTTTCAGAAAAACATGAACTCTTTGCCTCAGTGTCTTGGGACCACAAGTACGAAGGGAAAAGCAGGGAATTTATTATTTATTTGCTTACATGCACAGTTAGCTTAACATTTCTAATAAAATAAGTGCATAGTTCAAGGGAATTTTTTCAGTCTTGTATGATGGGTCTTTTTTCCCCTTTTATGTCCCTCCACTGAATGGGAAACCTGCCTGGAACTAATTTGCATTTTCTGTTTTCAAAATTGCCTCTAGAATGTTCTTACAAGTTCTTTTCCTGATGATTCTAAGGAGTTTGCCAAGCTATTATAATTTTGCTTGTAACTGCACTAAAAAATGTTAATTAATTTTATGACATATTGAAGATATTGACTCTCCCTCTTCCATTTACTCCTATTTTATTTTATGTTCATCATTTTATCTAATTATGGGTTGAAATTATATAACTTTTGATAAAGAGTAAGCAAGTGAAAAACATTTTCTAGGGCTAATTGGACTTCTCAGTCCTCCTGAAGTAATATTTATATAAGGTTGACCTTTGCAAAAAGGGAGTTTTGGTTTTATGCATAGCATTTAGAGGAAGAGAGCAGGTCAAATTTAACTCCTTACCCAAATTTAACCAGACATCTCTATTATGTTGTAGTCGATTGCAAAACTGGCCACAAAACTTTCTCCTCTATATATCTGCATTGGCAGTTGAGCTTCCTCTCATCAAAAGGTGGAATCTTTTTCCATCCTTCAAATTCAGACTGGCTTCATGCCTTGCTTTGGCCAATGGTGTAGTAGCAAAGATGGCGAAAGCAGAACCTCGAAAAGTGGCTGCACACCAAGGCTTGTCCTCTCTTGCTGCTTTTGGAATGTTGCCACCATATATACAAGCTGGGGTCACCTTCATGGAGAAGGAGAGAGGACGTGGGGAGAGGCCCTGATGCGTAGCCACTCAAGCCAAATCCTTCATAAAGCAGCACCAGCTGATCGCAGATTCATGAGCCAGCGGCCTAGACTAGAAGAACAGATATGTGACCCCAAATTGCTGATCCGCAAATTGTAGGGTAAATACATGGTTGGTATGGTTTGTTATACTGTAATATCTAACTGATACATGTATGAATTCTGATTAGGGCCAATAGATTCTGATTCCCTTAAAGACATTGATTGTGTTGTAACGTATCTTGCTTCAGAATGGTGGAAATTCAGGGAAGAAACCCCCAAAACTTACTGTAGTTTACTTCTTGTTAAGCCCAAACTCTATGCCTCTCTTCACTTTTGAATATAATTTGCCCGTCCATCCATTTGTCACCAAGATCCAGATGCCTGATCTTCAGAATCATTTTCACCTGCTTTTCCCTCATTCGATCAGCCATTAATGATCTGGGTCTTCTCAATCTTACACATCCTCAAAGAGGGAGTGAGAAGGAGAGTGAGAGAAGATCAGAAACAGTAGATTTCAGAGGATTACACCTGCCGTGAGCTATTAGGCAATGTGCAAGAATCCTTAAGCTGTAAAGCAAGAACTAGAGCTGGGAAACCATAGCTGTTGGAAATGTAAATTTATCTTTCAATGTTTTTCCAAGAATATTCCTTTGATGAAAGAAAACTTAGCATTCACGGTGATTATAGATACAGGAAGCTAACAAGTTAAAGCCTGAGGAACTGAAACGGTGTTTGACTGTACGACAGTAATAATAATTGCTGTCATTTCCATGAGCTGCTGACACATCGAGGGCTAATTGCCAAGCAGTACAATAGCAATTACATTTGTCACTATTTATGATGCAAAGTAAGTCTCCCCTCTGTTGACAGCAAATTGCGTATATGTGCAGGTGTGAATTTAACGCAGAAAATCTGACTCTGTGAGTCACATTTCCAAGTTATCCACCTCACTGTATAGTTGCTTCTTCCTTACTCGTGTCTCCATAGGTTTGCTCAAACAGTGTGATAACACTTGTGATATCAATGCAATAATTTAAGGGGGTATCAATATGTGGGAGTTGAAGAAACAATCAGATTCTGGGTTAATTTTAAAAATTGGATTGTTTTAAATTAGTCTATCGAAATTGCTTTTGGTTTTACTAATTGCTTAGTTAAAATGATTTCTCTTATAAGTAGCTGCATTTTACTTCAAATTAACTTGAGAAAAACAAGGGGCTGAATTAGAAGGACACAGGGGAGCTCAGGGACAGGTTTCGGAACAAAGCTTAAACATGACTTATGTATATCTTGTTTCATGAAGTATTTCCTAAAACAGCATACATAAAAGTAGTTTTTATTTTCAATTTTAACGGATTGAAATATGATTTCAAGGGGTCTGCACTTGCTAGTGTCTGGAGCAGTAATTAGACATACCGTTTAGGAAAATATTCCAACGTCCGGTCTACTGTTAAATGATGGTGGGCATAGCCTTACTTAAGTAATTATAGCTTCTTAAGGTCCAAGGGTACAGGAGAAATATCTTGATTGAAGAGTCTTAGGATATTTTTATAGTTAGAGATATGTGGGGAAACTAAGATATATCTTATTTGAGCTAAACTCAGAGAGGGAAATTTATAAAAATGCATTGTTTGGTACACTTTCTCTGTCTTCCCTTCTGATTCTCTTCAACTGTAATTCCCATCACAATTCTATAATAATGGTTGGACTAGAGGTTTCAAATTTCTCATTCTGTAGTCCAGTCTGTCCAAGGTTCAGTAGAAGCTAGATAATGGAAGGCCTGGAATTTAGAATATTACATTAAAACAATAGAAAGATAAAGATAATACGATCTTTTCAGCAGGAAAGTACCATGATCAGATTTCTGTTTCAAAATAGATTTTATCTTTGCTTTGTCGTTGATAACATTAATAACAATAGACGATTGTATAATACTCTTTGAAGAATAAATTTAGTGCCTGCCCTCTTGATAGTAATGGAGGAAGAACCTGATAGCATGGAAAGTCACATAACATTCCAAATGAAATGGATATAACATTCATGCATATAGTATTTGTATATAGTAAGTGAAGCAACAGGTTAAAGCTCTTAAGGAAATAAGTACTTCAGAGGCAAAAATAAATATTGGAGGGGGAGTGAACTGTCCTAAAAACTAAGTTTTCCTGGGGCTGGCCCAGTGGCACAGCAGTTAAGTTCACGCACTCCACTTTGGCAGTCTGGGGTCACCAGTTTGGATCCTGAGCGTGGACATACACAGTGCTCATCAAGCCATGCTGTGGCAGGCTTCCCACATATAAAACAGAGCAAGATGGGCATGGACGTTAGCTCAAGGCCAATCTTCCTCAGCAAAAAGGGGAGGGTCAGCAGCAGATGTTAGCTCAGGGCTAATCTTCCCCAAAAGAGAAAATTAATTTTTCCTATTTATTATTATTGTTTGCATACTATAAATAAATATTCCATAAACATGTATTTTAGATAAATATAGATATGATTCATATAATAAAATGCTTATATATACCATTCTTGAAGTTACTGATGCAGTAAAATAACAGAATCAAAAAAATTCTGCAAATTGGACTGACTTATGCTATCATAGTACTTCATTCCTTTAAAATGACAAGTGTGGAGGGAGCAGACACATGTATGCATAACAAGGAGGCAGTTACTCTCCGTATCACACCTCTAAGATAAGGATAAAACATTTTATGTTCTTCTCTTTCTATTTAATGAATTAAAGATTATAACTGGAAACGTTCCAAATGTTCAATTTTATATGAGAATCCATTAAAGAGCATTATTCAAGTCACAATTTGGAAGGATTTCTTTTCTCTTGGGAGAACTTCAAAAATGCCTTTCTTCTAAAAATAATGTCACTTACTCTAGCATTTTAATTCTAATAAACAGAGCTGATTATAAGAATTCCAACTGGTTTTCCAGCCAGAAAAAAAGTACAGAATTCTAAAGAGCATTGCTAACCAAAAACAAACAAATTTTTTTTGAAGTTAATATTACTGAGTAAAGTACTATTTTAAATTGCAAGCACATTTTCAATGTACTATATATTTGTGGCGTAATTATTTTAACTACCTTTTGATCAGACTAAATGAATAAACTAATGGTTCACCAAGATTTTCTTGTTATCAATATACTCCTCTGTCTTCACTTTACCATCTTGAAGAATCTGCTGTTATATGTAAATATTTTTCAATATCTCACAGTTTCACTCTAATGACTTCTGGTCCCTCCCTGGTTCTCTTACATTTATTCTAATATCTCTCTAATTTGTTCGACTGATCTGGGACGCTTCAGTCAATGCACTCTAGAAGACAGCTCACTTCTTTTAGTTTGACAAAAATGGAAATCTTTTACTGAGATGAAGCTGTCCTATTAGTCAATAGTAGATATTTTCAACATTAGTAGTTATTTATAGATGTCAGCATCATTGTACATTTTACCAAAGTAATTCACTGTATGGATAAAAATTAACTGAAAATGAGTAGGTGAAGCTATAAACCTAATTGATTTGGGAAGTACCTTGAAATAGAAAATATTTTAAGAGTATTGTCATGCTACCACTCAAAAATACCTAACTACATTTGTTATTGCCTTTGACCATCTCTGTATTAGCATTTTTGTGTATTTTAAAAATCATTTTGAAAAAATGTTTGAAGCAATGTAGATTCATGAGCAGTTACAAAGATAGTACAGAGAACTCCTTGGTAACGTTTAATGAGTCTCCCCCATTGTTTACTTCTTACGTAAAAATAGCACAATATCAAGAACGAGAAATTGACATTGATTCAATGTGTGTGTGTGTGTAGAGTTCCATGTGAATTTATCTCATGTGTAACATTGTGCAATCCCTACCACAATTGAGATAATGAACTTTCCCATTATAACAAAGATCTCCTCCCTGCTATACCTTTATAGTCATATCTACCCCTTGTCCCACACCATCACAACTCCTAAAAACCACTAATGTGTTCTCAATCTCTATAGTTTCATCATTTTTAGAATGTTGTATAAACAGACTCATTTTGTATGTGAACTTTTGAGATCTGTAATTTTCACTCGGCATAATGACCTTGGGACCCATCCAAGTTGTACCGTGTGCCAACAGTTCATTCCTTTTTATTACCAAATAGTAATACATGGTATGTCTATACCACAGCATTTTAAACTATTTATGTATTATAGGACATTTTGATTGTTTCCAGCTTTTGGCTATTACACATAAAATTGTTATGAACAATCTTGTAAAGGTTTTTGTGTGGACATGTTTTAATTTTTCTGAGATAAAAGACTAGGAATCCAATAGCTGGGTCATAAGGCACTTACTTGTTTTTTTGGATTTTTTTAAGAAACTGCCAAACTATTTTCCAGACTGACTATACTGTTTTACATTCCTATCAACAGTCTTCCAAAGATCCAGTTTCTCTACATTCTCGCCAGAATTTGGTAATGTATATATATACACACACACACTCATATATACATATATATATATATTTACTTTAGCTTTTTGATAGATGTGTATCTATCTCATGGTGGTATAAATGTGAATTTCCATGATGGATATAAATTATCATCTTTTCATGTGCTTATTTGCTGTCTGTATATCCTCTTTATGTCTTCTGCCCATTTTTCAAATACTATTTTTTTATTACTGAATTTTGGAGTTCTTTACGTAGTGAAGATATCAGTTGTTTATGTGGCTTTTAGATATGTGGTTTTCAAATATTTTCTCCCTGTCTGTAGCTTGTCTTTTTATCTTCTTAACAAGATCTTTTGCAGAGCAAACTTTTTAATTTTGATGAAATTCAATTTATCGATGTATTTTTCTTTTATGGATCATGGTTTTAGTGAAAGTGATCAATTTCTTATTTTTTTAAATAAAAGTTTAACAGCTTTACATTTTAAATTGAAATCTATGATACATTTTGAGTTAATTTTTGCATACGATGTGAGGTTCACTTTGAGGTTATTTATTTGTGATGAATATCCAATGATCCCAGCATCATTGGTTGAAAAGGTGCTGCCATTCCTCCATTGAATTGCCTTGTCACCTTTGTCAAAAATCAGTTGGTCACACTTGTGTAGAGCTATGTCTGGGTTTTTTTTTTCTTTCATTGATTTATACGTCTATCATTTTGCCAATACCACAGTCTTAATTATTATAGTTATACAATAGTTCTTGAAATCATTTTTTTTAAAAAACTTGCTTTACTTTAGTTCTCATAACTTTTAAATATATTTAAAAATGATCTTTTCTGTATCTACAAAATGCGTCCTAGGACTTTGATAGAAATTGGGTTAAAGCTACATAGGAAGTTGAGTAGAATTGGCATTGTATTAGTCAGCTCAGGTTACCATAACAAAATACCATTAACTAGGTAACTTAAACAACAGAAATTTACTGTGTGGCAGCTCTGGAAGCTGGAAGTTCAAGGTTAGCGTGAAGGATGATCAGCTTCCCCTGAGGAATCTCTTCCTGGCTGGACGTTGGCCACCTCATTGCTGTGTCCTCACATGAAGGAGAGAGAGAGCGAGCAAGCTCTCTAGTGTCTCTTCTTATAAGGGCAGGAATTTCCTCATGAAGGCCCCAACTTGATGACTCTTCTAAACTTAATTACCTCTCAAGGACCACACCTCCAAATACCATCAGATTAGGTGTTAAAGCTTCAACATATGAATTTTGAGGAGACAAACATTCAGTCAATAATAGCATGGAATTCCCCACCTTGTCATTCCTCACATTCCGTGATACCTAGCCTTTCTCTCTTCTCTCCACCTTACATAGTCTTATTATATTCATTTTACATATAGTGTTCTAGGTTTTCAGCTCTACGTGGTGGAAAGAATAAGGAAAATAAATGTACTCTATCTTTCCAGAAGCAGTAGTGCTTTAACCCCTTTTATGTTTATTGTATCACTGTAATAATTTTATTCTTTTATAATACAAAACAAACTAAACCATTTAAAGCAGCCTATATGAATTAAAATCTTCCTCTTTCTATATTATTGTCTCAATAAATGAACTAGTAATAGAAAAAGAAAAGTTTTTCTACAATATAAAGAATTTTTTATTCCAGTGAGATTTAATTTTATAACAATTTTTTCTCTGGCTATTTTCCTTGAGGAATGTAGTAATATTCTGAAGTATAGGACAAATAATTGTGAACCAAAGAGAGTGTATTTATCAAGTGAATCTGGCACATCACACATTATTCTGTGATTGATGACAATTTCAAAAGAAATAATAAGAAAGATTTTCTCCCTTGTAGAGCTTACAATAAATAATATGTACACACATGCTAAAGAAATAAAAAGTTTTAATAAGCTAAACAAATCCATCCATCCATCCACCCACATAAACATGTTTAAATACATCCAAGGAATTTATGTGTATCTACCATGTGGCAGGTACTTAGGTAGATTCCAGCTATAAAGCCATAAAGAAGAGAAATATATGCTTTACCACCAAGAAATTTACAAAGTGAGAGAAACGTACAATTTGATACATGTATAATTTAATATGACATGACGTGGTATACATCATAATAGGGCAAGTACAAAAATTCTTTGATATCTTACTGGGACTTGAAAGAGTCAGAAAAATCTTTCTATTTAGTACTCGCTTTTCAAAATGTTTTTCCTGTATTAAATAATTTAGTACTCACAATAACTCTAGGATACAGGTGCCATTATTATCTCCATTTTTAGATAGCAAACAAAGGCTCTGAGATATTAAATTATTTTTTAAATAAATATCCCCAAAATGCCAGGGTCAAGAAATGCTATTTCCTCTAGAGAAAGTTGAGGCTTGAAGCTTGGAGGAGGAAAAGGAGTAAGGGACATTTTTCAGGCAAAGAAATACAAATTTCAAAGCCAGAAGTAAGTTGTGATAGTTCTTTTGTGAACTTTCAATCTGACGGTTCTTTAGGGACCAATGAATGAAGGGTGTTATAAACTACATTGAGAACCTTGAAATCTATCCTAAGGACAATAGAAAATCATTGAAAGGTTTTAATCATGAGAGAAATAGGATAAGACATATGCTTTAAAATACCATTAGGGCTACTGGATGGGGATGAGATTAGATAGGACCATGACGAGTTTAGATAGTCAAATTAGGAAATCAGTACAGTAATCAGGATAGAGGTGATGTTTGCATGAGCTTGGAAAATAGCAGTCAAGATGCATAAAGAAGGCAGATTCAACAAATACGTATGGCTTCTTATTAGACGTGATTGATTAGAATTTATGATTGATGAAAGGAGGATAAGAAGTTACAGAATTTGCCCACAATTCCAACTTGCAAAATTGGCTGACCAGATTCATCCCAATATAAGACATGTCAAGAAGCAGATGGAAACAGTCATAGATGTGTGGAGGGAGAGAATTCAAAGTTGTATGCTTGGACTTTTAATTGCTGAGAAATTAAAATGGAGAGTCAAGTAAATTGTTAGAAACGAGTCATCAAAGACGATTTCTTTGCAATCCTGAAGAGAAAATTTGGAGATGTGAACCAGATATTCTTTTGAATTTCCAATCTCTTTAAAAAGCAAACTAAAGGCTCTCATTCCTTCAAACTGATCTATAGGAAGAAATACTAAGTTTATCAGAGGTTGTCTCTGTAGACGCTTTGACTCAGAGGACAACAGGTGATGACTTAGCTGTCACATCAGTGGCTATCATAGGATTCTCCTCCCCTCTTCTGAATATTAGTGGGAAACGCACTGCTTTCTAACTGCCACAATCTGATAAGCAATTCTCATTTTCCTAAGGAATTATCTGCAATCAACTCTTTAGTATCAATTTTCACATTACAATTATTTGAGTGAGAACAGAGATATTTACACTTTCTTACTTGAACTGGAAAATTACTGTCAGTAGCCTCCTGAGTAGTTCACAGAAACAGGAGAAAGAGAGAACGGCCATGCCTCATAAAGGATGGGAAATAGAGCAACGCCAGGGGTCTCACTCAGCAGGAGAATTTGAGGGTCCTGCCTCCAGAATGCTGTTTCATTTTTCACCTTTGCTCACATGGTTTCCTCTACCGGGAAAGCTCTCGCTCCTTTGTTTACCGAACCACATTTGTCTTTAAAGCCACAGTTCGGGTGCTTCCTATTCCAGAAAATCATCCCTGAACTCCTGCCTATTTTGAGTTAAATTCCAGTGTTTATGTTCTCTTAGCTCCCCATTCATCTGGCTTTAAGCAGAAGTTCATCCTCCTTGTTTTAAGCCATATTTACATCTAACATTTCTGTATCAATTTTCCAAATCACCTAAAATTATTAATTTAATCATCAGTTTGTTTTCTCAGTAATCCAAATTCTTCCCATGAGTTAAAAATAGCATAAAGCAATGGCAATTAAAAATAAATTGTAATGGGGCTGGCCCAGTGGCCAAGTGGTTAAGTTCACGTGCTCCATTTTGGCAGCCTGGGGTTCACTGGTTCTGATCATGGGCGTGGACCTAGCACTGTTCATCAGGCCATTCTTTGGCGATGTCCCACATAGAGGAACTAGAATGTCTTACAAGTAGGATACACACCTATGTGCTGGGGCTTTGGGGAGAAAGGGGAAAAAAAAAGAGGAAGATTGGCAACAGATGTTAGCTCAGGGCCAATCTTCCTAAAATAAATAAATAAATAGTAACAACCTCCATGTGGTTTTCCATTCACTTCAGCCTTCTATGGAATGTTGATTCATGTGTCACGTATTCTGGGATCACCGGTTTTTCATTGGAAGCTCAGGGTTCCTGGATTTGTTTGTTTACTGAATTAGAGGGACTCCTTATTATGATTTTTGCCTCTTTACCTCTCCTTTAAGAAACAGTTCCTTAATCCAAATTCATAAAAATAATCTCCTACAATCTGTTCTACTGGTTTTATAATTTATCTTTCCAATTTGAGCTATTAAACCATCCAGGGTTTATTCTTTTTTGTTGTAGAGGTCCAAACAAATATTCTTAACACAGTCTTCAATTTTAAGCTCTATATACAAAATAATCCATCTTATTTACATTCATTTCTGATGTAATCTATGTCATATACCCCAAATTTCCCTTTTTTATTACAATGACTACTGCTGTATATCTCACTATTTCAAGGAATTTGTCCCATCTACATTCTTTTTTCTTTTTCAAAGTCTCTTCATCTACTGCTAGATTTTCCTTCAGGTATATTTTCCAATTAATTGCCTACATTTCCTTGAAAATTCTGGAGAAAGGTCATAGGAAATTGCATAACATTTTTTCAAATAATTTGAGTAAAACTATCATCTTTACAATGTCAAGTTGTCATATTCATAAAAATAGTATGTTTCTCCATTTCTTTATATTTTAAGTCACTAAAAATGTTTCTGTAGATTTCTTGGACATTATTATTAGGTTAGTCCTTTAATACATTTAATTTCTATTGTAATTGTGAATGGTCTAATGAATGTACTGGTTCTCCAAGTATGTTCCCCAGCCCAGAAGTTAGTCACTTCTCTCAGGGTTTAGTGCAGAGTAAATGAATATAACTGATTTTTCTAAATTGATCTTATTCCTGATACATTTTCTGAAGGCTGTTGTCAGGTCTAACATCCATCTGTTAATTGTGTTAGGTTTTTCATTTAGAAGACTGTTTTATTTGCAAAGACAACCATTTTATCTTTTATGTTTTTCACTTCATATGCCACCTTTTCCACTTGTTTTTGTTATTGGCAAGGAAGCACAGTGAGCAGGCATGATTCTAATCTTATCCTGAACCCATTTATATTTTCTTCATAAAGTTAAAAGTACACTAAAGTAATTCAGTAAACAATACCTACCAATTTTTCCTACTTCTAGCTTTGTTAGATTTTATTTTAGTTATAATGAACTATTGAACTTTAATGTTTTATTTCTTTATCTAGTGAGTTTAAAAAATGTTTCTTTTTTAGATTATTAATGTTGTGATTTGTATATTTAGATTTGATATTGAGCCTTCTTGCATTGTTGTTGAAAATAATTTCTGTTTGATTATTGGGTCGCATTAATTTTCACAATTAAATTAATAACTGAATTAGACCTATAATTTTATTTCCATGCACTTTTAAATGTTTTTTGAATTGGTTTCATTAGCTGCAAATATTGAACTGGTCAATGTTCCATTCTTTCTCATTTATTTCTTTGTTTTCTATTTTACAGAAATGTTGTCCCTTGAATTTTTGGTAGAGTTCAGCTGAGGATTTTTTACTTGGAGTGATTTGAGGATGAAGGACCTTGATAATCAAGAATTGATAAATAATGTATCATGTTTATACACATTGGGCTGTGGTGCAGCAGTGAAAAGTAACAAGCTACATGTGCACATGACACATTGACTAGATGTTTAAAACAGGATTTAGAGGAAAAGAAAAAACAATAAGTTTATATGGTTTAAAATTATTAATGCAAAGTAGCATCATTATTTAGGAGTTCAAGTATTCAATGATACTTTGAGGATATATACTAAATACACTTGAAAGTGTATTTTGGTTCTTTGAATGTGGGGTGAATAATGAGTATGGAGGTAGGACATGAAGGAGAAAAAAATCTCAAATAAAGCATGAGCAGAGTTACGCATAAACAGAATATTAGTGTGCCTTGAACTGGGGAGAATAATTTATTCCCCTCTCTGCATTTGACATCAAAAGCAAAAAACAATAGCTGTTATGAAACTAGAAAAGACGCTTATAGAGAGGTTTTTATGTTTATTTCTAAGAAAATAAATTTATTTGAAAATCATTTAATTGGTAAAGGAAATCATCTTATAAAGTATTTTCTTTTGTCAGGTAGTTAATGTCCTCTGTTAATTTATCTAGGATTTTAATGTGGAGAAAAAAAGCAATTTTCAGAGGCCAAAGGTGCTAGATTCATTAAATACTGCATACATAAAATGAAGTAACAAGTAGATTTTATCTAGTCAAAACAGCACGAGATGCAGAACTTCATTAAAACATCTCACTAAACTACTAAAGTTTTACCTTAACTGCTGGTGTGACAAGAACATGCAAATAAGTCAGTTAGCATATGAATTAATTAGGCATCACTCAGAAAACTGATACACATTCTTGCCATATGTTAATATCTACCTGTAAAACTAATTTCTTTTGGCAATGATAGGAAAACAAGTAGAACTTTGATTATTAGTAGTTTTGTCTACTAAATATTTTGATAATTGTTTTATCTTCCTCTCTGATATGCTTTCTTTGATGTTATGCTCTACTCAAGGAAAACTCAAACTATATCACAAATAGGATTTCTGTTCATTAATAAGTGAAATAAAAACCTATTGCCTATTTTATAATAGCTACAACAGAGACATTTTTTTCTAACATTTCTCCTAGCCTATCTTCCTAGTGAATAATGATCTAGATGATACTAGTAAAGTCCACCACTCCAGGAAATGATAATAAATATAATATAAGCAACAATTATTCTGTATACTTCAATATTGTCAAAGTTTTGTTGTTGAACACAAAAGAACCCTAAGTTAGTGGATCCTTTGCTCTCTTTGGTATAGCCCCATCACAAATGGCAATGCAGTTTATCCCAGTGGTAAGATGCCCTGTGAAGGATCCTGCTCTCTGAAACTTCTTCAGGAGCCCACAGGAGTAAGCCTTTGTAGCATCATTTCTACCATGTGACCTCACCTATCCCTGGCCATAAACAATTGTCTTACGCATGGAAACTGTACAGAGTGTAAGTTAATCTATAGGCTCAACAAAACAATAAGATCACTCCCTCTAGAAACTTAAGTTTTGTATAAAATAGGTCAATTGTTAGCAAGTGGTGTAGATTCACTCGTAAGGTTATATAAATTTGGGACTGGGGCAGCCATGACTGGGCCATGTGAAAATGGAACAAAGACAGTGAGTCCGCTGAAAGGAGAGTTAGAAACAAAAATAAAACAAACATAAGGGAGGAGTAATAGGTCCAGATAAAGAGAGAGCTTAAATATGTATTTGATACCTGGACTCTTTCCCGTTCCTAGATAGCGTCTTTAGAGAGTCTGCGCTCGACTTAGAGTCCTAACTGACCTTGTTGTTACAGACATTTCCCTGATATTAAAGCCACCCTGAGAACTAGGTGTTGTTAAAACTTTTTTATTTTGAAATGGTTTTAGATTTACAGAAGTGCGACAAAGATAGTACAGAGGGTTCACGTACCCTCCACCCAACTTTCCCTAAAGTTATCATACAATGAAAAAGAAAATTTCATTTGGGCAGCAGTATAGTTTGAGAGTTTAGTAACCCAATGAACATTTTGTTTCGTTTTCAGAGTTCTCTTAGGAACTTCCATGCACTTCATCCTCATAATTAATGTCTTTGGAACAGTTTCAACAGAACCTAATTCAGCATCAGATATGCTATCCTGGAACACAGTAGGTGCACATTTAATACTTTGTGAATTAATTTTTCTTATTCTCCACTTCTGTGGATGATAAATGTCTTAGTCTGTAGACACAGAAAAGGACTTTAAAATGGTTTCTGTTTTCCTGTGACCTAGGAAGTATATGACAGGTCCAGTGTGTAATGCACCAACCCCTCCCACAACAATGCAGTGAAGACATGGTGAGGCAAAAGCAGAAAGCTGTTTTCTGTCACACAGGCATCATAAGCTACAGTGATAAGAGTTCTTTTTAGATCAAACTACAGGTTTGTTTATCTGTACTCAAAGGTGCCAATCTACATTATGGATTAACATCTAAAACCTTCAATTCTTCACAACAGACCTGACAAAATATGCCTTAAAGCATGATTTTCTATTTCATTTCTGCTTCTTTAGGTGGAAAATCGCAACACATTGTGGTTTTTTTGTTACACGTAGTGAAAATAGGTTATTATGTTACCTTTCAAACCAGGATGGACTGTTAAACACAAGTGAGAAGTTACTAGGGGGAAAAAATGTGTGTGTGCGTGTGTGTGTGTGTAAATGCTGATTCTGAAAGGAAAGGCATCATTCAAATTAAATGCTGAAAACATTTTCCTGAACCAGAATGAATTTTAAGACAGACTATTCCTGAGCTTCCAGTTTATCATTTCCCTCTCTTAAGTAATAAGTTCAGAAAACTGAATGATCTCAATGCAGTTAATATTTCTGTTTTATTTTATATGTGATTTGATTTTTTCCAGAAAATGTTCTAAAAAAATCATGAAATTTTTCTGTAATTACTTTTTTTTAAATTGTAAGGAGACTGGATAGAAAACAAATTCCATGGGTTCCCTGAAAGAACATTCCTCTTTCTAAGGAAGCATGGATAGCGAGGAAATAGACCTATGGTCCAGAATTTGCCACCACACAGACTAAGTCAAACAAATCCGCAGAGCTTCAGCTTTTTTAGAAAATAATAATAATAATAACAACAATAGTATGTACGTGATAACCCTAATTGATGGTTATACAGGTCTTTAGAAATCAGAAGAAAATCTTGCAAAGCCTCTATGCTGAAAACTATAAAATGTTATCAAAAGAAATTTAAAAACATTTAGATAAAGACGGGTTATATCAGGGCCATGGATTGAAAAATAAAAAATTAATATTTTAGAAATGTTTAACTATATAGGCTAAACATATAGAAAAGAATTAAACATATATTCTGCTGATCAAAAGATACACCATTAAGAAAATAGTATGGAGTTTCCTCAGAAAATTAAAAATTGAATTATCATATATCTAGCCTTCACAATTCCACTTCTGGGTATATGCACAAAGGAACTGAAATCAGGACTGTGAAGAGGTGTCTGCTCCTCCATGGTCATTGCAGCACTATTCACAACAGCGATGATAGGCACAACCTAAGGGTCCTTAGACCGATGAACGGATCAAGAAGATATATCGAATATATACTATTTGGTCTTAAAATAAAGAAGGAAATCCAGCCATCTGTGACAACATGGATGGAGCTAGAAGAAATTATGCTAAGTGAAATAAGCAAGGCAAAGAAAGAGAAAAACTGCAGGATCTCACTGATATATGGAATCTAAAATAGTCAAACTCATAGAAACAGAGAGCAGATCATGATTTCCATGGGTGAGGGGTAGGAGAAATGGGGGAGAGGTTGGCCAAAGGGCACAGAGTTTCAATTACACAAGATGAGTAAGTTCTAGACACCTCAAATACATCATGGTAATGATAGCAAACAGTACTGTATTTTATACTCGAAATATTGTATACTTGAAATAAGAGGATAGTTCTTAAATTAAACCTCCACACACAAAAAATGGCAACTATGCAGAGGTGATAACTTATGTCACCTTGTTTTACTGATCTTTTTATGATGTATACATATATTAAAACATCAAGTTGCACACCTCAAATGTATACAACTTTTATATGTCAAATATATCTCAATAAAGCTGTTTAAAAAAGAGAGACCAGGCAACTCAGAGAATCAGAGATAATATGTATAATAGAAGAAGATTTTTATCTGTGAATAAACTTATCCAATGCATATTAAGAAGTCTTATTCATCATTAAAAAGGATGCAACCAGATTTTTTTTAATGTGCAAAAACTAGAAAGGCACTTAAAAAAAATGAAAATAGCCAAATCACCAATAAACATATTGTATTAGTTTGTTAGGGTTGCCATAACAAAGTACCACAGACTGGTGGCTTGCACAACAGAAATTTATTTCCTCACAACTGTAAAGGACAGAAGTTCAAGATCAAGGTGTTGGCAGGGTTGGTTTAATTCTGAAGTCTCTCTCCTTGGCTTATAGATAGCCATCATCTACTTCTGTCTTCGCACCATCTTTCCTCTGTGTATCTATGTCCTAATCTCCTCCTCTTATAAGCACACCAGTCGTATTGGGTTAGAGCCCATCCTAATGATCTCATTTTACTTCTTTTACGATCCTATCTCTAAACACATTCCCTTTCTGAGGGACTGTGGGTTAGGACTTTAGCATAAGAATGGGAGGGGCATAACTCAGTCCATAACACCTATGAACTTCAGATTTGAGGAAAATGTCAGTTAATACCACAAAGCAATATTATTTCACAGCTACCTGAAGGGATCTGCTTAAATGGAGTTATCATACTGTGTGGTGGCTAGGGTGTGGAGCAATTGAAACGCTCATGAACACCATTGCTGAATCATGTCTCAAATTGCTCTAACCCCCTTGAAAAGCATTTGGCAGCATATCCCGAAGCTGAACACCTGCATTCCTATGATTCCCAATTTCACTTCTGGGTACATACCGTACAAATGAACAAGTATATTCACAGCAGCACTACTAATTGAAACCTAAAGTTGGAAAAGCGCATATGTTCATCTACCATAGAATGGACCTCCTCAAAACAACAACAAGGTGGTGTATTCATACAACGCAATACTACATGTCAATTAGAATAAACACAATGTACCACTATATACAATAGTATAAATGGATCGCCTAAAAATCACACTCAGAAAAAAAGCCAGACATCAAATAAGTGCCTCTATTATGATTCCGTTTACAAAGAGTTTAGACTTCAATCCATGCTATTAGAAGGCAGAAGAGTTGTCACTCTTTCGGAGATGCAAAGAGACTGGAAGGGGACACGGTTGCCAGTAAAGTTCTAGTTCTTGATCTGAATGCTGGGAAAATGAGTGTGATTACTTTGTGAAAGCACATTGAGATCTATACTTAGATCCATGTAGTCTTCTGAATTGAGATTATTCTTTAATAATAATTGTATATTAAATATTTAAAAATATTCAACTATTATAATTTATAATTCTATTCATAGTAATTACGCCTGGATTGTTCATCTTCGATTTGTTTGATATTGCTTGACTTTGTATTTGTGTAATTGTATCAATCTTTTCACATTAATATACATATTTGATTAATACACAGTTTTCTTCTTTATTATGTTTTTAACACATTTAAGATCAAGAGGGCTATATAGCATGATATGTTAAACTTAGTGGCAGAAGAAAAAAGCTGGTAGTTTATAATATGTGGAGAAAGTAAATTAATAAACTCCCAATTTAGATACAAAGAAGAGGAATCTCTTGCTTTGTTGCTTACGTAGCCTGAACAACCCTGCCTACATTCTGCAGTCAAGCAAAAGAATACTATGTGCACTCCTGCTCTTAGGGTTTTAGATTCCAGTATTATTTTTCTCCCACAAAAGGAACCAAGTTCTTTGGAGAATAGGTGATTTCGTGGCTTGAGGCAAAAGAATTAATGACTCTGGAATGGTTTAATGTAAGAATCTAAGGATGCTCTCTATTAATCATCATCATATTTCTGCCTCTGAGTCTTAGCATCTTGGAATCACTTAAATGTGTTCTAACAACAACTCAGAATCTTTTCCCCTTAGCATGGCACTGAAATCGGAAGTATCTCTAATTTATTGTCATGTGGCCTCAAACACAAGTACTAATTATTGACTAATATTCATACTCGATTACTGGTTGTGTGCTCAGGAAATCTGTGTTGGAAGATTTAACATGGTGAAAGTTTTAATCAGTTCAGCTAGGTCCACACTAATTCCAAGTCCTCCCTTGCTTGCTTTTTCAGGAAGTAAATTAATGTTGACCATGCCTAGCTTTCACCCTGAAACAGTCATGTGCAAGAATTCATCCCCTCAAAGATTGTGATACCATTTTGGCTTAATTCACCTTTGGCTTTGAAGGAGAATTCTAAAGACCTAAGACAAACACTGTCCTCCAAGATCTACCTCTATTCTCTTGCTAATAATCATGCAAATATTGTTCTTGGCAAATTAGTTTATAGAGAAATGACTTAACATGAGTTGCAATTTTTTCTGCTCATAAGTTCAAAATCTTGGAAGAAGACCTCAACAAGCATATGTTGGTAATCCTCTTGGGCAGCCGCTAATTTAACCTGATGACAGCCTTGAAACAGAAGTCATTACTCCCTCCTATTTAAAAGAAAGAACTCACATCAAAGCTCAGGCTCTCCCTGACTCTTCCTTTTCCAACCCTTTTCATTTGCTTAGCAAAAAACGATTCTCCAGTTACTTGTGCCAAGTTTCTTTGAGGGCAGGGAGGAAATTACAAATAAAAGGACAAGAAAAGAATAAAGTTTCCAAAAAAAGAAGTTATAAGAAAATTCCATTTAAGAATTGGTCAAGAAACGAATCACATATTTACTTACTAATTATTTCATAAGAAAATGATGAGCCATTCCTGTCAGGTATAGAAGGTAGTGCTCACTTTATATGCTTTTGGATATATCAACATTCCTTCTAATTTAACCACTTCCACATGGCGTTACATGACATCTCTTCTATTTGTCTTTTAATGAAACCCAGCAGATTCTGAGCAGACATTTTCAAAACATCAGATATTCCACCCAAAACTCTAATGACAGATTTTTGTAATTACCATTTGTACATCTTTTAGGAACCAATCAAACCTAAAGTATAAATGGTCACCTTGGTATTCTTCAACATTAAAATAGTTTGTCTTTCACATGCACTATCTGCTAATTTAGTCATACAACCCCTGGGCTCTGTGTGATGGCAGGCTATGTGAGAAGGCAGGGGTAGCCTGAACTTCAGGGAAAGACTGAGGCTCAGAGATGTTTACTGCTTTCATTTCTTGGTAAGAAAAGACATCATTTATTATAAAGGAAAAAGAGAGAAGACTGAGATTAGGGATGCGGTGAGAAAGCATATTTGTGTTTATAACTCAACCATTATTAACCAAATAATTCAAATTTTATTTTCTCGGTATAACAAAACATCCCATTTCAATAAAGCAATTCCAAGCTGTGATGTAAAGAGGTCACGTGGCCACCAGAGAGGATGAAGTGAAATTCCTCAGTGCACCACTCGGACAGAGCCTCAGTGAATGGTGGCAAATAGGTCCTTAGATCCTCCCTTTTCCCTTGTCCTTTCCTGCATTTTCTCTACAATATTTTGTAAGCAGCAATGTATCTATTTCTATTAGCTGTGTCTAGTTATTCATCTGTAACCATCTATACACATATACTAACTGACCATGTTGTTTTCTTTCTATATCTATATCTATCTTTATCTATATTTCTCCACAAAGAAACAGTGTAGCGTATTGGACAATAGCATGCCCTTGGGAATCTAGCCTACCCACATCTCTCTCATCTTGCTCACACCTCTTCATTTATGGCTTTATGATCTTGAGATATTTATATAAACTTTGTGTGTCTTGTTTTCTTCATCTGCAAAATGGGAAAATATAAGCACTTATATTATAAATTTATTGTGAGATTAATGGGTTAGCACATCTAAAAAAATTTAGAATAATGTCTGGCATATGAATGTTAGTTACTGTTCTTGAATTGTACCTGCACATTTTACAAACGCAGGTTTAACCCTACAAAAAGAAGCAGAGGCAAAGAGAACACACAAAGGCAGAAATTTTAACAACATTACTGTATGGAACTTGATCGGATCAGCATCTGGGTATTTGTCAACTTAAAAAGCAAATTTGGGGGCTGGCCTTGTGGCGCAGCAGTTAAGTTCACACTTTCGGCTTCTCAGGGCTTCACAGGCCAGGATCCCGGGTGCGGACATGGCACCACTTGGCAAAAAGCCATGCGTGGTAGGCATCCCACATACAAAGTAGAGGAAGATGGGCATGGATATTAGCTCAGGGCCAGTCTTTCTCAGGAAAAAAAAAAAAAAAGAGGGGAATTGGCAGTATTAGCTCAGGGCTAATGTTCCTCAAAAAAAAAAAAAAAACCACAACAAATTTGCCTGTCCTTTTATTTCAAAATGAGTTTATTTGGGAATAGCCAAAAGAATTTCAATTTGAGATGTGCATGCAATGCAAACCACAGGCAAATGCAGCAAACAAAGGAGGGGAGCTACTTTTATAGAGATAAAGGAGGGGCTGTTTTAAAGAAAAATTCATTGGGGGAAAGTAACAGTTCAGGGCAGCAATGACTTCTCATTGGCTGAGCTATGGTGTTTCTCATTGGCTGGGCTGTTGCTGGGTGGGGAGAGAAATTTTCCTTCGGTAGTAAAGTAGTTTTACTTCCTGTCGGGTTGAAAGTGTTTGTCTCTTCCTGTTTGGGGTGATTGATGAAGTATGATAAGGCAAGAGAGCTCCCCCTACTGGCCTTCCCAAATCCAATTTAGTTAAGGTTTCTTTGACTTCCACATATCTAAATAAAATTTTTATCTTCCTACCCCTGAAGGCAGATAATTTGAAATGAAGAAAGATACTGGGTCAGTAGAAATTTCTCTTCTATCTACATATGCTTCAGAGTTTTTTCCTCCAAGCCCCATATTAAAAAGTCAAGGTAAATTAACATAAATTTAATAATATCACTAACTGGTAGATGAACAGAAAATGCATGAACTACAAATAGGTAGATGATTCAACTAGGAAATGAAATTTTCACTTACCACAGAATCATAAGACTCATAAGTTTGGTTTCAATTTTAAATTAACAGTTTCTAAACTTGAAAAACTATGGGTTCAGGCTATTTGATTAAAGATCATCCAAGCATGGTCTAAATCATAGACCTTAGCAAGAATCCTCCTCAAAGGAGATTAAATTTATCCATCTAAAATTCACCTACATTTTCATACTTTGCATAAAGTTCCTTTTCTGTCTTAAATTCTCTTCTGTTTACTGCAGAAATTCCCAGCAGAAAAATATTTTACTCTGTATTTTTATGTTGAGTTGGCTTTCAATCAGGTACAACTTTATGTCTCAGTTTCCAATCGATGAGCAAAGTCAGAAACATTCTACAAAGTAACATGCTCCCGAGTTCTATTTGATTTTCAGAGACCACACAGATTTAGGGAGCTTTGTTCTCTGTTGTCATTTGGATGTGAAGCCTCTAAAAATGTTTCGCAGTGACACTGAAGTTGAGTTTAAGTGCATAACATTGAAAATTACATGTCATTTTAACCGTATGGTGAACATTTTAATTGACAACTAACCAAGAATCTTTTCAGGGAATAAGTAATATCCAGGCACTAAAGTTAATAGCTATTTCTAGTTAATATAAGAAGATGTTTAATAAGGTACTGAATTTCTGCTTACATTTAATAAGGACTTGATTGCTCAATTCCTTAATTCTAATAGGTGTAATAATTAATGAGCAATTTCAATAGTTTGCTTTCAGAAAATTGATAATTCATTTAAATAAGTTATTTTTCCTCTTCAAGAGTCTTGTGGGCCACTTTGAAAGTTTGTTTATTAGAATTTAACAGAAAGGAAGTGAAAGACACATCAAATTTAAACCAATGTATCAACTCCTGTTGTTTCTGTAATTAGGCCTATGTAATGTATGCGAAGTAATTCAAAATTTATGCTAAGCTTCAGGATATGTTCTGCATTGCCTTGTAATGTAAAATCTAACTAATAACAAATATGCACATTTCTAAAGGCAATCAACTCCATAAATAGTGAAAAAAAGTGTCATTATTTTAAGAATCACATAAAGGCACAAGATATATATCAAGGAGAAAAAAATACTACTAAAAGAAATTATTTCTAAGATTCCACATTGGGGGTGAACTAAAGGGCTGCTTCACCTCAGAAATAGATGGTTGTATTACACAAAATGTTAAATGGCCTTATGTTTAAGAAAGCTAAGCCATGTTTCTATGGATAAGTTGAGACAAAGAATGGCTAAATTAAAATTTCTCTGGGCATCCAGGAGTTGGGGAATTTGAAACCCTGGAAATAGGATATTGTGGGAGGAGAATGCTGAGAAACAAAAGAATTGGCAGGAGAGGATGCTCAATACAGTGGTTGCAAGAAGGAAAACAGGCAAAAATAAATCCACCTTTGTAACGGTAAGAATAAACAAGTAACTCTAAACGTCTAAAACCAACTTGGGAATGCCTTCCCATCTTCTTCTTATGTGCCTTGTTCTAATCTTCTATTTGTCCACAATTTTCAATAAAGACTCGTGACACACAATGGCCTTGGGTTAGCTGCGTTTTTAAAGAAACAGAAAGAAAAAAAGGTATAATTCATCAAGGATAAAGAAGAGATAAATAAAAACAGTATCCATGGGAAACGTGCTGATTAGCAGTAATTTAGAATTCAGTAAATTCAGGAACTTTGGATAAGGGGTAACTGTGTCAACGAGGTCCTCTAGATATCCCATCTTTTTTCCTAAAAGTGCAAGGTGAAAAAAAAGTAGACTGGAGTTTTCTTTAAGGCCTAGATAACTCTGGAAGGAGGAACTCTTTGGAATACACGTAAATTAGAGAGCGAATTGAATTCGACAATTTTGTCTGAGTCCTAGCTTTCTAGCTCTTATTTATGCAGTATTACAAGGCAAAACTTGTATTGGTGGTAAGGCAAAAGAAACCACTCTGTAGAAAATGAATAAAAACACACTTTTAACCTATTTCACATGGGCAAAGAAGAAAACTAAGTTGACAGACCATACCCACTTGAAGAATAGGCTGGACTTTCTAATATAAACTCTAGTGTAAGCAGAACATAAATTTGTTTTGCCAGTCGATTTATATACATTTACACATAGTTAATAACTCTAAAATCCAAGACTTTCAACTCCCCTTCACCTTACAACCAAAGTGGCAAGAAGGATAATTCCATGACATTACTTACTACTTTTGATCCCATCAAAGGCAAATATACTATCCTTTCAGACATATTTTATGCACATAAATCATACACATGTGTATATACATTCCCTTTTACACAATATGACATCTACAGTTCATCATCTTGCTTTTTTAAAGTACTATTATAGCTTAGAGATTGCTCCATATTAGTGCTTACAATACCAAAAACATCCTTCATACTTGTAAAAATATATTGGCTGTACAGTCTTTCATTCCAGGAATTAACAAATCTGTTTGAGGGAATAGTTCATATAATTGAAATTGCTAGATCAAAAAATACATGAAATATCAATAATTAATTTTCAAATTTCCATGACAGAAGCTGTAAGAGTGTGTAGAAGTATTTTATTTCACTAAAGCCAAATGAATCAGTGTGTTTTCAAATCGTCCTTCTGTGCCAGTGTTCTAATTTTCTTTTCTTTTTTTTAATGAAAATGTAACATGTTTCTTATATATTTAGCAGCATTGATAATTCTTTTCAGTGATATCTGTATACGTATTTTTTATATTTGTATTGGATTCTTGGTAATTTTCTTATTGATTTGTAGAAACATTTTTATGTGAAAAAGTAGTCCTGTGTTTGCAATATGAATTGCAAACAATTCTCAATACAATGTATACTGTCTTGAGAATTTGCTTATGGTAACTTTTCCATTCATATCTTTATATCATATTTATGATTTTTTTTAATTATGGTTTCTGAGCTTTGTGTCAAACTTAAAAATAGCTCAGAAAATTTAAAGAAGTTCTTATAGATGTCTCCTAATTATTTGTGTTTATTTCTATTTAAATTTTTTAAGTTTTTGTAATTTGTCTTGGTAGAAGTTTTGAGGCGTAGGTTAACTTCATGGTTGCTTCACAGACAACCAGTTGTCCAAACTATTTAATGAAAAATTGTATTCATCCTACTGAATTATGCATTAAAGTCTCCAATGTATCTGTGTCATTTCTAGATTTTGCAGCCTGTTCTTTTGATCAGTCTTTCTATTCATGGGCCAGCCACAAGCTATAGTACTTATTAAGGAATTATAATAATTCTAATACTTGATAATATAGTCACTCACTTAATTACTCTTTTTATCCCGAGAAGTTATCTATTGATTCATGAGTGTTTATTTTTCACGTAAAGTTTAACTTCTATAATTCCAAAAGCTAAACCAAAATAAAATATGAAGCATGCTAGACATTGAGAACATGTCAACTAGATGAGTTAACATTAGGATTGTTACCTTTATAGTGTTGAATTCTATTCAAAGTATGGCTTTCCATTGTTTCCAAATGGTATTGTTTTATGACCCAGAAGTAATGTAGATTGTATTTTAAAATTAAAAGTTGATAGCAGTATACAAGATGTCATAAAGAGAGGTAGTGTGAGGAAATAAACCAGTCCCATTAACAAAAGACCTTACCCTGGCATACAGAATAGACAGAGAACACAATTTCTTACTGAGTAAGTATCAACAGGTTTATATGCACACAAGTTAGCAACAAAGTGCCTACAAAATTAGAATAAAATCTTACACATTTTATACAGCAAAACAGAAGGAAGAACAATAACTTATCTCAAGAAGGAAAAAGCTATACCTCCTGACAGTTTTGTGTACATCTCATGAAAGACCTCTGTATATTTTTCCCTCTAATTTTGGAGTTATGTTTTACATATTTGGAGGTTATTTGGCCAGTGACCTTGTATATATCTCTACATTGTAAAAACTAAACAGTGGGCTTAATCGTTAGAAAGATTTACCTCTATTCTAAAAGTTAGAGTAAGGACTCAGATGTGTTGTCTCCAGGGAAATGATCTAAGGTCTCTTTTCACTTTATTTTTTGTTTGTTTGGTGAGGAAGATTCTCCTTGAGCTAACATCCATTGCCAATCTTCCTCTTTTTTTGCTTGAGGAAGATTAGCCCTGAGATAATATCTGTGCCAATCTTTCTCAATTTTATATGTGTGACACCTCTACAGCATAGCTGATGGGTGGAGTAGGTCCACGCCCAGGGTCCATATCCATGAACCCAGGCTGCCGAAGCAGAGTGCATGGAACCTTACCACTCAGCCATGGGGTCAGCCCATCTTTTTACTTTATTAATTGAGAAAATAATTTCTATTTACCCTTACAGTAAGGAGCTCAATTAGAAACTAAATAATGTTGTTTTAGAGTTCTAAGAGGTACAACTGATAAATCTTAAAAATATTAGCCTTGTCTCTGCAAAATTCATTCTCTTTGACAATCCATGAAACTCCTAGAATGATTTTTATTAAATGACAGAGGAAGATAAAGTTTTCTTAGACAATTTAGAGTAACTATGAGCTCGGGTATTCAATGACAGATATTTCAGCCATATTTCCCTCACAATCACTATTCAAATGTTAGCTGCTATTATGTATGATAATAACAAAATTAATTCAACCAATAACTATTAAGGTAGATGATTGTGGCATGTGCATTTTTAAAACAGCCTTTATATTTTTTGCTGAGGAAGATTCCTCCTGAGCTATCATCTGTGCCAATCTTCCTCTATTTTGTATGTGGGTCACTGCCACAGCATGGCCACTGATGAGTGGTGTGGGTCCGCACCCAGGAACCAAACTCAGGCCACTGAAGCGGAGCACAACAAACTTAACCACTAGACCACTGGGGCTGGCTCTAAAATAGTGTTTTTTTATTCAATGAGTTCACATTAAACAAAAAACTCCAAAAAAACTGACATTGACAATGGATGGCATTTGCAATTATGCATTAGTTTTATATTCAGGGGAAACATTAGTAAGTAGACAAATATAATTGTTTACACTTGATTTTGAATTTTTAACAGACTTACTTTTTCGAAAAGAGAAGATTTACAAAAAGATTTAGAAATTAAGTAAGCATCTATTGTCTTGGATAGAAAGGAACAGAAAGTAACTCAAGTGGGCCAAAGACTATTTATTTACTAGACTGCAAGTGTAGGCAAGAGATAGGTAAGATTATTACAAATATGGGAGACAATATGTTAAGGTGCGAATGCCACATGTTTTAAAAATCCCTGCAATATGGGGTTATAGGTGAATATTACGAGCAAAGTAAAAGACAGATAAAAATGAAGAAAAAGACAGACTACAAAAAAGCAGAGTCCATTGTTTGCTGAGAGAAAACTAGGATGCAGTACAAAAAAAATGAAATGAGAAGCAAGAGAGGTTGCACTGTCAATAGCATATTTGCGTGCAAAAAGAAACGGAAGACAAAGTGCTTAATCAAAGTTTGAATAGCTAACAATAAGATCTAGCAAACTTCTCCAATAAAGTCCCTTAAAATCACGTGTATTTTATTTCTTTCAAGTGGATCAAGAGACTCAAGCAAAGAAAAAGAGAATCCAAAAGAATCTCTAACAAGAAATTGAAACAAGATAACTTGGGGTAAAAAGAACATGGTAAAAATTAAAATTAAAAGACTTCTTATGATTAAACAGTTTTAAGAAATGTTTTTATTCATTTATAAAGCCTGTATGGCAGAGCTCTTTAATATTGTATAAAGTAAAAGCCACGAAGACAGAATATACTTTTTAAAATTTTCTAACCTGATACAACAATGAGATAGACACGTAATAAAAAAAAATAAATACTGATGAGTTAGAATAGTTGGAAAATCATCAAAAGTCTACAATGTAATTACTGTGTAACAATGAAACAAGATTGATGCAAATGAACTGAGGAAAATTTTTAAACTCTTAAAAATGAACAAGTAGACCTTAAAAATCTGAACCACAGGATTTTTGAGAAAGCATTTAGGCTGGCAAACAAATGTTTATTTGAGCAGTTATGGCTTGAGCTCACAGATAAACATATTTCACATTGTGCTAAGTGCTTTGCATAAATTTTCTCCTTTAGCTTTCACAAGAGCCCTATGAAATAGATCCCATGCTTATGCCTGTTTGGGGTGAGGCAGTGGAGGTCTAGAGATTGAAGAAAGCTGACTACAGTCACACAAGTAGCTGCCTATCAGATGATGGCAATGACATTGAGTTCCAGATGTTCAAAACCGAAAATGCCATCCTGCCCTCTAAACTAGCTATTTCTCTTCTGTGTTCTCTCCCCATGAACAGCAGAATGATCTACCCAGTCAGCTAAAGATTAGAATCTAAATCAAGGTCTTGAGAAAATCTTACCAATACCCTTCCTTGTTTCTCTCTTTAACAATGCTCCAAGTTTTAACTCATGTGTCATTTGCATCACAGAGATATCCCTGATGACTCCAGCATTCTCTGGGTGTCCTTGACATAGCATTCTGCACCTCTCTCTATCTTAAAACTTATTATATTACCTTGTTAATATTATAGGAATATTTGTGTCCTCCATACATGATGACAACAATATGACCTTGTAAGACCTGTTCAAATACCAGGTCTTTCTGCTCTTGTTTTCCATGTCTAGCTCAGTGTAGCAAGGATGAAGAATTCCAATAAATATTTGTCTATTAAAATATATGTTTCATGAGTGGAGAAATTTAATCCTGGTCAAAGTTTATGCTCAGTAAATACTTACAGAATGAATCAATGAATGGCTATTGAATGAACAAATAATTGGAAAGCAATGAGAAAACCATTGTTAGAAAATGTAAGCCACAATATAGAGTTAAAAAGTATGAATTATCAGTCTAACTAAAGTGGAAGAGTTTCATTTGGAGTAAGTGGGATATCAAGTGTGTAAAGATGAGTGGAAACAGCATAAGGAGGTTTTTTAGCACCAGAAGAGGGAGTTTACACCCCAGGGACGAGAAGTAAGCATGTAAGTTGGAAAGAATCTAAATTAAGGCTACATGAAGAGGACAGAACTTCCTCTCCACTCTGATTAGCCAAACCAATCGGAGTTTAATAGGATGACAGAATTTATCACTGTAAATTTTTAAAAAGTTGCATAAGTGAATATAATGATGTGCAAAATGAGGAGGAGAATGTAGTAAATAAAATCCACTTGTAGGTGAAATACTTATTGCAGTGATATAATTCCTTGTTTTGTCATATTCAAAGGCTAATAAGGGCAAAGTAATATTGAATGTTGGACACTTTGAGGTTCTTGAAAGAAAGATGCCGTCCAAAACAATTTTTACCCTGTTTATAATCTATAATGAAGACAAACTTATCTTAAGTGACTAGAATTTGAAATTAGTTCTGGATTCATTGGAAAATTTTGTATTTTTATACTTTCTCTGATTAATAGCAATAACTGTAGTGATCAAAGCTGACATTTATTCCAATAAAACAGTTTGAAGGTCTGTGTTGAATCTCTCTGTACATTAGAATTTTTTATTATTTATTTTTCTTTAACCTTGTTTTAGAAAAATTAAAAATGATTAAAGGAACTCGAAGAAAAATCAAGACCAAACCTCATATTATGATTCCCTATGAACAGAATATTTTTCTAGTCTTATATTCTGGGTACTCAGTATTATTTCTTTTCCTTACTCATGATGGGAATTCAACACATGAGTTTTGATCTGAACTAGACTTCCTAATTTTAAATAAAATTAAAATTTTAGAAGTTAAATACTTACCTAAGACAAAATATGTTGGGAATCTATAAGTTCTGAGAGTTGGAAATAATTTCCAGGATTCTCGATTTCCAGAACTTTATTCAACTTGTGCCCTGATGTTGGTTCAAATCATAAGTAAAACTTATTTATAAGAGATTGAGAAAAATAGTCTTTTTTATTTTGCAAAGTCAGTATAGCTTTGAGTATCTGAGGATAATATCTTGCCTTGTGATCTTGTGAACACCTGATATCAGTTCCCTCATCCCTAAAATGGGCATAATAATTGCAGAGCCCATAAAGTTGCAGAGCAGACCACACATATTAATGTCTGTGAAGAGGTTAGCATGTGGCCTGGCATGAGTAAATGCTCCATATGGGTTAGCAGTTTTCTATTTCCTAGCATACTGCCCTTTTTGTTCATAATGTCTATTGTGCATTTATAAATCTTTGTTCAACAAACGAATCGTGGGCAATTTAACCCACATATTTGAAAACATTTAAAGATAACTTGGTTGCGATATTTTCTTGGTGTTTGCACATTTTTCTTTTTTCCTGCTCAATGCTTGTCCATCATAATCTGCTCACCTTTGAATTTATCTTTGCAGACCCAAAGATGGTAAGGAATGATTCCGCAAAGTGCAGGGAACCTCGGGAAGTAAAAATATCCAAAATTCTATCCAGAGTTGTCTCTGTAAGCACTAAGGGATGGGCTTTTTGAAGTTCTGGCCAATAAAGGGTAGCACCAGGTCCAGGATTTCAGAGCACAAAACAAACCAAAAGGGAACAAGGAAATGAACAGGTCTGAGAGCAGCCAGCAATAACAGTAGCAGCAGCCAAGACTACCACTAACACACCAGTATAGTCCTCAGTTTAGGCCCCTTCCTGCATCTGCCCTTAGGCACAGTTCTTAGGAGTCAGAGCTCTGTTGTACTGTGAGACGGGCCCTGTCTTAGTCTGTCTGGGCTGCTGTAACAAAATACCACAACAGAACAACAGAAATTCATTCCTCATGGTTCTGGAGGCTGGAAGTCTGAGATCAGGGTGCCAGCATGGACAAGTGAGGATGCCCTTCCTGGTTGCAGACTTCTTGTACGCTCCCATGGCTGAAGGGGCCAGGGAGCTCTCTTTCATAGGCTATTCATCCTATTCATGAGGGCTCTGCCCTCACGACCTAATCCCCTGCCAAAGTCCCCACGTCCTAATACCATCACTTTGGGCCTTAGGATTAAACATATGAATTTGGGGGAGACAGAAACATTCAGACCATAGCATGACCTTATAACCTGAGAAGTGCAGAGACATTGAAGCTATCTTTGAAGTGTAAACGTAGTAATCCCCATGGCCTACCTCAAACTCATAAGACAATAGATGCCATCAGCATTAGTTTGCTGGGGCTGTCATAACAGAATACCAACTGAGTGACTTACACAACAGAAATTTATTTTCTCACAGTTCTGGAAACTGGAAGTCCCAGATCAAGGTATCAGCAAGTTGGGTTTCTCCTGACACCTCTCTCCTTGGCTTGCTGATGGCCACTATGTCCTCACACGGCCTTTCCTCTGTGAACGCATCCTGGTGTCTCTTCATCTTCTTATAAGGACATCACTTCCATTGGATTAGAACCCCACCCTTACAATCTCACTTAACTTTAATTAACTCTTTTAAGGCTCTATCTCCAAATACAATCACATCGGGGGTTAAGACTTCAACCTACCAATTTTGGGGGACACAGCTCTGTCCATAATTCCATTTAAATCACCTTGTGGGAATTTTGATAAAGGGTAAAATGCAGTGAAGAGTCTCACAGATGCGTCATTGTGCTAAAGAAGAGAATGATGGTGATATTACTGTGGTTTTACCTCTATTCTCTCAGTGGATAAGACCACCTGGGAAAGTGAAAAGAGAAGGTTAGATAGTAATGAAATTAGAGAATACTAGATTTTAAGCAGTGAGGGCAAATGTCACAACATACACACAGACACACACACACAGAAAATAGTCTGAGAAGAAAGTCTCATAGAGATGGAGGGGACAGATCTAGGAGTGTGGAAATTTAGAAGTCAAGGGTCAGGAGACAGTTTCAAACAGAGGGTCAAATTTGGCAATTCGAGCAGCTTACTGAATGAATTAAGCAGTTTTGTGAATGACATAAAGAGTACCTCCGAGGAGGGAATTTTCAATAAAGAGTAAGAAGTACAACCTTTTTTCCATTAGCAGGATTGGTGATATACCAATAAGGAATAAAGGCAACACAAAAAGAAATTCAAATTATTTAGAATATGATGTGAATATTGTGTGTTTAAGGGGCATTAAAAAGGCCTAAGAGTAGGAATTTCAGCACAATTGTAATTGAAATGCCTCTGTTAGGTAATTGAGAGTAAATTGTCACGCTAAGTTAAATACTTGAATATAATTAAGCATGAAACAAATTATATTCATCTTTGATAAATTACATATATAAATTATAGTAGTTTATAATATAATTGTAATATAATGCAATATCACTTTAAATATTATATGCTCAGATTACATGTTTAGATATATCAAGAATACCCTGTATTTGCTCATAGACTATCAACATTACTGTAAAGTCTGTTTTTTTTAAAATTCTGTATGAGAAGAGTAGTAGTGAGAAATAATTGACAATAGGAGGGCAGCGAAATATCTAAACAGAAAACCAGCATTTTATAAGGCTATCATAATTTTATAAGATTATTTTCCCTTAATTAGAGGGATATAATTGTCTGGATTCTCAGTCTTAAATTTGGTTCTTTTTCTGTGTTTTCTCAAAAATATGTATTATATTGGCATTCTCCTATTCCTGTAGGCATTTGGCCTAAAGGAAATGTTAAATACTTTTCAAATCTTCAGTATAAAACACATACATAATTCTAGGCTGTGGAAATTTTTACTCAGCGCCTTCTTTATTTGCCCTGTGACTACATATTTATAATGCAAAATCCATTCCTTCAAGGAGTACCCGTTTTATTCCTATCATATTATTGCAACAGATCAGTGACTAAATGCTTCAACTGCGGGATTACTGAACACACAGCAGGATTATCCTCTCAGAGAATAAATCCAAACCTGGAGGTCTTGATAAAGGAATGAAGTGTGCATCCCGTGAACAGCTCCAGTCAAATGTCAAAAGGTAGTGGATAAATTGTGTTACTATAGGATTAAACATATTGTTGCTTGCTAGATTCCGTTTGGTGGATTTTTGTTTTCTTGTTAGGCATGTTTGTCAAAGTCAGATTTCATTATGTTGGTGACAGGTAAAGTAGGTCAAAACCAGAGCAAATTAAAATAAAGATGTGCACCCAACCCTGGGTCTGCTAAATTCATAGTTTGTAAATGTGGTTCCAAAATACCATGAAAGAAAATGCCAAGATCTTCCTGTAGGAAGCAACATATTTGGCTAAGTTTGAAAATGAGGTCCCCTGTTAGTGATCCCCTTTGTTTAAAAATTGGGCTTTTCAAACAAATTGGGCACTTTACAGCCAGGATTGTGGCCACCCTGTATGAAACATTGCTAGACTAAAAGAAAACCCCAGATTTCCTAAGAGACTACTACAAATAAATCAGAAAGAGCTGTCAAAATTATCTACTGTCTGTCAGCAAGTGAAGAGTTACTCAAAATCAATTTTATATCTAGTATTATTATCTGTTGGGAACACTTCAAGTACTCTGGGCTGAAGGACAGAGAAACTACATTGGTAAAAAAAAAAAAAGTAATTCAGTGTTTGGAAAATCTTAAGAATCATAAGAGTCAATTTGAAATCACTTCTGTAAAGACAGAGGTGACTTTCTGTCTTTTATGCCACTCTGCTTTGTATTACAGAATCATGCCTTTCAGAAGCCTAGGATCCCATTTATTAAAAATATTCCTCCCTAGCTCTATTGCTCACAATTACATGAAAATAGGTATGAAGCTGATGAAATTTGAACAGGGAAATTAGATGAGAAAATCTGTTTCTATAAATGAATAGATTTGGAAGAAAGGAACAGTTCAACCTAGTAAAAACAAATTAATATGTGTGTATATTTCACTAACTACTGACATAGAGGCAGGATGTAGAGGAAAGCCAGCATAGACGTGAATGGGAGGTGACCGGCTTGCGCGAATCTGAGGGTGACAATCAAACGGGGGAAATACATTTTTGTTTTTCCCAGGGAGTTACTACCTTGTTGTAACTCTGATCCCATCAATTGTGTCATTTACAAAAACACAGATCTCTAAGAGTCCTTTTCCTCTTTGTGCAGTCCTGTTTTGGGAAGGCCACTGTCGGTAGAAATTCCCAAGGTTTTAAAAGGATAGAAAAGGATTATAGCACATATAAAATATATTGTTATTATTCCATCACTTTTCTGGACTCCAAAGGACTGATAAGGTCTTTGGGGCAAGGAATGTGTCTTCATCATTTTTGAAAACTGAGCAAGTAATCCACTACTTAGCTGTAAAAAAGATTTTTAGTCTAGTCTAACTTTTAGTCTAACTTATCCAACTTTCTCTAATCCATCAGGAGATGTTCAGTAAATGCAATACTCATTATCTAAGACACTTTAAAAATTAAATGGAGATGTTATACCATAGAACTCACAAGGAAGGTCTGTTGCCCCATTCTCCCACATCTGGCATCAGGGTATTATATATTTACGAATGCAGTATTATTTCAGGGTACTTGAACCTGACATTAGAGGCTATATTAATGGTACTTCTGTGCTTTCCACTATCTTATTTCCTTGCAAAAGTACTCATTAAATAGGTATAATTAGTCAGATGTTCTTTTTCCCTCTTTTATGAGGTATGCTTTTAAAATAAGATAAAGATTCACCCATTTTAGCATATGATTCCATGAATTTACAGTCATGTGGCCACCACCACAATTAATATATAACACAATTCTATCTCCCCCATAAATTCCTTCACATACTTTCATAGTCACATCTTCCAACATTTCCAGTGTCTGGTGACAAGTGATGTGGTCTCTATCCCTGTAGGTTGCATTTTCAAGAATGTTGTATAAACAAAAACATGCAACATGAAAGAGAGGAAGCTTTCTTCGACCTAGCATAATACACTTTTAATTACTCCATGTTATGGAATGTATCGGTAAAGTGTTCCTTTTTAGTGCTATGTAGTATTCCATTGTATCAACTTACCATGACATGTTTATCAATTCATCTGTGAAGAATACTTGCGTTGATTCCTTGTTGATTGTGAATAAAGCCACAATAAACACTTACATAAAGGTTTTTGTCTGAAGACAAATGTTCATTTCTTTTGAATAAATAAGCACCTAGGAGTGGGATTGCTGGTCCATATGGCATATGTGTATTTAACTTAAGAAACATGCACACTGTTTTCCAAAGTGAGTGTACCAATTTGCACCACAACCAGAAATCAATGAGAGTTTCTGTGCTTTCCATCCTCATCAGAACTGTGTATTTTTGTTTTGTCTTGTTTTTGTGTGTTTGTGTTCAGACTTTCTAATAAGTATGTAGTGGTATCTCACTGTGGTTTTAATTGAAGTTCCCTAATAAATAATAATTTGGAGCCTATTATCATGAGCTTATTCTCCTTTTAAATGCATTATTTGGTGAAATATCTGGTCAAATATATTATCCATTTTTTTCTTGGGTTGTTTGTTTTCTTATTTTGGAGTTTTAAGAGTTCTTTTATTATTCTAGATAAGGGACCTTTATCAAATAACTATTTTCTCTTCATCTATGGTATGTCTTTGCAAAGGTCAGCAATTTTTAATTTATATGAATTTAAATTTATCATTATTGAATTAACTTTTGTATGTGGTGTAAGATATGTAATGAAGTTCATTTT
The DNA here is from genome assembly GCF_037783145.1 of Equus przewalskii. Lineage (NCBI taxonomy): Eukaryota > Metazoa > Chordata > Mammalia > Perissodactyla > Equidae > Equus > Equus przewalskii. The sequence goes on from NC_091838.1 coordinate 5,321,085, forward strand.
TTTCCCATATGGATTACCAGTGGTACCACCATCATTTGCAGAAGAGACCACACTTTACCCATTGAATTGCTTTGTACCTTTGTCCAAAATGAGTACAAACATCTTCAACAAAATGAATATTTTAAACTAAATCAGGCAACACATGGGTCCTCCAAATTTGCACCACGATGGATGTGGTTCTGTTGTTTACTTTTAATATCTATGAATGGTTTTAGTTTCAGGATAAAAATATGCACATAAGTTGAAATATGTCCCTTCACTTTCTATGTTCTGGAAGAGGTTTTGTAAAATTGGTATTATTTCTTATTTAACTATTTGGTAGAAATCGCAGTTAAGACATCCCTCAATTTATACAGGACTATTCAGATTACCAATTTCTTCCTGGTTGAGTTTTAGAAATTAGTGAATTTCTCAAAAATTATCCATTTCATTTAAGATGCTGCTTTTGTAAACATAAAGTTGTTTGTAATGTCAATTATACTTTTTAAATATATGCAGTCTCAAAATTTTTTAGCTTGACCTCACTATTAATGTAGGGGATGGTTTGCTGGAAGGTTTTTCTCAATGTTCCCCATTTACTCTCAGCTTTAGGCTTCCCCTGCCTCTGGTCTCTCTCCACATCTTGCCTCCTACCCACAGGTAGACTGTTGTTGGTTATTATTCAGGGTTTGTATGATGGTTAACTTAACGTGTCAACATGACTGGATCACAGGGTGCTCAGCCATTTGGTTAAACATTATTCTGACTGTGTCTGTGAGGGTGTTTCTGGGGGAGATGAATGTTTGCATCAGTAGACTGAGTCAAGTAGATTGTCCTCCCTAATGTGAGGGGCCTTATCCAATCCATTGAAGGCCTGAATGGAACAAAAGCCTGAGCAAGAAAGAAGTTGTTGCCTGTAGGTCTTGAGCTAAGACTTCTGTCTCCTCTTGCCTTCAGCACCAGACTGGGAATTCACACGAGAGATGCTCCCGGTCCTCAGGCCTCAGTCTGAAGATCCTGGGACCAAGCTTCCACAACTGCATGAGCCAATTCCTTCTAAGAAAGAAAGAAAGAAATATCCTATTTGTTTTATTTCTCTGGAGAACCCTGACTAATACAGCGTGCTCCATTCGTGATGAGGGGCAGAGTGTGTCCACTCTCGTTCTGGTCTGTTCTCCGTCTTAGCGTGCCCTGTGTCCTTGCATCTCAGGCCTGGGACTTTTTCTCGTGGTCTTCCCTAGTGGTAAGAGACCTCTAATAACCTGGGCCCAGCACAGCTTCCTGCCCCTTCTTTGTGAGTACAGGTTTTTGTTTCTCCAAACAGAGATCCATGTGCAGTGACTGTTCAGCTACATTTGAGGGGGAACAGGGTTTGCTGCACTTTCCCAGCAATTTAAGGTCTAATTTCTGTGGGCAAGAAGTATTGAGGCAGATATTCCTGTCCTTATGATAACAGCAGACACTATTCTCATCTTCCCAGGTACCAAGAGGGAAGCTTTCTCCAATCTCCAGACTCTCCTCCAGTCTTTCTTGTGAATGCCCAGTAGAGATCTCTGGAAAGAGAACGCCATAGGTGTAAACCTTCCTTGTATGTGTGGTTTCCATGGGCTTTATACTCTCACACCAGCTCACGCTTGGCCATCAGCCAATTACTAAAACTCTTAGCTGAAATTCTTCACCCTTTCCTCTCATGGTCATCTGCTGCCAGAGAGTCCGCACTCACTGCCCGTCACTTCTGGGATACAGCTGTCTTTCCTTAGATTCCAAGTTAGTTGTTGACCCTGTGACCTAGCTCCCTGCTGGGTTCAGAGAACGTTTGATTTTGTAGATTATCCATTCCTTCTTGTCAGGATGTGAGTGCTGCTCTTTCCAGCTTTCTGCATTCTAAGCAGAAGCCAAAGGTACATCAGATGTTTGATATCAGATCATTATTCAAACAGGTTGATGTAACTACAGCAACTTCAGTCTACGAAATACTCAGACCACTTTTGATACTCATGATCTCAATCCATCTCAGAATAGAGCCAGGTCTTCAGTTGTCCCTCTGTCCTGAAGTGGTTAAGTAAGAATTGGTAATAGGAGATCTCTCCGTTTTTCCATAGGATCAATCAAAGAAATAAGGTGGTTATTGATATTGACACACATTTTGAGTCTTATTATGGGTACACTTTCTAGAAATGTGATTTTCTCCTGACGAAATCTTGGCCGGATCTTCAGATCTTTAGCTCATTAGATAATCAAACTTTAATCAAATATCTGATGAGCTTAAATAGCTGTGGTATATGTTGCTTTTCATTCTTCCAAAAGAGAATATTGTTAAAATATCTGTGCTAAATATTTAAGAAATAGGATTATAGTTTATTTATGTTACTTACCTCCAAGCTGGGATAATCCTACACAGAAATGTCTTACATATTTAATGCAGTGGTTCATTTTAGGCAGCCAGTAAATGCTAGTTAAGTACAGAGTTTATAATATTTGGGATATTTGAGAATTAGAAACATGCTACTCTCACAGATTTAAAATGGCATTCCTCTTATAACTATTTGGCATCGGATCCACTAATGGGAACTTGCCAAGTGGCTGGAAATTATTCTCAACACCCCTCTCTCCCTCAAATCTAGCCTGCTCTCTTTTCACAAATTTAATCTCAAACACACTTTCCAAATTCATCTCACTCCTTTCTGATTTCCTTGCCTCCACTCTAAGCTTTCATTCTCTCTGCACCACTACTGGAATAGCCTTCCACCTCATGCACCTGTGTCCACTTATCTGCTCTACAATGCATTGTCGCTTCCAGGAGCCGGAGGAATTACTTAAAATGCAAATTTATCCTGCCCTTTAGTTTCTAATGGTTACCATTACTACATGCTTCTGAAGTCTGAATCATTTAATATGGCTTTCAAGATTTTGCATAATCTGGCCCCTCACTACTTTCCACCCTCACACCAGGACATTCTACCCCTTGCTGATTTATTTTGCCAGATTTTCGTCCTTTAATTTCTTCAGATTTGTCAAGTTCCTTCCCTCCTTAAGATCTTCCAACACACTATTGCCTTTGCTCGAGTTACCACACCTCCTACCGACTTCCAGCTTGCCTACTGATAGCATGAGGAATTCGCCCACATGTCACTTCCTTTGGGAGCTTTGTCTTGCCACTTTCCATTCAGCTCCAAACTGGATAAGCACTTGAATCTATGTGGATTATACTGAACTCTGCATTCATGGAACCACAGAAATCATCCATTATTTGTGTAATTATTTTTAATAACTTTTCTCAATAAATTGGAGATTACACTTAAGCCGTGGTTCTTCTCATGTTCAAAAAGAGAAAAGCATTTGAGAAACGAAGTTTTTAGAATAAAAGCAAAAATGACTTTTGTGAGAAAAAGTTGGAGAAACTTCTAAAGAAATAATGTTTACACCATGTGGAGCTTTTTCAGAGCCTCAGATAAAGCAATATGCCAATTAGTAGTCCAGAACTGTAACACTATTCCTGTGAAGATTAAAACTTGAATAGAATTTAATTTTGTGAAAATCCAAAGGACAATTAAAATAACTTTGGTAATGTGTTTAGGGTTAAAAACAAAAATAACTGGAGGTGATTGATGCACTCAATAGAACAAACAGTGTAATATATTAAAATATTATTCAGGAAGCTAAATCATTCAACTATTACTTCGCTTTGAGAATAGCACTTAACTACATTAACCAAATTTACTTTCAATCATGTTGATCAATTGACTTAAAATTCACTCAAGCTTCATTTTTTCCATCAATTGTATTCATGATTTCATGAATAGCGAATATCAGTTTACCAAATTTACTGTTGATACGAATGTGGACGTGAACATCAAAATTTTATATACTTATTGGTGCCAGCCCAGTGGTGTAGTGGTGAAGTTTGCACACTCTGCTTTGGCAGCCTGAGGTTCACAGGTTTGGATCCCAGCTGTGGATCTACACATCACTCATCAAGCCATGCTATGATGGCATCCCACATACAAAATAGAGGAAGATTGGCACAGATGTTAGCTCAGGGCCAATCTTACTCACACACACACAAAAAAAGATATACTTTTAGAGGTTACAAGGGTTATTAGCTAAACATAGTAAAATTGACTCCACTAGGAATAAAATTTGAGAGCCAAATAAAATGTTTCATAGCCCGCAACTCAAAAATCTAAATCTAAATTAAACTATGCAGCTAATATTGATGTAATATTATTTAGCTCAACAAAAATACTAATCTCACTATGATTTTCACACATAAATTTCTTATACACACTTTAAAGGATCTGTTTTTTTGGCCCTTCCATTTTATTTTTATTCTCTTTTTTTTCTCCCCCAAACCCCAGTACATAGTTGTATATCCTAGTTGTAGGTCATTCTAGTTCTTCTATATGGGATGCCACCACAGCATGGCTTGATGAGGAGTGTGTATGTCCACACCCAGGATCCAAACTGGCAAACACCAGGCCACTGAAGCAGAGTGCACAAACTTAACCACTCGGTCACAGGGCCAGCCCCCATCTTTATTCTCTTTTTAATAATAGGATGTTTTAGAATTATGAATATGGTAAAAAGTTATCTTGTATTAGTTTGAAGTATATGATGCAGCACATTTATATTGAACTTTTCATTTTAGAATCTTTATTGTTTTTTTGCTGAAGAAGTTTCACCCTGAGCTAACATCTGTGTCAGTCTTCCTCTATTTTGTATGCAGGCTGCTGTCACAGCATGGCCACCAACAAGTGGCATAGGTCCATGCCCGGGAACTGAACACAGGCTGCAGAAGCAGAGCGTGCTGATCACAATCAGTAGGCCATGGTGCCAGCCCCCTAGAGTCTTTACATTTTAATAGCATTATAGAATTTCTAAGATGATCTTATAGAAATGTGTGCATAAGATGATATGTGTGTTAGCGTGTGGGAAGATAGATATACACTATTTTACAAATGTATATATAATCTTACCGTCTCCCTCCACTCACATTTTTCAGAGATAACCAAAGGCAACTTTGGGTTAATATGGAGTATTTTCTTTCCTTTCTTTCTTCCTTCCTTCTTTCCTTCTTCTCTCCCTTCCTTCTTTTGTTCTCTCTTTTTTCCTTCATTTACTCCTTCCTTTTTCCTTTTTGCTTCTTTCCTCCCTCCCTTCCTTCTTTCCTTCCTGCTTTTCTTTACTGATTCTGTCGTTAAAAAAGTACTAAAGATATTAATGCATTCAAGATCTGCACTTATTTTTTCACTTGAGATGTCATGAACCATCTTCTGGGTAAGTGCATACTGTCTCTCTCTTTTTTAGTATAAGCAAAATCAGAATCAAAAACACTCAAGTTGTTCCCATTTTTCGTTTGTTCATATCTAGAAGCAGTGCTAGAATAAACATCCATTCACGTGTGTGTGTAGCTGTGTGAGTTTCTTTCTTGCTTTTCTTTTGTGCTTCTGTTTCTGTCAGATAAGCCAAATATTCATATATTTGTTATGAATCCCATGTTAGAATCACGAACTCACATGAGTGATTTATCTCCTTCCAACCCATCCCCACAGAGTTTCTTCTTGCTTTCCTCATTCCATATTTGTTTGTCCCTTTTAGCAACCTGTCTCCAAACAATATCGTCACATTCACAATATCCTCACTTTGGTCAAGAATTGGTCAGTGCTATAATGACTCTCTAACAGTTTCAGAATTTCCTCAGGAGTATATGCATTTTTAACTTCCTTAGCTGTGCCTAGAGGATTGTGAACTAGAAATGGTATCTTTTGACTCGCCATTATAAAAGATGAGGGAAAATAAGGCACTGCCCTTCCACCTCTTCCCCTTTCTCTTCTCCACCTCCAGACTGTGTTACTTATATCAGTAATGTTTTGTTTTGTTTTGTTTTTAATTTTCAAGGTTCATTTTATTGGACTTTTATCTGTTGCAACTGAGGGTCTGATTACTGGGTGAAGACAACAATCAATGTGGCTAATAGTCTCAAACGAGCTCTTAGCTGTTCCTTCAAATCTAAAAAGGTAGTTTATCTGCTTTTTATTGATTGATGTTTGCTATCACTGACTCTTTATTTATATTTTTGATAGATTATACAGTGTATCAAATTGCTTTAGGACAAGATAGCCCAAATACACTGTTGGAGATAGAGGGAGAAATCTATATTAAACAAAGTATCTCTCTAATATGAACATCCTATTTTTAGGAATGACTAAACACAAAAGAGACATTAACTTTACTTTAAGGACCCAACACAAACTAATTTTATATATCATAATCACCAAGCTTCTAGGTGCACCTTTATAAACATAAGCACTGTATTTGATGTATTTTTATGTCATAAAACTAAGTTGTTAATATATTTTACATGATTCTAATTTTTCCTCCTGACAGCCAGAAAGAATGTTTTCTTACTATGTACTTTCTCTTTGGTTCTAAGAAAAATGAGTTATTTTATTTTGAGTTACTTTGACATTTTGTTATTTATAAGAGTTGATGTTTGTAGGAAAATGTGTTCAGAATGTCTTTCTTTTTGTTATATAAATATTGAAGAAATCTAGTCCAAGGGATGAAACATGAACAGTCTTGGATTTTAGGAAATAATTAGCAATAGAAAGAAAAAAGAAAACTGAATTGTTATGGTAACGTCTTGTGAAGACTGGAGTTCTGTTGCTACAAGCCAAGAAACTGCCAGAAGCAAGGAGAGAGGTCTGGAACAGATTCCTCCCTACCTCCTTTCGAGGGAGCATGGCGACCTTGATCTTGGACTTCCAGCTTCCAGAGCTCTGAGACAATGAATCCTTCAAGACACTCCCAATTATCTCATCCCAAATTCTATGTGCGGGACTCAGGGTCACTTTCATACTGTAAACTGCAAACTTGGCTCTTCCAGATTATTATAATAGTCTTCAAAATGGTTTGTGCTTTCATTCTTAAAACCTATGACTCATTCTCCATACTTTGACCAGAATCATAATTCTAAAATATAAATCTGAAATCTGTGAATTTCCTTTTTAAAATCTTCAAAAACGTTTCTATGCCCTCAGAAGAAGTCAACTCTAAAATAACTTCTGCTTCTGGCCAAAACAAAGTAAGAGGAGAACCAGATTTATTCTCATGCCTGAAACAACTGAATAATTGGAAAACATAATTATTATAAAAGAGTGTGCAGTTACAAGATAACAGACAGCTCAGTACAGTGATCAGAGAAAGGTGAAAGCAAATGAGGTGATCCTATGGAGACTGCTCCAGGTTAGCTCCTGGAGAATATTTCCAGGCCACAATGGAGAGAGTTGAAGAGACAGTTAGATGATCACAAGGAGCAAGGTGGCTAGAGTTCATCCATCACAGTAGAAGAGAGAGGAGAACTCAAGAGAGAGAGATTGCCCTGGGGATCTGCATGTGGTGCCCTCTTCACTCCAAGGCTTCAGCTGAGAACTGACAAGCTTATGCGTGTGAGATAACTACCAAAAGTTGGGGCACGAATTACCCCTGGGTGAATGGAGAGTTAGGAGACCCCTCAGCTCATCGCAATGTCCAAATAAGAAGACATATTGTGATAATATAGAACAGATGTAAAAGAGTAAATGCAAATAAAAATATGAAAATCAATTCTGACGAAGCGCAAGAGAAGTCAGAGCTGTTGCCAAAGTTTTCCATCTTGATATTTGGGAGCAGGCTGTAAGGAAGTCAGCAGGGGGAACAAGTTTAGGGAGCGGTTAAATCATGAAATTAGCCTTAAACATGTCGAACTCGTGTGTGGGTTTGACAATCCTAAAAAACTATTTGTCAGGAAGTTGGAAATTACTGGAACACAATTCTCAAGAAAACTTGCTAAACTACACATAGATGTGTAAATTATAAAGAGGTAAGATCTGAATCCTTTGGTGTGGGATTGCATCACATGTGTATGTTTGCGTGTACACGTGCAAAGAATTTATTGAACTATTTAAAAATTTTAGAGTAATTATGATTTGGTGGTGGAATTATAATAGTTTTTATTCTCTTCTTTTAACCGATTTATCTCACACAAGCTGTGCTCCCCAAAATACTTTGAATATTTTGCACTAAACAACAGTGTTTTTACAAGCAGAAAAATACATTTTAATGAAGAAAAACTTAATTTTTGTTTGTGCAAATCTCATTCAATTTTAGTCTCTTCATCTGTGAAATGGAGATGGAATATCCATGATTATTGTGAAGACTAAATGAATGTCTAAGGGCCTAGCAAAAGTTTCCAGAAACAGCAGATGCTCAGCAAATGGTGGGTAGATGCATGTTAATCTGGAAGCTGAAGGGGCAAGGACAGACTTATAATTTGGGATTCTGAGGAATCAGAGAGACAAAAAGCTATTGGGTACTTGGGAGATGATGGATGGGTTGAATTAAGAGATGGCTCAGGTAGCTGAGAACTGGGAAGGAAGCAAAGAAAAACTCGGGGTACTTAGAAAGCATTTGTAATGACTAACCCAGATGTTTCAAGTCATGTTATGAAACTAATTTTGTATATGATTTATTTTTTATAGGTGATCAAATTGGGACTCAAGAATTTTGGCAAACAGGTTCATCTGCATTTTAAAATAAGTTTGCACTGAGCCAATAATTCATATATAAGGTTCTGAAGATATCTGGCATAGTAGTTTATAAGTTACATTAAGATTTTTGAGAAATTCTCAATAATAAAAATAATCAATCCAATCTACGTTGTAATAGGAATGAGAAGGGAAAGTGATATAAGTCTAATTTTATTTGCACCGCTTTTATTTTCCTGAAAGGAAATATTCTTCTAGAGAGATTACTAACATCATATATGCCAGTGGATAAGGGAAAATGCCTGATTGTGGAGAGGCTGGCCAAGGAAAGGGCATGCAGCAGTGTGATTTTGACTACATCTCTCCAGAGTAAGGCAGCCATTCTCTGTTTTCCAAGATGAAAATGTTGGAAAGTTAAACAGATTAAATTTATGAGTTCATAAACTTGCTTTTTTTCTGAGTTTTATCTACTTCCCATTCTTTATGATGCTCTAGGGTTCCTTTTTAATAGGTTTATGTAGGGCATGTAGGACTCACTGTCGTAAATTGTGTGTAATATACTATTCCTCCAAAATCAGTTTAGTAGATGTCCTAATATTTTACGCTTTAGAATGTTTGTGCACAAACAGTTAGGAAATCTCAAGTCTTGAATAGTTTCTCCAGTCAAGCATGTTGATTACCTCTTTGCCTGAAATAAATGGTAACTGATTTTAGTTCTCTAAGAGAATCCAATTTCATTCCTTGAATATACACATAAACACTGAAGAAGATGAATTTGATTTAAATAGAAATACACATTTAGGCACACTTCACTGTGTAAATGTTGACACATCTCATCGGCAAATAAAGTAAATGATACAGTTCAGGTTGAAGACTTTTTTACTACAACCTTCCATCTATTACCTAATGGGTTCACTCAGAAGAGTAAAAGCATATTTATTAGTTTAAAATCTCATATTTCAAAACATAAGGTAAGCTCGGAAGAGATATATCCTACTCAACGCTAACTACTAATAAAATAGACTTTGCAACAGCTTATGAAAGAAAATCTGTACTATGGGATGAAGATATTTTGAATATGACAAGAATCTATTCCTCTACTAATTAGAAGCGACATATGCTTGAGTTCATTCTGTATTCATTTTAAACAGTTCTTGAAATAGAAAAAAACAGTGCAATCTATTTATTTCACAGAAAATCAAACTAAAACTTGGCTAGCTTATGACTTTTTCATTAATTTGTGGCTTGTCTCCTCCACTCTAAGATTCTTAAGTAGAGATATTTTTTAGTATGCATCTACCTATCTAGCTGCAGATAAATATTTGTTCATGAGAATCTGAAATGTGTTTCCATGCTTCTTATTTTACTATTAAATTTTTGGATAGCTGTCAGAACTTTGTGTGGGCAGTGTTTATTCAACTGCTTCATTCCATCATTAAAATGTAGTTAAAATCATGTGCAAATAACGGTTAAATTTATTTGTTCATTTTATCTATTTATTTTGACTACTAAGTTCCATAGACTTTTCTAGACACTGGTGATAAAATATTGAAGAAGACAGAAAATATCCATAATTTCGTGAAATTATTTTATATGGCAGTGGACTAGCAATAAACAAATAAGTATATGACGTGATAAATCATAAGGCTTTGAAAAAATAAAACAGGGCATAGGGATTCTGGAGGAATAGGGATGAAGTGGTCAGAGAAGATTACTCTAAGGATGGAACATGTGAACAGAGATCTGAATAATATGAAGCTGCAAGTCACACGAGGTCTGGGGAAAGTACTTCTGGGCAGAAGGAATACTACATGCAAATTCTGAGTTTGGAAAACTCCTGGAGTATTTGAGAAGCAGCAGGAAGGTGATGGTGACTAGGGCCAAAAGTGCGGGGGTGAAGAGAGAAAAGGTGGGTGGTAGAAGAGGTAGGACAAGACAAGATGAATGCCAGACTATGATCGGTCTTACAGCCAGTAACTTGAATGTATTCCACATATGATGCGGGGAGAGGTAAGATAGGAGTCAATAAGACCATTTAGGGGATCACTTAGATTATTACAGTAGTCCAGGCTCAACATTATGGTTGCTGGGATTAGGGTAGCGGTGGTTAGGGGCGTGAGAAGTTGTACTGCAGGCAGCAACAGTTTGTTGAGGTTGGATGAACAGTATATGGGAAGAAAGGAATCAAATTTGTTCCCTTTAACATTGGGATAAATTATGAAGTAATTATGACCGGAGAAAACTGAAGAAGGACTTTCTTTTTATGATGTATGAAGACTGGGAGTTCTGGATATCTTAATGGAGATATGGGGGACGGGTCTTGCTATACAAATCTTGACCTCAATGACAATAGCAGTACTAAGATATAAATCTTGGAATCATGTCTTCATAGACCATATTTAAAGTGATGAAAATTTCATGATCTCCTTAAATAAAGAGGGTGGGTAGAAAAGAAAGATGAGGGGGACTGTGATCTGAGACATTCCAATATCTACAGCCACAAATTGAGGAGCCTAAAAGGAAAATGAGAATGAAGATTGAATGAAGTAGGAAGAAAACTAGACAGTACAGTATCTTCAAATCCAAGGGAAGAAATGTTTTAAATAAAAGAAAAAGATCATTTGTGTAAATGATGCTAAGAGTTGAAGTAAAAGTCTTAAGAATTGACTACTACATTTATAAAGCTGGAAGTTCTTGTGAGTTTCATAGTTTAAGAGGATTAAAATAAACTAAAAATAAAAGAGCAAAATATCAAGTAACATGAAAGTAACATCTAAGAGTAGGAGCAAAAATTTAGTGGAATTTCGCTATAAAGAAAGTGAGAAAACTAGGATTATACAGGGGAATGACGAGTCAAAAGAATTTTTCTTTTTATACCTGAGAGATGTTATAATAAAGTAAATAATCTAGTGGAGAAGAAAACATGGTGCTTATGCAATGGGAAGAACAAAGCAGTAAATCTTGTCTTTATTTAGGCAAGAGGGAATGGAATCCAGAGCAAAAGGGAATAATTGCCCTTAGAGATGAGCAAGGGCAAGGTGACAATTACCAAATAAAAAAAAAAGGTGGGAGGAACAGTAAATATGTACAGGTGAAGGTGGTTTGACATAATTGACTGACCTTTTAGTGTGAGTAGGAGAGAAGTGTTGGGGTTCTGAAGAAAGCAAAGATGGTGTGAAACAGTCTGAGAGAGGGTGAACAAATTAACTAGTAGTGATATCATGCTGAGGGCTCACTTTTGATTTGCAGTCGTGAATTTAAATCAGTAACAGCAGCCTTGTGTTTTCTTCCTCCATCCGTTATCATCTTCCTCGGTCAATGTATTGAGTAAGTAAAGGATTGAATTAACTAGATAATTAGGGCAAAGTGAGGAGTAAAGGGGCTGAACGTGTATGACGAATAGTGATTATAATGATGCACAGTTAAGTAAATTGCCCACTTGTCTGAGTTCAATCTACACATTTAAGGAAAATCTCAACTTTGAAACTTGGCAGCTGTGTGATTTGGTGCAGGTTCAAAATATTTTCCTTATTTGTAAAGTTGTGCCATAATATAGCCAATGCATCACATATAGTACTCAGTACATATCAAATAGCATTGTTGTTGTCTTCATTGTCATCAATATTTTAGAAATTAGAGTTGGCCAATTTCTGGCAACCAAAGATTTATTTTTATCACCATGATCTGAAGTAACATGGCCACTAACCCAATTCAGGAATAAGTGCACATACCATCTTGTAATTTTAACCTGGATTTTGGAGTTGGTAGATGTATATAGATTTTTGTATATAGATATGTATTTAATGGAAATATTAGCATCCTTCACCCTAATATATATGCATAAATAATTTCCCAATAAAGAAAATTAGAACATATGTAGAGGTGTTTAAAAATGTATATTATTAGAGAGATGTTACACAAAACCCGGGCTAGTAATTGAAATCATTAAACCTGTCGTGCACATCTGATTGGTTAAACAAGCGTGGACCCACTGACGCGCAGCAACAAGTAGAACTCAGTCAACAAACGATTCATAAAATTAGCTGAACTATGAAGAGTATTTGAAGAAGCAAACTTTCAAAGTTCTGTTTTTAAAATTTTATGACATATTCCACTACAACACAACAATCAAAAGATAATACAATATGTACTTTTGTAAAGAAACACACAAAAATTTTATGCATATATGTCAGCCTCTTTCCTAAATCAAAAGTTTATATATTGAAATGTGTTAATATTAATGTTTTGAATAAAAGCACATAATATATTAATCTGACCGGTAATAAATTTATAGTTAGGTAGAAATGAACTTGAAAACTGATTTTTTTCTATTCTGAATATAGTCTAAAAGTAGCTGGTTAGCAGCTTACTTAGCATATCTGAAAACCGTTAAGAAATTTCACTTTCTTTTCATTACTAGTTTTAAATTATTTGATCTTAGATAACTAAATATAATTTCAGATAATTATTTTAATTTTTAGCATTAACGATAATATTAACTGGCATTTATAATTGCCTCCCCCATGCCAGGAATTTTAACTGTATTATCTCATGTAGTCCTCATTACTAGACAACAAGGTACATATTACTGTCACTCAGATTTCGTAAAAGAAACTGGACACTAAAGGAATTTTAAATTGTCAAGGTCACACAGTTTTATCATGGCGAAATCTGAATTCAAAATTGTCTTTCTGAATTTGGAGCCAAAATGTATCACAATCTTATGTGCCTTGCATTTAATAATTGTTAGAAAGACGACTTAAAATTCATTTCAATTAGAATTTGATTCTAACACATATGCTGAGATATTTGTTTTTTTCCTTTTGTTATTTTGCTTATAATCTTGTTTTGTTTTACTATGGAAACTTGGAAGGTTTCTTGAATGAATATTTGAACACCACTCCCCGTGAAGAGCTGGATACATTTCTTAAGAAATAAGTATGCATGCTGTGTATTGTAAAGAATCAATTTACTTACAAAACTAATTTTTATGAGGTTAGACCTCAATTCAAAGCTACTCTTTAAGATTACTGAGTTCTGAAGCTTTTAAGTAATTAATCATAGCAGTTTTTGTGTTGAAAGGAATTCAGTGTGATATTACAAAGAAAGTATGAACTATATTTCCTGCTCTCTGTTCCTATTTTTCTATCAGTCATTCTCTCAAATCTTGGATTTATTCGAAGTATTCACTAGCAAAATAATAAATATGACTGCCTTTCTGAATGAGAAAATACAGAGAAAACAAACAAAAAGTCATATCATTTCAGCTATATATAGAAGTTTCTTTAAAGAAAAGCATATCTTACATTGGGTTCAGCATTTAAAGTTGTCATAATTAGAACTGCTTTTTAAAATACCATTTAATACCACTTTGCTTTATAGCTCTCTTATCATCTCCCTAAATTACAGTCTGGCCCTAAGAAATTACACACAAATGCAATGTACTGTCTAAGGTTTTCATTTTCAGTCGGACTTGATATTTTTATGAACGTATTTTAATAGATTCTCCATTTGTTAATTTCTAAGAATATTTAGCCAAATGGAGACATGCTTTTTGAGGGTGTTTGTGGTATACAATGTGATGATATAGAATGTGATATCTTTTAGTCAACAGCGTGATAAAAATTTTAAGTTCCTGTGAAATCCCAAGCACTGCTCTACTGGCTAGTGTAACAAGTGAACACATCATATGGAGTCTTAGCTTCTATTAAGTTTATATTCTATAGGAGAAAAGAGATAATTAACTCAAAGAAATATAATGTTATACATTGATAAATATTATACAGAAAATTAATCACTCTAAGTACACGGTGAGCAATTGGGATGGTGGTTGACATTTAGGAATAGATAGCGAAGGAATACTTCTATTCCAATTATCTAGTTCTATGTAGCAAATTATTGCAAAATATGAAAGCTAAAAAAACTTTATTACATCTCCCAATTTTGTGTGTTAGCAATTTGGGCAATGGAGAATTCTTTTGCTCCAGGTGGGCAATTCTTCTGCTCTAAGCTGTGTCAACTGATGGTCTTTGGCAGTATTCAACTAGCAGATGTGCTAAATCTAGACGGTCTAAGAGGGCTTCACTGACATATCTGGCACTCTTTGTGGAGGCAACCAGAAGGCTGGGTTCTGCAGGGCATCTTCAGCATGTAGTCTCCGGGTAGGTGGACTCATTACATTGTGGCTTTAGGCTCACAGATGGAGTATTCCAAGAGACAGGAAGCGGAAGCTACAAATTTCTTAAAGTCTCTACCTACAAACTGGTACAAAATCATTCTCATCATATGTTACTGGTCAGGCTGTCACTGAGCCTTCCCAGACACAAGTGAAGAGGAAAGAGAACCCATGTAACAATGGAAGGACTGTCAATAAATACACAGCCATTTATAATACGTTACAGCCACATGCGTAGAGGAAGCTACATGCTGACACACACTCATCTATTTCATTGGCAAGTATTTGGGTGCATGACCATACACATGTGTGTTTTAATTGTCAAAGACACCTGTTCCTTTAGCTCTCATTGTAGTCTCATAAGTGGAACAAAGCCTACAGGCTCAGCTCATCATTAGAAAGGAACCAGAAGTATTTGTGTCTGACTCAGAATATATTTGGAGTTTGAAGAATGGTACAAACATTTCTCTGCTGTTGACAGTGCCCAGTTACTGTAAGCCTCTTTTCTGTATTGGCTTTTCTTCCTTTCTGTCTTTTCTAAACACTCATTGTCCTTGAATCTTTGCATTCTATATAGCAGATTATTTACAATGCAAAGTTTTGCTTGCTGATGTTATGTCTCATAGCATGACTTAGATCTTTCATACATTATATTGAAAAATTCACTTTAACCAGTAATGAGTATGGAGCTAGAAAAAGAGTGTGAAAATTACTGAGAACCATATTCTTATACGTTTTCCAGGGTCTCCATTTTTGTGCTCCTGCTTTCACCTTTCTCTTTCAATTCCTTCCAATGGCTCTGCAAACAAGGCCTGGCGCCACTGATGTTCACTCACTATTTTGTTTCTCCCTGTATTAGTGAGTAGTGTGCTCTTTCTGAGCCTCTGTAAATAATATCAAATAGTTCAAGCCAAGGTTTTATGAAATAATTTTAACCTGACTAGAAGAATACACAACGATCAAACTATAGCTGTATGACTAGATATATTTGTACTTCTCATTCGTCTCCCTGTTTTCACATGCATTTGCCATAAATCTATTTTTCTTATTACTATCTAATTGTATTCTAAGTGTAAGAAAATATAAGCTAACATATACACTCTATTGAATACATCTACCATTCATTCATTTGCTCATCATTCAAAAATAATTTGGGAGCAACACTACATGTCAAATACGAGGCTAAGGTTTGAAATGCTTGAGGTGACAGTATTTGATTATACATTGATCTAACACCACAGGATTCATTTTAACATGTTTTCTTTGTACTTTTCAAGCCCTTATTCATTCTGCATTGAGTTTTTGTACCACAGATGTTCAGGTACGAATTTACAAAATGCTGCTTAATATGCAACTAGAGCTTCCGGTTCCAAAGGGATTCTATTGCATTTTCTCAAATAGTGCTCCAAGGCACCAACCACATCAGAACAATGCGGCGCTCTTATTAAAATACAGATTCCTTGGCCCTTACTACACTTAATAAATCAAAGACTATCTCGTGTAGGGTTTGGATACCTACATTTTCCAGTGCATACCAGGTGAGTCTTAATCACAGATATTTTGAGAAGATATTGCATGCATCTGAAGCATTTTAATCTGGGAACTGATTAGCTTAATATATAAACATTCTGCTCTAATCATGAAATAGATAGAAATATAAATTGGAAAGTTTTTACTTTTCCTAATGCAAACATGCATGGGAAGGGGTGTTACTTTCATTTTCTCACCAAAGTAAAAAGCAATTTACCTTGTGTATGTGTTCTGAAGTATGGAGATATTGAGTCCCCTGCAACTGTATTATGCCTATTTCGGAACTCTGTGTCAGAAGTCAGAACCCACAATTGTAAACCAGTATAAACCCTAGAGGCAAACCCTTTGTTGATTCATGCGGGTAGTTCTTGGTTGTGGGGGCTGTCTTGTGCATTCTAGGATGTTTAGCAGCATCTCTGGTCTTTATCCACTAGATTCCAGTAGCATCCTCCTCATGTTAGTGACAACCCAAAATGTCTCAATCTCAAGTGTACCTGGGAGTGGGGGCTGAGGAACAGTCCCCAGTAGAGAAGCACGGATATAGTCTTACATTTTATAGTCAGAGCCAATGCACTCCACCTGTGGCTATTTCCCAAGCCTCTCTCAATTTGGGCAAGTAGCACTGTTAAATGCTAAATGCTAATTAACAATGTTAATTGTTAAGTGACTGTCAGAACTACAAACTCTACAAAGGCTTTCCTACCCTTAAGGTAAGGATGACCGTCTAGGTTATTACCCTTAAAGGAATAAATTTGTTTTTTAATTTCCTTATTAGGTGGAAATGTATACATATTTTTTTAAAAAGTGTTATTATTATCTTTCTAAATTAGGAATGTAAGCTATTCATATTATGCTGATGTGTGTGCTTGTGTGTGTGCACCAATGATTTTAGCATTTATCCTAGAACTCTGTATTTAACCTACAAGGAATTAACATACAGCAAAAAGGGCTTTTACTAAAAGCTTATACAATGTATCATAATTCATAATAATACTAGGTCAAAGGGCAGAATAGAATATTTGGCCTAATTTGCTTATAAAACTGTCATTTGTATTACTACAACAGTTTAAAAGATTCTTTTCTAGGGCTCATTCCTCCTCTAAATCTCTTAAAGCTATTGTTCCACACCAGAAGATAAAGTTCAATTTTAAGCCATTTTGGAGGTTAGCTTACTTTTTCATCTTAAACTCAGAAATCCAATTTAGGGCTTAATCCTTCTATATGATAATAGATGATTTCATTTTCATTTAGTTTTTGAAACAATTATAGCAGGATTTGAATAAATCAAACTCTCTCCAATGGAACAGCCCAGAACTATGATCCTCTTGTGAACTCTTCTTATTGCAGGATGCTGGTTTCACACAACAAGTGATTCTCTTATTTTTATCAACCAAAGTCATTTGTACTTCATGGTAATAGAAGTAAGTTTTAAAATCTATAAGGAACTTATAGGTTCCCTCATTTTTAACCTATTTTATAGAATAATGTGATTTCAAAAGCAAAATAATACAGCTGTGAGCAGCGTAGGTTTTACAGACCAGGAAGATCTTATCTTACTACCTACATCTGATGGCTTATGGAGGACTGAGCGGGGTATGACATTTAAGGTGCATGGCACAAAGAAAGACACAGAGTAATTACCCAGAAATACGAATTTATGTCTACTCTTAAATGCCAGAGTGGAATCACCTTCTTAAGTACTCAAAAGTAAATATGGCCCTGCGTTAGGATATTGTTGCGCCATGCAGTGCAAGTGCTTCTGAAAAGAAAGCTAGTAAACATATCCGAGTTTCCCCTAATCGCTCCCCCACTACCTCCCCGTTCCGAGCTAACCCCAGTCAGAAAGAGTGATGACCGTTTTCCATAAGCATGCTGGAGTGGGGAGGCACATCTGAGCGGGAAATAGCCACTCTAAAGAAAGCAGGGTTCTTAGGTTTCTATCTTTTTAATTCTGCAGTATGTCCTCAGGCTAAAGCAATTTCCACTAGGACTACACTGCCTGCAAAAAATGTACATTAGTTTCGGGGGGGGGGGGTTTCTTTCCAAATTTTATTGTTCTGTCCTAAAATGTATCAAAAAAAAATAGCGTATATCTAAGGACAATATGGTATTAGTTTAACTCTTCTCAATTGGTGCTATTCTATTAAATAAGGGGAGGAAGGGTATCACTGTGCAGGAATGATGTCAATGTATAAGACAGTTTTAGTTCTCATAAATAGAAAGTTCATAAATGACTATAACATGAATGTTTTTGTTTTAATATTTTAAAAATAGGTTAGAGATTAAATTATAAGGCTATATTGATACCGTCCCTGATGTCAGTTTCCCCACATTAAACCCAGCATATATGGGGTTAAAACCAAAACACTCATTCTCTGCTTATTCTCTGGCTTCCTGGCTCCAGAATCCACTATGCTCCATGGAGACAGACACCGTCAAGGACAAGCACCTGGACTATCTCCTCCCCACAAAGAGATACAGACTGGTGGGAAAGCTGCTGACCAGCAAGGTCATGAGCTCTCTCCTCTCTGCAAGTGTCTCAAGGCCAAAGACAGGCTAGTGGGAAAGCTCAGACCAGCAAGGCCATATGCTCCCCCTCCCCTACCTAAAGCCCCAAATAAAAACCCTTCCTTTTAGCTTTTCGGGGAGTTTGGGATTTCAGCATTAGCTGCTCTCTCTCCTTGCTCAGCGCTGTGCAAAAATAAAGTTCCTACTTTCCTCCACCACCCCCCGGTGTCAGAGATTGGCTTGCTGCACAACGGGTGAGCGAAGTCACTTCAGGTTTGGTAACAATATTACCAAACAACTTTGCATTTCTCTTAAACATCTTAAGATTTTTTTTTTTTTCTTTTCTCTCTGGTCAGCAACTTGATATTGTTAGTGCCATCGAGTAGATTTCAACTCCTACTGCCCCTGTGGACAGTAGAGCGGACCCTGCCAGGTCTTTCTTCTTAGTCTGTCTTAATCTGGAAGCTCTGCTGAAACCTGTCCACCATGGCTGTCCCTGCTGGTTTTGAAATACTGGTGGCATAGCTTTCAGCATCACAGCAACACACAGCCACCACAGTATGACAACCAACAGATGAGTGGTGTGGGTCCCTGACAGGGAAATGAACTTGGGCCCTGGTGGTGAGAGAGCCGAATCTTCCACAGCTGGTTGACTGGAAATAGTTTCTGAATAATATATTCTCATGCTATATTATTGTTGTTCTATGTCAATTTTATTTTAAATATCAATGTATTAGCAATAACAGACCAGCTTCTGGTGATGGCAGACAAACTAGCCCACAGCATAGTTATGCTCTTTGGGGTTGGGGTCTAGGAAATTGGAGAAAACATGTTATAATGAATCTCTTTTGTCATCAGAGAGGTAGTGGGCCAGCTAGAACTTGAGGATTCAAGATCCAGGAAAGCACGCAAGCTCAGAGACCTAAGCTTGATTTATTTTTTCTCTTTTATCAGTACTCCAGTGCACCCAAGAGGCAAAAACATGAGCAAAAAGTGGCGGCCGAGTGACCACAATATTAGGCAGAGTTTCAGCCAGTCTCACAGGTTTGGGGACCCAGTATTGGAATGCAGAGCCCACCAAAGGGAGCCGTGTTGAACCACAACAAGATTCCTAAGCTTTCCCACCACACCTTGAAATGTAGCCGCATCAGAAATGGACCAGTCCTCACAAAGACTGAAGGCTAGTGTCATGTTAGCTCAATACTAACTGAATGAAATCATAGTACATTCAGCCAGACAAACCTTTAATGACAGAATGGTAATTCACTAAATGAAACTATAATACAATTTTAAAGTGTATAGTTACTCCCTAAACTAAAATATACACACATATTTTAAATTTTATTTTTGTGTCAACTTTGGCAAGTCAACTAGATACCCAAATTTTGAATTGAGAGTATTAATATAAAACAGACGCAAAGTGCTATAGTTTAGAAGTGTCAGAGAGGGATTTCATTTCTCGAAGCCACTCAGAATAGTTACATCATTTGGTCCCATCACATAAGTCTGCTGCGTATTATAGCCAAATGATTCAAACAGACCAGACCATATGTAGGTCTTAGATATGACTCTTCATAGGTATACAACATTAGGGAAGTTACCTAACTTCTATGATTCTCAGTTTCCTCATTTGTACAAGGGGGTTAGTGATACACACTTCTCAGATTTATATTAATGACTAAGTAAAAAAAAAAAAATTCTGCATAAAGGGACAACAGAGTGTCTAGCACATAGTGACAGTTTTCCTCTTTCAATTCTCTCTCAAAACCAAGATTGAATTTTCCCTCCCCTCCTTCCTTCCTTCTTCCCTTTCTTTCTTCCTTTTTTCCTTGCTTCTTCTTTTCTTCCCCTTCTTTTTTCCTCTCCCCCTCTCTTTACCCCTCCCCTTTTCCCTCTCTCTCGCCCTCCTCTTCATTCTCTCTTTCTCTCTCTCTCTTTTTGTTCCCTAACTGTGGTCACACTTTCTCATGCAGAAAGAACACAACGCCAACCCATATTAAAGAATCAGAATCCCTCAAACAAGATGGAAATAATTACAGGGTATTCACAAAACCACCTCTAGATTAATTCTTTTATAGTGTTCTATTTGGGGTCCATTTTGGTTCTACCTATAAGGGTCCTCGTTTGTTTATCTGATCCATAGTTATATCATTTTCATGTTAGATTTTTTGGGGTCATTTCTGCTTCAATGGACAACTTATCCACAATTGGAAATGCTATTCTGGGAAACACCTTCCAGGCCCTTTGAGGAAACAATCTGAGGTGCACCAGAGGTGAAATGTTTCTAAATGATAAAGGGCTCATTTCTAGACAAAGAAGCTATGAGATAGAGAATTTCTAAACCCTCCTCACTTTGCATATCTAATAATTACAGCAATTTTGAACATGTTCTACAATGTTTGTGTTTTCAATGTAAAAGCTAGAAAATTCTTCAGAAAAGTCAGATTATTTTCAAAACACATTAAATGTGTACTTTATAAAATAATAAGCACATCCGGCCTATCTCTTTGCCTTCCAAACTATTTTTCTGAGGAAAATAAAATTTAATAGTTTATGAGTTTCTTTACTCAATATCTTGGGGTGAATTTACTGACTAAATTTGTCTTGTTATTTTTTGTCTTTAGAGAAAATGTTTATGATCATTTTGATATATATTTGAATAGGTGTGAATTTCAAACTGATAGATATGCAAAGCCTTCTCAGGAGCACGTGGATGGCTTACAGAAGTGTGGTGTTTTTTGCTGAAATGTGTCTGAATGTCTGAGATTGGAGTGGCTTGTTTCTGTGCTGCCAGTGGGATAATTTTCTCTAGTGTCTGCAGGAATTGAGGTGTTTTGTAAATTTATGCATGCAGGATCAAAAACAAAATGTTTGCCTATCTAAGCAGTTCTTGCATACTTTCTCGGTAAATAAGAAGTTTTAAGTTTCTATTATTAGATCCACAATCTAATGTTTTTTATTAAACTATATTTACAGTATATGGGTCAAAATATTTTTAGTTTATATTCTTGTTTGTTCTTATTGTAAAAGTAGACCTTGATACAAAATTCACTCAATGAAAGGTTCATCACTATAAAAAGATTAGTTCAAATATATATACAAAGTGTGCTTACAATGTTCCTATGTACAATTCATATGCATTTCATACATATCCTCATATATATATATATATATATATATATAAAAGGATGCCACAACATGCTACCTGTCAGAACAAAACATTCATTTAGACAACGACAGGAAGAAGATGGGTGGCTGTTGATAGTTCTCAACTGAGTCTGGTAGTCTTATCTTGTAACTGCCCTTCACCAAAGGGAACTGCCCTTCCCTAGGCTTTGACCTCTCTTTGGGTGTAACTCCATGGTCAGCGTTGGGGAGCAAACCTCTTTATTTTAATTAGGAGCATCTCTGTAGGGTAATCCTAGCTCCAGGTTTCTCTGTAGGACTGGCAGTGGCCTCTGTTGGAATTGCATGAACAGTTCTCCTCAACCCTCCTCCATATGTCTCTACAGACGTTATTCTAAAGAGCACCCTCCAAAAAAACATTCCTACGTGCAGACTTCTGCATTCGACACTGTTTCCCTGGGATCCCAACTTAAGATGAATAGTTATCTCTTATTCTGTTTTTAAATACTTTCAATTCTAATTATTTATCTCATGGAAATTGATAATCCTTCTTTCCAGAGTGACATGGTTATATCCATGGCAATTTTATTAGAAGATGTTCTTAATATTCTAGTAAGTACTTCTAATTTTTATGAAGTATATATTATGCTCTAGGCACTATAATAAGTATGATATATGACTGGCATATATAACCTACAAACAACCCTATGAGATAGGTGGTATTATTATGGACACTTTCAAAGGAAGAAACCTAGAAAGTTAAATAACTTACCCAAGGTTACATAATAAATGGCACAGCTGAATATTAACCCAGATAGATTTTAACTTCTTTTTTTCTCCTAAATCTATCTATCAAAAGGGTCTAAAATTGCTAATATGCCATATTTGCCCACATCAGTAGTTACATGATAATTCCTGAGAATGGGGAAGGAGATTAAAATAACCAAGATAATCACTGACAACAAATGAAAAGAAAATAAATCTCAGTAACAAATGCATAAAGAATTATCAAATCTCAGCTAAGCTCCTGATTTTCTATATTATCCTCAACAATTACAATTATTCCATTCATATTATCTTATACAATCTTCTTTGATTATTTGACATCACCTTTTCCTAAAACATCAGAAAAAATAAAATGAAAATGTACAGTTTTAAATGAGAGAGAGGGAGGAGGGAGAGAGAGAGGGCGGAGCCTATAGAAGGGGACAGAGAAAAAAGAAAAAAAAGGAGGAGGAGGAAGAGAAGTGAGAGGAGCAGAGAAGAAACGGAGAGAAGGTTTTGCATATAAGAGTGATAGACCATGGGAACTGTTGAATTGGGTAAATATTTCTATTATTTTGATTCAATAAAACAATATTAATAACCTGTGCACTGGGTTAGCATTATTATGTACACTAAGTATGTTCTGCTCAATAAACAATTGCCAAGATCCTAATAGATGTTAGGAGCTGTTCATGCTGCTATTTCCTATGACCACATCTAATATTCATAAGTCATATAAGGTCAGTGTTATTAGATGTATTTTAAAGTTTAGTAAATTGAGATTCCAAGAGGTTAAATGGCTTGCCCAATATTATACAGCTGGCAAATGAGCTGAGATGTTAACCAGTCCCAGAGGCCAAATATAGAACTTTTTCTACAATGTTATAATTTATTCCTTATTTCTATAAATGTCCTTTCATATTCTTAAAAACTTTTAAAATTAAGTTTCTTAATTTGAGGAAAGCTCTACTTTTACTTCTGCTACCTAAAACACCATCAAATTTAAAAAGCTGATCTGGAACATCTTTTTCTAAACCCACAATTGACCTTTTCACTGGAAATTATATCTTGCTTTTAATTAAAGCTCTTCACCAGTTCTATCGGACAATGTTTTGAATTATGGATATATGAACAAAAAACTCATGTGGGCTCTTCTTTCTAATTGTGATGTTTTAATAAGGACTAGATTTCTGGAAAACTTTCAATACTTATCAGCTTAATTCTGAGGAGTCTTCAATATATATGTGACTAATAAATTATAGTTATATAAATGTAGACAGTCTTTGAAATTACATGATATCTAATTATTAAAATCTCATTACCTATACTTTGTAACAGATGTAAAAATCAATCGCTTAGTATTGATCTGTCTCTTCTTTAGAATCTGGAGGAAGAGTCATTCCAAAGCACACAGTGAAGAAAAAAAAATAATCATCTGTGTTGACTTTCCTCAAACTTCTGTGTAGCCCAATTAGCAGTTTAATCTACACAGGCTCTGAATAGCTAAAACACAAAGACAAGGTCATTCTGGAGTATTTTTGTAAGTCAGAGAACTACCAGGGCATTGAAGACTTGTGGGGCAAGCTTCCAAAGGGAAGGAGGCTCCGGAGATGTGAGCTCAGCAAAGCAAGTGCTTTTGCGCTTGAGATACTTACTGTTTCCTAAAGGACCCTGAGCGGTTAAGAAGATTGCATCACTTTTGGCAGACCCACACAGCTAGGGTTTCAAGTCTCATGAATGCACAGGGCACTGGTAGTTATCCCATGCCTTTCCATGGGACCACGGAGAGCTGTCAGCAGAAACCAAGGGTGAACAGTAAATAAGCAAGGGATTACAGAAAATGAAAAACAACGATTCAGCTCAATATATGACTGGATGAGACGATTTTGTCTAATAACTGCTTGCCAGGCATCAAATAATCACTGTGTTAATGAAGACAGCCTCAACCAGAGCTCAAAGAACCTCTGAAGTGTTTCCCACTCAAAGACCAGCATTTGATAAAAAAATAACTGGGCATAAACAATGTCTGGTAAATGCATGAACATTTTATCTTAACAAATTGAACACTTTAGATTAAATGGAAACAATTGTTGGGAAGTACAACTTTCCAAAACTGAAATAAGGAAAAATAGAAAATCCGATTTGTGCAAATCTATTAAAGAAATTAAATCTCTAATTAAAACCTTCCTAGAAAGAATATTCCAGAGCCAGAGCTGGGAGGGATAACAGGTGCATACATTAAAAGCAACAATATTATTGAAATTGTTTCACAGGAACAAAAACAAAAAGAAAAATTTTCCAAGACATTTTACAGAGCTAGCTCAACCTTGTCACCAACACCAAACTCTGCTACAAAAAGAAAAGTTGTAGAATGATCTCACTCGTGAACACTGACGCAACAATCTTAACCAGAATGTGAAAAAAGTAAATCTAGCAATACATAAAGAGAAGAAAATATTATGACTGGGTTGGATTTATTTCAATAACGCAAAATTGGTTTAATACTTGAAAAGTCAATTCATAGCTGTCATATATTAACAGAATAAATGAGAATGACTAAATAAATATATAAAAAGCATTTGATAAAATTCAATATTGAAAACTTCTTAGAAAACTAGAAATAGAATGGATTCTCTTAAACTTATAAAATATATCCTCTTGAAAACCCTCTGGAAATATCATTCTTAAAAATGAAATATTGAGACTTTTTTACCTGATATTAGGAACAAGAAAGAATGTCTATTATTACTACTTGCAATAAAACTTGTACTGGATTTTGAAATATACAGGGATTAGAAAGGGACAAAGAAAACTGTCTTTATTCATAAGGAAAATGTTTGTGTAGGTGGAAAATTTAAAGTAACTTCAAATTCTAAAACTTATCACTGATAACAATGTAAAAATCACCAAATGCTTAAAAATAAATCTAATGAAAGTTGTGTAGGGACTAAATACACAAAATGAGAAAACAATAGTGAGACAAAATAGTTTTTTTCAGCAGGACATATACCGTGCTTATTGATTGGAAGTCTCTCTAAAATAAATAAGTAAACGAAATCAATACAATTCTAGGAGGTTTATTATGGAAATTCACAAGCTGAATCTAAAATGTATAGGGGCATGCCAAAGGCCAAGAACAGCCAGGGCAATCTTGAAAAAGAACAAGATGAAGTGACTACACTATCGGATTTAGAAATCTATTATTACACAGTTACAGTAAATAAAACAGTGTGGGATGGACAGATAAATAAACCAACAGAATAGACTTGATGTAAATCAAAGGGCACAAAGATATTGGACTGTATTACATTTTAGAGCTCTGTTCTTTAAAAAAATACCTTAATGAGAGAAAAACGGCAAGCCACCAAAGGGAAAATGTTTGCTACACATATTACAAAGATCACCATGCATTATGGTGTGCTTTGGTCAGGTCTGATTTTTGCTACTGCCCCAGTGTAATTATAAATAAAACCTACCCCCAGATCTCATCAAGATGGCGGCGTTGAACTCGTCTCCTCCCAGAAACGCAACCAGATTACGACTATTTTTGGAAAAATTACCCCAGATTGAAAACTGAAAACTGGATAAAAAGAAGCCCCACAACAAGGGACAGTCCTGACGAAGGCAGAGGAGGCAGTAATTCCGGCCGGAGAGGACAAAAGCCACCTTTGGGAGCAGCGGAGCTTCTCGGCTGGCCAGGTGGGAGCCACCCTAAGGTACGGAGCCCTCCCTGGAGGAGTGAGGTCCGGAGCGGGGGCGATACTGCTATAAGCATCCTTCAGACTCTGCCCAGCTGAGACAGGGGTCTTACTGTCTGGCTTTGCTGGCTATTAACTGCAGTGAGGACACCCCCCCCCGGAAAAGCTATCGGCGGGAAAGCCGAAAAGACCCGGATCTTAAAGGGCCCGCGCACAAACTCACTCATTGCAGCTACCTAAAATCACCAGAGAGAAGGCTGACTGTCCTTAGGTGAAAGGAGACTCAGGAGGTGGGTTCTGGGGGCATCTTGATGAGAGGAGGGACCTCTGCCAAGACTGAGACATTGGTGGGGGCCATTGTTCTGAGCTGATCTAGGCATGCTGACATGGACCCTGGTGGGCGCCATTGAGGTTCATCTTGGCCTGTTAGCCCAGGGGTCTGCCACGCCCACTAGAACACAGATTTAATCCAGTTCAGCCAAGGCAGGCAACCCGCCCTAGGGACTGGCCCCACCTAACAGCAAGCCCTCAGGCTACATTTCAGCCTGCATTGACTGGGTGCCTTGATCCTCTACAGGCAGGCAAGGGTGTCTGCCTCTGTGGGGCAGGGCCTGTGTGAGGACCAGGTGAACTGTGGGGGGCATTGGTGGAGAGATGGGGGCCTCTGCAGTGTGCGGTGTCAGGGTATACTCCAGGAGGTTGAGAAGTGTGCTAGGACCAGGACTGTGTTGATGATGTGTGTGGTCCTGTGAGGGGGTGAGGCTAATCAGCAGCAGAAGACCTGTGCTTCACAAACAGCCATAAAAAGGATCAGCCCCACCTTCCAAAGCCTGAAACAATTGAGTGCTCCGGGCCAAGGGCCAGCCCCGCTCAGCTGCACTCCTAAGAGAACTGACAACAGCCTTGCAGCCCTGAGGCCTATCACAGCTGTAAGCCGTGAGCCTAACAACCAGCTACACTGGGTACCAACCCAATTAAGAGGAAAACTGCAATAGAAGTGTGCAGGTAGACTTTGTAGCAAACGGTGCTGAGGCTCACTAAACCGGATTTACAAACAGCTGGCCAGGGAAGGAAAGACTAGACTCCCTGGGTACCTGCAGGGGGAGCAACCCTGACACAGCAGAAAGACACAAGTAGCCCACAAAGGGGTCACTCCTGGATCATTTGGACTGGTGACAAGAGGGAAGCACACTGCTGGGCCTCATAAGGCATCTCATACATAAGGCCACGTCTCCAAGATCAGGAGACATAGCCAACTCACCTAATACATAGAAATAAGCACAGAGAAAGAGGCATAATGAGGAGACAAAGGAATATTTTCCAAGCAAGGGAACAGGACAAAACCCCAGAAAAAGGACTAAATGAAACAGAAACAAGTGACCTTCAAACAAAAAAAGTGTTCAAACAAAATATCATGAGGCTGCTCACAGATATGGGGAGAAGAATGGATGAACACAGTAAGCACATCACCAAAGAACTGGAAGATATAAAAAAAACAATCAAAATGAAGACTACAATATTGGAAATGAGAAATTCACTAGAGGGACTCAATAGCAGAATAGAGGAGGCAGAAGAACAGATCAGCGAGCTAGACGAAAGATTAGAGGAAATCACCTAAGCAGAACAGAAAAGAGAAAAAAGAATTAGACAGAATGAGAACAGTCTAAGGGAACTCTGGGACAATATCAATTCTCCAGGATTCACCACATATTAGGCCACAAAACAAGTCTCAATAAATTTAAGAAGATCGAAATAATACCACGCATCTTTTCTGACCACAAAAGTATGAAACTGGAAATCAACTACAGGAAGAAAACCAGAAAAGCCACAAAAATGGGGAGATTAAACCAAATGCGACTGAACAATGATTGAGTCAATGAAGAAATCAAAGAAGAAATCAAAAAGTTCCTGGAGACAAATGAAAATGAAAACATGACATGTCAAAATCTGTGGGATACAGAAAAAGTGACGCTCAGAGTGAAGTTTATAGCTATTCAGGCCCACCTCAACAAAGAAGAAAAATCCCAAGTAGACAATCTAAAAGTGCATCTAAAGGTACTGGAAAAAGAGCAACAAAGAAAGCCCAAAATCAGCAGAAGGAAGGAAATAATAAAAATCAGAGCAGAAATAAACAAAATAGAGACTAAAAAAAAAAAATAGAAAAAATTAATGAAACCGAGAGCTGGTTCTTTGAAAAGATAACCAAAACTGACAAACCCTTAGCTAGACTACCAAGAAAAAAAGAGAGAAGGCTCATGTAAATAAAACCAGAAATGAAAGAGGAGAAATTACAATGGACACTTCAGAAATACAAAAGATAATAAGAGAATACTATGAAAAGCTATACGCCAACAAATTGGATAATCTAGAAGAAATGGATAAATTCTTAGAAACATACAACCTTCCAAAAGTGGACCAAGAAGAAGTAGAAAATTTGAATAGACCGATCACCAGTAAGGAGATCAAAGCAGCAATCAAAAACCTCCCAAAAAATAAAAGTCTAGGACCAGATGGCTTCCCTGGTGAATTCCACCAAACATTCAAAGAAGACTTAATACCTATCCTCAAACTCTTCCAAAAAATTGAAGAGGGGGGGAGGCTTCCTAACTCATTCTATGAAGCCAGCATTATCTTGATACCAAGATCAGACAGGGACAACAAAAAAAAGAAAATTACAGGCCAATATCACTGATGAACATTGATGCAAAAATCCTCAACAAAATACTAGCAAATCGAATACAACAGTACATTAAAAAGATCATACATCATGATCAAGTGGGTTTCATTCCAGGGATGCATGGATGGTTCAACATCCACAAATCTATCAACGTGATACACCACATTAACAAAATGAAGAATAAAAATCACATGATCGTCTCAATAGATGCAGAGAAAGCATTTGACAAGATACAGCATCCATTAATGATAAAAACTCTAAATAAAATGGGTATAGAAGGAAAATACGTCAACATAATAAAGGCCATATATGACAAACCCACAGCAAATATCATACTCATTGGAGAAAAACTGAAAGCTATCCCTCTAAGAACAGGAACCAGACAAGGATGCCCATTGTCACTACTCTTATTTAACATATTATTGGAAGTCCTAGCGAAAGCAGTCAGTCAAGAAAAAGAAATAAAAGGGATCCACATTGGAAAAGAAGAAGTGAAACTGTCACTCTTTGCAGATTAAATGATTTTATATCTAGAAAAACCCTAGAGATTCCACTAAAAAACTTTTAGAAATAATAAAGGAATACAGTCAAGTCGAGGGATACAAAATCAATGTACAAAAATTGGTTGCATTTCTATACACTAACAAGGAAGTAGCAGAAAGAGAAATTAAGAATACAATCCCATTTACAATTGCAACAAAAAGAATAAAATACCTAGGAATAAACTTAACCAAAGAAGTGAAAGACCTGTACACCAAAAACTATAAAACATTGTTGAAAGAAATCGAAGAAGACACAAAGAAATGGAAAGCTATTCTGTGCCCTTGGATTGGAAGAATTAACATCATTAAAATGTCCATACTTCCTAAAGCAATCTATAAATTCAATGCAATCCCTATCAAAGTTCCAACAACACTTTTCACAGAAATGGAACAAAGAATCCTAAAATTTATATGGAACAACGAAAGACCCCGAATAGCCAAAGGATTCCTGAGAAAAAAGAACAAAGCTGGAGGTATCACACTCCCTGATTACAAAATATACTACAAAGCCATAGTAACCAAAACAACATGGTACTGGCACAAAAACAGACACACAGATCAATGGAACAGAATCGAGAGCCCAGAAGTAAACCCACACGTTTATGGACACCTAATATTCAACAAGGGAGCCAGGAGCATACAGTGGAGAAAGGAGAGTCTCTTCAATAAATGGTGTTGGGAAAACTGGACAGCCACGTGCAAAAGAATGAAAGTCGACCATTCCCTTACACCATGCACAAAAATCAACTCAAAATGGATTAAAGACTTGAATGTAAGACCCAAAACCATGAAGCTTCTAGAAGAAAACATGGGCCGTATGCTCTTTGACATCGGTCTGAGCATAGTTTCAAGTCCCATGTCTGACTGGGCAAGGGAAACAAACAAAAAAAATGAATAAATGGGACTACATCAAGCTAAAAATCTTCTGCACAGCAAAGGAAACCATCAACAAAACGAAAAGACAACCTAACAATTGGGAGAAGATATTTGCAAACCATATATCAGATAAGGGGTTAATATCCAAAATATACAAAGAACTCATACAGCTCAACGACAAAAAAAACCAACAATTCAATTAAAAAATGGGCAAAAGATCTGAACAGAGATTTCTCCAAAGAAGATATACGGATCGCCAACAGGCATATGAAAAGATGCTCAACATCATTAACTATCAGGGAAATGCAAAACAAAACTACAATGAGGCATCACCTCACTCTGGTCAGAATGGCCGTAATTAACAAGACAGGAAACAGCAAATGTTGGAGAGGGTGTGGAGAGAAGGAAACCCTTGTTCACTGCTGGTGGGAGTGCAAACTGGTGCAGCCACTATGGAAAGCAGTATGGAGTGTCCTCATAAAATTAAGGATAGATCTACCATACGATCCAGCTATTCCACTGCTGGGCATTTATCCAAAGAACTTGAAAACACAAAGGCATAAAGATACTTGCACCCCTATGTTCATTGCGGCATTATACACAATAGCCAAGACTTGGAAGCAACCTAAGTGCCCATTAAGGGACGAACGGATAAAGAAGATGTGGTATTTATACACGATGGACTACTACTCAGCCATAAGAAATGATGAAGTCCAGCCATTTGTGACAACATGGATGGACCTTGAGGGTATTTTGCTGAGTGAAATAAGTCAGAGGGAGAAAGTCAAATACAGTATGAGCTCACTTATAAGTAAAAGATAAAAACAAGAACAAACAAACACATAGCATTGGAGATTGGATTGGTGGTTACCATAGGGGAAGGGGGGAGGGGGGAGGGCAAAAGAGGTGATTAGGCTCACATGTGAGGGCATGGACTATAATTAGTTTTTGGGTGGTGAACATGATGTAATCTACACAGAATTCGAAATATATTATGATTACACCTGAAAATAAATTAATTAATTAAAAAAATAAATGAAATTAAATTAAAAAAAACCTATCATTCTCAAATGTGTCATCACTTGGAATAAATTATATTGTCATTTTACAAATATCCACCAAAAGGTGTGTATCCAGAATATGTAAATAACTCCTATAAATCAATCAGGGAAAGAATAAAAACAGATTGAAAAGTGTTCAAGACTTGAAAAAGAACTTCACAAAATGGGTATGACAGTGGAAAACAAAAATATGAAAAAATGCTCAACAACATTTGTCACTAATAGAATGCAAGTTAAAATCACAATTCAATAACAGTACATTAAAATCAGATTAGCTAAAATTTTTAAAAAGTGACAATTTCACATTTGATCTAATATTTCAAGTGATTGGAACTCTCAAACATTGATGGGTTAGTATGTGGTATTTAAATTATTACAACCACTTTGGAAAACTTTCTGACAGTGTTTCCTAAAACCTAAACATATATTTACCCTATGATCTGTTAGTTCCACTCCTATGTATATAACCAAAGAGAAGTGTATGCATATGAATACTAAATAATATTTATAAAATTATTCACAGCAGTATTGTAAAAAATAAGCAAAAACTAGAAACAGTAATGTATATAACCAATTGAATGGGTACATAAATAACTATATATAATTATCTATTATATATTATGTTATATATTATTAATACGACATCATAATATTACATGTTATTATATAACGTATTCTATAACATATATTTTATATAATAAATATTATGCAGCAATGAAACAGAATATAGTACGGCATCAGATAACATAAATGTATCTCAAACATCGTATGAATTAAATAAACCAGACTTAGAATTCATACTTTTTGACTCCAGATATATGAAGTACCAAGAAAAGCAAAGCTATGTTCTAGAAATCAACAGTTTTCCCCTTTGGGGAGGGAAATAAAGATATTAAGAGAAAGCAGTCACAAGAGGACTTATGGGGTGCCGGTAATGTTTTGTGTTTTATCTTGGGTCATGGTCACATGCATGTAACCATGTTGTGGTGAGTAATCAAACTGAAAAATTATGATTTGTGCCCTTTTCTGTATCTGAAATGCATATGGAATGCATTTCAGTACTTTTCAACAACTTAGTGGTTGCTGAAAATGAAAGTGAGCAACCTCTAACTACATCTTTAAAGAAAAAAATGCAAGATATAACATTAAAATTCACCAACAAAGGGATATAACCAAAAAAGAATTTTTCATTTCAGATGTGGGAAAAGCATTTCAAAATTTTCACATAACTATGCTGACTTCCAAAGTGTGTATGTATGTGCACATGCATGCATACATTTTTAAAATTGTTAGCAGACACCTGTGAAGCCAAAATCTTATCTCACTCACTTGGCGACTTTTACATTTCTTCTTCTTTTAACCCTATTTCCTTATTAATTTGACGCTTTTGGTCCAAGGGATTGCCAATTGCCCCCCACTGGAAAGTGTTGGTCCAAGCAGGCTTCAGTCACTCATTTAAATATATCTATGTTGACAAAGTTCCTTATTGACTGGATTGAAGATTAAATCAAGAGCAGAGTAACTGTGCAATTGGTCACTGCCACAAATCTCATAGGGGAGGAAATGGACAAAGAAATTAAATGTGTTCAAAAAGGCCAACTGCATTTTGATATTGGCTAGTATAGATCAAAAGCAGATAATGTGAACCATCGCTGGCAAACCGTTTTCTCTCTGTGACATCAAGTGACAGGCAAGAGATTTCAGTGGCAAACAATAGCACTTAATTTAGATTAGAAAACAACTCTTATTTCGGGTGTGTAATATTAAAACCATTTTCCTTGCAGAAAAGGAATGCTCTCTAGACGAGCATTAGAAGTTGAATTTTGGTGAGTGTATATAGAAGAAAAAACAGTGTTTTGTTCAATCACTCTCTCTCACCCCATATTGAAATTAAAAAAAAAAAAACTAATATGTAAAATTAATGAAAGGTAAAAGGAAATTATTTGAAGTCAATCTTTATCCCATCCCACTTTATTTTCCACCATAGTTTGTTTTGCCAACATTAGTAATATTGACAATTCGAAGCAAATGACCCCAAAATAATAAATTCAGCACTTATTAAAAATGAGCATTGTATTCAGTGAGTCCAGCCATGGCTCACTTTGCAGATACAGACATAAATTACAAAATTTCCCACACATACAGACTGTTTGAATGGCAGCCTTGCATTTTAATGTGATTGAATCATTTTTTTAAACTTTACTATTTGCTGTTTTGTCCATCCCTCCTCCTGTTGTCTGGGAAGAAAAACCCTTCTCGTCTTATTATGAAACTGCTCCAATCTCTTTCCAAATACAGGATTTTTACCAACAGCTTCCAATCGAAACTGCTTTCCCTCTTGGAAAGAATCAAGGACAGGTAACCTAAACTGGCCTATTCGTAATACCAGTTGCATTAATCTTTAGGGATTATTTCAGACTAGACATGTGCCCAAGCTGGACTTGAGCCAGGCTGGAGGCCATTTTCCTGTCAAGTGATGTCTCTGAAGTGTGATCCAGGAGCTGTTGGTGGTCATCCTCCCCAATGTGTACACAGAGCTAGTCAGTCAGTTATAGGAAAGAATGAAAGTAGCATGCATTAAAAAAGCAAAGATTTAAGTTTGAGACAAATCATATCAGTTATACCACATGCCTGCATCCATTTGCTCCTAGTGACGTTGATTTCATGAGCCCCAAATCCCGTCTTTCACTTAAACTAATTGAGGTTGGATTGTTGTTGCTTGCAACAGGAAGAATTCTGATTAATACAGAAACTAGGATCTGGAAGCAGGAAATTTGTTTGGTCACGGGGCAACGAGAATTTGATCATCCCAGTAAAGAAGATGGCAATCCATGTTACGCGTTAAACAGTTTCTTAAATTATTATCTGGGATATTTTGAAATTACTCCTTACAGGGTTGGAGCTTTTGGAAACTCAACAGAAAAATGTCAGCATATTAAATGACATTGTGTAATTCCTATGGCCTTGGGCAAGTGCTACGTGAAACACAAGCTGCGTCCTAAACCAGCATATCTGACAGGACCCGGGAAGTAGCTAAACAGCTATCTCGCTTTTTCAAAAGAGGCTCATTCTTCCAGTTGCCAGCAATCCCAGACCTGAGGGAGTTAGGCCATCATGAGCTTGGCTGAACTAAAAAAGTCAATTACTCTCCCGCACGCTGAGGTTAGTGTATGCCTTAGAGAAGAGGCTGTCATCAGAGTCAGGAGTTATGGAAGCGGGATCCTCCAGGCCCTCCTTAGACCTGTTGCTAAACTGTAGGATTGATGGCGATAGAGCCGTCAACGCATTTGAAAGCACTTGGTAATCATGACGTGCTGTATATTTACAAGGCCTTGGAATTCAGTGTAGACACAACATTAATAATGTAAAAGCGGCCGCAGCAGCTGAGGTGTAGGCCGTCCTGGGAGCAACAGCTCCAGCAGCGATGGTCATAATAAAACAAGTGTATGTATCAGAGCTTGAGTGGCATCAGGAAAATCAGCCCACTCACGATTTATCTATCAATGACGATCAATACGACTTGAAATCATTATATTAAGTTAAATAAAATTCACATCTCTCAAGATAATCACTAAAAAATTAGTAGTCTGACTAGAAGCGGCTGCTGGGCTATAGGACTCCAGCTCTGTGCCTAAAATTCTCTTTGCTCTGGGGTCTACTAGCTGGTGATTGCTTCCACTACTACGCTGGCTTCAGGATAGAGAGGGGTGACTTTGTCTGCAATAATCCAACACACACATTATTATTTATTTGTCACTGTAAATCTAAGCAAATCTAGGTTATTCAAAAACACCTTAAACACGGAAGGGAATAAACCCAAGGAAGCACAAAACTAGATAATCTGAATTAAAAGGAAAACTTTTGTCTCAGAGCCTATAGACCTTTTATGTGAGCATTTCCCTCTGCTTCTGGCTTCAGGCCCCTTCTCTAAAGCCAGATCCTAGACCCTTTAAATCAAGGTCAAGAGATAACAACAGATCCCTCTCTCTCTCCAACCTCTCTATCTATGGTCAATTCTCTCCATGACCTAAGACCCCATTTCTTCTCTGAGCTATTGACACAAGCAGTGACCTCATAAGTAGATGAGATTTCCCTCCCACTAAGGTGTGCAGCCTTTGCTTTGTAATTTCTAACATTACAGCTATACTAAAAAGAACGTAACATTTTCAATACTCATTCAACAATGCAATTAGAGCAAAATACACACACCACTAAGAGTATGGCATCTTTTGAGTTAAATATTATGGGTTCCTTGCATTTTCCTATAGTTTTATTTTATAACGTAAATATTAAATACATCTTTTCCATACAGATGAGATTATTGATACTTTTTTCTTTCTTTCATTAAACAGACTTAAAGCTGCAAATCGCTAGAAGAAAGGATGTGCTACAATGAGGAAACACACAGAGGTAGGAGTTTTGGAGCATTACAGAAAACCTTACTAATTTCTTAACATTTACTGAGCTCAGAAAAGGGCAAAGGGAGACTTGTACCTTTCCAACATCACTTAACCTACTACCTCTGAAATCCATGCACACACAAAAAATTAGGCTCATCATTGTATTGGATACCTCTCAGTATAAAATGAAATAAATACCTTACAGGACAAAATGAAATGTGTCAGTGTTCAAGGTAGAAATAATGTCCAATTTTATAGGAAATTTATGGCATTTTTTAATCACCAAGGTACAAAATTGAATTTGTACTATCTAATGAGGCATTCTAGAACATAGAGCTTTTCCAATATTTATCAGAAAGAGGCAGACTTAACTTGGAACAGTACATTTTAATAGAAAATATGGAACACCCAGAGTAAATTTTCTCTGTCAGAAAAATCTGTAAGTGGTATGGTTGTTTCTTTAGTGAGCATTTTTTAAATTCCAATATTTGCCTAAGAAAAGTTATCCCCTAACACAAGTCTTAAATTTAGATAGTAACAAACAAGGTCATTTGCTCAATTAAAAAAATCACATGCAGTCTATTTTATAGCAAATTGTTGCTGAGACAATTATTACTAAGAATACCGACACTTAAAATTACATCCAAATGTTGACAGTGAATATCAATGTAAGGTCATTAACTCTTTTCCAATATAACAAACCTGATTCTTTATAGACGTGGAAGTTTTTAGATCAGTGGAAAGTCATGGAGACAGTAGAGATGAATAAGTCATAAAAAATGTAGTGGGGACAGGGGTATTTTATCTCCTTTTTCATCATAGATCAATAGGACATGAGTTACTCCTTGTCATTTTTATGTGCATATATAGTTTCTTTCCTTATATTACAAATGTGTAAATGTGTATATAGGAGAATAAAGACAAAATGGAATGTTTGAGAAATATTGTCAACAAATATTTAAAGAATTGATATAAACAAATGAGATAGTGGTTAAATTTCAATAATAGAACTCAAACTTATAAACTGTTTCATTAGATGGAGACCACTGCTATCTGGTTTTATTTCAAGAACATGAGGAAACAAGTTTGAATTCTAGATCAGAAAAAATAGTTTACATTACATGATAGCCATAACACTTGCAAAGGTAATAAGGAGGAATACAATATCACATTTCTCTGGATTTCTTTAGGGAGCTGAAAGAAAACTATTCCCAAGAGTTTGTGCTCATGAATTGGTACACTTCACTAGAAAGTTTTCCGTATCTAAGCATATCTTACTTATAACAAACTCATGATAATAGTATCTGGAAAAATATTTATTGCAGTCAACTACCTCCAAATGTCCCAAGTGAGATCACTCACTGGGAACTACATAGAAGAAAAACTGCATTCATTTTTAATACACACTCTAGAGAAGTGCCAATGCAAGTTTGAATGTCATCAAACTAGCTTGATTTATTTAGTGTGATTATCCAAGGTAAAACGGTCAGTATAGTACTAACGAGGACTAAGGTTTGTGTATGTGTGTTTTCTTGTTTCAGTGATGATGTAGATGAATTTCTGCTCATAGGTAGAGAGATAAACTAAGTAACTATTGGAAAACAGTCTGTGTCATATTCATGTGTTATTGTGTTTCACATTAAAATGAGATTATATATAAGAGCAGCCTCTGTAAAATGCAAGGTATCATATTATTATTACTGATGACTCAACAATTCGATCACAAACTATTTTAGTGAGTTCTGGTTATGTACCAGGCCTATAATGAGGTTCTATTCAGGGAGTATATCTTAGGAATCATGCACCTCCATAGATAACATAAGCATCATTTTTGGAGGTACTATTTCTGAGATTTTCCTTTGATAATACAGATTTTGTCTTGGAACACAAACTCTTTTTATGTACAAGTGTTATCTGTGACTTGCTTTTAAACTTTATCATTTTAGTGCACTCCTCCTTCTTTGAACAGCCAGCACCTTAATCAATTTCCCTGAACTTTCTCTGACTGAAGGATTGTGCTCTGTCTGAGGGTACAACAGCCAGAAGTGTCTGGGAATCAATGTCCTACCCTCCACCCCGATAAGAACTCGCAGTCACTGACTGACGGAGCTGGTATATAAACACTGCAGCTTCCTCACTCCTCAGGTAGAATAACTCTGAGGCACAGTTGATACACTGTATCCCAGAGATATACTTTAGTTAATTACTGTGGTAACTTGCCTGATATGTACTTTTAAATTTTTCTTTATTTATTGTGATAACTGTCCTATTTGTGTCTGTATTTTAGTTTTAATTATTAGCATTTGATGTGTTTATTCATATATGTGTGCATATGTTCAACTAAATCCATTACTTTTTACGTATAATTTAAATTAATATATGCAATATATTGATGAGAAGTGAATCCTTCACGCCTCACTAGACTGTCCGAAAAATGTATTTGCCCCTCTCTTGCTTAACGGTATTAATTTTGAGATATTCTTCCTGATCTGGTACTTCTGAATCCAAAGCTAACACATATGTAAAAAGAATCTTCATTGAGTTGAGAAGTTGATTACTAAGATTTCAGATACTTGTGAACATGAAACAAAATAAACATGCAAGAGATTTGTTTAAAAAAAATTATCTGTGACAAAATCAAATCAGATCTATTAAGTCCTAATATCCAAAATGATCTGAATGAGTTTGGCTAAATCTCTAAGACATTACCAAAATTGTTACTTTGTTTCATGGACTCAGTCAAGAAGTTGTAAAATGGTGTCTTTTGTTGTTTCTTTACCATTAAGACTATTTAAAATACTACTTTCAGGAGAGGTGAGTACAGGTCAAATGTGAGTTCCCTATTCTGATGTGACCGACCAGATAACAGATCACGACATTCTAATTTCCAATGGTTTTTCCTGACTTTAATAAGCCAGTTTGAAAATCTAGACAGCAGGACATCTTGGGGTAAAGAATAAAGCTACTGACAATCCCATTAAACTTGTCGATTGCTCTTGCATTTTGTTTGCAGAATTCAATTTCAATAAAATTGATTCTCTCTTTTTAACAAAGGACTTTCCAGACTTTGATGTAATGTGCTTACAGTAAACCTCAGAAATTTCAATTATTGAGAGGGTAAAGGAACAGAAATCTCTAAATTTTAATAAAAACCTAAGCTATTGGCAAACACCAAATGGGATAGATAGGAAAAGGAAATATATCTGAGGAGTTTGCTGCTCTTAAAAACATTCATCTAAGTAAATCAATAATTTTGCATGTAAGATACTGAATAAAGACACCAATTCCCTTGGTAGCCTTTATAGGGAAGGTCTGAGGTCAACTGAAAGGCCTCAAATCACTGTTTACCATTCATACACAGTGCTTTTCTATACGCACTCAAGACATTTCTCATAATGTTGATTTATAGGTGCATTTAAAAAGGGCAATTGAAAAGAGTGCACTTGGGAGTGAGTGTCTGCTGTGGGAGGAACAATCAAAGAAGGAGGTTTCAGCTAAGCTTCCTAGTGTCAGAAAATGTAGTTATATCAATTTGAGTATTTGGAGACATAGATTTCAATCTCGGAACTGCTGTGTTTAAGGCTTTTTTTCTCTCTCAGTTCTATTTCTTTCATACTTTAAACAGTATTTCTAAGATGAATAGCTTTTAATATGTAACCACTTTAGTGTGAGTAGTGAACAGAACAATGGAAATGACTTATTTCGTTGGAATTGCTCCTGTTATTGCTATACTCTTAAATTGAAAGGTAAAGAACTTAAGCTCCAGTGAGGAAAAAAAAAAGACATATAATCTTTTTGGTTAAATGCTAACATCAACAGGTCAACTTTTTTTGCAGTAAATTACAGGGTTTTTCCTAAGATCACTTCAAAAAAATTGGCTTTCCAAAGAATAATTACTAAATTTAAAGAAAACACTCAGCAGATTGAGACTCCCAATGTCATGATACTCTTATGTGTCAGTGTTTACACATATGTATATTATATGTGAAAGATTACATATGTGGATATTATTTTTGAAAGATTATTTGAGTGACTAAGGAAAGTAAAAATCTCAACATAAATACCTCTGTCTTCTTTGCAAATTTATTATTCAGACCATCTCCCTTTGTTCTGTGATAGCTAGGAAAGGGGATCTTCTGAAACTGAATGATCTCTCAAGAGTAGGGACCATGATACATACTTCATTTGTAGTTACAGCTCTCAAATAATTCTTTATTTGCACAACTAACTATTTGCCAAAGGAACTGATTACTGAAAAGCTGAGGATAGATATGTATATTTTTTTCTTTTTCCTTTCCACAGTGAGAAGTGGACAGTCTGTGAAAATATTGTCTAAAAAGTCTAATCCAAAGTCATTATTCTCCATTGAGACATCTTTGATATAAGAACTGGGGATCCAGACTAACTCTATCATCAGTTTTGAAGTTCTAAGATGTGAAAATCTCACAATTACTTTTGATTTGATTAACTCCTTTCTTTATTTGGCCCATCATAAATCAATATTCACATGATGCTTCTATTTTCTTCGTGGTGCTCCTCCAAGCGTTTTGTCAAGCTAGTTATTTTTGGCAGCCCTATGTGGTCTTTAAGTTTCTTTCATATTAATGTAATCATTATATAGTAGTATATATAGTATATAGTAGAGACTTATTTCTGAAGTATTAACATATATTGAATAAATATTTAATTAGTTTGAGTAGATATTCCAAGAACTTCAAATAAAGGATGTCTTTCTGGAATTTACAAGTAATTTCCATTTTACTGAAAAAGATCTTTTAGTTCTTTTATTTAATGTCATATTAATCTTTACAGTCTCTTTTATTCACCCAGTTGAAGCAATATGATATGATTAACATTATTTCTGGTAGCTTAAGGAGATAAAATTAGCACAGTTAAAGTATCATCTGTTTTTTTCTAGAAATCACCTAACAAAATAAAATGGCTAGAAACAGCAAAATTTGAGGCATAATAAAAGGGAGTGGTTTAAAAGTCTTGTGCAAGGCTGAATGGGAACCAGAAAACCTAGATTGGGATGAATATTTAGAGTATTGTGGGTTTACCTACCAAGGTAGTACAGGTTTCATAATAAAGGACATAATGCTATCTCTTTTTTCATTTTATATTGTCCATGAGAGCAGAGACCATATTGTCTATGTTCTACGAGGGTTACTGCATTAAAATTACTCTGGTAACAATCAACACTAATTTTAAAAGAGATTTAGAGTCTCACTCTACTTAAGCTCACACAATCTTGCAGAGACGAATGATACTGTAAGAAAACCAACACCGTGATACCAGACCCAAAGAGCTTAAGATAAAGCACAATAAGAATTAGGATTAATATAAGAAAACACATTTCAAGAGGAAAATAATTCGTCAGATGTAATTAGTTTGTTACAGCTGCCATTACCAAGTAGCAAAGGCTGCGGGGCTTCAACAACAGAAATTTATGTCCTCAGCGTTCTGGAGGCTAGAAGTCCAAGACCAAGGTGTTGACAGAGTTGGCTTCTTCTGAGGACCTGGCCATTCTCCCTGGCTTATAGATGGCTGTCTTTTTCTAATGAATTTAGATATTCTTCCCCGTGTGTGTGTCTGTGCTGTGATCTCCCCTTCTTATAAAGACATCAGTTATATCAGATGAAGGCCCACCCTAATGACCTCACTTAACCTTACTTACCTCCTTAAAGACCCTGGCTCCAAAAACAGTCACATTTTGAGGTGCTGGGGGTTAGGACTTCAACATATGAATTTAGGGAGGACCCAATTCAGCCCATAATAGCACAGAATGATCATGCACATTCAGGAGTTGAGAGACCATGTTTATCTTCACAATATCATACAAAAAACATAAACATATTAAAGTAATTTATGCCTAGGCACTGGGTACTCTGTGAGATAAAGCCAGGCCCTTTGGGTATCTGAGTCATTTGCTGATTTGAATTCCTCTTCTAGTTTAAAAGTCTTCTTCTAAGATGCCCAAATGATGAGCGTGTGACAGCCTCCTTTGCCTCATTTTTCTAATGTTCTTACACAGCTAGTGCTTTGCACGTTCACCTGGGAGAACAACATGGTAAATCTGATAATATGCTCTAAGTTCCAGGACAACCGGGACTTTCCTATGTACTTGCTTATCGTTTAATACTCACCATTATTTTTCAGTTCAAGGAAAGCATATCATGGTGGTAATCAAAGAGGAATGTTAAGGAGACACTTGCCCCTTATTCAGTGTCTGTCGGGTGTGAGACACTTTCACTAGATATCCCTCAACATGTCCCAGAACTTTTCTCTCAGCCATCACCAAAAGACATTCACAGGCTGACGCTTAGCAACCAATGCATAAGCTCTTCAGTTAGGTCATCTGATCAAGGAAAGGAAGCTCTTGAGGGCACATGTTGCTTGTAGATCTAAAGGCAAACTGAATCTGACAATGGTTCCTATAAAATACAGACTCTCTAGGAGCTAACGCAAATTTCAGTGAAGTGGAAAAAATCAAGATGACTTTCAAGATGACTAAATTACTCTGAAATGATTTATGTAACACAAAAAGTAAACTTATAAGACCATGTTTATTTCTAAGGAGGAAGATGGCATATTAATGCCTGGAAGTGACAGGTGAATTTGGAATGTTTTCCAACTTTTTTACTCGATCTTTTAAAATTCATATCAAGTTATCTTCTTTTACATTTGCATTTTATTCACTTTACAAGATTTATTTTTTATAATCATCTTCATGAAAAACCTCTGTTCTAGGTATTGTGGCAATATGAATATGTGTAGCACTCTGTTTGCTAAATGGTGATTATGAACAATGACTGGAAATATATATGTATATATAAAATTAGAATATAGGGAAATGAGGAATTAGGGGCAGGAAGGAACTGTGTGTAGTGTGCAATATAGCCACTCCAAATCCATAACTGGCAGTTTACTGTGCCCTCACAGATTATTTATAACTACTTATGACATGGCTGATGGTAGAAATGGGTGCCAGAGCAGTATGCATGCAGGAGCAACTAAATTTATTTTTTACCATGTACTATAGATCAATTTATTTAGCGGAAAAAATGGCATACTATTTATACTTTCACTTTATTGGGATCTGTGCTATAGTTTTATTATGTGGAAAATCTCACT
Source organism: Equus przewalskii (assembly GCF_037783145.1). NCBI lineage: Eukaryota > Metazoa > Chordata > Mammalia > Perissodactyla > Equidae > Equus > Equus przewalskii. The sequence goes on from NC_091838.1 coordinate 5,364,081, forward strand.
ATTTATTGAAACGGTAATAACCTCTGCCAATAGGATTCAAGAATTGCATTGACTATGTGATATCCACAGATAACCCCCAAATTTTACAGTAATGAAGTTTCAATCTTCCCTTTGACCAATCTCATATTATTTAGAAATAAGAAAATTCCCTAGACTGATTGATTTTAATTTCAGTTTTGATGTTTCATCTAATCTACTGAGGAACAAACTGAATAAGTTTATGAAAAAAGAGAAGGAAACAAAGATTTAATTAACACGTTCCTCCTGATCTTACATGCGTTGTCTTTGAAGAGGTCTGGTGGTACCACAACCTGTTGTAAGAGAAGAAAACTTACAATATAAAGATAATGTAAATAAGATGAGGGAATTTCTAAATTAAAAACCACTGTGTGCGATTTGTATTAAAGTGAGTTAGATTTTTATAGTGCATCAAAATGAATATGCTCCTTTTAACTCATGCGACAAAGGGATTTATGGAAAATGTTTGATGAATTTAATCCAAATGAACAAGGAACCATATTTCTTTTCAAACGATAGTGTATTCTGAATGTGTTATAAGAATTATTATAATTACATATATATAATTATATGCATATAATTTTGATTACTTATATATTTATACTGTATGAATATTAAATTTCATTGTGTTTTGAAAGCTAAATATGCATAATTGATGGTATTGATGCCCATAGCGATATTAAGAAGGTAGGTTAAAAAGTGGATGAATAAATGAATATAATTTTATTTAGCGTTATATGTAAATAAATTAGCATATATAGCAAGTGGATGCTGAAAGGAAATAATCTTCACTTTCCCTATTATCCTAAGAATATTTCTGAGATTAGGCAAAATCACATGGACTGTTTAAATGATAAAATGAAAGAAATTGTTCAAAGAGTTTATATGGCTAGGTTTTTAGACAGGTTACACAGTTTTATGATCAATAAAACCTATAGTTAGACATAATGAAAGAAAAGCAAAGGCTATGAAATATTATGCTTTGATTTTTTTTTTTTTTTGAGGAAGACTAGCCCTGAGCTAACATCTGCTGCCAATCCTCCTCTTTTTGCGGAGGAAGACTGGCCCTGAGCTAATATCCATGCCCATCTTCCTCTATTTTTATGTGGGACACCTGCCACAGGATGGCTTGACAAGCGATGCGTAGGTCTGCACCCAGATCCGAACCAGTGAACCCCAGCTCTGGAAGCAGAACATACACACTTAACTGCTGCACCACAGGGCAGGCCCCTGGTTGGATATTTTATTAGTGTTAGGTCGGGAGAGAATTTTATTTCACTCCCATATTGTCATATTCAGTTAAATTGCTTCCTTACAAGCAAATAGGTTCATAAAATTCTGTTTCTTTTTATGGACAACTAACGATGAATTCTGAAATTATGAAGCTATAGTGTTCCTATCAAACTTACAAAAATGAATTTAATTTTCTTCATGGCAATTTGATATGATGGGACTTGAAGAATATACGATTTATAAAGATACTCAGATGATGGGTAGTAATAGGAACAGTAGTGAGGGCATATACAAAAACACCTAAAGTTGAACTGTATTTAAATTCATCATGTTTCATAACCGCTCACACATACACAGCTATATCTTCTTTTCCAGATTTGACTTACTCTTATGTGAAGTAGACATAGCAACAAGCTCTGGAGCTAGGATATTCCCATCATGTTTAAAACAATTACTCTATTCAGTTTTGTATTTTATGAGCTCTGTTTAGTTTATGAAACACAAACAAGGAATCAATACAATGTGCCTCACAATTTAAAAATCACACGTGCATTCAGTGACACAATGAATGTGAAGTAAGAAACTATAGAATATCTCCACAGCAATGAATGCCTTATAAGAGACGAAGATAACTAAATACAAAGGTCTCTATGTACTTTCTACACAGTAGTAACATCAGTCGACAATCTTATACTTGCCAGGTCTTTTTTTTTTTCATTTTTGTTTTAAGTTCTAAGAGATAAATAAATTGGCCTGTACAGTGATTTACTATCTATGCATGTATGAATACATCCATAGCCAACAAATATTTGCTGAATGCTTTTATAAACCAGTTTCCAACACAGATTCTAATAAGTTAAAATACTCAGCCTCCTAAAATGTAGCATAAAACATAGGGAAAAAATATTCCTGTAATTAAGTAACCCATGTAGTACAAAGGCTATCCAGGGATATTCTTCTGTATTTTCCACACGGAAGGTCTACAGATTTTAAGTCAGAATTTTATCTAATCCTTCTTTATGCAAAAGTACAATTCAAGAAATAAGGTTATCCTCTTTTTCTAAGTCAAAATCAAAAGATAAGGGGAAAATTATAAAGATAGAGTGTTACTAGAGAAGACAGACGGTTGAGAAAAGCAATAGCCTAATATTGAAAATGTCAAAAAATTTAAAAACAATTGCAGCAGTAACAAAGCAAAGCAAGCTTAGATTGTTTCAGGTAGTTTTCAGTAACATATGTTTATGACAATGAGTCCAAGGAATCACAGAAAAGCAAAATAATAATAAACATATTCAAGATAATGACCGATCAGAAGAATTTCAGCTATCCAAAACCCTGTAACATAGAAGACCTCATTCCAAGATGCCACTAAAAGAGGTATGATTGTATCTTTATAAATATAACTTTTTTCACCATTTAATTCAATTAGAGATATAGTTCTACAGAGTTGAAAAAGACCTTAGAAACATGCTGATCCAACACCCATATTATACACACAGGCAAAATTGGGTGATTTGCTGCAAGTCATGAAGACAATACAGGGACTTGAAACCAAAGGGTGCTACTCTGATTCTCCATTGTCTGTCACAGCTTTTGCTGTCCAAGACCACTGCCATCCTTCTGAAGCTTTTAGAATTGTAACTTCATAAATGTACATTAAGTACTTACAGATCTTGAATTTAAATTCATAGATAGCCCTCAAATATAGTAATGAAGGGGTGAAATTCAATTTAACTATCAAAAAAGCATGAGACAGGGTGCCTTTAATGTCTGAACTCCAATGGTTCAGGACCATCTCTGTGACCTCGGGTGAGTTTGAAACTTGCCTTTGCTTCAGTTTCCTCATCCATGGCTTGTGTATTATAATGTCATCCTCACCTGGTTGTTGGACTGTACAAAGAGAAATTATAGTGGTTCATTCAAAAAAGCTATAGACTTTGTACCTTGCAGAATATAACGGGGAAGAGACCATGTGTGTCTCTTTCATTGCCTTAAACTATGTACTGGTGTTCGTAGGTAATCCAACATTTGCTGAATGAATGAATAGATGAATAAAAACTTGGCACCCATGGGGCAGAGATGCAGGAATGCAAGAGAAAGAGACAGTCCCTGCTTCCATGGAAATTACAGCTCAGAATGTGTTAACAAAATGAGAAAGTAAATTTAAGAAAACTGAGACACAAACTGGAAATAAGCATGTGCCTGCCCTACAGAGCTCATAGCACAGCATGTTATTTCTGATAATTTTCTTCTAAAATAAAACATACTTCCATCAACCATCTCAGCAGCAGTTGAAACAAGGACTTTCTAATTCCACGTAAAAGAAACTATGTTGCTAGTGTCCTGTGAAATTCAAAGAGGAAATATTATCAATAAAAGGCTGGGAGTAGATGATGCAAGAAACTGTAATGATTTATTTGATTCAATCTGAAAAATCTGCCAAATTAGGGGTTTTATACATATACATACATATAATGATATATATATATTATTTTGCTTTTAACCATAGAAAGAGATTGTGTATATACAATGTGAGTTACCTTTTTAATTGTGCTAACTCTTACTATGGATATGGACAATAAAATAGAAGCTAATTTCCCTTATGTAAATTATAAATGTGTGCATGTGTGTGTAAAAGCATTGATTATTCTGTCAGTGTTTCTTTTTCTTTTTTCTTTTTAATGTTATGATCGAAAACGTTTTTAAATTTCCTTGGTTGAATTATATTACCAAGGGCTAAATATTCTTGATTCACGATATGAAAGGCAGAGAATAATAGTGATCATAATAAAATGAAACACGCCCTTTATATGGGAATATATTTTCAAAGCAATGGAGATTAAAACATAAAATTCCCATTAACATTAATGGAAATGTCACATTTACTGCCTAGAAGTCTAGACTATAATTAATGTTGATCTTTTTTATTATCAAAGATGATTATCTAAACAATTATTGCTTTTCTGACTTAAATATTTTTTCATCAGAAAATATTTACACACTATCATTTGCAGAATACTATTGTTTGACCTCCTAAAATATACATGTTCCCACTGGCAAGATTTATTAAAGTGTAAGTGAAAACTCTGTAACAGATCATGTTAACGCTGCGTGGAACCCACTGATGGTCTGCAGCAGTAGGACCGCTGGACACGAATCTGCTCATTCTTTCTCTGGTAAGAAAGCCCTGGACAAATTTGCCTTTTATCTTTCTCAAGTGTTTGTGTATGACTGTTCTTCCAAAGGTTTTTTAGGAAATAATGGAATTCCCTACTGAAACCTCAGCGAGTCCAATAGAGGCGTAAAAAAGAGATCACACATGCAGACTTAGTCTTTTTGTTTACATATTCAAATGTCTAATAATATATGCCAATCTGAAATGCTCCCACTCTTTTCATCAGTTGAAAGCACTGAAAAGTGGCAGCTGGTAAATACATTTAGGATCTGAAGAATTCCACTTCTTACTTAAATCTTATCTCACAAAATTATACAAAACGCCCACTATACACTTCCATGTGTTTATTAATACAGTTGTCTTTTTCTTTTTCCTTTTTTGGACAGAACTTCCAATTTAAAAATGTTTTTCATAGAAAACTTTATAAATGGAATAAAAAATAGAGTGGAATTTCATTTTTTAAGATAAGACCAAAATGGATTGGGATCAAGTATTAGCTTGTAAGTGTTCAATAAAGTGAATAGATAAGCGAACTCTAGAAACAGTAAACTTCGGGTACAATGAGGATACAGCTTTGCATTGGCATTTTGAGTTTTCTTTGCTACATAGCAACTTGGTAGTATTCTTTGGGGAAATTGGTTTTGTAACAATTTATTTCTGGTTGTTTTCCCTCATAAGCTTATTGAGCTTCACACTGACTTCAGTGTAAAATATCTAAAACCTAACCGAAATTAGAATTAGCCTATTGTTTCAGGGTTCAGAGAGAAAGAAAAATAACAGATATTATACTACTGGAGATTCAAAAAAGAAGAAGAAATTTAAGAGGCTGGCCTGGTGGTGTAGTGGTTAAGTTGGTGTGCTCTGCTTTGGTGGCCCAGGGTTCACAGGTTCAGAACCTCAGCGTGGACCTACACACTGCTCATCACTCATCAAGCCATGCTGTGGCAGCGTCCCACACATAAAATAGAGGAAGATGGGCACAGATGTTAGCTCAGGGCCAATCTTCCTCAAGCAAAAAGAGGAGGATTGGTAACAAATGTTAGCTCAAGGTCAATCTTTCTCACCAAAAAAAAAGAAGTTGTTTAATGCAATGCTCTGAATCTCCCAGTTTATCTTATGATACTCAATAACTCAACAGGTATCTATTAACAACCAATTATAAGGCAGAACATTGGGGGATTTCCCCTCACACTTCTGTGTAATTAAGGACAATTTAGTAAAACCCACTAAATCTATCTTACTTATTCCACTAAACTGGAAACTTCTTGAATTATGTCTATCTTAATAACTAATGTATGTGCATATCTAGCCAACTATATTACATATTTTCTATTCAACCAAAGGCTATACCTTCATTTAGAATATTTTCCTAGAGAATACTAGATTCTTTGAATTGTAATTATCTTGAGGTTACATGATTCAATTCTCTTAACTACGGCAGTAATTTACTCTATGCTACATCTATATTTTCTTCCTACAGTAACATAGAACTGATTACCTTACAAAGTTACCAATTCAGTTACAGTAATAACATTTAGCAGTTCTCTGTGTTGTGTTTTTACAAATGTTTTATAAACATCTTCTCATTTAACCAAATGCCAATTCTCTGATTTGGTGCTATTGTTATTGCCAATTTTATATACAGGAAGGTGTGAAAAAACTTGCCTGTTCCACAGCTAGTAAATCAGCATGTGTGGATTCAAACCAAGGTAGTATATTTCCAGAAACCACGTCTTGTGCCACTGAGCCAATATGTAGCATCAATTATTAAAGAAGTCTTTATATTTACCTTTAGTAAGGAGCTTAACCTGACTTGCCATTTTGGAGCTACATGTAACAATTTATTCCTTTTTCCATAACACAGACCTTCAGTGTTATGGCATCAAGTGTCCTCTTTCTACGTCTTCTATCACCAAGTTAAACATCTAGCATGCCTTAAACGACATGGTTTTCAGACCCTTCTCTATAACATTCATACCCCGCCCCCCACCAACACACACACACTCTTGTGCCCTATTTTATTGCCTCACTTCAAATGTGATATACTAAGGGCCAAATCAATTATCTGATTTGACAAAATACAGGCATTGTAACCAATATAATTATGGTTTTTCAAAAGCATACTAGACTTAGGATAGTTTTGTAAGAAGCACAAATTAGGAGAATAATAAGGTTGATAAAAATGATCATATATCAGGCAGAGAAGGAGAGTTGCTAGCCTAGAGTTATTTATTTCATACCCTCTGGTAGACTAGAAATTTACCTCAAAAACTAGATGAAATTGTACATTTTAAGGATTCAATATTCTTAATTTATTCTTTTCTGGCTTTTAAAAATCCATATTAATGACATTTCCAAAAAATAAATATTAATATTAAAACAATTTGAATAATTGAAATTTTATTCTATGGAATTTATGATTTTCAATTACACCTTATTAAATTACACAATTAAAAATATATTGTATTTGATCTGTCCTTAGGAGAGTTTTCCAAGCATACTCCATTTCCATTTTGGTAGAAGAAAGGGAAAATGAGGCTAAAGATTTAAATCAACGTGTAATTTTTTAGCTTGTGTCTGTATCAACTTTTGTAAGATACTCACTGCCGCTATATGAGCCCTTGAACTCTGTATTTCCTGATCTCTGCTTTATAGTCACATATCATATCTCTGTCTCCTAACACTCCAAGAAATAGCTTTTTTGTTTGTTTGCTTGGTTGGTGATTTTGTTTTGTTTTGCTTTATTTTGTTCTCGGAAAAATGCAAGGGAATGTCTTAATGTGCCTGATAGTTTTATCATATGTAAAGTGTTGAAAATAGTAATATATTGAATACCAAATATATAGGACAACTAATGGGACAAATATTAAATCTGCAGAATCCATTTCCAAAAGCATTACAAAGTTCCTGTTATAAGACAGTTTATGCCGGTAAATTCATGGAAGCTAGGAACAGAAGTGGGGGAGGGAGTGGATAAAGCAGGTTACTTTCCTCCCTGGAAGCCAGAGTTTCTGTGCAATCTACTCTTGTCACGTATTCCAGATGGGAGCTTTATTACTAATCCCTGAGCAAATGTTGCTTTGCTCCAATATTGAAATCTATCTCCTAGCAGAAATACCATATTGTTACAGTCCTCTCTGTATTAATACACCTTAAATCTTTGTTTCAGGGATAAGCATTCAAGAAGAAAGTCTCTTTTATTGTCGATATCTTGTGATGCTGTTCTCTCTCATTTCACTCGTTCCACTCATGTTACTATCCTATAGCATCTTTTCAGTATTTCTAACATGGCGTATAGTCAAACAGCTTCTCAGGAGATCTACACTTTACTACTTCCTGTCTATCTAGTCTTCATTCATTTCATAAATATCCAAGTGCCTATAATATGCCAGCAGTATACAAAATGATGAGTGAAAAATGATGCATAGAATAGAGATCCCTTTCATCATGAAACTTAGTCTTGTAGAGAAGATATAAAACAAACAGGTAAGTTTAACCTAGTGCTACAGTAGACATAAAATTGAGTCCCATGGAAAGATATTAGAAGGACACAATCAACCTCTGGGGAAGCTCAGAGGACAGGCCTCCTGGAAAAAAGCCTATGAACATGCCGCTAAGTAAGAAGGAAGGTGGACACGCCCAGTGAATCGCAGATAACACTTTACTGATGGAAGTGTGTTCAATGAAAGTTGAGACCGAAGAAGAAAGCTAAAGATCAAACAATAGGTATATTTTATCTCTTTTAAGGATTCCAGACTTTGCCTTGAAAGTAATGGGGAATCAGTGTAAGTTTTGTGGGTTTTTCTGTAAGTTAATTAACTACTATGTTCTTATACTGGCTTCCAGCATTAGCCTGGCTCAATATTTAGTCAGTCAGGCTTTCCTTGCAAACAGGTGCCATGGGGAGGAGCTAGAAGAATGCAGATTCACCTACAATTGTTTTCTGCTGTTCCCCACCACCCATGACCCATCTGTGTAGTTTCTGAACAGTCAGCAATTCCGAGTTTTAAATAGTTGGTAAATTTTCAGTTTCTATGCACTTTATCATCCACTTCTGATTTTTTAATTAAAGCGCTTTAATTTTTTCCTCTGTCACTGCTGCAACAGCCTCTGCCCTCCGACCTCACAGTCTGATAGGGGTGACAAGAAGGTCACGATGCAGCTTTGAGACCCACCAGGTCCTTGGCTGCCTTGTTCACAGCTGTCACCACGGCCAGAGCAAATAGTAGAGGCGAAGAAACACATCCTGGATGAAGGCATGCTTGCAAGGCTAAATGAATGAATGGATCAATCAATCAAACAGGAAAATTGGATTCATACCCAGGCTTGTCCATATTCTTGCTGTGTGATCTTGGACCAGGAAAAGTACCTTTCAGAAAATAGTCAACTTCGGAACTTCAGCTGCTACTTCTATGAAATAGCCACCATAATCCTAATACCATCCTACCTCGCTGGGTTGTAAAGCTCAAAATAAAAATAAAAAACGGAAAGAAAAAAAGGGGGCCCCACATATCCTGGTACCCCCTCCCCAAGATGACTAAGTACATAGGAATTTTGGTTTCATGCCTGAAGCGCTCAGACACTTCAGAAGGTGTCACAACCGACATCACCTGGAGGGCCGCAGCGGCCCCGCCTCAGCTCTCAGTGATCCTCACCGCATCCAGGCGCCCTACCAGAAGATGCACCAGTTCTCTTGGGTGGCATTCCGTTTCTCTCTTCTCTCCAGCTGACTAAACATGTTTTCTGAACCAGGTAATTTTTCCAACTACTAATAGAGTAAAGGCAGTTTTCTTAAGAGCCAAAAAAAAAAAAAAAAAAAAAAAAAAATGGTAGCAAATGTCGACATCAGATGCTTTGGCGGAAGGGTCTCAGCGACACGATGGAGGCTGGGCGCCCTGGAGGAGAGAGAAAGGACAGCAGCTGTGTGTCCTCAGGTGGAACTTGAGCCTCAGAGCAGACAGAAAAGCATGAAAGGAAGAGAAACCCAGATGCCAGAAAAGGCACAGAGCTGGAGAAAGGCCGGTTCCCTTGGAGGACCGATATGGACCACCTAAGTGGGTGCTGACCCAGGTATCCGGCGCCCCAGGACCTCTGCCCTCCCAGTGCCAGGCCCCTGGGTCCACCTCCCCAGCGCCCTCCTACTAGAAGGCTACCCTGTTTCCTTGCACCTGAGGAGTGATGCTCCGCCCTTGTCTGAGATCTCTTGATTTCTCTGGGACAAATACTCAGTATTGCCTGTCTTTCAGTCCTCCTCTCCAGTCCCTATGGGTCCACATAAAAAAAAAGAAAAGAAAAATTGGGGGACAAGTCTCGGGGCGTATCTACTTTGGTGGTAATAAACTACATATAACAAGAGTTTGAAATATGTTAAACACTAAACATCCTGGCTATCAAAACCAATGAGCATGACTTTCCCGGTAGCAAGTGCCATGCAATTATTTCCTGAATTCGTCAAGAGGTGGTAGTTTCTAACCTCTGTCTGTAGTAGTATAACAATTTCACATGACCTATGTTAACAGACTCTTCATAAATATTAGCTGCACACTGCCACTGCAATTATGGGAGGTTTAACCCTGATTAGTAGGCAAGGACCTACCACTTTCTTTTTTCTTTCCATGGCTACTTGAGTAGAATGCGTTGTAGATTTGGCCACTTTCACCGAAATGGTTTCCAATTTTCTTTCTAAATGCTCTTGGGTCTTACTCTTTCTTTCTTATTCTTCATTTTTAAGGAAAATATCACTTTTATAAACTTGAAGTTTAAAATGCTGGTAAATTTTAAAGAAAGACATTGCATGCAAATAGTAATAGTAGTTTCTTCTGTTTCTTTGCCGCCAATAAATACTTTAATGACTTTAATGACAAAGGAACTCTGTAACATACCCAGCTGTAACTGCACTGTCCTATGCCTTCTACTTCAGCTCAAGTGTGGGGCTAACCAACTACATTTAACCCACATTCGAAGAGGACTGCTTTGAATGTCATCCATCAGAATCCATCTCAATGTCAACACTTCCTCTCAAGAGAAAGTAACATGTTAACACAAACGTAAGTAATTTTGAACCACCCTATCTTTCTTCCATTGGGAGGTCTCTGGGAGACCAAAGGTTCAGCAAACACAGCTTTGTCAAAATAGAATAGAACACAGAAAAAGGGAAAAGACAAGAGTTGAAAGGTTGGCAGGGCTTGGCTCACATAATAAAATTTTTTTTCACAATTCTCCAACAGCTTTATTTATTTATTTTTTTTTTTTGGAAAGATGTGGATTTGGAGAAGAAAAAACATGAGGCAGAGAAGTATGAAATAGAAAATAAATACAAATACCACAAATTAGTATAGAACACGCCCTGTACAAATCAACACAATAACATTTCAAAGACTGAGGTGTTCACTTGGGTGAGGCTGAAGATCTCAGTCTCCGGTATTTTGAAATTAGGCTGAAGTCCTCGTTTTTGGATGGATCACTAGGTATGTGGCACAGTCCATGCATTAAACAGATTCAAACAACAGAATGGCCACTTGATCCAGATAGAAGTAAATGAAGTGCTTGGTTTCATGTGTGATGTAACTACCAAAGTTCCTCCCCACAATGTGGTTCCAAGTGGCACTGATTAAATTAAAAGACCAGATTAAAACTATAAGATTTTCAGGGCTGGCCCCGTGGCCGAGTGGTTGGGTTCGCACGCTCTGCTGCAGGTGGCCCAGTGTTTCGTTGGTTCGAATCCTGGGCGCAGACATGGCGTGGCTCGTCGGGCCACGCTGAGGCGGCGTCCCACATGCCACAACTAGAAGGACCCACAACGAAGAATATACAACTATGTACCGGGGGGCTTTGGGGAGAAAAAGGAAAAAAAAATAAAATCTTTAAAAAAAAAAAACTATAAGATTTTAAGCCATAAAGCAAAGCTGAATTTTGAAAAATTGTCTTGGTTGAGATCAGAAGGGGCAATAACATGTGCAGAAAGGATAGATGACTATTGCAATAATCCAGTCAAGTGATACTAGAAACTGACCTGAAGAAGTGGTATTTCACTGATGTTAGTGACCAAGCTCTACAATTTGTCACTTTTTCTATATCGATAACAGGGACTCAATCTTACTCATTGACTTAATAGTTGAAGAAATATTTATCAAGGTATTGTTTTTCTTGGCAAGATGTGCAATCATATCTAATTATTTCCTGAATGTATAGCGTTTAACGGTGGGAAAATCCAGTGACTTATTTCAAAAATTAACAGAGGCAGATGCAACAGCTCTGGTTGAAGGAGAGAGGAAATATCTGCCCTGGCTGAGCTCTAGAAACTCACCGCCAGCAAGGGATACACGTGCCACAAAGTGTCGCTTTAGCTTGTGCTTTTTGAGAGTAGAATTACCCAAGATATTTTAGGCACAGAGTCTATTTCCAACCTATAATATTGTTTGATAAGAGGGATATTATGCCAGGGCCCCATGTATATTCATAACATGTTTGATATTTGGGATGACATACTCTCCCAGCATGAGAGACATTATTTTTCTTTCACAGAAATTGATAGTGTCTAACAGCATCGTTTTCCAATAGCTCCACGTATTTCCCCACTATAGCTGGTAGCAAACAGTGATGCATATGCTTCCAGATTCTTGATGTTAATTAAGTCATATGAAGGCCCAGCATGAACTTACATTGGAGAAACGATGTCCCTATCTGTGCATAATTCATTTTATAAAATATATAGATGAATGCATATTATTATTTCTTTTTTTCTCTTCCGTCCTTTAAGATTTCTTGTTTATCTTTGTGTGCTTGGTTGTGCTTTTCTTTTTAATTGTCGTGACTGGGCTTCCACACACATCATGGATCTGTCATTCATTATCTTTCATAAGTTTTAGCAAATTCTTAGCTATTGTCTCATCACATATTTTCTGGGCCCTGTTCTCTCTCTCTACTTCTTCTGGGACTCCAATCAAACACACATTACACTTTTAATAGCATCCCATGGTTCTTGGGTTAACTTTTCCTACCTTTCCACTATTTACTCCTCTTTTTTCTTATTAGCATTGCCATGTTTATAGTTCAGTTTTGGACTAGTTTCATGAAAAAAGGAAGTTGTAATATTTTTTCTTCTTTTCTCTGAAATGATAATGTCACAATCATGGTTTTCTTTCTAAGAGAAGTTATCCAACATATTATTTTCCATGATTTTCTTTTTCAATCACTTTCAAATTGATTGCTTTTTCACGTTTCAGATCTATCTTTTCTATAAAGCAGGGCTGACATCTACTTTTGAATCCACTTGCAATATATTTTATTTGGATTTATCCTACTTAGTTTTGTGATTATAATATATATTCTTGGGATAATGTGTTTATGGAATTAAAAAATAAGAATCAATACTCAAAGGTAAAACGCTGAATAAAGTTCATACATCTGGTTAATAAGTCCAGACAACAAATGGTCCAAAACAACCAAGTTGTGTATTATGATAATAATAGTGTCCTCAAGATACAGTGCTTGAAAATAAGACATTGCTGTTCATGAGGTAAGGTTTCTTTCATTGGCCGGGACTAACCAGGGATTCAGTTTGGTGGGTCTTCTGCTGGAAAATGGAAGCAGGTAAGGAATTTAGCACAAAGAATTAAGAGATGAAGCCATAAGGCAAAACCTCATAGATTCCACCATGTTGTTTTTTCTGATTTATGCTACTTAGGAGCTGTATCACCTAATTTTATTGGCCTCTAATACACTCCACTCCTGGAAAGTAATCATGAATCATAGGAGCACACAATAAGGCAAGGGAAATACGTGCATCATGGAAACAGAGAGGATAACAGAAGCAAAAGACAGAATAGGTTATTTTAGCTCCTAAAAAATGGTAAACACATATATTATGAAGAATTTTGTAGTTAAAGGCTTTAATAACATTTTCAATGAACTGATGCATAAAGTGTCATTGAATTTAATAATTCTCAAAATCATTTTTATATGGTGTATTTGTTTTTATAGTCAGCCTGACTTTCTTACTAAGAGAAAGCAGCAACAAATATAAATATTCAAAACCCTCAAAAACAGTATTAATCTGGGCCACCAGCTTTTGTAATCTTCAGGATTAGTTTACATAGGAGCAGAGCAAGTCAATACTAGGATCACAGAAGTCTGGAAAAACCTATAGGATCTGCCTCTTATTCAAAGAGTTGCTATGGATTTTGCTTTTCAACGTATTTAGTCCCTATTGAAAGCAATTTTCCCATAAGTGGAAAATCCATCTTTTTTATCTATTTCTCCTCTCCCCAACCTCTCCATTTTCCGAGAAACCCATGAGATGAAACAATGCATAGGATGTAATGGGGCATAACCCAAGTGTGCTGTGAAAGAGAGCAAGTCAGAAGGAATATTGCTTGAGGTCAGCATCCGATGTGTTCATTATTCCTAGATCTGTGGGGTGAACTGACAGGCAGAATGGTTTGCCTCATGGAGTACCAAGTGAACCTTTCTAAGATGGATAAGCAAAAGAGTATTTGCAATATAAACCTTAATAATATCACATCTGCCATGTTTCATTTATATTAACATAGGAAAGATTAGTAGTGATAGTATATAGTTTTAGGGCAAATTTATACTATTTTCTGACATGTTAAAAATAAGGATTGAAAAGAAAACTCTTGTGGTCAGTAATATAATACACAGAATTTTCACTTCAGTGTCACCAGTTTGAATAAGACTATATTTTTGATAATAAAAATTTGCCAGTTGCAATGTAATTACTTTGCTTGCTATATATTAGCTAGCTGATTCAATTCTTTGTGGAATGAAATTCACCCATTAAAAAAATAGATAATGCAGTGAGCATATATTCTTTCTTGGTGATAATGGTGATTTTGTTAAATACTGCTTTCATGTGGACTGAGAAACTGACTTTTTGTATTTTCCGTATATGATATGCAAGTATGTCTGTAAAACAACGAAATTATTTGAACCTCAGTCTATACAAATTTGAATATTCCTCTATCACGCCTATTTTCTTCTGGAAGCAATTTTGAAAAGTTAGCTTCACTTTGAAAATAATGAATAAGTATTTGCAAAACACTGAAGCAGACTTGCACACCTGTCATTGCTATCTAGCACCAGTTCTGTTCCCAGGTGCACACGTGCATGCTTTCACCATTGCTCTGAATTTGCTCTGTGCATTTATATATCTTGAGCTGCCTCCACTGTTTATCATCCATCTGCTTGGGGTTCCTTCCCCTCAACTTCCCACTTATTTCACTCTTCTTCAGATCAAGGATTTGCCCTATGACAACATGCTTGAAAAACTCAACCAGAAATGTTTTCACTCTTCTTGGTTTATTTGCTCCCAGTGAGAAAATAGTTAGGATTTGGTGGAAAATAACCAAAAGAGAAAAAACCCTCCCACGTTGACCATTGCAGATGATCCTTGATCTTGGTGGGGTTTAGTTTGGTTGAACTAATCTGATTGTGTTTAACTTGGCTATCCTTTGACTAATTGCTGCTTTTGCTAGTAGTGTCTTATCAACTTAAATCTGCTATTTTGCTCTCTTGGCTTTTTACTTATTTCATGCAGCTCACTTTCCTCATGAGGCCAACTTCCCATTTCTAACCAAACCCGAAATTTGTGAGAGACTTGATTCATACTCTAGCTACACGGATTTTTGAATCAAAATCTCATTTTCATCAGTGAGCATTTCAAATATTAAATATATAACAGGTCCAATTGATAAACGTAGGGAAATGGCATATCTAGAATTCATGTTAACTCACTTAGAATGTAGAATTATTTATCTTATGAGCTGAAAGACTATAGACGGATTGTATAGTTTTCAAACCAACAAATGGGCAAGGTCTCTTTTGTTCCAAATAAAAATTGCAAAACTTGATGTTTCTTGATCATTATCTGTTTCCCCATCATTACATGCCCCTAATTTAATGTCACATTACTGTTTCTTCCATACACTGACTTTCTTGCTTTTGAATATGCAGAGTTCTGTTTTTACAATCATTTCATCCTGAAGCCACTAACAGAGTGCTATTGATCACTGCCGGCTGTGACCCTACATGCAATATCATGATGTTCACTTACAGTACAATGTGGCATTTCTCCATATAAAATTAGAATAAATGTTCTTTGGGATATTTTCAGTAAATGAAATAAATAGCAATGTATGGTTTATCCTGTGATCAACAGAAGGATGAATTTAAAATTTTTAATTAGTAGCCTGTAGTAAAGTTTCACTTTCAACAGATGTCAGTAAGTTTATTTGTAAAATTTTGTTTTAATAAGAATTATTTTATTTAGTGAATCATTTTATATGAAGACACTCTTAGGTCTATATATAAGACGGCTCTATATATACATACTTTCTGGCTCTATATATACATACAAAAGAAAAGAAAAATATTCAATCACATGCATTTCAAGATCTAATCGTGCTGAGCTACTGAAAACAAAAGGCTTTTAATTGCCCGTAGATTATCACCTGCTAAGATTCTTGGAATTAGTGTCCTTCCTTCCACTTTCAGTTTATGTATCATTCTCGCGACTTCCTTATACATTTGATAGACTTCAAATTAAGCGTCCCCAAGCTTCTTTCCCACATTCCCATGAAATAGATTGCACACAGTAAACATCAATTTCCTTCAATCATCCTTGATAACACACAACTCAAATATTTTTTAAACCATGTATCTGTTCACCATTTTTCTGTTAACAATTAAAAGCATTAATTCTTGCTTAAACATTGTGCTTAAAAGTTGCAAAGGATATAATTTACAGTGTAAGAAAAATATTGATTGAAAAACATTTAAAATATGTAATAGAATACAAATATCAAAGAGATTTAGTACCCACAACTCAATTAAAAGTTTTGTGAAAAACTTCTCTGATAATCAAAAAAATTGCACTATTCCTTTTGATTCCTGAATATATGTATGTATATATATTCCAAGTTTGTATGTGATTTTTTCTCATAAATATATTTTTATTTTTTAACATATTTTGAATGACATGCCAATAATCACAGTCTTCTCTTTTCAAAAATTACCTTGATGATTTATCAGCTGACACATATTTTATTCAAGTTTCTTGAAAGCAGTACTACAGAATCTGTTACTCAATTCTTGATTTCATTATTCCCTTTAGATTTGCATTAGATGAAGATGTTTCTAGTTGTTCTTTTGCTCAGTGCCCATGAGGTTTTTATGCATGGGGGCTATGCACTGTAGTCAGGTTGCTATGAAGACAGGAGTTTCACTTTTAAAAGTTTGAGGAATTTTGAAAAGGAAAGTGAGGAGAAAGTTGTATCTGTGCATCTCCATGTCAAGGGCATTATCGGGAATATCAATTCCAGAAAAGCTTAAATATTATGGAAATTGAGGATTTAAAACTCAATTCCCTTAAAGTTTTCTATCTATAGAGGCTCCTTGTAAAATCTTAGACAAGTTTCACATCTTACCTATAACTCGGTTTGAAAACCACTGGCGCATTTTACAATGGAACTTTTGTTTTCACAATCGTTTTCACCAAGAACTGTGAATAGTTTGAGAAGAGTGACTTTGTTTTGTTCATTTTTTTGTTTGTTTGCTTGTTTTTAAAGGGCTAACACTATTCTTCCAATGTAGGAGGTAATTTTTTTTAATGTGATGAATGAAATGTTGAATAATGTAACATATATTTCAAAGTGTTATTGTTATTAAATACTTTCTCACATTCTACTCTGCAGTACATACTTGGGGTCTTATTTATGGTATCTATGTCATCTTCGTTGCTTTTACAGTCATTGTGCAAAATGTTCAGCTGCCTGCACATGTCTTGTGCAGAAATTTCGGAGCCCTTAGCTTATCAATTCTTTCTGTAAGCTCCCGGGTGCTGTCATAGGAGCCTGCACCGTGGTGTGGTCATTGAAGCCCTCACTCCCCAAACAGTGGCAATCGCTGTATGCAGTTGGTCTTCAAAAACCTTGCTTTCATTAAGCACTTCATTTCACACAATCACAGCACATAATCCAATGAACTCTTTGCCATGGGCAAATGTGATGGCAATGTGGTTTTCAATACATTCAAACCGTGTCCAGTCAGAAAAAACAATCTCTATCATCGAGAGTCTGTTAAATGGGACTATTCTTGAGACAAATTATTTCCCGGGTCAGTCTCTAGTCAGGAAAACAGAAACCATTCTAGACATTTTAGGCAGAAGAGGATTTAATGCAAAGTATAAATAATTATTGCAAAGAAGTATTGCAAAGTATTGTAAACTATAGAAGAGAAAAATGGAGAAAGTGGGACTAGAGGAAGAAAGGAATGATAAAATGACATCTAAAGATTAGAAAGCTGCTATTACTCCTAGGAAGTGTGTAATCAGAAGGTATCTTTGATGTTGAGTTCAAAGAAACAATTAAGCAGTGTAAGTGGCATAGAGAGCGATTTTGGTCTTTCTTTCACTTTTTTCTTTCTTTCCATTGAGTAGTCAGGGAGAATTTCTCTGCTAAGGTGGCATTTGAGCAACATCTTAAGAAAATAAGGAAGTGAGCAATTTGGTATTGGGGAAAGAACCTCACAGGCAGAGAAAATATTAATGGCAAAACTCTTGAGGTCGCAGCTTGATTGGCACATTTGAAGAACGAGGAGGTCAGAATGGCTGGAGTGGTCTTATTATGGGAGAGAGGTGAAAGTAGGGGTGGGGGTGGGGGGTGGTAGGCAGGAAGGTAAGAACCACAAAGGCTCTTGTCCACAGCAGTTAAATTTTGGATTTCATTCCCAGTGAGAAGGGAAGAAAAAGGATAGTTTTGAATGGACATGTTTACAAATGGTCTCCACCTCTTGGTTTTCACCCCTTTTTATTATCCCATTTGCTCGTGTGTGGATCAGACCCAGTGATTTGTTTTTAACAAATATACTATGGTAAAAATGATGGGATGTCATTCCCGAATTTTAGAATTTCTGAATTTTAAAATCTTTTAGTTTTCACAATTGAAGAACTCTTGACTACATTAATCCTGAAACAAATCTAATCAACATTTTAAATATCCCAATTTTCTGGCAAGATCTCTCATAGACATCTTTGAAATAGCCCTTACTCGTCTATTAGAATTTCTTCCTATTTCTGAAAGAGTATTCACAGCCTCACTGTTATTTCTCCTCCACACCTTACTCTGATGGCTGATGTACGGCTGCTAACTGGTGAGGATGCCTTTAGTGAATATCTTGCATCCAGAGAAGGGTCAGGGTTGAGGAATGAAAATCGTATTGAAGAGGAGTTTCTGGACTTCTTTATACTAAAAGTGTAATCTACCAGTCCCCAATGTCTTGACTTGGCATCCTTGAGCTCCCCAAGGGAGCCCTTTCCTCTGAAACGGAGACTTAAACATTTGTATAAATTACAAAGACTAAATCGGTCAAAATTGCTGAGCTTACAGTTCTTTTAAAACTGCTGTCAGAGCTCTAAAGAGAATCACCACAAGTCTTTTTATTACTATCTCAGACATGTCAGAAACTGTAACATTACTTAACTTCTAAAAATAAGAAAAAGATTTAATAAAAATTTTACTTAGAACCTTTTGACTTGAATTTGGTTTATCTATGGATTAGTTTTTAATCATATTATAATATTTATACTTTTTTCTGACTTTTCTGATTTTGCCAAAAAAAAAACATCTTGAAAACACAATTGTGAAGATTCATTAAATTTCCAAACTGTCATCAAATATGAAGTTATACAAGTGACCCCGCACACAAACCTCATGTAAATGCTATTTAAGACAGTAATAATGCCAATAGTGGGGATTATTAGGACCAATTCTCATTTCCGGTAAGAAATGTACTACTCTTTCATAAATATTTTTGTAATTTATTTGACAAATAAAGTAAAAAACAAGAAAAAGAGGGAAGTGAGCACAAAACTTTCTTTTTGGGATAATTGTGCTCTACTGTGAAATTTCAGTGTTATATTCTATTCGTTTTTAGAATATTCTTAGTATCCTCCCAGTGTCCTCTATATTCTATAGATAGAGATGAACAAATTAAAGTCTATCTTTTAGGGCAAATGTGTAGAAATATTTCAGTGTTGATCACTCAACAGATGATCTGTCTAGTACCTCTATTTTATGGATGGAAACTTCCATCTCCATGGCTTCGCTGAAAGAGGCATGTTCACACATGATGAACTTCACTGCCACTCCACTGAGCCACAGTTTGTCGTTTTAGTTTGGTTATCGAAGCCAAAAGTGGATCCATACATAGCTTCTCAGAGAGTATGGACCTTGGCAGAGGATGTACCAGTTCAGGAATTACCTAGATGGTTCATCATATATTACCTTGGGTGCCACTGAAAGACAATTTTGTCATGTGTATAACAATGAAGTTATTTTATAGTGAGAGGGAAGAAGAAAATAGTCATAGACAGTGAAGTATGAATGAAAATTTAAAGAAAAAAAAGCCCTTTGATTCCTCCACAGTGCTCCCACTCCAAATCCTGTCCTTGAGTTCTGTGGTTGAAGGGAACATCCTTGTAGCAGTATATTGCATTCCTGCTTTGCTCAAGTTAGCGCCAGTCAGGTTTTCATATTTACATTCAACAGTAGACTAATTCAATAGATAAGAAAAATTAATCTCTGGGAAAATAGCAATGGAATGTTGGAATATTATATAGTTTTAATCTTTTTAACATTTTTTAATATTGTGGAACAAATCCTCTTTAAGGCTAGTCTAGATTCCTTGCTCTATACTTTCTCTATTATTCTAACAAGCCTTACTTTCTATTATCTGCGAACTTAAATATACATGGATATATACGTATTTGCTATATGTGAGAAAAACATGTTAAATGTTTATAATATGTCTATTCAGTTTTTCTTAACAGCTTTATTGAGATATATTTTATATATCATCAAATTCACTCACTGTCACTGTACAGTTCGATATCTTTTAGTAAATATATAAATCTGTAAAACTAACCACAATTCAGTTTTAGAGCATTTTTATCAGCCCGAAAAGTTCTCTCATGATCTTGCTTCTTTGCACTGAATGTCTTCAACTACCCTCAGCCCTAGGCAACCAATGATCTGCATTTTAATTCTATAAATTTGCTTTTTCTAAGGAATTCATAAAAATGGAATCATAAAATGAATGGACTTTCACAGCTGACTTTTTTTCCATAGCATAGTAGTTTTGAAGTTCTTTCATTTTGGACTAAGAATCAGTGTTTTGTTACTTTGTATTGCTGAATAATATTCCACCGTATGCATATGCCACATTTTGTTTTTCCATTCACCAGTTCGTAGACATTTGTTTTCTTTGAACTATTTAGCTATCGTAAACGATGCTGCTATGAATACTCTTTTACAAGTCTTTGTGTGGACATATGTGTCATTTCTATTGGGTACATCTTATGAATGGAATTGCTGGGTCAAATGATAAGCATATTGTTAATTTTTAAGAAATTTCCGAAGGCCTCAATTTTTTGCACATTTTCACAAACAATTCCTTATTTGTATATATATATTTTTTATCATAGCCAATCTAGTGAATGTGTACTGGTATCTTATTGTTTTTAATTTGCATTTCCCCAATGAATAATGTTATTGAGCATCTTTTCATTGCTATTAATGACTCATAGATCATTTTTAGCAAAATGTTTATTCTAGTCTTCTGTCAGTTTTTAATTGATCTTTTGTCCTCTTCTTATTAATTTAAAAGTGTTTGTTATACATTCTAGCTATAAGCCCTTTATCAGATATGTGATTTGCAAATATTTTCTCCTAGTTTGTGTCTTATCTTTTTATTATCTTACCAATGTCTAGTTTTTTTTGAGGAAGATTAGTCCTGAGCTAACATCCACCACCAAACCTCTTCATTTTTGCTGAGGAAGATGGGCCCTGAGCTAATATCCATGCCCATCTTCCTCTACTTTATACTTTATACGTGGGATGCCTGCCACAGCATGGCTTGGCAAGCGGTGCATAGGTCTGCACCCAGGATCAGAACCAGCAAACCCCAGACCACCGAAGCAGAATGTGTGAACTCAACTGCTGTGCCGCCAGGCCGGCCCCTCATCAGTGTATTTTGAAGCACAACAATTTTCAACTTCGATGAACTCAGATTTTTTATTTTTTAAAATGTTTTGGGTCACTATTTTCTTTTTTTTTGTGGAAGATTAGCCCTGAGCTAACGTTCACCGCCAATCCTCCTCTTTTTGCTGAGGAAGACTGGCCCTGAGCTATCATCCACACCCATCTTCCTCCGCTTTATATGTGGGATGCCTACCACAGCATGGCTTGATAAGCTGTGCGTAGGTCCACACCCGGGATCTGAACCAGTGAACCCTGGGCCACCAAAACTGAATATGCAAACCTAACCACTACAGCACTGGACGGGCCCCTATTACATTTTTTTAAATGAATTAGACCAATCAGCGAATATGTTGTTTGAGAGTCCTATCTTTAAAATAAAAATGGTTTTTGTAAGCTTTTCGTTAATCATAATCCCCTTTCCCCTCTTGAAAGAATGACAGGAAACAGGAATGCTGTCTGTCTTTTTATTAATTTCAACATAGAACTCTTCATTTGACTTAGTTTCCATCAGGAAGTTTTCCCATAGAGCTACGTTTAATATCTCAGTATTGACTCAGACTTTTCTCCGACTTTCCCCCTCTCCGTTCAGGGTATTGGTATATACTTATTATATGTCTTGCTCTCTGAGACCTCATAAAGTTATCTTTCTGGGGAGTAGGAGTTATTTCATTTTCATCTTTGTGTTAACAGCAGGTATCACAAAAATTGTAGATTTATGGAGTGCTTGCTGTGTGCTGGACACTATCTTAATTGGTTTTCATCTACTTCCATTGATTCTTAACAAAAGCCTGCATAGGCAATGTTATTATCCCTATATTTCAGTTAGAAAAGCTGAACCCCAGAGAGATGGTTAAGTGACCTTTCAACTTACACAGTGTTATATGAAGTCAAGAATTGAACATAAACAATTTGATGCCAGAGGTCCACTCTATACATTCTTACTCAAACCCTATTACCAACTTACCATGAAGACTAAGAGCAAAAACAAGGAAACAAATTATTGGGAACAATATGTTTATTGCCAGTAAGATTAAGAAAACATTCCCTGTAATAATACAAGAATATTGGTTTATTTCTAAATTCCAAATATTTAAAGAGCCATTTATTCAGAGGTTGTAGCAGATTTTTGAAAAGTTACATCCATTAGCCTTTAAATAAAACCAATGTACAATTTTCCCTTATCTGAACCTGTAATCTAGACTTTTTGGTATTAGGAGCTTCTGTGTTTCATCTTTTGAGTACACATACTCAGTAAGGTATGATAACAAAAAGCTAATTAAATTGTGCTTGTTTCACTACACTTTATAAGTGGAGATTTTGTTTACCTGCTGTTGTTACCAATCTAGGTTCGTTTTGCCCATCACACAGAAAGCCAGTCACTAAGATCATGAGTTTGCAGCAGAGAAAAAGTTTATTCACAAGGCAGCCAAGAAAGAAGACAGGAAAACAAGTCTCAAGTCTGCCTACCCGAGAAATGGAGATTAGGGGTATTTGTGGGATAAAGGGGCTGAGTGGTCTGAAGTGTGGGAATACATGATTGGAGGTAAGGAAGAATGAGGTATTTGAAGATCTTCTCCAGGGTAAAGCTTCACGGATCTTCATGAGACACAGTTTACAAAGTAGTGGTGTTAATATGATCTGAGGGTGGAGTTTTTGGCTCCCTAATGTCAGGCAGTCACCTATCAGTCATCTGTGTAGGCCCAGTTGATGAGTGGCCTTAACCAGCCTGAACCCAGGAGGAGTCAACTCTCAGTTCCTGAAAACCTTAAGCATCTGTTACCATGGTGACCCAAGCGTCAGAGGTGTTATCTATAGGGTGTGCTTCAGTCATCTAACTACTTTAGTTATCTAACTACTTGTGCAGACAGACAACTAATTGAGTATAGTTAAAGCAAATTGGCCTCTAGTTTCGATGTGATATTGTGATCTTTTGTTTTTTTTTTAAAGATTGGCACCTGAGCTAACATCTGTTGCTAATTTTCTTATTTTTTTCTCTTTATTCTCCCCAAAGCCCCACAGTACATAGTTATATATTCTAGTTGTAGGTCCTTCTGGCTCTGCTATGTGGGATGTTGCCTCCGCATGGCTTGATGAGCAGTGCTAGGTCCACACTCAGGATCCAAACTAGCAAAACCCTGGGTTACCAAAGCAGAGCGTGTGGACTTAATCACTCCACCTCGGGGCTAGCTGCAACACTGTCATCTTTAATAAGAAATATATTTTTGGTCTTTGTTCCCATTTTGGGCACAGAGTTCCTAAAAGTCTTGGAATTTCTTTAATGATGAGAGTGATTAAGGTGTCTTCTGTTATGTTTATGAGGTGACTTTTGGAATGCCTCTGGGCATCTTAGGATGGAGGCAGGTCACCAGAGGAATCAATCATATGATTAGAGGGTTGCAACTTTTAGTCTCATGCCCCTGATCCTCATGAAGAAGAGAGGTGATGAAAATTGGATCAATCATCAATGGTTTAAGCACCATAATGACCTCCACAAACCCAAAATGGCTGGGTTCAGACAGCTTCCGAGTTGGTGAACACATGGAGATTTGGGGAGAATGTTGCACTTGGAGAGGACATGGAAACTCCATGCACCTTTCAACACAACTCACCCTATGCATTGCTTGCATCTGGCTGTTCCTGAGTTGTATCCTTTTATAATAAATCAGTAATCTAGTGAGCACAGGGGTTTCCTGAGTTCCGTGAGCCACACTAGCAAATTAATCAAATCCAAGAAGGAGGTCATGAGAACTTCTGATTTGTAGCTCATTGGTCAGAAGCACTGATAACAACCTGGGCTTTCAATAGGTATCTGAAGTGGGGGGAGGGGCAGTCTTGTAGTACCAACCCCTTAACCTGTGGAATCTGATGCTGCCTCCAGGTAGATAGGCATCAGAATTGAATTGAACTGTAGGACATCCAACTGTGTTCACAGAATTGCTTGTTGGAGGTATGGAGAAACCCCCTCACATGCAAGTTGGCATTGGTTCCAGAATACAGAACACCTGCTTCTATTATTGTCTTGCTTATCTGTGATCTTCATGTTTGAACACGTAATCTTAGATGTCATAGGTAATATCTATGTCTCATTACTCATATACTCATATACTAATATACTCATAGGTAATATCTTTCTCATTCACATTCTGTCTGTCTTCAGCCTAAACATTCTGTATATGTGTGTGTGTACACATGTGTACATATATATACACTAATGCACACAAATATATGTGTGTGTGTACATATATATAGGTAAAGCAGAAAATGATATGAGCAAAGATGATTTCTTAAGTAATTAATTGGGATGGACGTATATCTGAGATAGTTCCAAGTTGAAAGAAAAAGAAAAAGTAAGTAGTTAATTTATGATTCATTTTGGAAAACTTCAGGATGAGAAGACCACAAACAAGTCAGTGGAACTTATGGCCTATTCTGAGATGAGGCAAACACAAATGCATCAAGGGACAGACATATTTAATAACCTTGTGAATGCCTCTGCTTCATTTGCATTTTTTTTTTTTGAGGAAGATTAGCCCTGAGCTAACTACTGCCAATCCTCCTCTCTTTGCTGAAGAAGACTGGCCCTGAGCTAACATCCATGCCCATCTTTCTCTACTTTATACTTGGGATGCCTACCATAGCGTGGTTTTTGCCAAGCGGTGCCATGTCCTCACCCATGATCCTAACCGGGGAACCCCAGGCTGCAGAGAAGCGGAACTTGCAAGCTTAACCACTGTGCCACAGGGCCGGCCCCCTTTGTTTGCATTTTTTAAGGTGGAAAAATTCAGATGGGCAAATGGAGACTATTCAGCCTAGCCCAACTCTTTGTCCTTCAGTGTCCCTCTTGTCCCTTGTCCAGTGAAAAATGTATATTCCCATCACAGGATACCCACTGGGTCCTATCAGTTCTTGTGTCATCTTGTGGTGATAACAATTCAACCATACTCCCAAATGAAACCTAAAACATTGTGCTTGTATAGAAATTAATGGGGGCGAGGGAAGGAAGGCAGTAAATTAACATTAAATGTAATTCCTACTGCCTCCACTTCTGTGACCAGAATGGTTTGTTTTGATCAAAAATGATGAAGTTCCCTCCAACCTGTAATATGAAAGAGAGGCAACTTAACCAAAATGACGGGTACAGCAGTAAACATGCATTACAATCCCTAACACAAGAAAGCAAACTGTTTCTCATTATCTTTGCTGATGGAAATTGAAAACAATGCATTTTCTTGGCCAATAGTGGCCTAAAAGAGGTTCTCTGATTTGCTCCAGTAAGGAAACAAAATCTGGAATGGCAGCTGAAATTAGCGGTTCCTGATTAAGGTATACGTAATTCGTAGTCATTCCAAAATTCTGTCTTGTGTTTGAACCTAGAAGTAATCAAGTTAAATGAGAATGCATATCTTGTCAGGGGGTGAGTATACACTCTTTCACTGTCTCTTACCACCATGGTGATCCTCTCTTTCCATGGGTCAAGTTACCACTGAGAGAAATATAAATAAATACGCAGACATACATTCGATCCTTTGTATCCTTAGGATATGCATTTGTATCCTTAGGATAGATTTAACCAACTGCAGACTGAAAATACCTATACACTGTATAGTATATATTTAATCCTTGGTTGGTTGAATCCATGGGTGTGGAATATGTGGATATGGAGGGGCAACTGTAGGGACTTGAGTGTCTGTGGATTTTGGTATCCACGAGGGGGTCCTGGAATCAATCCTTCATGGATACCAAGGGATGACTCTGTAATTTCTGAAACTGGGGAACTAATAATGGAATAGGCTTTTTTCCTATTATATAGACTGAGGTAAATGCTGGCTAAGATTCTATTTGTGACCTAAAATGTAACACTAGGACTCTAGGAATTAGCTTTAGCACAGAGCCATTATCTCTTATCTCTCAGAAAGTCTGAGTCTGTCCCTGGTGCTAGTACAAAGTCACTCGAGCAAGTGGCTACCGTTCCTTCTGGGGAGAGGTTGGTGAAAGCCTTACATTATATCACATAGTATACTTCTAGCAGTGTTTCAGGATTATCATTAGGAGGACATGACCCCCTAGTTAATCAAGGGGCTTCAAGTCCTTCTTGTTTCTGGAAAATGAGTAAGAAGCTGATTCCAGTGAGATGTCTTCCCCCAGACTTATTTTCTTACTGATATATGGCAGCAGTACCTTTCTAGGCTGCCTGTCTGGTTCACTTTTAGAGACCCTTTGATCAAATACCCATTACCATTTACCCCCATTGAATCAAAAGAGCCTGTCCCTATGCCTTGTCTCTCATGGTCAAGTGCAGCCATCTGGCTGCTGCTTCTCTGTGTTTCCATTGACATCAGGATGTCCAGTTTCACTGCAGCATCTTCAGCCTTGTGTTTGGCCCACAGAGGCCACCATCAAAGAGCTTTCCAAGGATGTTATTGCTTCATTCATCAAGCATAACTTTTTAATGCCCTGGTGAAGGATCTGACTCCTGAGACCTCCTGGAAGGTGTGATTAGGAAAGGAGAAGCTGAGCAGATTGCACTTGATAGCTCCAAGTTAACATGCCCCTTTCTGAACCTTAGACTCTTTCCTCTACAGTTTTGAATTTGTAGATCAGCAACATTGATAACTCCTGGGATCTTGTTAGAAATGAAGGATCTCAGGATCCAGAAGAGTGACAGATACTAGTAGTTCATATGCACATTAGTGTATTAACATTGGAGAATATTTGACATTTTATCCTCTTTGACTTTAGGCCCCTGTTGAGTTCAGGCTTTAGTTACAAAGCTTAGAAGACATAATCCTCAGCCATACCTATCCCACAGCTACAGAAGATAGCCACAGACTATCCAAGCAGCCGTAAAACCTTCATGACTTTCACTTGCCTCTACTCTTTGTACTCTTTCTAGGGCCAAGATATACTGCAGTAACTCACCACAACCTGGGAAACCATTGTGTCACCGCAGCACCTAACCACCTCAGCACCTTGGTCTCCCAGCATTTTGCCCTCCACCTGCACTGCATCTCATTTTACTATGTGGATGGCTTATAGCCTCCAATCGCCCCAAGTAAGGAGGTAATGCATGTCACTCTTCATATATGTACAATTTCAATCTCAAAATTCTATTACTGGGGTCTGTTTCCTGGGCCACTGATGATACCAATTAATATATTGGTCAAGCAAATAAGTGTACCTACAAAAGAGGTGATAGAAAAAAGCTTAATGAAGGGATCATTTTCAGAGGTGTTGGCAGGGCTAAGAGATAACAATAAAGTATGGTGAAGCAGCCCAGTGGCAGCAACATTTGACTCTATCACTCTGTACCTGAAGAGGCAAGGTGAGGGAGCAGTTCCCAGAACCACATCTAATTCGTAGAAGGAAGCAGGCATTGCAAAATTATTGTAGGCAGAGAATGAGCCATAGTAATACATGAACAATCGCCTCTTTCTCTGATTTCCTGCTGTGCAACCCATTGATTGATTCCAAAAGAAATAAGAGGGCAAGACTTTTTTCTTAATGCATAATTCATGGAATAAATACAAGATGGGTAACTGTGGAGAGTGGACCTGGAAGTGGCAAAAAGAGAATATTCAAGATAAACTATACCTTCTCCCGTGTGGATCAATTTATTGAGTTTTTTAAACAATTTTATTTTAAACTATTATATTTTTCAGACCTAACATTTCTACCTAGTATTTTTTTTAAAGATTCTTGTTCTTGCTGCATGTTAATATCCTGCCTTATATCCTTGTGTACTTCAGATACTCTTAAGTTCTTGTTTCATCTCTTTAATTAATTCAATCAATCAATCATTGAATGTTAATTGGTATGTTGTGTCTCTCATACATTGATCACACTCTAGAGATATCTAGGATTTTTGTGTGTGAGCTTACATTTCCTTAGGGCATGAGTTACTTTGTAAATGATAAATGTCATGCAAAGGCTAAAAGATAAGATGGACTAGTCTAACTTTTGCCCATTCCAGTGTAAGAAGTATTTAGGGGCTGGCCTGGTGATGCAGCAGTTAAGTTCGCACATTCTGCATCGGTGGCCCGAGTTTGCCAGTTCAGATCCTGGGTGCAGATCTGCATACTGCTTATCAAGCCCTGCTGTGTCAGGCATCCCTCATATAAAGTAGAGGAAGATGGGCACAGATGTTAGCTCAGGGCCAGTCTTCCTCAGCAAAAAAGAGGAGGATTGGCAGCAGATGTTAGCTCAGGGCTAATCTTCCTCAAAAAAAAAAAGTTTTTAAACATTTTCTCTTGGGTGGTATGTCCCAGGCATCAGAGAACCGTTACTAACTACTCTGTGGGGCAAGACCATAAGATAGAGTTTTGGCTTTAGATCATAAGGAGCAGCAAGGAGAGTAGATCAAGTGCTTAAATTCTGATAACCGAGCCTTGGGTTTCAGGGGGACATAATGTGGAGGTGACTGTTTAAGGGAAGTCCCTGTTTCAACAGCTCCTCATCCCGACAGAGATTTGCTCTGTCCTGATATCTTTCAGACGCTAGCCTTAGTGGCTGCGCATATGTATAAAGAGGGAATGAACACTGTGAGGAAATGTGAGGAGGGAAGGAGAGCAGAATTTAAGCCTTTCCACTGACCTATCTGGGCAGCTCCTGGCTAGAAATAACCTCCATCTGTATCCCAACACAAGCAGTATTATTCTCCCCAGGGATTCATTCCAATGCAGGAAACACACTACTTAAAAGGTAGTTTTAATAACAGTTCAATCAATGCTATGAGAACAATAAATCCAGGATTTTATGGTCCATATACAAGGGATACCTGAATAGGAGGAGGAAATCTATAAACTGAGATCCAAGCAGAGTGTGATCTGCTCCCTGCTGCCCTGCTATGTTCAAATGGTACTTCTCCCAACCTGGTACATGATTTAGGATTGATTTTTTTCCACATAATAAAAAAATTTAAATTTCTAACCTCTGCTTCTATTGAAACCGCCAGAAAAAGTGTACAGCTTGGAAACCAAACTGGCTTTCTGTTGGCAGAAACCTCTTCAACTCATTCCCGTTATCCACATATTTATAAACACACAAGTGCTTCTTGACAGATAACAATATGATTTTCTCCACAGGGTGTGTTTGCTTCATTTAGTTTAGAATTTTTCCAAGTGTATTTTTAGGTAACCATAGTCCAAAAATAAAATAATTAGGTTGTCTTCTCCCATAGAATATGTTTTTCTCTTTCTTAATTGTCAGTTTTCCTTAAATCAACTCTGCCTCTAACCCAGCCTGTTTCTTACATGAAACCCTGTTACTGCTATTTTGTATCTGCTCAAACATAAACTCAACTGCCCGCCGTTCTTCCAACAGTTTGACAACATACGATAGTCTTTGTACTACTGACAACATTATCAAAAGACCCTACCCCATAACCTGTCTTCTATGTTACTGAGAGGAGGGAAGAGTCTAAAATCTTGGCAAAAAGACCAAAAAACTCTCCTAAGACTCTTTATTTTCTGGCTCAGAATCCTACTTAATAAGTACATCTATCATTTAATGTTTATCTTCCAACTTTGGAACCTTTAAGGATTGTGAACATTTTCACATTATATTTAATCATTGAAAGATATTCTTTTCTAATACTTTCCACCCCACCCCTCAACTCTGCTGTTATAAGGAACCATTGTTGGGTGTGGCCAGAAAATAATCTCCTATTTCACATCATAATTAGTAAACAAAGGGCAGACAACTTTTAATGTATTCCCTCTTCCTAAAGATGTACATATTTCAGTTACGAATAAAAAATTACATTATGTAAATTGATATATAAATATCAATCGTATATATGATATACATGATATATATAAAAACTTGATAGATAAAAATTTATCAAACATCTACTGTGTCACAAATAGTGTACTAAGGGGCTGGATCATAGTACGTGGTGTGCTGGAACAGGCTTGTACCAGATTCTGAATGTCAACACACTCCAGAGATTTTGTGAGCTGGTAGATATCAAGTTGATAACTTGAAATCAGTCATGTTGTTTATCTATACCATGGAAATCAGTAACACTGCAAATCAGGGCTTTTTTTCTAGAAAGTAGGCTGCTAAACATTTGCCAGAGCATCACTGTACACTGTGTGAATGTACACGAACACACACGTATATATTTATATACAGACATATAATATTTATCTCAAATAAAAGTCCACAAGACAGGCATTATATTCTCCATGTTTCAATGAAGAAAATACATCTTACTATAATTACGTAACTGGCAACTATAGAGAAACTAGAGTATTTATGCAGTAAATTGAAAATCAAGACAACTCTAAATCAGGCTGCTTTATGAAAGCTCAACAACAAAAGGCTAGAGAGATTATGGAGGAAAGGTTGTTTGCTGCATTTCAATGGTGTGACACACAATTCAAAAGTGACACAATATTTTAAAATACAGGCAGCCAGTTTGTCGTTGTCTTCCTGTTGTTTTTGTTTTTTGAGGGCAGAGACTGAGATAGTTTTTTCTGTCCCTACTTCACGACCCAGTACCTCATGTAAAAATTGGTATTCGGTAAAAATCTCAGTAAATCAATTCATGGATTAAACTTTAAGTGTAGATTTTCAACACACCTTGAAAATTGATAAAGTACTCTTGGGATTACGCTCCTTGATGGGAACCCAGAGATAGTGGATTGTCTGGTAGTTGACTATGTTTTCTTAAGTGATGAACAGTGTTTGAGAAGACTACTATCAGTGCTATCTTCAATCTCCTTAGCAGTTCCCAAAAAAACCCTTAAAGAAATGTGATACTGACGGACATTAAGAAATGGTACAGCCTCTTTGACTGCAACTGGGAAATCAAAAATGATTATTGTGAACACAAAAGTTAATGGATTCAGGGAAACTAACCTTGAAATAATGTGAGCAGACTGTAGGCAAAGGGAATGATACAAATAATTCAAGACACCCTCATAAATAAGTTAGAGGACAGATTTAAAACAACACAAGGTAGTAAATCTAAAGAAAAATTGGAAACCAATAAAGTCCTCCTTATTCCCCTTTGTCTGAAGAGTTCTGCAAGAAAATAGTGAAGAAAGTAGTTTTGAGACTTGAAAGAAGGTTAGCAATTTTTTTCTAGTCAATTTCTATGGTAATATTTTTCCTTTCCTTTGCACACAGAAAGATATTTCCCAGGCTCCAGAGAAATAAAACTCCTTTTCCATTTCTCAGTGTGTTTTTGGCCATTGTAGCCAAGGGAAATCCTGCCGTGAAAAGGGACCCACCACGATAAAGAAAAAGGATCCACCATGTTCTTCTGATTCTGAGGAGGGGTTGTTGGACAGATATCGGTCCTCTGCTGTCTCGGGGGAGTGGAATATAACGTTGCCTACAATTTGTAAATATTCCATCAAAAGAAAGCACATGTTAGTCTGCTTCATGAAATATCTGAAGACTTAGATCAAATCTAATTATGGAAGGATCCTCTATTAATATTTGTAATGATCATTTCTTTAATAGGTTATTCACCTGAAAAAGGAAAGGCTGTTATATTGGTTTTCTAGGGCTGCCATAACAAAGAACCACATACTGGACAGTTTAAACAACAGGGATTTATTTTTTCACAGTTCTAGATGTTAAACGTCCAAGATCAAGGGGTCCATAGGGTTGGTTTCATTCTAAGTCCTCTCTCCGTGGCTTGTAGATGGTTGTTTTCTTCCTGTGTCTTCACATGGTCTTTCCTCCACGTGTCTGTGTTCTAATTTCCCATTCTTGTAAGGACACCAGTCATATTGCATTAGGGCCCACCCGTATGGCTTCATTTTAACTTATTTATCTTTTAAAAGTCTTATCTCCAAATACAGCCACATTCTGAGGTACTGGGGGTAAGGACATGAACTCATAGATTCTGCACGCAACAGCAATCTATGCTCAAATTATTTAGTAAATTTCACATTCATTGAACTTAAATTATTTCTACCCCAGGCTAATCTATTCAGTCTGTATTATTTAACAAGTAAAACCTGTAAATGCTGTTTCTAGCTGAATTATCACTAGAGCTGGTATCGACTTGGCAAGAGGAGAGTTTGCGAATGGAAAATGTTCATTCTTAATTATTCACATAGGCTTGTTAGTCTCTTAATACTCAAGGTAACTTCAAACCTCACATTTCCATTGTGTTTTACAGTCTTGTGATATCATTGGTTTTCAAGGGACATTCTTCAAATTAAAAATAAATGGCCTCATTTCTGATAACATATTCTAAAATATTTCATTAGGAATTTTTAGTAGATTACAGTCAGAAAATTTATAAATCCCTTCCAAGCACACACGTACACTTAAATGTATGTATGTCCAGGCACAACTTTTTTTTTCCTAATGAGAGTTTCGAGAGCTTTCTTCAGGTTCCCAGAATAGGTGACCCCAAAAAGTATAAGGTATGATAAAGCTGGTTCCTGAATCAGGGCTTGCAAGAGGGGCAATCCTTTTGCTAGGCCATTTCCAGGGCTGGTCCTTGACTGCAGATTCAAAACGAGATTTAGTCTGCAAGCAGAGATGTTTGATCTCTTACAATCTACTTTACATCAACTGAATTCAAAGTGCTTGATGTATAAACTATCATTTCAATGTAAATATTTATCCTAAAAGATAAACTTGATCAGCAGATTATATGGTTTTCAAATTTTTTTTCTCCTTGAAGGAATTCCAACAGGAAGACATACTTTAATCGTGTATGTGTGAGTGAGCTTGGATTCAGAGCAGAGATAGTTAGGCGTCCAGTGAACTTTTAGTGCTAGTGGTATCAGACTATAGCTGGGTGCTACACTGATCAATCAATAAACGAATATTTACTTCATGTCTATTCCATGTTAGATACTGTGCTACCAAGTGGAGACATTGCCAAGGACCCACAGTCCCTGCCTTAGCACATCACAATGATAATGTGTTTATAGAGTGTGAAAGAATACCTGGTAGAGGAAATTCCAGATCTACGCAAGCTCTATCAAAACTTGTGTTCTATGTCAGCCATTCCCCTTTTGTTCCCTGCACTCTTTAAATATGTCAGTGAATAAGCTACAATCAAATTCTTCTTTCCTTTTTGTTTCTTAAAAATCAGACATATTTTGAAATAAATTTAATCACATCTTATTTAACTCAAAGAATTCTGACTCTATAATTGTGCCTAGAGTAAAAATGTATGTGTGAATGAGGTTGAAGAGACTATCATATCTTTTATTTCTGGTATGTGTGTATTAACAAACTAAAAAGTGCCAAATAATATTTACATGATACATTTTATTGCGGCTCTATGTTTTAATACTTTATACAGTTCTGTCATAATCTTTTTCTTCCATATTATGAACAAGTTGAGGACAGAGGAATTTGTCATCTTAATCATTGTGCCCACAGCACCCGGCATAGCACTTGAGAGAATATGCTGGATACAGTAATGAATGAATAAATAAAAGAATAACTGATTGCCAGAGAAAAGTTTCTTCTTTCTGTTACTATTATTTTGCAGGAAAAAAAATACACTATTCAAATCTTCTATTAGGAAAACGTCCTTTTCAAAGTAGTGTAATGCAATTTTCTAACTTTAGGAATCTTTCTGGAAGCATCTTTGACAGATAATCACAAATCCTTGTTTATTGAAAGGAGAATGGTTTTGATATTATTATTTTCTTTACAAAAGAAATAATTGATCAAAGCAGCAATTCAAAAAGACAAAGGCATATAAATAAAAATAAATGAATAATCTACCTGCCCCAGTCTATAGATGATGGTTTCCAATATGCAAACTATAACTGGGTGGAGAATTAAATGCATATAGAGTAGATAGGTGTTTCCTTACGATTGCTTTATACATGTTTCACTTCTTCCTAAAGCAATACTTCCAGATGGTTCACTCACCAATTCCTGCCCTCTTTGTCCTGATATTTGTTAAGCAATGATTCCCCATAAAATTGCTTTTATGATTATCTTCCACATTTTTCTAAGGTGCTACCTAATTGTCATTCTCAATATATAATAGATAAATCACAATAGCAACTTTTTTGGTAAATATGTTAAAACAAACAACCTTTTTGAAGAGATAGGAAAAAGTTACTGTGATCCTTGTAACAGTCACTCAAGAATGTATTCTAAGATAATGAAATTCATGTATTTGTTAAAATCTGGGTGATTTTCATGAAATGAAGGTATTTATTGTGATGAAGCCAAAAGAAATAAAGAAAGAAAAATGAGCAGTTAAAAACAGGAACTAGATTTCTTTATTATTGGTAGCTACGTTGAAATAATAACTGCTAGTTTTATGGAGGGCATAAATGTATTTTTATTCAAAGCAGCAGTGTTACAATTGACTACACAGAACAATTTTCAGTGCAAAATCGAAAGTTCAACTTGTACCTGCATCTTTGAATAAATTGATAGCATAATAGTCATATTGCAGATAAATGAGGACTGGTTTTTCATTTAGTGGCTATATTAGAATCATAAATGAAAGAGTTATTTTGATCGAATAATGAATTCTTTCTCTACCTTCATCCGTTATTAGATCACTCCTACAGTAGCAACTCTCATTTATTGTTTGCAATATTGTCTCTCAAATAGACACATGAAACAATCTTCAAACCCAGTAAGCATGAAGTTATTATAATCAGCAAGTGATTCTCCACATCATGTGTGATTATTTTATTTTTACTCTGGTAAAATGATGTAATTCAAGTCCACATTTAAACACACTGCTTCATAAGCCCTTTGTAATGTGGAATAGAAAGATGACAAAGTGTGTGAAAGAATAAATGTCATCATCAACCTCATTTATAAAATAGCAAGAAGAAAGTTTTGATTAATTATTCAGTTTTGACCTAAGAAACATTGACACTTACAAAATAGAAGTTTTAAAAAAGTGTCAAAATAGTCAATGCCAGAACAGCCTTGTCTAAGGTCCCATTTCTGAGATTGTGCTTTGTGGATAATAAAATGGCATGCGAACATTCTGAATGGAATATCTAAGAAGATAATAAATATGTATTTGGGGAGTGATATAAGATAGTATCATATTTTAAATATCAGGTATTACTTTATCTGAGCCAGATATCGGATGAACGTTCGATTGTTGATGAAAGTGAATACATGGTGAGGACTGATGTTCATGATTAGAGGACTATCTCAAATAGTTGAGAAAAAAGGAAGTCTTCCCCTAGTGCTTAATGCAGAGATTTTGCAAGCCGTTTGGAGTATTGGTTCCGAGAAATAAAAATCTCAGTTTAAATGAAATGCTTTATTCAGATAAAGATCATTAATAGGCAAAATCCTTAAACAACAATTCAGGGTGGGGCTTTACAAAGTAGGGGTCAGACAGGCACTACCTGACTTTCTGACCAGTCCTAGTACCCCTGAGAGTAGGGTACCAGACATTAAAGGCCCCCAATGTACTATAATATGAAGCACCAGCTTGAAAGATTCTTGTAAAAAAAAAAAGTTTGTTTGAATCTATGTGTATCTTTACAGATGACTTCCAGTTGTCTAGAAATACAGAGAGAGAGAGAAACCATTTGAGTGAAATGACATTTCAAGGAAGCCAACAGACTAATCCAGATCCTAGGCTTTTCTGCCGTGGACCCAGTTTCTTTATCAACATAATGGAATAAAAAGAGAGAAAAGGGCAGCTATATATTAAACAGGATTTGAAATGTAATAAGCAGATGCAATGGTGACATTGTTTTAGACCTGATTTTTGCAAAAGACTTGTAAGAAGACATTTCTCCAACAGTACAGGTACTTTAATATGGATTGGGTATTATATAACCCAAAAATATACTGTTAATTTCATTAATAATTATAGTTATGTAAGAAAATACCCATACGTTTCAGTGGTGAATATTTAAGTGTCTAGGACTAAGATGACACAAAGTCTGAGATTGCTTTAAAGTGTTCATTAAATATAAGAGGATGGGATAAATAAAGCAAGTGTAGCAAAACTATGACTACTCTCTCTCTTTGCATAAGATAATATTATTGAAAGAAATCCAAATTTAAATACATCACTCTTTAGAATACTATATACATGCATCATCTTTCAAAAATGGTAGCTACCCTTTCTTCATACTTTGGCAACCATAGTTTTGCATAAATTCGTATCTATCAATATTTATATAATTCCCAGTCACTCAGCCAGTATCATTTACCAAATGTGTGCCAAGAACAGTGGAGGACAATAAATAAATTAGTAACTAAGCCGCTGATTCCCAAGGTATTTTAAGATTGATGAATGTTAAAAACAAACAAAGAAACAAACAAAAAACTAATAGAGAAGGCAAATTACTTTGTGCTAACCAGGTTTTCTGGACACTGTCAAGGCAAACATTTGTTTCATCTTAAAGTATTTTGTTACCATATGGGCTTGTCAGCTCATAAATAAGTAATCATATTGCAACTCCTTTATGTTAGAAGGCTTACTTAAGAGAAAATGAACAGAGGTGACTCTAAGTCGTATAATCTTTGCCTTTATTTCGCTTTACAGCAATCGCCGGGAGAAAGCCTTAATTTATGCATATTGCACATGATTTATATCCTCCCTCTCTTAGGTAATGTAGTTAATGCTATCATTACGGTCATTTTAACATCCAATTCAAAAGGTTCAGAGAAGGGGCAAAATCTTACCTGTCCTCAGGGGTGATATTTTTTTAACCAAAAGTTGCTATTGTGAGTCAAATAAAAGACATATCCATTGAACTGCACGGAAGTTTTCTTTCAAGGAGCCAATATATTTCACAGTCTAGAGAGGACATTTTTTATATCAGAGGTATATCTGTAGAATTTCTATCAAGTATATACTTGTGGCGTATCCTTTTGTTAGCCCTTTGTGGTGACACTGGGTTGTAAGTATATTAAGAGTAAAACTAGTTTGTATTGTTGGAAATAGTACTCTAGTACTAATTAATGACATGAAAAATCCTGTTATATATAGAAATTTCATCAGGTATATCACTTAAATAAATTATGGATTTTTAAAAAAATGGTACAAATTTTAATGTTACTGACTCCCTGAAAATAACATTCGTGATTAAGTAAAATTTCAGTGTACCCTGTTTGGAAAAAAATTCTCATTGTTATGGGTCCCCTCCTTCTTCTGGGAACTGCCTTCAATCACAGTTTCCATTTACAAACATTGTAAAAATATTTTGATAAAACTCTCAGTAAATAACAAAATAATTAAGAAATAGTGAGAAATGTAAACACAGAGAAGTTATAGATACATGCGCACAGAAATCGTGTTACTTTTTCAGTGTGTATCTAATCAAAAATCTGCATGTATTATACATGCATTTAAAAATAATTAATTCTACTTTTTTGCATGTGAACAAGGCTAATTGGAGACAGATAATCATATTAGGATTATATTAGGTAGGTTTTCCCTTTGAAAACAGCTATGTTCTCCAACTAGCAAACCAAAACAACAAGCAATCTTTATATCGCCATGAGTGTCATTAAGCTATCCAATAAATTATTAAGATTTGGTAAAGCAAAATAGAAACACCTGTCACTCTGTCAACAGAACAGATGGTCAATAGTAAATTTTCGAATAGTCATTTCCTACGTTGACAAGAAGAGTCAATTTGACACTTGGCACACAAAATCATATGTCCCTTGTGTAAAGAGAACTATACAACTCACAGTAATGAAAACCCATATTCATTTTTTTGTCAAAAAAGTAAAAATAAGCAAATTAGTTTTTAAATATTAATGTATACTTTAAATGTTTGTCAGGTGCATAACGTTTTCAAGTAATATGAATTCTAACAAATAATACATTGTATCTTAAACTGGCTGGTGAGCCCATTAATGTTTATAGTGTTATCCTTTATACCATTTTGCATGTATAAAAATTCATAAAATAAAACATATCAATGTTTCTAATGGTAATAAATTCTTATTCTTTCCAAATATAAAATTTGAGATATTTTCACAGAGTTACGCTATGTTGAATTCAAGATGATGTTTTTTATATGCCATATGAAAAACATAATAATTGAACCTGAAATGCAATTCAATTTCTCTTTGAAAAAGCAAGAGGTTCCAAAGTGAGGTGAAAAGCCTGAGAAATAAAGAGAAAATAGGTTTGCTTGTTTATTAGTGAAAAACTATATTACCAGCTCTACTTACCAATTATTATTACTTGATCAAAACCTCTAGAATCCTCTTTTTTTTTCATTTTTATTTTTTAAGACACTTTTTTGGAGCAGTTTTAGGTTCACAGCAAAACTGAGAGGAAGGTACAGAGTTTTCCCATATACCCCTGCCACCACACATGCATGGACTCCCCCATTAGCAACATCCCCAACCAAAGCGGTACATGTGTTACGATTGATGAGTCTACATTGACACGTCACAATCATGCGAAGTCCACAGCTTACATCAATATTTGCTCTTTGTGATGTACAGACTTTGGATTTGGACAAATATGTGATGACATGTGTCCATCATTATAGTATACAGTATTTTCCCTGCGCTAAAAATCCTCTGGGCTCCATCTATTTATTTTCTCACCCCCTAGCCTCTGACAACCACTGGTTTTTTTACTCTCTCCATCGTTTTGCCTTTTCCAGAATGTCTTACAGCTGGAATCCTATAGTACGTAGCCCTGTCGTATTGGCTTCTTTCACATCATAATGTGCGTTTACACTTCCTTCACGTCTCTATATGGCTTTGATAGCTTATCTCTTTTTAGCATTGAATAATATTCCATTGTCTGGATGTGCAGTTTACTTATCCCTTCACTTTCTAGAGAACATCTTGGTTGCTTCCAAGTTTTGGAAATTATGAATAAAACTGCTATAAACATTCCTGTGCAGGTTTTTGGGTGAACATAAATTTTCAACTCCTTTGGGAAAATATCAAAGAGCACAATTGCTGGATCACATAGTAAGAGTATATTTAGTTTTGTAAGAAACTGCCAAACTGTCTTCCAAAGTAGCTGTACCATTTTTCTTCTCCACCAGTAGTTAATGAGAGTTCCTGTTGTTCCACATCTGTGACGGCATTTGGTATCGTCAATGCTCCAGATTTTGGCTGTTCTAATAGGTGTGTAGTGGTATCACCTTGTTGTTTTAATTTGCATTTCCCTGATGTATAACACTGTTTTTCTTTGTATGGATGAGTTAAAGTCATTTACTGACATGACTGACACTTGGCTTACTTCTCAGTTCCTAGGCAATGTGGATATGGATTTCCACCATGCCTATTACGCTTCATCACTTACTAGGTTGGTAGATTTTAACACATGTTCAAAATTCAAATCTCCATTTTCTCATCTGTAAAATAATGATAATATTATTTCCCTCACAAGGCTATTATTGATGAAAAGGAAACTATGTATATAAAAAATCAACAGAGCACATACTAAATATAAAAACGTGCTATATTTGTTCTTATTATTCTCTGGAGACACAATTAGTGGCAAAAAGTAATAATCTAGTACTTAAAATAAATATTTTGACAATATTCTAGTTTTCAAGATATAGAAAGCATATTGCACATATTTACCAAATTTTGACTCCTTTATAAACAAATTATTTTGTCCTTTACCTTCTCATTAGTTATATTTTATTCATTTCCCTTAATTCTTTATTTCATAACATTAGTGGAGACATGATATCAATATTTTTTACTACTTAGTAATAGAAAGTTACTGTAT
Organism: Equus przewalskii; assembly: GCF_037783145.1. Lineage (NCBI taxonomy): Eukaryota > Metazoa > Chordata > Mammalia > Perissodactyla > Equidae > Equus > Equus przewalskii. The sequence continues at coordinate 5,404,213 of NC_091838.1, forward strand.
TCTACTAAAACACATTAGTGCATTTCATGTTGGCATTCGATGGCAATAATACCTGCATTGAGGTTAACTAAACAAACAATATTTAATGGGTGAGGTAGGATGTGGAGAAGGGAAGAATTCTTTTTTCAACATAATTTTTGCATTACTTGTCACTGAAGACTCATTTCTGGAAAGCATGGAAGGTAGCTAATTTCTTATTCCTCAGCCCTCCTATGAAATCTTCTCATGAGTAGCAAGATAGCCTTTCTGACGTCAAAGGGAGACCAAAGGAAAGATCAAAGGAGCAACTTTTGATGGAGTCAAGAAAATGTCTTCACCCTGTGAACTCCTACTACCATAAGAAAATTATAATGGGCTCTGTACTTCATTTCAAATGCAAAAGGTGTTAAATCTTTGCCCCATCTTCAACTACTTCCTATCTGGGGAGAACATGACATCACCTAGAAGCAGCCTTGTGTCTCTTAGTTGAAGATCAGTCATTGTTCAAAAAGACAAGGTTTGGTTCCACAGTTACATACATGAACCAGGTTTTACTTATAAAGATAAAATGAGAGTTTTCCTCCTAAAAATGAATCTAAAACATTTCTAGTTTCAGCTTCAACTGGAAAGGGCTTGAAAGTTCTCCCCATGTCCTTACCAAAAAAGAAAGAAAGAAAGAAAAAACTAGGCAAACTGAAAATCAATGATTTCTTGCATGCATCCAAAGACAGAATTCACAGCATGGGTGCCACCCTGAATTCTGGAGAGACAGGAGTATCCAGAGAGATACAGCATCAAAGATGTGCATAGCTAGAGGAGAAGCACAGTCTTAGGCAGGCAGCCTCACTTTCATGGGCTTTTCCTCCAGTATCTCAACCAGTTTCTGACTGTCGGGATGGGAGAAAGATCCCTACACAGCTCTGGCAGGGGCAGGGGAAATGTAACCTTTGATAAATAAGACTAGATCGTTCTCCATTAAAAAAAGCCTATTATCCAGGAGAAAGAACTTTGACAGTGTGCACTTTTAAAACTTTATCCCAACTAGAAGAAGGTAATATCTCCCTCCAGCCCTTTCCATTCTTCTTGTAACACCTAAGGAGAAAGACAACACAAAACAAAAACCATAGTCAACAGGAGTCAGGGTCACAGGGAAAAATATTGGAGATGCTGCATTCAGCTAAGAGAGTAGTGAGGGTGAGGAGGGGAGCTGTAACCAAGGGGAAACATTTGTGAGGTTCACAGCCCTGAGAGAGGTCCACTACAATGCTGAGATTTAGTTGGAAGATTATAGAATGCTCCCTCCCTCCCACATCTTACTACAACACCAACAGATTTGCAGGATAACAGCAGGGGATTGTAACTGAAAAAGCTGCAAGACACAGATTCAAAAGGGGAGACAGAAAACGAAGACTCGAGAGGAATATCAAGACTCTGGTACCTGTAGTTACTACAGAAACATAGCACAGTTTTTACCCAAATCAACATAAATCTTCACACAAAAGGTCTATTTACCTGAGTTCCTATTACCCTATACAACTTGTTGAACTTACAAAAAAAAGAAATTACAAGGCATGCCAAGAGACAAAGCAATCATCAGAACCAGACTGATATTTTAATATTTGACACAGATGTTGGAATTATAGACAGTGATTTTTAAACGAACTGTGATATATGTAAAAGGCCCTAATGAAAAAATTAGACAACATACAAGAACAGATAGGTAAAGTAAACAGAGAGATGGAAACTCTAAGAAAGAGTCAAAACGAAATGCTAGAAATCAAAACCACACTGACATAAATGAAAAACGTCTCCTATAAGCTCATCAGTAGAGTAGACTTGGCTGAAGAAAGGACTGACAAATTTAAAGGCAGGTCAATAGAAACTTCTCAAACTCTGATGAAAAGAAAAAGTTTTTTTAGAAGAACAAAACATCCAAGAACTATGTCACAATATCACAAGGTGTAATACACCTAATTTGTTTTTTGGATTTTTCTGGGGGTTTTTTTTTGGTGAGGAAAGGGGGCTTGAGCTAACATCTGTGCCAATGTTCCTCCATTTTGTATGTGGGATGCCGCCACAGCATGGCTTGATGAGCAGTGTGCAGGTCTGCACCCAGGATCTGAACTCACAAACCCCAGGGCGTCCGTGTGGAGCACGCAAACTCAACCACTACACCATGGGCCAGCCTGAAACTTCCTAATTTGTTGTCCAGAAACAAAAGGAGAAAACCACAGAATAGAAATATTTGAATTAATAATGTCTGAGAACTACCAACAATTATTGATAGACATCAAACTACAGATCCAGGGATCTCAGAGAACAACTAGCATCATAAGTTCCCAAAGCAAAAACATCTAGGCATACAATATTCAAACTGTAAGCAAATAATGCACAAAGATAAAATCTTAAAGAAAGCCAGATTATGGGGGGAAGCATACTTACCCAGGAACAAGGATAAAAATTACAGTTGACTTATTTATTTATATTTTTTATTTGGCACCTGAGTTAACATCTGTTGCCAATCTTCTTTTGTTTTTTTTCTTTTTCTTCTTCTCCCCAAAGCCCCCAGTACATAGTTCTCTATTCTAGTCGTAGATCCTTCTGTTTCTGCTATATGGGACGCCACCTCAGCATGGCTTGACAAGTGGTGCATGTCCATGCCCAGGAGCTGAAATGGTGAAACCCTGGGCCACCAAAGCAGAGTGTGCAAATTTAACCACTTGGCCATGGGGCCAGCCCCTGGTATATTATTTTTTTTTTCAGAAGCCCTGGAATGATAAAGAGACTGGAGTTAATCCTTAAAGGAAAGGAAACAGAAAAAAGAAAATACCAACCTAAAATTCTAAATTCAGTGAAATTACCCTTCATAAATTAATGAGTAATAAGGACTTTCTCAGAAGAAGAATGAGGCAATATATTTCCTTCAGACATGCTCTATAAGAAATGTTAAAAGAATTTCTTCAGGCAGAAGAACAATGAAATAGGTCGGAAATGTGAAGAAAGGGTATTAGAGAAGGAAGAAATGAAAGTAAAATAAAATATTTCATTTTTCTTATTTTTAATTGATCTGAAAGATAACTTTAAATTCATAATAGTTTTACTCAGTGGTAATACAAAAATAAGTTAAATAAATGATAGCAATGTCACAAGGCACAAGAGAGAAATTGGGAATATTTTGTTATAAAGTATCTATATTACATGTGAAGCTATATCATATTACTTGAAAATATACTTACATAATTTACCAAATATATTGTAAACACTATAACTAACCATTAACTTTTTAAATCTGTGTATGAAAACCAACAAGAGGGGAAAAAATGGAAACATAAAATGTTCAGTTAAAAGCAAAGATGACCAAAAAAAAAAAAACAGAGGGAAAAAGAAACTAACAACAAATGCAATGAATAGAAAACAGTTACAAAGAGGATAGCTATTAATCCAACTATAACAATAATCACTTTAAATGTGAATGGTCAAAATACACCAAATAACAACAGAGCTTGTCAAAGTGGATTACAGCAACAACAAAAAAGGTAATTTTATGTTGTATATAAGAAAACAATTTTAAATATAAGGGTTCAGATAGGTTAAATGTAAAGAGATGGAGAATAATATACCTTGCTAATACTATTCAAAATAAGGCTGGACTAGCTACATTAATTTCAGAAAAGCAGGCTTCAGAACAAGTAAGATTCTTAGGGATAAAGAGGGGCAATATCACTCTTCAAGAAGACGTAACAATCCTAAATATGTATGCAACTAATGACAGAATGTGAAAGTGCACACGGCCAGTGTTGTTCTAAAACCTAAATAAGATAAACACATTATCAAAAAGGAAAGTACAGACCATAATCTTTCATGAAACTAAATCCATACCAAATTGAATCCAGCAATATATGAAAAGGACGGTACATCACAGCCAAGTGGGTTTCATTTCAAGAAACAATGTTAGTACAATATTCATAAATCAGTCACTGTAACTCATCATTTTAGCAGAATAAATAAGAAGAATCATATGATCATATGAATAGATACAGAAAAAGCAGTTGACAAAATTCAATACCCCTACAGGATAAAAGCTTGTAAAATTTTAGAATTAGACGAGAATTCCCTTAACCTAATAAAGAGAATTTATGAAAACCTATGCCTTGACATTATACTTAATGGTGAGAGACTGAACTCATTTTCTCTAAGATCAGGAATAATGCAAGGATATCCTCTCTCACCACTCCTATTGAACTTCACACTGGAAATCCTAGCTAATCCAAAAAGACAAAAGTAAATAAAAGTTATATAAATTGAAAAGAAAAAGTAAAATTGTTTTTATTCACATTAACACAACTATCGATATTGAAATGCCCCTAAAATCTAAAACAAAAACAAACTCCTTAAGTATGGGCTGTGCTTAATGAATTCCTTTCAAATAGCACAGTATGGAAATAGGAGGGGTAATCTTACAACAGAGAAATGTGAAGAACCCTACCACAGCCACATGATCAACGTCAACATCAAGTGATAAATCATGTTAACAGCAGGCACCCTTGATATGGTGTGATGAAGATGGTGCTTTATCTCTATGATTTTCCTCCCCCAAATGTATGACCTCACTTTAATTATGAGAAAAACACCCTACAAGCCACAAGTTCCAGATTTTCTATAAAGTACCTGACCAATTCTCTTTAAAATTGTCAAGGTCATCAAAAATAAGGAAAGGCTGAGAAACTGTCACAGTCTATGGGAACCTAAGAAAACACGATGACTAAATGTAATGTTGTATCCTAAATGAGATCTTGGAATAGATAAATGATATAAGGTAAAATCTAAGGGAATTAGAATAATGTATGTAGTTTAGTTAATAATGGTGTATGAGTATTGGTTCATTATTTGTGACAAATATGCCATACTGATCTAAGATGCTAATGATTGGCATGATTACAACTGAAGTATAAGAGAACCCCTTGTACTATCTTCCAAACTTTTCTGTAAATCTAAAACTGTTTTAAAAATAAAACTTTATTGAGGCCAGCCCAGTGGCATAGTGGTAAAGTTCACGTGGTCCACTTCAGCAGCCCAGGGTTCACAGGTTTGGGTCCCAGCCATGGACTTACACACCACTCACTCATTGAGCCATGCTGTGGTGGGGTCCCACATACAAAATAGAGGAAGATTGGTACAGATGTTAGCTCAGGGTGAATCTTCCTCACACACACAAAAAAATCCTTTATTAAACAATTTCAAATGAAAAAAATCTAGAGATGAATATGATTTCACCAAAGCCATAGTAAAATAAATAATCTACATGAATGCTTGGAATTTTCTGAGACTCTTAACCATTTATTCTAATAGCATTTGTGAATAAATAGCATGATCCAGGAAATATACAAAATTTCTGGGGATGTAACATTAAAAATCATGTAATCTCTTTTCGAAGGGAAGCAAAATCTAGTGGGGCCATAGGAAAATAGGAATAAAATAAGACTGTCTCTCCTATCTTTGAGGGATAAGGAAGTATTCCCAGAGGAAGAAACATCTGTGCTAATATTTATAGAGTATGCAGGAGTCAAGCAAGGAAAGTGGGTAAAGTAGTTGAGATCTAAGGAAGCAGTGGGAGGATTGTTCCAGACTAAGGATGTGATACACTTGTAAACCTTCTACCTACTCCCTCACCTCCCCTCTCATTACAGTCTTCTCTTCCTGGACCGAAAATTAACTCATTCCCTTGGGGTCCTAGTAAGAAGATGTCGCCCCCCCCCTTCTCCTCCTGCTCTTTCTGATCTTGATCTTCCTCCTCTTCTCCTCTTCCTCCTCATTCTATTCCTTACTAGTCTTTGCCCTTAGGATTCACATGAGAAACACCCAGAAGAATGTCACTGATTGTTATGCTATCAACACCTTCAACTGGATTAGAGTTAAGCAGTTCTACTTCCACTGGTCTCCTACTAACCCAGCCTCAGTCTTTCCTCCTGCCAAGGACCGATACAAGACACCACAGACTATCAGAACACAAATAGGAATGGAAGGATAAAGTGACATTTGAAATAAGACTCACCCTAAAGCAAGAAAGCATGGTTATAAAAAGATTTTGTTTTTAATCGAACTATCTGTTCTACCCCTGCCACCCTATTAAGCAGTTGCATAATGAAATTTCACTGTTGCCTTCTTATAATTGTGGTCATCCTTCCTGTGCCGAAACTACTCCCTTGCTGTAAATTAGACATTTTTGGAAGATGTTTTCACTTGTTCTGTTCTCCAGATTCCTATTTAGCACCCTGGCAGTTGTCACATTATCTTCAAAAACAATTCTTTAATCAGAGCATAATACAATTTATTATATCCTCGTATTAGATAAGCTGCTACCCTGATGATCACTAAGATTCAAAACTATTTCCAAGGCTTCTTGACTTACAGCAGGGTAGTTAAAGCTTTGTGAAAATCTGGTTTTATTAGCTAGCATTTTCGTGCTACATGTCTAATAAAGGATGGTTTCCCATATGTGTTGCATACACTATGATATGTTTTGCCCATTAACCACAGAGATGTGCAAAAATGCCATTATTAGTTCCGAGAACTGTTTGAGTCTCTGAGAGAATATACTTTCCATGTTTATTACACAGTTTCACCTTCTGGATAATTTAATATTCAAGCTGTGTAAGCCTAAATAGCTCAGCACAGCTGGTGAGGCATCTTGTTATTTCTCACTTTTCCTCTTATCTGTGCAATTTTAATAATTGGGAGCTTAAAAATGGTATGGTAAACCGTTCAAGGAATTCACATATTTGGCACATAGTCAGTGAGAAGCTTAAATCAATTTTCTTAAACTGTCAGCCATGATGTCTATCTAAATGGAGGGCTGGATTCCGTCATATTCATTGTTTATTGTTCGCCTCTGCAATTAGGAAATATGAAAGTTGGTAGGCATTTTGTTGGTGTCTCTTTTTCCAGTTTAAATTGCTCTGGAAATTTATGAATATTTTGCTATTTAATGATCAAAATAATAGCCACTTTTTCCTTTAAAGAAATACACACTCAAAAAAATGTTTTATTGTTTATGGTGGAGAAAAGAACAAGAAGTTAAGACAAATTCCACCTTTCTATCTTGACCTCTGAGCCTGGGGAATATGCTTTTTCACATTTGATTCAATTAAATGCAATGTCTTTGCAGCTTCAGATTCTAAACATGAATGTCAGAACATAGACTTTCCTTGTGTTTATGCTGTACAGTGACTTGTTAAAACTGATATTCTAATTTTAATCCAGCTGCTTTACTGTGTGATAAAGAACTAAAAGTTTCATTTTTATACATACAATTTGTCTAGAAAAAAAGTTGAACACAGTGTGGAAAATGGCAAGATTTTTTATTGCATCAATCTCCTTCAAGGTTAACACTGCGTATTTCTATTCACTGCTTCCTAATTCTAAAATAAAGATCTCCATCAGAAAAGAGTTTCAAAAGACTAAATGTTTATATCAAATTGCACAAATTTTGCATTTTTTTCTCCTTAAGTTGTACATGGAAATCAGGACATAGTGATTTTTTGTTGTCTATAGCAACAGTATACTGTTTAGATCATTGTCATTTGGGGTTATTTTAATTTAAATTTTAGATGGGCAAGTTAGTATAATTTTGAAGATGTGGCACATCTTCTCATCATATTCTTATCCTCACGCTGAAAATGACTCCATCTGGGTCAGTCCATTTGGGTATTAATTCAAATAGTTGAAATATAGCAACTTAGAATGACATTGTTTCATGGGCATGCATCCAAATAGAATTGTAGAAAAAAGTGGCCTGTGGTTTGACTTTCTCCTTCAATTCTGGACCATACAGGCCAAGCCCACATCCCTCACAGGACAACACTCCAGTTTACTCTACCTGCCTACCATTTTAGGCATTTTCTTTCTAGCTTCTAAATTGTTTATATACAAAAGTCAGCTTTTGAAGTTTTAAAACTGTCTTATGGCTATTCTATATTTTTAAGGAGATGTTTTTAAAAGCGCAAAACTGACTTTTGTGAGCAAAGCCTCTATGAAGTTCTACCTACATAATCATGTCATTGTTCCTGATCCACAGTTTTTAAGGTATGTGATACCCGCAACCCCTCCACCTCCTCCCTCGACTTATTGAAATAATTTTCTGTTTACTTTCTTAGAATTCAGTAAAATGCGATTTATTTCTCTCCTCTCTGGAACTATACCTTCTGAAGTCACTTGAGACCGCCCACTTTCCCATTTGACGTGCATCTTTTGGCTGAGAGTTGGTCAGCATTCTCCTCAATTTCTCTTGCCTATTCTAGACCATTACACTTCTACCTTAAATAAGAAAAAAGGGGGACAAAAAAAAAAAACCTATTCTTTTGAGATTCAAAGGCACTCAAGCATATTAGCCTCTAACCCCTTACCATCTTTGTCATCTTCACACCCCGAAAACATGTTGGCCTCTGTTACTTTGTTCGAGACTCAAGTTCTGCCACCATTCTGAGTGACTTCAGACATCGATTTGGGCAATCTATCCAGCATCATAGCTTTACAGTTGTATGTACATCTCCATCTTGAGTATCTGTCTTTTTACTTCATCAGGCATTTCTTTCCGTGAAAATGTGCTAGATATCTTGTCACCTTCTGGAACAACTGCTCCTGTAAAATGTTAAACTAAAATCTGCAACTTCCTGACAAAACAAAATAAAACATTCTTGAGATATCTGATCCTCTGTTTTCTCCCTTTTTGCTACTCTATTCCCTCTTATTGGCTCCAATTTTTCTCTACCTAGGCTCAACCCAAAACAGCTGGCCTCTACTAAACTTTCAGCAGCATTTTCTATACATTACGCTTCTGCAATATACAAGCGACAGCCCCACATTCTTACAAGACCACTATAATCTGCATTCTCTCCCCACACAACGCAAATTGGTGTGACTTCAAAGCCGTGGTCTGTAGCGTCACTGGGTTCTAAGTCGCGTTCTCTTCTTCCAGCTTGAAATAATGTTCCAAACTTTCACCATAATTTAGAAGATTTGAAAGTGAAAAGAGTTAAGGGATATTGAAAAGAGGAGAATCTTCTTTCCTTATAAAGAAAATACCAAAATTTTCTCTATTTTATCTTTTGTGGGACTCTCTCATCAAGTTTCAGTTTTCCAAAGAGAAAACCAGAGAGTGATAAAATGTCCTTTCACTCGAAACTACCACTCAAACATAAATTTGTTTTTTCTTTAATAATCTATATGAAACTTTTACATATATAAAACTGCTTTTCCACTCCCTCCTCCCATTTTCTTTAGGCTGTTCAATTTCTCTCTCTCTCTCAGTAGGAATAAAGTCTAAAACCTGCTTGAGCATTTACTCTGTATATCAACATACATGGGAAGATCTTAATCAGCTCCCCACAGGAAGGTAGGGGTAGGCTTCATATCATATTATTAAGAAACAATTTTAATTAATTCCAATTAATTTTATCCATTTTAAAAGATATCCATGAGTAGGCAAAGTTTCCAAGTGTGTTTTCTTTTTTCTCTCTTTCTTTATCATTCTAATTTTAATGAGCTCCCATTTAGTTCAATAATTAATCAAAAACAATCATTTTGCTTGTTAGGTCATTTCTTTTTTTGTTTTCTCTGTAACGTTTTGAATCCTGCTGTTGGCGCATATTTACATAAGTTACACAAGTTTAATGGCAGTGAGGTTGTGGAATTTATTTTAGTGGTTCTTCAACATTTAAGGACCACTTTCTTGTTTAAAACCTCATTCACAAAGGCCTATATATCTATCTCTGCTGCCAGTCTTCACTCCTTCAAATTTCTATAATACTGTGTGGCCTGTCGACTGCGTTCAAAGGCTTCTAAGTGAAACTGATAACTTATCTGCAGGATGTCACCCTTCAGGCAAGACCACACTGAACCACAAAAAATGGATAGTTTGGGGTTTTGATTTTTAAGGTACTAGAGTAACAGGGTTTCCAAATTCCCTAGTAGTTTGACCTGCAGTCTTAAATACACTCCCTTATTACAAGAGCTACTGAACTATATCTAATAAGAACTTTTTACGTATACATATATTTAGTTCTCCAGATTAAATAATTTCACACTTTTTAATTTTCCTTATAGGTTTTACTTCACCATAAATTTTATCAACTCTTTTTTTCGAAATCTTCAGCAAATTTTGCCCATTTTTTTTTCCATTGGATAGTGGAATGTACCTTAACATAATAAAGGCCATATAAGACAAACTCAAAGCTAATGTCATACTCAGTGGTGAAAGACTGAAAGGTTTTCCTGCAATATTAGGAACAAGACAAAGGTTCCCACTCTTACCACTCTTATTCAACACAGTATGGGAAGTCCCAGCTAGAGCTATTAGGCAAGACAAAGAAATAAAAGACATCCAAATCAGACAGAATAAACTAAAATCGTCATTATGTGCAAACGATATGATCTTATACATAGAAATTTGTAAAGACTCAACCAAAAATCTGTTGGAACTAATCAACAGATTCAGTAGAGTTGCAGAATATAAAATCAACTTACAGATTCAGTTGCATTGCTAGACACTAACAATTAAATATCTGAAAAAGAAATAAAGGAAACTATCCCATTGACAATAACATTGAAAACAATAAAATCCTTTGTAATAAATTTAACCGAAAACTGAAAGAACTATACAGTAAAAACTGCAGGACTTTGATGAAAAATTTTGAAAAAGACACAAACAAATAGAAAGATATCTCATGTTCATAGATCAGAAGAACTAATATTGTAAAAATGTCCGTACTACTCAAAGTCACCTATAAATTCAATGCCATCTCTATCAAAATTCCAAAGGCATTTTCCACAGAAATAGAAAGCACAATCCTAAAATTTATATGGAGCCAGAAAAGACTCTACTTAGCCAGAGTATCATGAGAAAGGAGAACAAAGCTGGAGGCATCACAGTTCCTGATTTCAAACTATACTACAAAGTTATAGTAACTAAAATAGTACAGTAATAGCATAAAAATAGACACATAGAGCAATGGAACAGAATATAGAGCCCAGAAATAAACTCCAGCATACACAATTAACTAATATTTGACAAGGCAGCCAAGAACACTGAATAGGGAAAAGATAGTCTTTTTAACAAATAGTGTTGGATAAATTGGATAACCACATGCAGAAAAATGAAACTGTACCCTTATTTTAAACCACTCACAAAAATTAACTCAAAATGGATCAAAGACTTAAATATAAGACCTGATACAATAAAATTTCTAAAAAGAAAAATAGGAAAGAAGTTCCTCGACATTGGTCTTGACAATGATTTTTTGGATATAACACCAAAAGCACGAGAAATAAAAGCAACAATCAACAAATGAGATGGCATCACACTAAAAAGCTTCTACACAGCAAAATAAACCATCAATGAATGGAAAAGCAGCCAATGGAATGGTAGAAAATATTTTCAAACCATTCATTAGATAAGGGGTTAATATCCAAAATATATAAACATTAGAAAAGGGGTTAATATCCAAAATATATCATACAACTCAATAACAAAGAAACAAACAATCTGATTAAAATATGGCCATAGGAACTGAGTAGACATTCTTTCAAAGAAGACAGACAAATGGCCAACAGGTACATGAGAAGGAGCTTAAGATCACTAATCGCCTGGGAAATGCAAATGAAAACCACAATGAGGCATCGCCTCACACTGTTATAATGGCTATTATCAAGAAGACAAGAAATAACAAATTTTGGTGAGGTTGTGGAGAAAAGGGAATCCTTGTTCACTTTTTGTGGAATGTACATTCGTTCAGCCACTCTGGAAAAAATATGGAGATTCCTCAAGAAATTAAAAATAGAACTACCATATGATCCAGCAATTTCACTGCTGAGTATATATCCAAAGGAAATGAAAACAGGATATCAGAGATGTCTGCACTCCCATGTTTGTTGCAGTATTATGCATAATAGCCAAGATATGGAAACAACCCAAGTGTCCGTCAAAGGGTAAATGAAAAAGAAAATGAGGTATACAATGGAATATTATTCAGCTATGAGAAAGAAGGAAATCATGCCAGTTGTGGCAAGATGGATGAACCTTGAAAGCATTAGATTACATGAGATGAGTGAGACAGAGAAAGACAAATATTGCATGATATCACTTATATGTGGAATCAAAAGAGCCAAACTCATAAAAACAAAGAACATGACGGTACCAGGGGCTGAGGGACAGGGGAATTTGGGAGATGTTGTCTAATGGCACAAACTTGCAACTAATAGATAAATAAGTTCTGGAGATCTAAGGCACAGCATAGTGATAATAGTAAGCAATACTGTATTATAAACTTCGAAGTTGCTAAGAGACTAGATCTTATTTGTTCTTAGTACAAAAAAGAGATGATAATTGTGACAAGGTTGAGGTGTTAGCTAATGCTACTATTGCACTATATAAATGTATCAAATCAACATGTACACCTTAAACTTACACAATGTTATATATTAATTATATCCCAGTAAAAAAAACACTATTTTTTTTAATACAGTAGAAAACTTTTTAAATCTAGATTCATAACTCCTATATCCTATATCCTTGTCCTGGCTTTTCCAGTTACAAAATTTAAACACGTTATATTTAAACTCTCTGAGTTTCATTTTCTTCCTCTCTATACTGGTGATCTTCAAGTAAATCCGTACAGACTTTGCTCAAGAATTTAGTGAGATTGAATTTTTCAGTGTTCGGCACATAATTTAACTCACTAGGTAAGTTTCTTTTTAGATTAAGTGCAGAATCATATCTTGTATGTGCCTTACATGTGGTAAGGACTCAAATAATGGTTTAGGAACAAAATGAGAGGGGGAAATTTGAAACACAGACTGGACTTTGGCTCGTAATGTCCAGTTTTAAGCACTAAATTAAATCATCTCTTACAGGAAAACAAATTTATTGGTTTGATATTATAGTTTTAAGTATTTATATGTATTTATGTTATTCTATTTGGGGTTCTCATAAACTCCATTGGATTTGAATTCTTTAGTTGCAAGAGACAGAAAATATAAAACAAAATTTCATAAAATATAGGGTAATTACTGGCGCTAGGAGGAATGAACTGGCCATCCACTTCTGAAAAAGTTGGCCATGGACACCCTATGAATAGCAGCAGAATATTGTCTCATACAGCACCAGAGGATGAGAGGAGGATGAGAAAGACCCAGCAGGGTTCTGCTCTGCTGTACACAGGGTCTCTAGGAGTCAGAATTGACTCAACGGCACCAACAACAAATTGTTGGCTAAGAAAATTTAAAAATTTAATGTTAATCATCAGAAGATGCAATTTCAGAAGTTTGATTCAGTTTATACACTGGAGCAATTTCATCAAACGGCCCTCTCTCCTCTCTATCTTCTACTGTTTCAGCCTTATTGTCAGATACTCTGTTTCTCTGCACTTCCCCATTGTCTCCAGGCTGTTTCCTTGTTTACAAAACGTTTTGGCTGGAGAAGAAAACAGTGCTAGTCACGTATGGTATCTTTACACTAATGCTTGTACTCATTTTTTCCTATTATCCAAAATCATGTCGCTTGATGTTTCCTCAACTATTCACTTTGGACAGGAAAATGTGCTACTCCTATTGGGCTTAAGTGAGTGAAGACCTCCTCCCAAACTCAAGAGCAGGACTATTCCCACCCCAATCACAGGCAGAGAATGCAAAGGGATATGTTGTTCAAAGAAAAATGAGTAAATATCTTTGGTTGGGTTCCCCCAGAAGCAGTAGGAAAACAATGTGAATACAAGTTGGTATTTGGTTGTTAATCTCAATTGAGGGAGTGAAGAAATAATTTTATAAAGGCTTGAAGTTCCAAGATTTATTCCATGTAGGTAACTGGTGTTCAAACTCACTGTGAAATTTTGGAAAACCGTGTAATTCAACCAATGGATGAAAAACCTATTAATCACTGATTTACAGCTGCTTCAGAGAAGTGGTAAATCCTCACATTTCCCACTTGGTTGATGGGAGGGCAGAGTGGGGTCAGGCAGTCAAAAAAGCCTCAATCGAAGATGCAGCTGCTTATAGGTGGAAGCAATTAGGTCTAGGTGCATATGAATGTTAGTGTCAGTAGGTGTGTTCTACTAAGCCAACTGTGTGTCTCATATTCCACTATTGTAATATAGGTATGCATTTTTTTTTAAAAGACCAATTACATGCTTGGGAATCAAGAAAAAATATCTACAACCTGGCTCTAAAGAAATTAATCTTCTCCCAATTTGAAAGTACAAATTGTGTTCATCTAGCTGCTTTTAAACAATTCTCTTGTGTTTTCGTACTTATTAAAAGGGTGCCAGTTTTAACTACTCACTTCCTAAATTTTAATTATTAAAAGCAATTTTCTGCTTATACTGTGTTCCTCCTTCTTATTATTTTTTATTGTTGATTTTTAATTGAAGGAACAATTTATGAAATGTGTCAATTATCTATATGTCAGTTTAAATGCATCCTTTTTGTAGACAGTTGAACAATACTTTGGGTTAGCATTGCTTCTGAATATCAACTATTATTTCTTAAAACAATGCCAGAATCAGTAATGTTTTGTAAACAATGTATTTATAAACCTAGAGATTTAGGAAAACTAGTAAAATTATAATAGCTGTCATTCCACAAGTATTAAAATATGCTATCCTCATGATGGCTTATTTTCTGATATTTTAACAAACTATCCCTCTACTTGCCATGTCTTCATAAATGTGACAATGTAATTCTTTTGGCTACATTCAGCTGAAATATGTAATCTCCATATGAAGCTCTTAAATAACATTTTCCTTTTGAAAATATTTTTGTTCCTAGAAAAATATATAATATTGCATCTTAACATAAAGTGTATCTGTTTCTCAAAATCTAAAATAAAATGGTTCATATTTATGGATTTTTTTTTTGGATTGGCGCCTGAGCCAACATCTGTTGCCAATCTTTTTTATTTGTTTTTCTTCTTCTTCTTCTTCTCCCCAAAGCCCCCCAGTACGTAATTGTACATATGGTTGTGGGTCCTTCTGGTTGTGCTATATGGGACGCCGGCCTCAGCATGGCCTGATGAGCCATCCCATGTCTGTGCCCAGGATCCGAACTGGTGAAACCCTGGGCCCCTGAAGTGGAGCACGCGAACTTAACCACTTGGCCACGGGGCTGGCCCCTGGATTATTTTTAATGTAAGAGAACACTTACAGACCAATTTTTCTCACAATTGTCACTAAATAGTCTATTGATAAATGTGGTATTTTACATTTTAGCCTTCTATAATCAGCAGATGTTTTAATTTTCTGCATCACCTGCTTAAAATAACTGTGGTCAACCTAAAAATAATCTTAGATATCTGAGATGAACGCTTTCCAATGCTGAAGTAAAAGACCTAGTGTGTAATATTGTCTGAGTCACATCAAACAGCAGTGGGCATTACCCTTTGCCTGCCCAGCACTCATTCCCCTCCTTCCTAGTAGAATCTCTTTCCTGGTGTCATCTGTAGCTCTGAGGGGAAGTAGTTCCACCACCCTCAGTTTCAGGAGTGGTCCCAGAGGGGCTGTTTTCAGGGATTAACCAAAGAAGAGCAATGTGATTCGGTTAACGCCAATGAATTATAATGGAATCTTCAGTAGACCCTACTGGAGATTTTATCTTAAGAAAGAGTCGTCGGAAAGCTACTCCTATCTCCCATGGATGAGAAAGAACCTGATTGTTCCTGAATGTCATCATTTGTTCCTGATGGGAGAAAGTTGAAGCTGACACAGTATGTGGCAGAATGAAGACAGAAAAAATAAAATCAGGATGCTTAATAACACTGTAGAATGACTGGCTCAACATTCTGAAGCTGGACACTTTATTAGATGACCAATCACTTTACTTATTGTTCAAGCCAATATCTATTTTTGTTTTTGAAAGATACATACTGCGAAGCTACTACTCTTAGCCAATCATATGCCCTAGTTTTACCACTTTATAACAGAAAAATAATAAAATGCTTGTGAGTTTTTTAAAATTTTGCATACTATGATTGTATATGATTTATCTCCCTTTCGCAAATTAGTCAATCTCACACTAGTGAGGTACTTTTAAGCAGCATTTCAATAAAGCAACAAAAGGGTTGCACAGAAGTACGTTTTCCCCAGATTCCTATAGTAGGGATAATGTTTCTCATAAACTATAACACTGTCATCTATGCATTTGATATCAGATTGAAATGTGAATAGAATTCTAGGCAAGCAATGGTATCTCCATCTTGGAGTCCCCATGAAACTTAGTAATTAATTTTGCTTGAAATACAACAAAGACTTCAACAATGGGTTAATTCTTGATAATTTATTGCCTTTGTTTTGTGAGCTGCAATTGACCAAAATTCAAAAAAACTCCCTGTGATACGATGATCAAGGAGGCATGATTTGAAGCTTGAGCCATATACTGATACTATTTTTTCTGAGGAATTTGCTATATTTGTTTAATACAAATAGGATAATGATAACAAAAAGGTAGTAAATTTTTGCATAACTATAGCTAACCAATTGTTCAGACTCTACACAATAATCAGTAATCCACAATACTAAGAAACACATTACAGTCAGCATCTTATTTTTCCCCAATAATTGTTTTTTACATAGCTGAGATTAATAGGAAATAATGCCATTTAAATTATATTAGTTTTAAAACAGATAACGAGATTTGGGTCCAAAAAAGGATTTAAATACCATGTGATCCAGCTATTCCACTGCTGGGTATTTATCCAAAGACATTGAAAACACAAATGCATAAAGATACATGCATCCCTATGTACATCATAGCATTATTCACAATAGTCAAGACTTGGAAGCAACCTGGGTGCCCATCAAGGGACTAATGGATAAAGAAGATGTGGTATATATGCACAATGGAATACTATGCAGCCACAAGAAGTGATGAAATCCGGCCATTTGTGACAACATGGATGGACCTTGAGTATATCATGTTAAGTGAAATAAGTCAGGGAGAGAAAGTCAAATAACTTATGATCTCTATCTAGAATATAAAAACAATGACAAACAAACACATAGAGACAGAGATTGGATTGGTGGTTACGAGAGGGGAAGGGGGCGGGAGGAGGGCAAAAGGGGTGATTAGGCACATGTGTGCAGTGATGGACTGTAATTAGTCTCTGGGTGATGAACATGATGTAATCTACACAGAATTCAAAATATATTACATTGTACACCTGAAATTTATATAACGTTATAAACCAATGTTACTGCAATTAAAAAAAAAGGATTTAAAGTAACTCTAGCATTAATGATGAGCAAGGTTATTTTTCCATGTAACCTCTCCATGAAGTGAAGCACATCCAAACCAGGTTTCTTTTTCCCTTAGTCTCCTTCCCCAGGGGTCTCCCTAATTTTTCACTGGCTCTAGATTAAAGAAGCAGTTTGACTCTCTTTCACTTCCTAACAAACCTGGTGCCTGATAAATGTTCACGGAGAGCATTATGCTCTGGGGAACTTAGATCTGTACGTATTAATCACCAAGTGGATAGTTTATTTCCCTCTTTTTTTCTGCTTCCCACTGTCAGAATTTCAGCTGATATATGGACGTGAAGAAGAATGTAGCCAACTCAGTGTATGCAATTCGCCTAACACAAGCTTGAGTTTTTGTTCTCAGGTTGTCCTCCTTGTCTTTGTATTTTGAAGAGGTTTTAAATCTTTCTCTTTTCCTTTACTGTCACTGTCACCATCTTTTGCAGTTCCTTTGGCAGCTTCCTCACCATTCCGTTCAGGTTGTAAAAACTCCTCTTATTTTTTTTTATTAAGATTATGATAGTTAACAACCTTGTGAAATTACAATTGTACATTATTATTAGTCATGTTGTAGGTACACCACTTCACCCTTAGTGCCCTCCCCCCACCCCCCCTTTCCCCTGGTAATCACCGATTGGTTCTCTTTGTCTATATGTTAACTACCACCTGTGAGGGGTAAACTCTTCCTATTTTAACCGGCTTTTAACCCATCCTCTCCATTCTGCTTTTCACAGCATTCGAACCTGGCTTTGATCCCCTTTCTTCCTCTTTCTTCTCATTTCTCCACTTTTTTTTCTTTTGGTTTTCATTCCAAATGTTTCCTTACGGTGGCAGTGGATTACTCAGTAGGCAGTTCACCTCGGTCGGGCTACTGTTTGGAAAGCAGATTTCATCTTAAGCAGAGAAATAGGAACGCCTGAAGAAGGACACCCTTTGCAGAACCAAACGCGAGGCTAATGCTTCCAGACCCCCCTCCCTTTTGGAATAGTGGGCGACATCTATCTCTTCAGTCCTGACACTTATTATTCTGTCCTTAGGATATTTTGAAGACCCATAAAAATTTGTTGATAAAATTCAAACTTCTGCATTTATTTTTCAAGTAATTTTCTTTGGGAAATCTATTTCTTGGGATGTTGGAATTTCTGTAAGATAGAAAATACAAAGAAAAGGAGGGGCCAAGCCAGGGATTATTATCACATCAAATGGGGTGAAAATATATTCCTTTGGAAGCGTGTCCTCATTCTCTTTAATTGAGCCCCTACTTGTTTCTCAGCTGTTCTCGGTTGTAGTCTGATAGCTTTCAACCTAACTGTTTTGTTTCTCCCTTATTCCCATTTATAATGTCAACTTATATTTAGGGCAGTGAGAGTTAACTTGCTTACTGTGACATTGTAATCAATTAATCACCTTTCGCTTTCCTTTCTGCCTTCCTATTGGCTGGTTTGTAATTAAGCCATGGGGCAAAAGCCATTTCAAGACAGAGTCTGTCAGCTTGTTCAGCAGTTCATTTATTCGTTTGATAAGATAACCTTTTCAGAGCGACATCTAATCAAAAGCACCAAGTTTAACAAAGAGTAGGATTCTTCAGAAATTCATGTCTGGATTCTAGCTGGGTCAGATCATAATGATCACAGAACTGTTCTCTGAAAATTGGGAATAGAAATGTAATCTGTAGCCTTCTGATGATTAGGCTCTGTGTCAAGATGTTGATAAAGACTATAGACTATGAGGCAGTTGACAGCTAAGTACCTAGAATACAGAAATGTAATTTTCCCTAACATTAAATTTTACTGTATAAACCTAAATTTACTTACATCTTAAACTCACAGATGTTTAAACTTTTTCTATTAAAGAACTATATTTTGTGAGGAAATTTTATCTTTTTCTGTATTTTATACTGTTCCTTATCTAGTGAAATATTATCCTGATCTCCTTCCCTTTATATAAGCAAAATGTCATGTCTGAGAAATACTTTATTTTCTTTGTATAGAAAAAGATGGTATAAATCTTTACTACAAGATTTAATTCAATTTTTTGTGGAGGAGGATTCTACTTATGCTAAGGGTACACCTCCAATATCAACTCATCATACAGATAGTTTTCACCAGGGTAAATCCACTCTAGAGTCCAGCAGAATAAACAACATCATGCATTTCCTTAAATCTAAGCTCCCTCTCTCTTGCAGAAAGGATCATAGTCCCTTTGCTTTGCAATTATAGAAATTCTGCTTCTTTCGACACACTTATGATTTATTTGGAAAAACATATTTTATTGTTATTGGTCACTTTACATTCCCTTTCCCCCCATGGAAATTATGATACATTTTACTTATTTTTATTAGAGCCACCCTTATTTGCACCCTTTTTCCTACCTAACAAAGCATTAGCACACCAAAAAGGGAAGTCGTGGTGGCCATGGTGATGCCCTCTCCACATCCCCTTTCTAAAAAGTACTTGCTGCCCCTTTAAGAAAGTTTGTTGTCTCAGCTGTGAGAGATGCTTTGGCAGACAAGCTTCAGCTGGCAGCACCTTCAAGGATGGCTTCAGCTCCACAGAACTTCCTCACCGAAGGTCCTGTCCTTCAGAGGGTAGCCCACATCAAATGACGGTGGAGGAGGGTAGACATCTGTCAGACCATTTCAGCCCAACAAAGGACAACTGTAATGGGTTGTTTTAGCCCAAGCTTCCGCATGAAGTTGGAACTGCTCCTACTGCCAGATCCTTCTTCCTGCCTCCACTTTCCATGAGCGCTGATGAGTCTTAGAGTCCATCTCAGTGTCCTTCCCGGAGAACCCGACTCGTGAGACATGGTAAGGTTTCTTACATTCCTTTCATATTCTCAAACCGTGAACTCTATTTTATTATTCAATATCATATATGTCAAATAGTATTAATTATGATTAAGATCATAATCATATAAAATGAGCATTTCTTTGTTTCGCCTATTAAATGCTCATAAGAGAAGATGCTTAGAATGGGATTAAAATGCTATGTTACATTTATTGAGTACTTGCCACATACTAGGCTTTGTTAAATGTATTCTATTGGTACCACTTATTTTATGTAATCCTCAAGCAGTTGAAGAAAGAGACATATAGCATTTAAAGTAACTTGGACAATGTTATATGTTTACTAGAAAGTACTAAAATCTAGATTTTGAATCCAGGTAATCTGATCTCAGAGTTCCCATTCCTAGCTTGCCTTTGAGATGATTGAATTCACATGAGCATAAGCATGTATCAGACTCACATGGAAGTCTTGTTAAAACACAGATTGCTGGGCCCCACTGGCAGAGATTTTTCAATCAGTAAATTTGGGGTGTGGCCAGACAATTAGCATTTCTCTCATTCTCAGGCAAGGTTGATGCTGTTGTTCCAAGAGCACATTTCCAGAAACACTGGTTTAAATAACATTGCAGACTCCCTCTCAGTTTGTCTGCATGTGATATAGCTGAATCTGTTATCTGTGGATTTAGACTAATTGTTTATATGGCCACCGGCAAAATGAGGTGAATAGATATACTGCCCTATTTCTTTAGCTGCGTATGATACTACAACAGATATCATTTGTATATGAACAATGGAGTTAAACCTGGGTTAACCTGGGTTAATGCCTTTTGATTTTTATCACTTAATCTAATTTTGTTATAACAATCTAAAGATCTGAAAATGCTAAGGGGTGGAGGGATCGCAGTGATGGTCTTTCTTTTTAATTTTTCTTTCTTTTTAAATTTTACACAATTCTTCGGTATTAAAAAGAGATTTTTAAACAAGCATATTAATTTTACAATTAAGAAAGAAAAAAGAACGTAAAGTAAAAGGAGGAGAAGTAGAAAGAAGACAACAAAAGAACAGCTAGGCCATTTTACCCTTGATTGAATATACAGTTCTGTTATAACATGATATATGCATTTTTAAAATTGCCTCACTAAGCAAAATTGCACAATAAAAACCACAGGGACTATGGAAATATGGGAACAACACTCAAAGATTTGCTCAGTAACACACTTCTAAAAAAGATAGAAACCTAATAAAAATGTAGCACAGTTTTACGTATGTTTTAAATGGTTACGAAATGCATATATACTACAATAAATGTCAGTTTATCTTGAAAAAGACCTGACACTTGCTTCTAGAAAGTGTGTCAGCATCAGGCAGCTTGTGAAGTGTTGGAGGAAGCATTATCTGAAATTGGATGTAAAGTTGTAACACCCAACGTGGAAGGTGGATGGGTGCGGCTGGTCTTCCTCTCCACATTGGCACCAAACATCACAGTAACAAATCTATCTCATTCTTAATCCTGAGACACGTTTTGCTTCCTTTGAGATGCGGATGCTTTGAGAGATGCATTTTTCTTTTTCTTTTTTTTTTTATTTTTGAGAAGGACTAGCCCTGAGCTAACATCTGCCAATCCTCCTCTTGTTTTTGCTGAGGAAGACTGGCCCTGAGCTAACATCCATGCCCATCTTCCTCTATTTTATATGTGGGGTGCCTACCACAGCATGGCTTGCCAAGCGGTGCCATGTCTGCACCCGGGATCTGAACTGTGAACCCCGGGCTGCTGAAGAGGAAGCTGCGCACTTAACCGCTGCGCCACCGGCTGGCCCCCAGAGATGCATTTCTAATAGATGCCTCTTTGATCAAAATTGAAAAGTTGATCTAATGTATATCCTTCTACTTCAAATATGTTTTGTACCACGGCTGGAGATTTTTTTCCCCTCCGATTTCTCATATGCACTGGTGTCCCAACAGCTGAAGACTTCAGAAATGATGGCAAAGTTGGAAATCACTAAATCAGCCACTAAAGCACTAAAATGAGCCACTTCTACAAGGTTTGGCAATAAGGTCTTCACGCACAGATACACACGTGGAAATAGTGCTTTATTTTTGTTTGTGTGACAGGTTGTTTCTGAATCTTTGTTGTTTGTTCTTCAATCCATATGCTCGATAAGTCTTCCTATTTTTTAAAAATTTCTCAAGTCCCTGTTGTCATGACTTCACAGCACTTGAAGTCGTTCTTTCATTTTTGTGTCATTGTTTGTGCTTTTCTACCATGTAGATTTCTTCACAGCTAAAGAGATAGCAAATAGTTTCTTCCAAAAGGCTTTATTATTTCAATCTTCTCCTCAATACCTAAAGATTTTCTTTCTCATTCACCGGTTAGTGTTTTGGGAAAGAAGAATTATTCATGTTTGGAAAGTTGAATGATATCTATATACCTATCCTCTCACAAATGCAAGAAAATAGCAAAACACATCCTAGTTGAATAACACACAAAGTGAACCAAGACCAAGGTGGCTGGTGGATGTTTGTGGTCTGTGCTTGTGCGTGTTTTGTGTTTTTCGAGAAAGAAATTATGCATAAGCAAACATGAAACTTCCATTATATTCAAATTGTTCACTAATATATCAATTGCACGGAATGGAATTGCCTTTTTTTAAACAAGTGTTGTAGCAGAATGGCCTCTCTATGCTGATGACTGTATATGCTTATAAAATATAAAATCATAGAAATCGTGCCTGTGGAAGAATAAATGTGGAAGGCATGCCTTGGATTGGTTGTACAAGGTAGCATCTTATATTACAGAGACTTTTCTTTTAATGTATTTTTCATGCTGAAGTCTTCTGATTGCATGGAAGATAGGTTATTTTCCAGATAAATATTTCCAAGTTAAGACTAGGATTTTTCTGGTCTTTTCTGAACACTTTCCACCATTGGTTCTTAGCAAGCGTGAGCATCAATTGAAGGAGTTTTGCTGACATGATTTAACAGATATAACTATTAACACGATTCTTATGTCTAATTTCATATACAGTGTTTTCTTCTAAAATAATATGCTTTGTTCCACCTGCTTCCATGCTTTTATGGATTATTAGAGCTGACAGTTCCCTTAGAGACCAGAAGTTCATTACCCCCATGTAATGTTATTACCCCATATTATAGATGAGAAAAGTGAGGTTCAGAGAAGCAAAGTGCTCCCTCCCTTCACACACAGCAGGACCTGTAATGCAGACCTTTCTATTCACATTGCTGTGGTTGTTTATTTTAAATATAATTTTGTTCCTTATTGCAAACCTTACTCTGTAATCACCACATACACTCTCCAGGGTAAAATAAGCTTTCTGGAACCCTGAAGCAAGGAAAATCCTTTCTCAAACTCACCATCAATTTATCTGAGATGCCTTAACATAAAATCAATCTATTCTCAAGAACTTTTCCCTGACCCACCCATGCTTAGCAGACAAGGAAAGGTATTTCTGCACACTGGAGTGTAATGTGCAATATAGCTATTTCTGGATTTTTCAAAAGTCAACAGATCTAGAACAGGTGGGCATAACTGAAAACAGTTTCCTGTGGAGTTTTGCATTTCCGCCTTCTTTAGACCACATTTCCCAAAGAGATCTCCCCTGCCTGTCAAGTACACACATATCCAAGGGTTTTCCACCACTTCTGAAAGGCATGAACCGGCTCCTCTCTGGAGTGGAAGATTGAGACTTCAATGGGAGTTCTGCCTGTTTGCAGTGATGTGGCTAGTTAACCTCTCGAGGACTTTATTTGTAGACAAGTGACCCACTCATGGATTATTGTAAAGATTAAGGAAGATGATATATTAAAAGTGGCTGGCAACAGTAGGCTCTAAAATGTCATAGATAGTGTCATTCCCTCTACCGGAAATGTAGCATCACCCCCGCTGGTTAAGTGAGAGAGCTGCAGAGAACAACTGCGTGAGTTTGTGTCTAGATTGCCACTTACTAGATAAGCATCTTCTGTCAAGTTCTTTAAACCTGTTGAACATCACTTCTTTTGTCTATAAAATGAGAGACAATACTAGTACTTATCCTATTGGGTTGTTATAAGAATTAAATGAAATAGCATGATATACTTAAAACCGTATTTGTTATTATTTATACCCTCCACTCACCCAGTAGGAAAATTTCTTTAGTGACTTCATATGTTTTTCTCAGTGGCACAGAGAACATAAGGAATCAGGCTTCGGGTGAGCTTCTATTATCAGAGACAAATTATAAAGAGAACGGAACACAAAGATCTACCGTTTTCAACTAGTTTCAATGCCGTTTCTTCTATTTTGTAGTTTAATCCTGATCTTCTGACAAAAAGTATGATTTTTTAGAGTACTATAAATAAAGCCTAGAGTTCTTCTATGCAAAATCTTGACTATGTAATTTATAAATGCATTACATGCCTCACTGACCAAACATACCTTATTCAAACAATCACATTCAAGCACCTGGAGAATTCTAGAAAAAAGGAAATTGGAGCATAAATGGATAGGGAAAGCTGCACAGTGAAACTGTGGGTGCGTAAAGCTACACCTTCCGATAGAGAGGCAGCTTTATGTCTGCAGTTAAAACTTAATCTCCCATTATAACTCAGCCCAAGGTCTAATGGGACAGAGGAGGGCCTGTGGAGTGAGGGCGAGACTTTTATTCATGCACACGCAAATAGCAGATGGGAAATACAGTGCAATTATACAGAGAATTCTAGGCACAATAAATAAATGCACTCGTTTGTTACATTTGCCTCATTGTGAAAGTAATATTTTAACATTCTGCTCTCAGCTTTTGCAATTGATTTCTTTTACTTGTCTTACATTTTTTAAACAAACAACTGAGTTAAAAAAAAATGTTTTTTCAGTTGTCAAGCAGTTAGTACTAATACCCACCTTATTTGAAAGAGTCAAAACAAGGTTAATGCAGGTGTATCGACATCTTAATGGCTCCTGATAAGGTAATAGCTCCTTAAGAAAAGAAAAGAGAAAGGGTTAGATAGTACAGAAAAATCTAATATAACAGGATAAAGTTATAGTAAATAAACACTTTTTTGTGTTTGGAATTCAGGCACGATAGTATAACAATAATTTTAAAATAAAGTTCTGATTAATAGTCATCAACAAATTAATGAGAAGTTAGATACAATATTTTTGATTAAACTATCTACAATATTATTAATACTAGTGTGTATTAAGGGCAATATAAATTAGAAAATGTGCTAAAAGTGATGCTGGACTTCCAGCCTCCAGAACTGTGAGAAATGTTTCTGTTGTTTGTCAGCTACGTGGTCTGTGGTATTTGTTAGAACAGCCTGAACAGACTAAGACAAACTCCAACCTAATGCATCTGAGTCTTTCTTTTGTAGTGACTTGTAGTTCGGTTGTGCCAGAGAATATTCCCCAAATCCATACCTATAGAGAAGCCAACTGATAAACTCATTTTAACATTATTTTCCTTTTCTTTTTATACAATATTTAAAACAACTGGATGTAAACTTCCATGCCCACCCATTTACTGTTCCAGTCAGCCGTACTTGGTTGATGTACCTCTCAAGTGTCTATAAACAGACGCTTAAATACATGAACTAGTTAAGGCAAGGTTTATGAATTTGCACTAATTCCTCCTCAGTAATCAACCCAATCTAGTCATTAGTCAAAATAATCAGCTCAAGCCTAGTGATTACTCAAAATTTTCAAAATATTCTATGACTTGAGCAGTGAAATTCCCTTTCTGATCAAAAATCATGTGCGCTTTCATTTTTCTCACTTCTAACTCCTAACAGGCTGTTTGCACTATATCTCCCTACTTTCTCAGTTTACAAACTATCTTCTGATTTCACTTGCCTTGCTATTAATTCCAAAGCACGTGAATGCAATTTCAGTGATGTTCTGCGTGTATTGCATCAGGATTTGTACAGAGGACTTCGGCAGAATTCTGGGTTTTGAGTCTACTTCTAAAATATACTATATTTATAATCTTGGGCAGTTACATAATTTTTGAAACTCAATTCCTTCATCCTTGAAAATGGATTAATAACAGTAGTTACTGTATAAGTTTGGTGAAAGCAATGTAATGAGATAATCCAAGTAAAGCATATTGGCTGGCAAATGATCTGTGTTACTTAATATCAGTATACAGAATACCTTTACCAGGTTTAACTTTCACTAAAACTACTAGTTTGGGAACATTATCTTCTTTATGTTCTATTATTCCAAGGATGAATCTGTATCCTTATTAACCACACTTTCTTTAACATCTTGAGAGCTAGTCTGAACTGTCTTAAAGGAATTTATTGCATAGTCAAGAAATAACTTTTTCTCTGTCTTCTTCCTCAGAAAGAACTCCAGAATTTGACACATTTGACATTTTAATCTTTAAAATTCTTTTCCCCCCCAAAACCTGCTCATCCTTAGGTCTTCTTCCACTTCATCAATACATTCAGGTCTGTATCACTCTTTCTCCTACTCAAGGAAATGCCAGGGACCTAAATATGTTATTGTTTTACCAAAAGGGTTGGATTGTCAAGGCCGATTCACAGAAATCCGAGATCAGACCCAACACCAAACTATATCATTAATGTAAAAATCCAGATGCAGATTTTCCTGCTGTAGAAGTCCGCATCCAGCAGACACATCTTCCAAATTGCTTTAAGAATAACAGAAGAGTTCTGAACAGCCTGTAGGGAAATATTGTTCTCAAAGAATCTTGTTCAATTTTGAGCTCCCCAGTTTAATATTCTCAAAGAGGAAATGCCTGTATAACAAATTCCTTTTATTTAGCTGGGCAAGCCCCATGATTCCATAATTTTATTAAAAACAGGCAATCTAGGCAGGTTCAAATATGTACTAACAAAAAGCATTTTTTAGAAGGGTCCTCCGTTAAATTTCCATTAGCAATAGAGTTTAGCACATTTACAAAGATGTCTGATCAAGGCTATTCATTGCCTTCTCCTGTGTCCCTCTCAGTAAGGAAGGAGTGAGGCAGTTACATAAATTCATTCCATAGGCTTTCTTTTTCTCTTCAATTCAACTCTTGAATCTGATATTTCCCACAAAGTCTATCTCCATATCTCTAGTAAATTACTAGCTCAAACCTTCCTGCAAATGCCCTGCAGGCACATCAAATTCAAATATCTGCAAGAAAAAGCCATCATCTTCCTTTTATTTAAAATGTATTTTTCAATTTTTTCAATTTCTTTGAGCACACCAATGTACTCTCAGTCATTCAACCTTGACAGACATTCAAATCTTCAAGTATGTCGTGAACTGGCCTCATTTACTTTTTCTTTCTTTCTTTTTTCAGGTTTATTGAGGAAGAATCTGACAAACAAAATTGTAAGATATTTTAAGTGTAAAATGTAGTGATTTTATATACATACCCATTGTGAAGGGATTCCCTCCATTAAGTTAATTAACATATCCATCATCTCGTATGTTTACCTTTATTTTTTTTTGGTGAGAATATTCAAGTTCTACTCTCTTAGCAAATTTCCATGACACAATACAGTGTTATCGAGTATAGTCACTTTGTTATACATTAGACTCACAGATCTTAATCATCTTATAATTGAAAGTTTATAGCCTATTACCAGTTATTTCCTTCATCTCCCAGCCCCTGGCAACCGCTGTCCTACTCTCTGTTTCTATAAGTCTGACTTTTTTCTTTTCTATTATTTTAGATTCCACATATAAGTGATACCATGCAGTATTTGTCTTTCCCTGTCTGGCTTATTTCACTTAACAAATTGCCTTACAGTTCCATCCATGTATTTGCAAATGACAGAATTTACTTCTTTTTTAAGGCTGGATAATATCCCTTTGTATTTGTATACCATGTGTTCTTGATTCACTCATCTACTGATGGACACTTAGATTGTTTCCATAACTTGGCATTTGTGAATAATGGTTCAAGGAACATGGGAGCATAGATATCTCTTTGAAATAATGACTTAGTTTCCTTTGGATATATAGCCAGAATTAGGATTGCTGGATCATATGGTAGTTCTATTTTTAATTTCTTGAAGAACCTCCATTGTGTTTCCCATAGTGGCTGCACCATTTTACATTCCCACCCTCACTGTAAAAGGGTTCCCTTTTCTCCACATCCTCACAGCATTTGTTATCTCTTGTCTTTTTGAAAACAGCCATCTTAACAGGTGATATCTCATTGTGATTTGGACTTAGAGTTTCCTAATGATTACTGATGTTGAGCACCTTTTCGTGTACCTGTTGGCCATTTGTATATCCTCTTTGGAAAAATGTCTATTCAGGTCCTTTGCCCATTTTTTAATTGGGTTATTTGTTTTTTGCTGTTAAGTTGTATGAGTTCCTTGTATATTTTAGATATTAACCCCATATCAGATACATGGTTTGCAAATATTTTCTCCTATTACATAGCTTGCTTTTTCATTTCATTGATGATTTCCTTTGATGAGCAGAAGCTTTTTAGTTTGAGGCAATCCCACTTATTTATTTTTGCTTTTGTTGCCTTTGCCTTTGGTGTCAAATCCAAGAAATCATTGCTAAGAACGATGACAAGGAGTTAACCTTTTATATTTTGTTCTGGGAATTTAAAGGTTTAAGGTCTTATATTCAAGTCTTTAATGTATTTTGAGTTGATGTTTATGTATGGTGAAAGAGAGGGGTCCAGTTTAATTTTTTGCTGTCCAATTTTCCCAACATCATTTACTAAAGAGACTATCCTTTCCCCGTGGTATATTCTTGGCTCTTTTGTTGAAAATTAATTGACCATATATGCATGGGTTTATTTCTGGGTTCTCTATTTAGTTTCATTGATCTGTGTGTCAGTTTTATGCCAATCCCATACTGTTTTGTTGCTATAGCTTTGTAATATAGTTTGAAATCAGGAAGCCTAATGCCTCCAGCTTTGTTCTTCTTTCTGAAGTTTTCTTTTCCTATTTGAGGTCTTTCATGGTTACATACAAATTTTGGGATTGTTTATTCTATTTCTGTGAAAAATGGCAATGGAATTTTGATATGGATTAAGTTGAACCTATAGATCATTTTGGGTGGTATGGTCATTTTAACAATATTAATTCTTCCAATCCATGAAACAGAATATCTTTCCATTTTTTGTGTGTCTTTAATTTCTTTCATCAATGTCTTGTAGTTTTCAGGGTATAGATCTTCCACCTCCTTGGCTAAATTTATTCCTAAGTATTTTATTCCTTTTTGTGTGTGTGTGTGGAGGAAGATTGGCCCTGAGCTAACATCTGTGCCAATCTCCCTCTGTTTTATGTGGGATGCCCCCACAGTGTGGCTTGATGAGTGGTGCTAGTTCCACGTCCAGGATCCAAACCTGCGGACCCCAGGCCACCGAAGTGAAGTGCAGGAACTTTACTGCTATACTACTGGGCTGGCCCTGTATTTTATTCATTTCCATGCTATTGTAAATGAGATTGTGTTCTTAATTTCACTTTCTGCTAGTTTAATAACGTGTGTAGGAAAGTCAATAATAGTTGTGTGTAAAAACACAACTGATATTTGTTATATTGGTTTGTATCTTGCAACTTTACTGAATTCCTTTATTAGCTCTAACAGTCTTGTGGTGGAGTCTTGTTAGGTTTTTCTATTTATAATTTCATGTCATCTGCAAATGGAAATAATTTTACTTCTTTTCTGGTTTGGATGTGTTTTATTTCTTTTTCTTTCCTGATTTCTCTGGCTAGATTTTCCACTACTATGCTGAATATAAGTGATGACAGTGGGCATCCATGGCTTTTTCCTAATCTTAGAGGAAAAGCTTTCAACTTTCACCATTGACTATGAGGTTAGCTATGGGTTTGTCATATATGGCTTTTTTATGTTGAGGTACATTCCCTCTATACCCAGTTTGTTGAGAATTTTTATCATGAAAGCATGTTGAATTACAGACACTTTTTCTGCATCTATTGAGATGATCATATGGTTTTTACCCCTTATTTTTTTAACGTGGTGTGTTGCATTTTTGATTTGAGGATATTCAGTCATCCTTGCATCACTGGAATAAATCTCCCTAGATCGTAATCTAAGATCCTTTTAATGTCTGTTGATTAATGTGTTTTAATACGTGTAGTTTGACTGTATTTTGTTGAGAGTATTTACATCAATGTTTCTCAGGGATACAGGCCTATAATTTTCTTTTATTGTGGTGTCCTTGTCTGGCTTCATTAGTAGAGTAATGCTGGCATTGTAAAATGAGTTTGGAAGTGTTCCCTTCTCTTCTATTTTTTGAAAGAGTTTGAGAAGGATTTTTCTTAATTCTTCTTTAAATGTTTGGTAGAATTCACTAGTGAAGGAATCTGATCTTGGACTTTTCTTTGTTGGGAGGTTTTTGCTTACTGATTCAGTATCCTTACTAGCATTTGGTCTATTCAGATTTTCTATTTCTTCATGATTGAGTCTTGGTAGGTTGCATGTTTCTAGGAAATTATAAATTTCTTCCAGGTTTGTTGGCATATGGTTGTTCCTAGTTATCTCTTGTGATCGTTTGTGTTTGTGTGATATCAGTTGTAATGACTCCTCTTTTCTCTATAATTTTATTTATTTGATTCCTCTCTGTTTTTTCTGACATGTGTACTAAAGGTTTGTCTATTTTGTTTATATTTTCAAAACACCAGCTCTTAGTTTCATTGATCTTTTCTATTGTCTTTTTAGTCTCTATTTCATTTATTTCCACTCTGATCTTTGCTATTCTCTTCCTTCTGCTAACTTTGGGCTTAGTCTTATCTTCTTTCCCTTGTTACTTGTGTTATAAAGTTAGGTGTTTGTTTTTTTTTTTAAAGATTTTATTTTTTCCTTTTTCTCCCCAAAGCCCCCCGTACATAGTTGTATATTCTTCGTTGTGGGTCCTTCTAGTTGTGGCATGCGGGACACTGCCTCAGCATGGTCTGATGAGCAGTGCCATGTCCACGCCCAGGATTCGAACCAACGAAACACTGGGCTGCCTGCAGCGGAGCGTGCTAACTTAACCACTCGGCCATGGGGACAGCCCCCTAAAGTTAGGTTTTTTATTTGAGTTCATTCCTTTTTCTTGAGCAGGCATTTAACACTAGAAACTTTCCTCTTAGAACTGCTTTTGCCTCATCCTAAAACTATTAGTATGTAGTATTTCTATTTTCATTTGTCTCAAGATTTCTTTTTTATTTTCTATGACTCAATTGCTCAGAAACATATTGATTAATCTCCATATATTTGTGAATTTTCTAGTTTTACTCTTGTAATTGACTTTTAGTTTCATATCCTTGTTGTCAGAAAAGATGGTTGATATAATTTCAATTTTCTTTTATTTATTAATATCTGTTTTGTGACCTAACATATGATCTATCCTGGAGATTGTTCCATGTGTGTTTAAGAAGATTGTGTATTCTACTCCTGTTGGATGGAATGTTTTGTAAGTATCTGTGAATTCCATCTGTTCTAATGTGTAGTTCAAGTCCAAATTTTCCTTATTGGATTTCTGTCTAGTGATTTATCTATTGTTGAAATTGGGCTGTTGAAGTCCCCAGCTATTATTGTGTTGCTGTCTATTTCTTCCTTCAAATCTCTCAAAATTCACTTTATATATTAAGGTACCACTATGTGGATTGCATAAATATTTACAATTATTATGTCTCCTGATGAATTGATCACTTTAGCATTATATAATGACCTTCTTTGTCTCTTGTTAAAATCTTTGGTTTAAAGTCTGTTTTGTCTATATAAGTATAGCTACCCTGTTTTCTTTTGGTTTCCATTTTCTTGGACTATCTTTTACCATCCCTTCATTTTCAGCCTATGTGTGTCCTTAAAGCTGAAGTTCATCTCTTGTAGGTAGTATATAATTGGGTCTTGGTTTTTTATCCAATCAGCCATTTGAAGTCTTCTAATTGGAGAACTTAGTCCATCTACATTGAAAGTAATTATTGATAGGTATGGACTTCATGTTGCTATTTTTTATTGGTTTCTGGTCATTTTGTAATTCCTTTGTTCCTTTCTTCTTCTCTTACTCTCTTGCATTCTAATTGGATGATTTCCTGTGGTGATATTCTTTGATTTCTTTCTCTCTGTTTTTTGTGTCTCTACTATAGGTTTTTGCTTTGTGCTTACCGTGAGGCTTACATAAAATATCTTATATTTAGAGCAGTCTATTTTAAGCGGATAACAACTTAAATTCAAACACAGACAAATTATTTAGTTTTTATAGTAATTATAGTTATTTTTAAGATTTTTGTCTCTTGATCTTCATACTAGAGTTATAAGTAATTTGCCCACCACCATTACAACATTGGAGTGTTCTGAACTTATATATTTAGCATTTCCAGTGCGATTTATACTTTCATATGTTTTCCAGTTACTAATTAGCATCCTTCTTTCATTTCCATTTTAAAAATTTCCTTTAACACTTCTTATAAGGCCAATCTAGTGGGGATGAATTCAATCCGTTTTTGTTTGTTTGATGTACTCTTTAACTCACCATCAATTCTGAAGGACAACTTTGCCAGATAAAGTATTCTTGGTTGGAAAGTTTATTTTCTTTTGATACTTTACGTCAACCTACTACCTTCTCGCCTGTAAAGTTTCTGCCAAAAAATTTACAGAAGGTTCTACTGGGTATTCCTTTGTATGTAATGTATGTACAGAGATTTTCTTCTACCACTTAAGATTTTCTCTTTGACTTTAACTTTTGACAAATTAATTGTGAGGCATCTTGGTGTGTGTCTCATTGGATTCTTCTTCTTTGATATCTATGGGCTTCCTGGATCTTGATGTCTGTTTCTTTCCCCAGCTTAGGGAAGTTTTCAACCATTATTTCTTTGAATAAGCTTTCTGCCCCTTTCTCTCTCTCTCTGCTTCTGAGACTATCTGAATGTGAATATTGGTCCACTTTATGGTGTCCTATAAGTCCCTTAAATTATCTTCAATCTTTTTCATTCTTTTTTCTTCTTGCTTCTCTGATAGGATGAGTTCCACTGCCTTGTCTTCTAGTCATTGATTTTTTTCTTCCACTTGATCTAGGCTGTTCTTGAACCCCCCTACTTAATTTTTGGGGTCATTTATTGTATTCTTTAGCTCTGTGACTTATGATGGGTACTTTTTAATATTTTCCATCTCTTTGCTGACATTCTCACCTTGTTCATGCATTTCTTTCCTGACCTCAATGAACATCTTTATAACCATTTTTTTAAACTATATTGGGTAAATCACTTTATCTTCATTTGTGTAATGTCTGTTTCTAGAGTTTTATCTTGTTCTCTCATTTGGAACATATTATTCTATTTCTTCATTTTTCCTGACTTTCTGTTTTGGTTTCTGCATGTTAGATAAAACAGCCACCTCTCGCAATATTGACAGAGTGGTATCATGTAGATAAATCTTGTTACTCAGCCCAGCCCAATCTTCTGCTTGTTTCTCAAAACTCTGTGATTGTACAAGCTGCTTCCTTGTTCCTAGTAACTCCCAGTAGTTGATGGTGTGCCAAGATCTGTCTGTGTCCCAAAGGAAAGGATTGAATTCTGCACCTAGATGTGGGCTGATTGGAAGCCAGACCCTCAGGCATCAGTTGGGAAAGTATGTAGTTAAGCCCCTTCCAGGGAGAAACTGGGAGATGGGCATTTTTTCCTGCTCCTCTGTGCTGGGCCTGGGTGTATTGCTCCAAGGGAGGCCTGCTGTGCCCATTAAGAACTTATTCTTTGTTTGCTACAGTCCTGTGGGAGTCATAAATGCAAGCTCTGTTTGCTATCAGAGCCATGTGATACTGTAGCATATCTGTTGGACAGCAGACACAAAAGCTGGAATACAAGACGTGTACAGTCTCCTTACAGGATGATATTAGAGACTTGGAGCAGACTAAAGAGAGAAAGTGGAGAGGTTTCTGGCAGCTTCCCTGGTTTGTGGGGAGAATGTAGCCATCCACTACCTGCATGCTAAATTAGAAGCCTGACCCTCAAGTAGCAGCTTTCAAAGTCTTAAGATTTGCCCCTTTCATGGAAAGACTGGGAGACAGGCAATTTTTCTTGCCTCTGTGTGCTGAG
This sequence comes from Equus przewalskii, assembly GCF_037783145.1. NCBI lineage: Eukaryota > Metazoa > Chordata > Mammalia > Perissodactyla > Equidae > Equus > Equus przewalskii. Next base: position 5,438,269 of record NC_091838.1, read on the forward strand.
CTCTGGTGGGCAGAAGCAACAAGTGTTGAATTTCCAATTAATAACTGCTTTGTGTGCTAGAGTCTTGTGGTTCTTGTGGATGTAAGCCTCATTGTCTGTCAGAGATAGATGTTTTGGGGGTCTGTCCTTGGGGTGAAACTCTTAAAAGTTGAAGTGCTAAATGTGGAATCCAAATACTTTATTCCTCAGGGGTCACCATCTTGGATGACCCCCCCAGAAAACTATGTGGTTTTCGTGTTTTTAAAAATTCAATCTGCCAAGCTCTACCTTTTAATCAGAGACTTGATCAGGTGTACCTTCAAGTGATATTATATTGCTTCATAAATAATGTAAAAGCTTTCTGAACTGTAAGAGATCTCTGTTTTATATGTTATCTGCCAGCTTTCCCCTTGCTGGAGAGTTATCCTTGCTCTCTATTCCCACTCTTTGTTTTTTCCTCCTTAAGCCATGTCTATCCGTTTTGCTACTTTGCCACAAGTCTTCACAGGACAGCTACACAGTATTCAGTGCAAGCCAAGAATGCCTTGGGGAGACTTTCTCTTAGCCCTCTCATTTTACTTCAATTTTTGACATCCGCTTTCTTGTATTTCATGAGAACACAGTGTGCCATGGAGATGCTCGTTCTTCTGCCATATCTTTGGCCTCCAGTGATTCCTCTGTCTTAGACTGTAGAGAAGCCCTGAATGCTTCAAGGGCACTCTTCCTCAGATCTCAAGCCCTGTCTGCAGCAATAGGTGTACTAATTTTGGGCATGCAATGATATTTGGTGAGAAAAGTTGGGAAGATTGTAGCAGACAGATTCTGTGGCTTGAATCCTTCAGGATTTCAACCCATTACACAGATCAACACATGACTGTTAAATATCCACCTAGTTTCCCGTTGATGTTAGATTTATCTTTGTAATCCTCCTGTGCTAGAAGGGATGAAAGCTGCTGTGATAGTCTACTAGAAATGGCTTGTTAGTACTTAGAATTTAGTTCTTTTAGTTTTCTTTGTGCTTCTGTATTTTTTAATGTTAGAATTCTGTGGCTTACATGATTTATTCTCCTTGTTCAAGTTTCACTTAACACTATATTCACTTAACTATATTTCACTTAACACTATGTTTCACTTAACACTATATTTTTAGGCTTCCTCCATGAATCTACAATTAAATCCAATTAATTGTTCATGTTTGCTGCATGAACCATGTTTGAATAACCGTTTTACCTAGTTTTGTCCCCATAAAATGACTCAAAATCTGTGCTACCATGCACAATGTTATGTTGACTCTCCATACACAGGTCTCCTTGTGGACTTTTGTCAGCTTCATAGGGATGCGTATTATTTCTTCTAATTACTTTCTAAAGAAGTTGTAGGAAGTAAAACCTGAGTTGACTTTTCTTGTACCTCCTCTAATATACTTTTTTTTTTGTTTTTGCTGGGAAAGATTCACCCTGAGCTAACAGCTGTTGCCAATCTTCCTCTTTTTGTTTCCCTCCCTAAAGCCACAGGGCATAGTTGTATATTTTGGTTGTAGGTCCTTCTAGTTCTTCTTTGTGAGACACCACCACAGCACAGCTACTGCCAGATGAATGGTGTGGTTCCAAGCCCAGGAACCAAATCTGGGCCAACAAAGCAGAGCAAGCTGAATTTAACCACTAGGCCATCAGGGCTGGCTCTCTATTATACTTTTCAATGACTATATTGGGTATATCTTAGGTATCTCCTCTGGTTTTATTGATTTTGCCTGATCCTGAACTCCAAGCTCCTCATTTTGCCTCAGTCACTATGACAGCAGAACTTCTCTGGACAGGCCCACCTGAGAAAGTACCAAAACTTAAATGGGAAAGAGTGGAGAAAATAAGTTATGTTTCCCTTGAAGTGTTCCAAGGCAGAGATGCTTTGTGGCATTTGTCCAGAGACTTATAAAATTGCACCTGTTGAGCCATCTGCTAAGTTTCCTTTGTGGCTCATTGTGAAGAAGTGGCCCCGGCTCCAACTCAGCACCTTGTGCTTTCCTCAAACCCTCATTGCTTTCCTTCTCCCTCACCCTCACTGTCCAGGATTTTATCTCCAAAATAAAGCTCTACTGTGTATTTTTTGCCCCTATTTCTAGGAAGCTGGAAGAACATAGTGGTTAATAGTGGAGTCAGATTATCTTGGCTATGCCACTTACTAATGGCATAGCTTTTGAAACTCATTTCTTTTGTGTAAACATCAGTTTATAATTCTATAACATGAAGATAATATTAATAAACACTTTATTGATTATATTGATGTAGTTGAGGAGCCCTAGAAAGAAGATAACTAATGCAGGTTGACTGGCCAGCCTCCAAGTACTCCCTGCCTCCTCTTCACATCCTTCCTCTCAACCCTGTGAACTCCTAATCATAACAGACCGTGACAAGCCCTAGGAAAGACTAGTGCTTGAGGGGTGGTTGGGGAGAGTGGTTGAGCCCACACTGCAGCACTAGTGCTCTGACAGAGCCAGCTGTAAGAAGGGGAAAGGCATACTGCAGAGAACGAAAATGAAGCAGACATGCAGAAAAAAATGTAGCTACAAGAGATCATGTGATGGAAATGATATCTGACATGATTGTTGATGGCTTCTACTTTGTAATTTATGGTCCCAGTAAGAATCAGCCATTGCTGCTCTGGTTTTCCATGCATTAACCCAGTTTTCCTATTTTCCAGAAGCAAATCTGCAACAGCTTTCAATTGTTTTCAACCAGAGTTTTAATTGACATAATTCCCAAATTTTTCTAGTCTTAACATCTTTTCCTGTCATATATCTGTTTAATTTGTCTTGCGTTTACACTCTTGGGACAATGCTTTTGTAAAAGATTTTTCTTTTCATTTTAAGCACAGAGGCACAAACATACAGATATATAGTGATAGATTATTACTAAGGTCTGTAAAGGCAAGGACTATGTATATTTAGGTGGGATTGCCTTGCTATCTCTAAGCATAGAACCTGGAATTATTTGTGCTCAATAAAGTATTGATTTGATTCAATTGAATGGCATTTACAATATGAATGTTTGAAGAACTCAGAGAGTTCATTCTCTATAGAAGCTGCTAAAAATGAATACATCTTGCAAATTCATCAGTAATAGAGATATGGAGGAAAATATATTTATAGGAACATAATATATCTAAAATTTTGATGATTTTGCCTGAAGTTTTGATATCATCTTTAAAATGTGAACAAATGTCACAAAGGTGTTATGATAATCTTTACATTAGCACTAAATAAAAACATTTCTCCCTTCCTTTCTTCAAATGATCAATAATCTGAAAGGTTAACATGTACTTCTTTGCATAGTAACAAAAGCCAAAAGCACTGGCAAAGCTTCAAAATCAATACACATATTGGAGAACTGCTGAAACTCAGAGTTACAAGAAATAAAATTGAAGAAACGACATAAAAACCAATTATTGCTATCAGGTTAAACAAGCTAACATGGAAGAAAACAAAATTTATTACGACTTGGTGGCTTAAAATAGATCATATATTTATTATGAGAACACATTTCGCTACAAATTTTATTTTTCTCTTTATCTTTGTCAGCGTGTATTTACTGTAATACAGAGTTCATCAATCCTGTGATGGTCATGCTTGTCAATATCTAACTAATCCCTAAGCTCCTCTAAGCAAAATGTTATTACTAGGATGTCTATGTATTACATTTTATATTTGGTAGTTAAAAAATAGATTTATAATATCACTGTGATTATTTTATATTCTATAATTAACTTCCCTGGCTATTAAACAACTATTAAGTTCTCTTCCTATACCTACACTAATGAATACTAATTACTACATATTTCCCAAGAACTAGCCTCTTTTGTTAACTTTTGGATATGTATTTCTATGTAACTCTGTTTGTGGGGGATGTGTGGTGTGTATACTAAGGAGAATGCTTTGGTTGTACACTTTTACCATTTTTACTGTTATATGGATATAGAAGTCTTAGCCAGTGAATTCAGTCTCATGATCCCATGTGATGTATGCTAAACTATTTCCAGACTCTAGTTCTCTAAACATCACCAACTCTTTTAAAATTATGTTATTCAAAAAATAACTGGCCATTTACGAATGGAGAAATAAAATCAACTATCAACATTTTATTTTCTTAAGTTATGAAATATTTGTAATTTTTTAAATTACGCTTACCCACTATAATGAGTTATAAACTTGCTGATTGATATGTGAATGAAAAATTCTGCAAAAAACAAGAAAGCTAGAAAGCAAAACCAAATTATGGAGCCTTTCACATAGCAAGAATTTGATACGTACAAGTTTTTAAAAATTGAGTGACTAAATTAGTGCATTAATGAATTAATAAATGCATTCATTCATTCATGCATGAATGAACAGATAGATGAATGAATAGACGGATGAACAAAAGAAACACTTGGTTAAAAACAGCAGAAGTTGAAGTCAAATTGGAGTTTCATTTCTTCTCTCCAGTTGAGAGATTTGACTTTGGAAAAGATAGACATGTATATAAAACTCGCTACATTGATATGATCAAAAGCATATTTTATCTCTTTGTGTTAAGCGCTAGATATGGATGGAATTCAACACACAAAAGGAAGAAAGGGCAATTTTTGTCAAAAGACTTGGTGGCCTGATCAAACAAGACTTCAAGTGAAATTGGAGGAACCTGTATAAAATTGGTTCCAAACAAAATGTCTGAATAAAAACATAAAAATTGCTATCATGGAAAACATTTCTTCCATTATAAAAATTATATTAATAAAAAATTTTCTATTTCAAAAGACTGGAAAGATAATAAGGGCTATTCAATGATTCAGCACCAAATATAAAAGGAAAAGTAAAATTACCTTGGTATTTTAACATGATAGGAATCCTAAGACATGGCAATATCATTCTCTTGCCCATTTATTTATGTGGAAAAAGAGATCTTTTCAAAATCGCTAACAAGCTATGAGGTAAAGTGGAGTTTCATTTTACCTTAAAACGATACAATAAACCTGTCTGGAATTCTCTTATCCTGGGAATGAAATCTCTGTATGAGATGTACTGATGAAGAAAGATGAGAGGGAAGGAAGCAATATAGTTGTATGATAATATTAGTAACTGGCTGAAAAGAGGAGAACATTTATAATGCAGTCCACATACAGATAAAAAACTTACAGAAAAACTAGATGCTAAAATATGGGAACTGCAAATATACAGCTTCTTCTAGAATTCTTACCCTACAAGAACATTGTATCTAATAAATTGCTCATCTCAGAGCTGAATAAAACTCAATTTATCTCAATTTAGAGTAACTGGGAATGACAAGAATTTTGGAAAATAATTCTTAAATTTTTGAGATAACTGGAGTTTAACAAAGAAAGAGTTCAGGAATATTGAATACACAGTAGACCTAGAGAAATAGAAAATAACAGTGTTGACCAAAAGGCTATAGCATATTGGTTACTTTCTTCAATATACGGTAATTCTCAGGAGATTTTGTGATTTGCAGAAAGTTTCCTATAGTCCTCGGTCTCTCTGGGAGGCATAATTTATCAGCTTCTTAACATGGCCAGCCCACAGTGACCAAGAAATTTTTAAAACAAAAATTTTAAATTTTAAAATAAGTTTACTGTAAAATTTCTGGATCCATAGGAAGCCAGCTATTTGATAATAATTTCCTCCCACAAATACTTAAATAATATCATCCAAGCCTTAAATTTTTACAGAAGTTTTGGTCTATAAATGTCACTTCTAAGAATAAATATTAAAGAAAATATTCAGAAATGTAGGCTCCAAGCAGGAAGCAAAGATCACCTGACTTTTAGGATAAAGGGATTTGAATGCTTGTACAGATGATGAACAGGTGAGGCGTTAAACAAAGGATGTTGAAACAAACCAGCATTTAACAGGAAGGTGCGACCAGTGTTAGCTTGGAGGGGGAGCAGAAGGCGACTTTAGGGTAATCCGGCAGGGCAGAAGAGGCCCCATGGGAGAGACAGCTGTTGCTGGGGTTGCTGGCTGAGGCAGCTGATAGAAAAGGACACTCATCCTCTACCTACCCTTCCCTTCCATGCTACTCTGCCACTCAAATTCTCACTCCTGCCTCTCCTTGGCAACAGAGACCAAAGCCAGCCAGGAGCCTGGGAGATGCAGCTGCAGGAGTTTGCCCCTCTGTGTTTCGAGAGAGCAGAGCAGGGGAAGAATGTGATCTACCTGAGCACCCACAGGCCCAAACCGCACACTAGCACCGTGAGCTTACACCCGCCATAAAACCACTCTGAGCTTCAGAGACTTTCTTTTATAAGAATAAGAATCTTAATTCCTTCTGTGTAGGGTTGTTATCAAGATCAATGGAAATAATATATAGGGGATGTTTATCGCATAGGCTTGTCTTATAGGAAGCAGTCAATAATCAATGACTACTCTAAATAGAGATGAATATTTATGGCAGAGACACATATAATAACAAACTGTTAAGCATTATATTGGGTCAAAGTTAAGGCAATGACAAATAGAAGAGAATTCATGGCAGTCTTTTACTAGTAAGTGTTTTACTATGTGATAAATATATTATTAGCTAGTCTTAAAGGTAAAAACAAGAGGGCACAAAACTTTGCTTGCTGTGTGATGGAACTATGTGAGATAAATACACGTACTTAGAGCAGTTGTTATAAGGGAACAAATCAAAACGTTAACCACAATTTTCTCTGCATGGTAAGTATATGAGTCTATTTTAGGGGTTTTATTTTCCAAAATTTACTTTTATGTGGGAAACAAAACAATAAAATATAAGTAAAGCGTAAAGCATAGATGCGGGGTGTGGAAAGTGGAAGCACTTAGAGCCTGAATTTAAAGCTGGGTCTGCCTTTGGCTAACTGCAAAATCTTTACAAAATAAGTTAACAGTTTTCAATGAATTAAAGCTTCTGAGTCACACTTTCCTCATTCGTAAAAAGTAGATAGTAACGTCTAAGTTATAGCATATTTGTGGGAACGGTTGATAAAAAATTACCATGAATAACATTACTGTCTAGTGCCTACTATAAGACAGTAGACTAAAAATTGTTCACCAAAAATTCATTTCCTTTCTCTCTTGGATCACACAGCTAGACTGTATTTCCCAACCTCTACTGAAATTAGGGTCAGTCACGTGAATACTTTTTGCTGCATAACAAACAACCCCGAAACTCCATGGCTTAAGATAACAACCATCCATTAAGTTCATTCAGGTTTGCATTTGGGCTGGGCTTAGCTAGGCAATTCTGGCGTCAGCCTGGCTCCGTTAAATGTGTTCAATCAGCAGATGACTATGCAGGGAGCAAACCACTTCTTAAAAGCCTTGGCTCAGAAGAGACACATATCACTCACGCTTAGATTGTGTTATCTAGAACTCTTCAGTGGAAATTTCTCAGATGATAGGAAAGCTCTATACTTCATTCTGTCCAGTAAAGTAGCCACTAGCCATGTGTAGCCATTGAGCACTGAAAATGTAGCTTGTGTGACTACAGAGAAGAAATTGTAATTTTATGTAATTCTAACAAATTTAAACAGCCACATAAAGATCAGATCACCATTTTGAGCATCTTTAGACCTTAAAGACATGGTGTGCTAGAGAGCAAAAATCGTTGTAATTATTTTTCTCCCTACAACCATGACTCTTTCACCCTGACTTTTCAGCAGTTACCAATAGGAGTTGGAATCCTCTTCCCCTCTCTGGTATTCAGCCGGACTTTTGACCATCCTTTGGCCAAATGTGGCAGAAGCACTTGCCAGTGCCGTATCTGGCTTCCCTCTCTCAGAATATGCCCACCCATCAACTGACCAAAAACTGACTAGTTTGTGCAATGATGAGAGAAAACCAGGGGCAGAGTCCACATGGTTTGACACCCCCTCCCAGGGAGGTGAGAGAGCCCAGTGAAAATCATCATAGGCATCTGCTAATTAAACAAGGTTGAGTTCTTACATCTTGATGTACATAAAGTACTCAATGCAACATCAGCCTGATCCATGTTTACGAATTGTCACTGCTGCTACTATTCACACTACCAGTACCATTATTTCTATTACTACTACTATCACAACTACTCTTAATACTCCCACCGCGGCCATACTACTACAACCAATATCACTATTTCTGATAATTATAAATATTAATAAATAACATATTGAGCATCAAAGAATATATGTTTTGGAGTAAAATAAATAGTAATATCTTTTCCTGTTTGCCTAAATTTCAGCTTAAAATTTTTGATATTTAGTCAATCGAACTTATATTGGAAATTTTGTGTGTGTGTGTGAGAAAGATTGGTCCTGAGCCAACATCCATGCCAGTCTTCCTCTACTTTATATATGGGACACCGCCACAGCATGGACTGATGAGCGGTGTGCAGGTCTGCGCCCAGGACTCGGACCTGAGAACCCCAGGCTGCCAAAGTGGAGCACGCTAACTCAACCACTATGCCACCAGGCCAGCCCCTGGAAGTCTGTTTTTTTCCAAGAGAAAGGTAGTACAGTTAGTGGTAGCTCAGAATACAGGTTCAGGACTCTGACGTCTTATCTGTAGGATCCCAGGGAATGTATTCACTATCTCTGTGCCTCAGTTTCCTCATATGTAAAAGAGGAATAGCACTTTCTCGTAAGACTGTTACGACAATTTTTACTTCTTAACACATGTGAAGTTCTTGAGAAAGGGACCAGTGCAGGTAACTAATCAAATTATTATCATTATAAGATTTAGGAAATTTACAAGGTCTCCGCTACTGTATCTTCTATTTTATGATGTCTTCAACAAACTTCATAAAATTTCTGAGTATCCAAAATTTATCAAAACATCAATATATCATCATTTTGAAAGCTCTATCAAGAAACAAATATTTCATTATTTATCTTTCATCTATTTTAACCTACCATAAAATCTAATATTAGCATATGCTGCGAATATGATAAGATAATCAAACATGGCAGTAACAAAACATGACTTTTCTAATTATATGAAGTATCTTTAAAAAATGTCAATTGTGGTGCTGGCCCTGTGGCTGAGTGGTTAAGTTCACGCACTCCACTTCAGAGGCCCAGGGTTTCACTGGTTTGGATCCTAGGCGCAAACATGGTACACTCATCAGGCTGTACTGAAGCAGCATCCCACATAGCACAATCAGAAGGACTCACATCTAGAAATACAACTATGTTGTATATGGGGCGCTTTGGGGAGAAGAAGAAGAAAAGAAGATTGGCAACAAATGTTAGCTCAGCTGCCAATCTTTAAAAGAAAAAATAATGTCAATTGTTATTGTGTAAGAAAATTCACACATTAGAGAAAATATTTTCCTGTGAAATCTTTATTATTCTTAACAAGATTCATTTTTCTCTGGAATTACTAGATGCATTTTTGTGAACACCTGTTGTTTTTGCCCTCCCCGCATCCCCTCTTGTAGGGAACTGTCCCTTCCTCATAATTACCGTGAAATTATCACCCCTGGGGAAGCGTAGACTCCTTCATCCACCGCAGGCAGACTGGGGCATGTAATCTCCACTGGAATGTGATCATGAGCTGAACCCTCTGGCATGGGAGGTAGTTGGAGCCTTTATCAGCTCCATCAGGGAGTTTTGTGGTTGCCAGCATCCTTGGGAGAATGTCTTCAAGTTGCTGCTGCTTAGATCTCTGGAAATTCCCTTGTTCCAGTTCTTCTGGAGGTCTTATTTTTCATTTCCCACTGTGATTGGTGAGCTATCCGGGACCATTCCTATAAATTCTGTTTTCTGGCTTCAGTTAATCAGTGTCAGATACAATACATATCCAAAAGACTCATTTTCAGAAACTTTGCCCAACCTGTGATGATTTATGTGGATGAATATAAAATTAATTGGACCAAAGGAATGATTTTTAAGAAAATAATCTAATGTAGATAAGAGAATATGTAAAGTAAAACAATTTTTCCCCTCCTGAAAGAAAATATTTTGCCTCAGAAACTCAAGCTACATTACCACTTTCACTTAGGAACATTTTCACTTAGCCCTGCTCTATTTTTCATATTTCTTCTTAATTATTTCTAAAGCTAAGTAGCCTATTAATCAACAAATAAGCAGAGAGAATGAGAAAGGAGAATGTGTAGGCAGAACTAGGAAAAAAGAGAAGTATTTGTCACATTTCTTCGCAAAATCCTCTATTATCTTGCCTGTGTATATACTTCATTATGTTTATTTAATCATTTGGAAATTTCATAAATTTAGGTTCACTTCAGACTCTACTAATTCTAAAATGTGCTGGTTATTTACAATAGATAACTAATGCCTTCCATTGTTATTTTCTGTTGACTAATTTGACACCTGATAACAATTTGACTTCTCATGTAGGTCTATATATTTAGGGAGAGCGTGTGCTGGCTAGGGAACAAGAGTTTTGGTATTATAATTCTCGTTGCAGTTAAAGAATTATAATTTAAAATAAAAGTTTGCCAGTTTCCCAATAATGGTAAATCAATGCTAAAAATAATAATCCCATATAAAGTACATTGGAGGGTTACTGAGTCTCCATAGCAATGGATCTTTAGTGTTCTTCTTTGCCAATATACATAAATGATAAGGCATTTGCCTTGTCAACAACACTGTTATATCAGTCATGGTCTTAGCAATAAAATATATAGCACATTTAAAGTGGTAATTTGATGGACTATTTACAAAACTGGAGGCAGAGTTCAGGTCAACCACAGACAAAGTGCAGGACCTCAGAGCTAGCAATAGCTAGAAACTGTTTTTACCCTAGATGTCAAAGGGCAAGGGGCAAAAGCAGTCACCAAAGCCCAAGAGTAACAGAGTGAGTGATCAACCTGGTAGGAGCTGTGGCCTTGGGAGAGGGATGCAGCTGCCCAACATGACCTTACAAGGAGGGAGCTCAGAAACAGCTATCAGGACCTCATCCTCTTCTTGCTCAGTTGATCTCCTGCTGGTGTTTTTCCACTGGCCAAACCAATCAGAAGAAAGCAGGCTAAGGACTCTGTTTGAGTAATCCTTAAAAATTAGCCTTCTGGGGTAGGGAGCCGGGAGACGAAGGGAGGCAGGAGACTAGAAAAGAAAACATACAATCTCCACAAGTGGCTTACTGCTAAAGGGAATGCAAAGGAAGATGAGAATGGTTAGAGCCTAGCCCCTGGCAGATATCTTGACAAGGTAGTTTTGTTTTCCCAGGTGATTCTTTTTGTTGAGCTAGGAAACACATTTCTTTCCCTTAGTCCGTTTAAATTATTGCCTCCCCTATATTTTACAAAATATATTATTTATTTCAAATAAATTTGTTAACTAACATTCATGTCCTCCATTAGAATAAAACCATAATCTTGAAATAACTTTATCTAAGCCATTTTTCAACTTTTTTTTTTGTTTGATAATTTCTTTTACTTATAACTAACATTTTTGCTTCATATAAAAATGCTTAATATTAGGTCTTTAAGAGGTTACTAACTTTTAAAATGAAAAGCAGGATATTGATTTAATAAGGTAAATAAAATAACATTTTTAAAGTATGCTTACTTTAAAGCTACTTTCTATTTCTTTGAATCAACACTAGTTGGCTTTGTAATTAGCTTTTAAATTTCATACTCTAAATTACCAATGACGGGACACATTATCTCTTCAGAAAAAATGACATGTGAATTGCTCCAAAGTGAATTGTACCAAATGTTTTCAGGAGAAACTACAACCTAAAATATGTCATTGATTTGTCTTTCTGGTTCATTATTTACTTAAAATTTGATTATAGATAGTTAAAAAGTCAAAAGAGACGCAGTGCAGAAGGATACATTTTTATGACATACGTGTACAGGTTTACAATGTAATGTGAAAGCACTTGATGTGGCTGCTGTAGAGAGAGATTTAGGGTGAAAAGAACCTTAACTGGTATGTGCAAATAGTTGAAGCAGGTTCTGTATCAACCAAAGCAAAGAGAAATAAAGTAGAATCTCCAAATTAGTATGACATCAAAGACTTGGGCCATTGAAAAAGAGTGGTCCTGTTCCAGGGAATGCTGACTATAGACTAGGGGTTCTTAGTTGAATCTGAAAGAAGGAGATTCTGGCTAATGAAATGGAAAAGGAAGTTAGGCGTGTCATAATTGAAGAACTAAGGTCAGGGGCAGGACAGCTAGAGCCTCAGCCAAAATGGCACCCCGGAATCTGTTCCTTGAAGCCCTTGCTGCCATCTCTGCTGAACGCTAGGCACCACCACCGCTGCCAGCACCGCAAGTACCGGGCGCTGCAGACAGCTCCCGCTGCTGCCGGGGTCTGAATCCGAGTGTTGCTGCGTACTGCTACTGCCTTCTCGCTGAGTGGATATTCCTATATTCTTTGCATTACCAGCTGCTAATATTGTGGATACAGTTTCTAGGCTGGGACTAGGTTATGTGCCTATGATCCGGGTGCAAGAGAGACTAGGAAAGTAAATATCTGGCCGTTTCATCACCTATATTTAGCAGGTGGACTTCCCTCCCTGACAAGAATAGGATATATCTCCAATATAAAAAGGGTGTTAGACGGTGAAAAGCTAAAATAATGAAAAAGACAAATCCATCAGGGCTGTGAGTATATAGGATTTTTTATTTCAATAACCAAACAAACAGATTCTCAAACTTTACTTTTCTTCTATTCTAATTAGATATCTAATAATTACCAGTTAAATGTCTTATGATCTTATAAAATTGCATATAGATATACAAATATAATTATAAAATGCTATATATACATATTTAAAATACATTTTGTATATTTAACATAAAATAATATTTTATCATTTAAATAACCTATAATTTTCTTATTTACTAATTAGATATCCACTAGTTACCATAAGAAATCTGTTAGATTTTGCCTTATATTAAAAATAATGAATATTTAATGAGTTGAAAAAGATAGCATGGTTACATATAAGTAATTTAATTTTCTCTTTTATTAAAAAATGGAAAATAACCAACAGTTAGTTGGACTGCTAAGCCACGGAAGTTATTTAGTTATTTTCTTTCATCATAGAATAGACTTTTCATGATACAATTTTCATGCATTTGATTCAAATAAACTAAAAAAGAAAACGTTTTTAATCTGTAATTTATATTTATGTTAAATCTTCAGTATAAGAAGAGAAGTGAGGAAGGAGTAACAAGGTGAGAGTGTATATCGCTTTGCCCATATCTGCTTGGGTGAAACTGCAGGATTGCAATGACATAACATCAAATGTAATGAAGATTGTAGAGTGTATAGACGAGAGGGTGGCAGTTACCTTAGTAAGGGAAATACTTTTTTTGTATGTTGATGAATACAGTGTTGAGGAACAAAACCATGTACTGGTATAGACAATGTCTTTTTAATAAACATGTATGGAGGCGGGTTTCCTGCAGGAGTTTGGGAACCTGTCAGATATTATTATCCATACGTAAGATATAATACTATTTTCCAAATATAGGGAGAAGAATTGTGTGATGCTTAATTTCAGGAAGGAGAAAGCTTTGGTGTGTTAAGGTAACCTGACAGCAGCAGGGTCAGCTAAATAAAAATAACCCATGTGAAATGACAGCTCAAGAATTTAACTAAGTTAAAAACAAAAGTACTGACTTTTTTTGGCAAAATTCTAAACTGATCCAAGCACAGGGGTAGAGAAGAAAATGCTCAGAATTTCTAATGGATAAGTATTAGTCTAAGACATTGTTTTGATTTGTTTTATCATTTCTGCCCGAGAAACACAGTGTTCTTTTATATTCAAAGGCACTTATGTAGGCATTCTCGTACCACACTAACCAATATTCAAAACACTCTGGTGGTCAAAAGCATGGCTGAAGTTACAGTGATTAACAACAACAACAACAAATTGAGAAGCTCATCTTAACTAATATAATCTCCAGGAAGATATAAAGTGGCAATTACACTGAGTTGGCTTTTGATCTGAGTTCATTCATTAATATTCATTCATTTATTTATTCGCTATCCATTCATTCAGCATATCATATTCATTCAGTATCAATTATTCATTCAGTATCCATATTCATTCATTTATTCAACAAACACTTCTGAGAGCCTCTGACACAGCAGGAATTGTGAATGGAAACAGCGAATGAGATACTGTATCTGCATGAAGGAATCCACACCTCATTGGGGAATAATTACATTTGAGTAATAAGTCATTTGGGAGTGTACAGAAAGATCACAGACCCAGAGGGCGATTCCTGGTATCAATTATTAGTGAGTTCTTACTTTAATTTTGCCATATCTGAATATATCTGTACTCATATTGGCATACTTTTAAAAATTTGACTTCAAATCAAAGAATCCTTGCCTAGAAAGATAATAACCATGATGACAGATTAGATATGGTTAATCTTTTTTATAATAAAGGTAGGCATAAATGCGTAACTCTTATTTGTTCTATTTATGTAACATTTGTCATTATGTGATGTCCCAGATTTTGGATAACACTAGGTTTTAAGGTGAAGAAAGTCATCCAGGTAAAAATGATATTTGGAGTTGTACTGAAAATGAGAAAATAGGGATGATTCATTGACAAATTTGGAGAAAAGGCTTTTAGGCAAAGAAGCAAAAGCAAGTTTGAGAGAAGAGTAAATGTGTAAAAGGATGTTTTGATGAGAAAACTGCAAGGAGATGGATGTGATGAGAACACAAGTGATTAGGAAAAGGCACAGGGACGTCTAGGGGACAGGAAAGTCTCAGAACCTAAAAGATTCATATACCTTTGTACTTTATTCAAAACATCGAGAATTATTTACTCTTACTTGTACTTTTAAAAACGTACGCTGACAGTAGTATATTAGAGGTGAGCCATATTAGAAAAAGGAAATGACACAGTTGCTGTTATATCATGACAGGTACAGACTGATGCATGACGTGGACATGAAGTAGACAGCTTCAATAATTACAGCTTTGGAAGCTGTTGGACGTAGAAACTGATTAAATGTTGTGACAGCATTCAGAGATGGAAGGACAGGGTAGAGGCTGATAATGAGTTTTCTTTTACACATTCTGGGTTTGAAGTGCCTATAGAACATATCAAGCGGAAAATTTTAGTAGACACACGTATCTATCTACAGACCAGAAAAGAGGTATGTGGTGGTGGCACAAAATTGTGGATGAAGTATTAGCGTTCATTTGAAACTAAAAAGATAGATTAAATGACTTCGACAGAGTGAGAAGAGTAGAGAAAAATATTAAGTTCCTTATTCTGCCTCTAAAAAGCTAGAAATAGTCCTTAAAATTATCTCCCTTTGCCAATTTTATGCTCATCAAGTATGAAGCCTACCTGTGAAGTTCACCTGCCTGGTGCTGCTCCCTTACCTTCTTTCAGCAACAGAAGGCTGCTCTGTCTCTCAAGGGAAAATCATTCCACGGGGTTCAGACAGGACCAACTCCAGCGATCTCTGCAGTGAGGGTGGGCCAATGACACATTCCTTAGCAATCTTATTTCTGAATCCTCTGACCGCGACATTTGGTTCAGGATGAAAAGATCAACCAAACTACACGAAGCTGAATTATATGCATGTAAAATCATGTCTAAGTTTTTTTCTGGAAAACTTCTTCCTCTGTATATTTACAACGGTTGCTATCTTCAGCACAGAAACAGTTACACAACATTTTAGATGTTGCTAAATATCTGTTATGATGGTAAAGAAGGGAGAAAGCTGTATCTCTGCTAGTCCTTGGGTAAATATACAATGTATAATTCTTCAGTGCAGGGGTCACATGGAGTGGCTGATAACTGGACATGTTAAGTTACTGATTTGAGCTGACATGGAAGTTACATAAAATATCACTATTAAAAGTTTCTTATATTTTTTGTGTGTGGAGTAGTATAGTATTGTCAAAGTATAGTGTGATATGCCAAAAGATTCCTATTTTAAACTTTTGAGAACCTCTAAAAATAGTACAAAGGAGTATATCTCAAACTTCAAAATTGGGTAAAATCAAATGTTAAAAAAAATTCATTCACCAAAAGAAGGTAGAAAAGAGAGAATATGACAACAAACACAATAACAACTAACAAAAAAGATGATACTCATAAAAAACAAATGCCAAGATGGCAGACTTCCAACCATACATTCATTACATTATATGTAAATAAATTATATAGTGTGATTAAAAGACAAAATTTTCATACTAATAAGTAACAAGATTCAACTGTACATTCTCCTAAGTCATAAATAAAAATAAATGAAGACCACTTGAAATTTAGAAGCACTAGTTGATCTGCTTATATTAAACAAAAGATGATAAATTAAGGGAATTTTAAAAGAAACAGCAAAATTCATGTACAAACTTGTTTTCTAAGGTTATTTACAACTTGAAAAATTGAAAACTAGCAAAATATCCACACCAGAGAAATGATAAAATAAATTACAATATTGTATATTATAGACCTTTATGTAGCCATTAAAATCATGTGTTCAAGTAATATTAACATAAGAAATTATGACAACAATATAATACTCAAAGAACAAAGCAGGATATACCATATACCATAATTTTGTTAAAACAGGGAAAACAATTATAACTATTTGAATATGTAAAACATATGGACTTTTAATTTTTTTTGCATTATGTTTTTCCATTTTCCCTATAATTTTACAAAAACGTATTCATTCTTCACATGTAGTAGAAAGAGTTGTAAATTAACTACTTTTGGTGTCTCTTCTTCCCAGATATGTTTAGGAAAAAGTTTTGAGGATAGTGTACACATAAATTCATAAACTAAACACATGTCAAAAAAGATCTTATGATTAAATGTTGTTAATATGGCTCGTACATAGTTGGGCTATGACAGCCATTAGATTGGGACTGGATTTATTTCTGTTGGAGATGAGAAAATCATTCTTAGGTCAATTCATCCATTTAAAAAACGTTTAAGGTAGACAGTTGAAAGGGACCTAGCATTTGTTGATATCGTAATATTGATCCTAGAAGTATGTGAAACTGGTTTGTATGAAACAAATAAATTCACAAAAACCATTCTAGTTTTGCCAAGATTCATTTTTTTTATTCTGTTTTCCATCTTAAATTTGCCCACCTATATTGTCCATCACAATACCCAAACAGGGTACACAGGGAGTCAGTCACATAAAAAGACTCAAGGTTTAAGTGGCATCAACTCTAGCCAATTATTCCATTACCTTGTTTAAGTTCCTAAATGAAGTGTGCTTTCATTTTAAAGTCTGAAATATTAAAGTGCAAGAAAATCCCCCATCCTATTTTTTTCTGTGTTCAGTTTCAGACACTCAGAGACATGGGTGGCATCTCTGAATTTTTTTCACAAGCTACAGCCTGGTCCAAGGGTGGGTCCAAGTCCTAAGGAGGATGTTTTTCTAAAGACTTTTATAGTATCTGCCTTGGGAATCTACAGATGCCTGAATCCTTCCCCATTAACCAGCCCCCTTCTGCTGTGACATTTTCATGGATAATAACCACAAGATGTATTCGTTTAATCAGAAGCAAATACCATTTCATTGAATCTTTGCTAAAGTCCTTTTTCTTGGAACTACTGAATCAGATCTCTTCAAAAATTTGTTATATTTCATGATTAGCCCCATATCCTAAATCTAAAACTTTAGTTTGTACTACCCTTTATATGACTTAACCACACAACAGAGGTTTAGGTATGTTCAGAGAAATGACTAAGTAGGCTTTTTTTTTCCTAGTCAGTGTATGCAGTTAGGTTATTTTCCTTGGAAGACAAGATATTTTTCTTCAATGAAAAGAAAAACTAAAGATCCAACTATCATTGTTGGTTTACAGTTTCCAATAATTCCAGAAAAATAACTGACCATGTGTTTGCACATTGATTTAATAATTTTTTTCTTTAGTAATTGGAAAATATAGAGAATCAGAAATAACAAGAGCTCTGGAACTCAACCTTTACTTTAGGCAGATTCTGCACACAAAAACCCAAGCAACGGAACAGAAGACATAATTTATGGAAAGTGCTCTAGGCAAGTGGACAGCACGACTCTGAACATCCACTTCTGCTCTGAGGTGGATTGGCTTGCATTTGGGGAACAGATGGTTTTCCTGGAATGAAAATGCACACTTATTGACTTTGTTATTTCTATTATATTTGGCTTATGCAAATAATGATCACTTATGCATAAGACTTGTAATATTCTGTAATTAATGATCTATAAATCCATCTATTTAAACAATATAAAAGAACTTTGGTAAAATAGTTTTAACTTCTGATTACAGGTGAAATCTAAAGACTTTTAAGTAACATTTTACTTCAAGTGCTTGCTAGATGTAAATGTTTTAATGACAAAATTCCCACTGTGGTGTGGTTTAACATTCTGAGTAATTCTGCGTTTATAAAAAACTTAAAATATAAGGCATACCTTGTGTACTCAGAATTCCTTATGCAGAGAAGAAAACTATTTGTGACTATAAGAGCCCAGAACATTTTTTCTTTTCCACCCTCCCAAACAGTTTAAATGAGTTGCAGGTTTAATAGTAAAATCATTTTATTTCCTAGAAATTCACATTGCACATTTTCCTTCCCGTTCTGCCATTTCAATGTACCCAATTACATCAAATTTAAACAACCATTCAAACCTAAAACTAGGTTGCAGTTCAGCTTTCATTCTTCTTAACTATATCATGCTCTGAAATATCAAACCTATATATATCCATTTTTGTAAGCTGAGAATTTACTCTCAAAACCTTCGTCCAGTGAAGCAAGGTCAGCAACTATTCACTTCATGTGATATTAATGTGGCTTTCATGAAGGTTTAACTCCATTTTATACTTTCTCTAGGCCATATTTATGTTACTTATGGTTCCACATAGATAAGCTCCATCTTATAAGCCCCCGAATTGAGAGTTTTTACAGAATTAAGTACAAAGGAGTACACACAAGGATTAGAATCCTTAAGGGAAGTAGACTAGTCCAAAGTCTACATCTATGCAGAGGAAATGAAGAATTAAAAGTTTAGCTGTATAATTTTAGCAAAAATAAATATTTCTTACAACAGGGTTCTTCTGGCTGAGATTTTCCCTGTGAAGAGCAATAATTTTTTTCACCTTATTATTCTTGTTACTGATGAGTCCCACAAGAAACGAAGCATTAACATTTTTTTATCTTGTCTTTAGGGGGTGTCTTGCTATTTGCATTTAGTTTCCTAGAAGTATTTGAATTCTTTTTCACCTATAACCAAACAGTCTATGTTCATTGAAGAACCTTGTATGTTAATCAAAGTTTAAATTTATACTAACTGAGATGAAGAAAAAGTTCTTCATATTTTAAAAGGAGTCCTATTGTCTCTGAATTTATACAGATTCTCTTTCCACTCTTAGTTTTTTGACTATTTCTGAAGGACTATATCAGATTTATTGTAACTAATATATAAAATGTTTCAGATTTATGAACTTCTCTCTTTAAAAATATATATGATTCCAAATGCCTGAATTATTTTTTAAGTTAGCCAAAATTCAAGTTTTCTGTCACTCTTGAATCCTCCTCCTTCTCCTCTATTACCAGATGTACACATGAATGAGATAATGGCCTTGAGATCTGTACCGAACTGAAGGTATTTACAGATTAGATTATTGCCGTTTTAACAATCTTTACTAAGACTTTTTAAATCACTTCCTCTATTTATATTTGATAGCAGTAAGAAATAAAGTGGATTGAACTGATTGGGTTTCCTCTGTCAGGTTTTAGCTACTCAGACCATAAAAATATAATCATATAAAACTTTCCAATTCGATAAAGCTATAACAGCCTTGAACTTTGACTCCAAGAGTGAAATGACTTCACCTTTATTTATTTACCCTTGGAATGAATCATCTATGTAAAATTGCTTTTGGAGCATAGATTTGAAATAGAATGTGACTAATTCACATTTCGAGCTCTTTTTTATCTGGCTTGAGTAAGTTAATGAGTTAGCTGAGCTTCATTTAATTCACCTTAATAACAGAACTAATAATTCCTACCTCAAATAAGTTTCTAATGACATACATATTTAAAACCTCAATCACATAAGTGAAATACAATATGTTTTAGTTCCCTCATTTCCAACTGCTTGTTAATTTAGTAATGTATGAAGTATGAATGAAAACATAAATTTGAAATGTTACCAACACATGTTAAATGTGGTCACAGAGGCTTAAAGAGACCTTGTGTGATGAGGTTCTGCTTAGATAAGGGAACTCTAATTAAAACTGTTTAAAATATACATACTGGAAGGCTGAAGTAACACAGGTGATCAAATGCTCAAATCAGACTCACAGAGATCCTACCCTGTATCAAACTTTACTAATAAATTCAAGGACACATGCAATCAAGAAAGCCATGCAGAAGAAGAGAAATTTGGGACATCCTATGTGGATTCTGGGTCCTTCCTTAACTCATCAGGACACACCCATTGTGACCCACAATAATGGATGGATTCTCTAAGCGAGGTTTTCAGGTCATCTCACAAAGTGAGGAGCATGGAGGTCATAGAACATCTCCATTTTATACCCCAGATAATCACCTAGATTACTAGACCTTTTACTGGGAGACATGCCCTATAAATCTACAGAACTTATGTTCATGAACCATAAGGAATTTAAAACCAGGCATTTCTTGCTGAGACTATTCCATAAATAAGAACTTACCTTCTAGAAAATATCATTAGTCTAATCATCAAGAGGTCAGTTATCAGTATATTTATGAGAAGATTAGATCTTAGACTTTTCTTTCCTTCTCATGGTTGTCTCCCACTTCCATAATCTGGAGAGAAATGACCACTGGCCCACCTCTTGAATGTCTTCCTCTATTATTCTGACTTCAATTAACATATCCTTGTCACATATTTCCCAACTATCTTCATAATTGGCCTTACATCATGTTCTGTAATGTCTTACACAAAAGAATAAGAGTATATTCTGATGACTGCTAAGGTTCTGACTATCTTACAAGGAGTAGATATTCACTCTGCAGAGGCACTAATTGTGACCACATGTTACTTACAACCATATCAAGGTCTTTGGATATTCTTTTTACCAGCTTGATTACTCTTTTTTTCTCTCCATCACATAGTTATGTGACTTTTCACACATGTTGATGAAGGCGTTTAATAGGTAATTTTTCTAAGGTCAAGTTCACTTTCCTTTCTGGCCAATCAGCCTTTGTAAGTACTACATCCAGAGGAACTCCAACTAAGCTTCACAAAACAGTCCTCATCCTGGTTCATTCACTCTCTAGAGCTTATATTCCAGGGAAGAAAGGAAGAAAATAAGGAAAAATAATACATTTTTATATTGTGATAAATACTGTCAAAAAAATTAAACAGTGACATGATATATAGTAACTGAGTGTAAAGGAGGTCCTCCTGAGTTGATTTGTGCACTAGGACCCATTTGATAGGAAATAAGTATGCCAAGGGAGGAGAGAAGAAATTTCTAAGAGAGAAAGCAAGCACAAAGGCCTGGTTCTGTGGCATGCATGTGTGAACAGCAAAAGGAATGGCAACTAAGTGAAGTGAGCCAAGGGGAAATCATTAGGCTGGAGATCAGAGCGGTAACCAATAGTCGCGTCTGGGAGTTTCGGCTTGGGGTGTGGCCGAGCCCACGTCTGCAGTTTGATTCTGCAGGTGGAGGAAAGCCTTCGAGGTCTCTTTAAGCTGAGGAGTCATCTAATGTGATTTTCTTTTCAGAGATCGCTGTGCAGGCACTCTCGATAATAAACTGCACTAGGTCAAGACTAGAGCAGGGAGGACAGTTAGGAAATGAGGACATGAAAAGAAAATAGTTAAATGTTTCGACTTCCAGAATCAAAATTATGTTTTGCTTTTATTTTGCCCAATATTTTGACCTGAATATTACAGGGAAGGAAATGACTGCATGGTTACCAACAGCTCAGCATCAACACTAAAATGTCTCCCATCCACATTGTTGGCACACTAAAAAGCTTATATTTCTTTTAGACATTTTTGAGTTATAGCTGCACGTTGAATTACTTTAAATGGATAGGACTCCATCAACACAGATTGTCTTAGATATTTTTTCTTTTCCTGTAGCTTGTCTTTCGGGTTTATTTTAAGCCCCAAGTGGTTCTGATTGGAAGGAATTAAATATATTATTGGTTTTCTCCAGAGTGAACTGCAGTGAACACTTGGCTCACAAAATTCAATGACAGAAAAGCTTCTGGTTAATTCTTTCTTTATTCCTTGTTGCTAGGCTCCGTAAGCCAGTCTCTAAGTCGAGTTTAATGAAAACGAAGTGCTGCATTATGTTCTATTCACACAATAACACAATTGAAATCCCTTTGATTCAAGAGAAATAAATAAGAAAAGCTAATAAGAATAAGGATATAATGTTACTTTGGCAGGGTCTAAGCGCATAGTTACTGGAACTGTTTTCGCACCGTGAGTGACATGGCAATTACCTGGAAATTGCATCTTTTGGCATAATCTTTCTCATACTTCCCCTGAAAATTCATTTCTACACCTGCAGTTAACTGGAGACACAAACTCTACTAAACCCAAGGCCACACAGGCTGGTGTATTTATTCCTATTTGTCTTTAACAGTCTTAGATGTGAGGAGAAAATTTAAACCGAAAAGTAAAAATACAATGATAGGCAATGGAACATCTCAACTACTACCCTAATGGAGTATTATGTGAAAAAGCACATATGATATCAGGAATTAATCTACCATTAATTTACATTTCAAATTTTAGCATGAGAGGCATTCTTTAACTTTCCAGAGAATTTTCTAATTCACAGATGGGCAACCAACATGGAAAGTCCACTGTGGGTGCATACGGGTGTAAGAGAATTCAACTTGCAAACACCCATCAACAATCACATTATGGCCAAGAAACAACAGGTGAAATTTCAAAAATTTCAAAAAAAATAGGCATTAAACTTATGGAGAATACTAAAAGTAACTTATTATTCAATTCAACTCACCAAAGTAATGGAACTCTTTTTTCTTTTTAAATCTTCACAAGAACTAATTATTATTAGTTTAAAGACAATCAGGAGAGAAAATCCCCAACTGAAGAGTTATCTAAATGTGTTTAACCTGAATCAACAATGAGAATAATTTTCTCTTAGGTGTCTGCCTCCATTTAACCTCTAAAACCAAATTCTAAAATTAATGTACAAAATTATGAATAATAAACCAACATATTAAAATGCTATTAAAACAGAGTATAGTCAAGTCATAACTTTGTCTTGTAAACTTAATCTAGCTGTTAGCAGTTCATGCTACCAAGAAAGTAATTTTTTTTAATATAACAAGAATGATTATACACAGAGTAAGGGATGCTTCCCTGATTTGCAGGTAGGTGTTAGAGAATTAATTCTGCAAAATAGATGGAGAACTTGGAGTTCAAAATCTAAAAAAAAAGAAATGTAATGAATAAGATACCTGGAGGTGAGAAGAGAGAGAAACAGCAAATAATGACTATTTGATGAATATGGTACTTTGAAGTAGCTTAGTTTGTATGAAATCCCTGAAGATAGGATATTCAGCAAGATTTTCAATAAGACAAATATTTAATGAGCCACCCTATACAGCACAGATATGAAACTTTCATTCCACTGCACACAAATATTTAGTAAAATTTTACTCCATGTAAGCCGTTTCTATTTAAGTCTCCCTGAAGAATGGTTAGAGCATGGATGAATGGGCAATTAAGCAGTAGTAATTTTAAAAAGATTGACCCTGAGATTTGGAATAGTACTAGATAGAAACAAAGAACAGATAGAAGAAAAAATTTTGAAAATTTAGGACACTGGAGGTAGAGATGCCTTTAAGGACAAAAGCTTTCCAGGATTCTTCAGAATAAATAATTTTAACGTAATTAACATCAACTGATACATGAGCTACACTTTCAAATACTGAAGGGTGATAACACTGTCATTTTAGCAATATTAAATTGTTACTATCTATGTGCCAGGCATCAAACTAGTAACTCTACATGGATTATCTTATTTGACTTTCACAAAAACCATTGACGGCCGTAATAATGTAGGGGTTTTTTGGTTTGTTTTTGGTGGGTTTTTTTTCTTTTTTTCCTTTTTTTTTTTTGCTTCTCAAGAAATTAAGGCAGAGTATGTTAAGGATATAGATAAGTTAACAATAAAATAAAACATATATACACACACACACACACACACATACCATGCAAAGACTAGGAAAAAACAACCTGGCATGGTTACATTAATGCTAGCTGAAGTAGACTTCAGAACAAGGAGTATTATCAAGAATAAAGAGAGATATCATATAATGATGAAGTAGTCAATTCTCAAGAAAGATATAACAATTCTAAAGATCTATGCACCTGGAAACAAATTCAAAATACAAGAAGTGAAAATTAATAGAACCAAAAAAAAGAATAGGCAAATCCACATGTAATTGGAGTCTTCAAAACTCTTCTCTCAATAATTGATAAAACAAGTAGACAGAAAATCACTAAAGATAGATGATCTGAACAACACTGCCAATCTAATTGGCATCACAGAACGCTGCAGCCAAGAAGAAAAAGATAAATATTTTTTCTAAAAGTGAGCATGATACCGTCACCAAGTTGTATCATATTATGAGCTATAAAGCACAATTTAATAAATTTTTAAAAACTCATGCAAAGTATGTTCTTGAGTGAATCACTACAGAATTAAAACCAGACATCAATATCAGAAAGATACCTTGAAACAGAACATTGTGGACATCACTCATTCATAGAGCTGCCAGGAGTCAGGGCCGACTTGACAGCACATATAATCCATACTTTAAAACGATCCAACAAATAAAACTCAATGTCTAGGAGGTTTCGCTTGTAAATTCTCCCAAACAGTTAAGAAAGAAAAAATACCAATTTTACACAATCTCTTCCAAAAACTATTGGAGGAACAAATGCTTCCCAGCTTATTGTATGGGGCCAGCAATAGCCTAATACCAAATCCAGAAAACGCAGAAGAGAAACCTGCGGACGGACATCCTTTGTTAACACATATGCAAACATCTTCAACAAAATATTAGCAAATCCAATCCAGTAAAATATAAAGAGGATAGCACACCATGACAAAGAGAATGAGTCCCAAGAATGCACAGCCAGTTCAATATTCAAAAGTCAATCTGTGTAATTCACCATATTAAAAGAGACACTAAAAGAGAAAATCCAGGGGCCGGCCTGGTGGCGTAGCGGTTAAGTTCTCATGTTCCGCTTCTCGGCGGCCTGGGGTTCGCCGGTTCGAGTCCCGGGTGTGGACATGGCACTGCTTGGCACGCCATGCTGTGGTAGGCCTCTCACATATAAAGTAGAGGAAGATGAGCATGGATGTTAGCTCAGGGCCAGGCTTTCTCAGCAAAAAGAGGAGGATTGGCAGTGGTTAGCTCAGGGCTAATCTTCCTAAAAAAAAAAAAAAGAGAAAATCCAAAAAGTATCTCAATAGATGCAGAAAGTCATTTGAAAAAATGTAACATCCATTCGTGTAAAAACTGAAAAAGATTGGAAAGGAAGAAATTAAACCTTCTGTAGTCATAGTTGACATGATTGTCTATATAGAAACTCTGGAGGAATCTACAAACAATATTCTATAGTTAATAACAATTTAGCGAGGTCACATGATAAATGTCAATATATAAAAATCAATTATTTCTATATACCAGCAGCGAATGATTGGCACCTGAAATTTAAAAAAGAAACAACTGCACTATTTAAATAGCGCCAAACATATGAAATATACACATATATATCTAACAACATACATGTAGGATCTACATATAGGAAACTACAAAACATTGATGAAAGCTAAGAAAACCTAATTAAATAGTGAGACACATCATGCTGATCTATTGGAAAATTCAATATTGTTAAGATGCCAATTCTGGTCAATTTTATCTGTAAACTCATTAAAATCCCAACGGAAATCCTATACGGTTATTTTCAATAAGATTTTATCAATAAACTTTTCCTTAAAAAACTTTATACAGAAAGGCAGAAGAATTAGAATTGGCAAGGAACTTTGACTAGCCAAAACAATTTTGATATAGAAGGTCAAAGTGAGATGACTCACCACTCCTCAAATCAAGACTTAGCATAAAAGTCATCAGGGCACTATGATATTGGTGAAAGATAAAGAGATAAGTCAATGGGACAGAGAAGACTTCTATGAACAGACTCACAGAACAGTCAATGGATTTAAAGCAGAGTTATAAAGCAATCCAGTAGCAAAAAGTTTGTCTTTCAACAAATTCTGCTGAAACAATTAGGAATTCATATGCAAAAACATATACCTTGACATAGAGCTCACAATTTGTACAAAATTACTTAAAAATGGATCATAGACCTAATTATAAAATTTTAAATTCTGGAAATAAAGAGCTTAGAAAATTTTTTGCAAACTTGTGTTAAGCAAAGAATTTTTAGATACAATATCATAAGCACTATCTATAAAAGAGAAAAATAATCTTCATCAAAATTAAAAGCTTTTGCTCTGCAAAAATAAACAAGCAAACAAAAATGCTGTTGAAAAACTGAATACATTTGCCAGTCATATTCTTGGAAAAGGACTTGTATCCAAATAAAAAGGACTTTCAAAACTAAGCAAGAAGAAAACATATAACTCAATAAATATAAGGGCAAAGGATTTAAGTAGAAACTTCAAAAAGGAAGATATTTGGATGGCAAATGAGCATATGAAAAGATGCTCAACATCATTAAATTTTAAGGAAATGCAAATTAAAACCACAATGTGATACCACTGAAAACCTATTAAATGTCATTCTTCCCCTACTCCAGCCCCCCCAAAATAGCTGACAATACCAAGTGCTGGAGAGGATGCAGAGCAACACTCAGCATTGCTGTTGGGCATGCAAACTGGTGGAGCCATTTTTGAAAAGTTTAGCAGTTTCTTATGAATTAAACATATACACGACAAAACTATCACTAGATATTTAGCCCAAAGAAATGAAAACTTATGTTCTCATGAAACCTACATGTTAACGTTTATGGCATCTTTACTCATAATCGCCCAAAACTGGAAAAAAAAAAAAAAACCCAGATGTCCTTCAACTGGTGAGTGGATAAACTCTGGTATATGCATACTTATGGAAGACTTGGAATACCACTGAGCAATAAAAAAGAACATGCTCTTGATTCACGAAAAACATGGCTGGATCTCCAATGCATTTTGCTAAGTGGAAGAAGCCAGATTCAAAATACTACGTATTGTTTGATTCCATCTATATGACATCTGGAAAAGGCAAACAACAAAATGGAAACAGATCAGTGGTTAACAGGGGCTGGAAGTACGGCCAGGGGTTGACTACAAAGAGACAAAGAAGGAAATATTTGAGGTGACGTGATTGTTCTATATCATAACTAGGGTCATGGATATGTAACTCTACACATTGGCCAAAACCAACAGGATTGTACACACCAAAGTCTGAATTATACTTTATGTAAATAAACACTAATTCAATGAAAATAATAATAATGCTATCTATTAGTAATGTCCTGTATAGTGGATGTGTGTTCACAAATACTATTTAATTCTACTCTAGATGAGGACACAGATATTAAAGAACAAATTAATATTTCCTACATCATATAGTTAATAATTATGTATCAAAGTTGGCATTCAAACCCAGAGCTTTTGATTCTGAACCCAGAGTTCTTTTCATTACACTAAGTTAAAGTAACTTATATCCTTAGAAAAACTGCATGTGGTATAATTATTTTTAAGTTCTCCTTGTTATTTTTCAGTGACTTAAAGGACATTTATATTTGTCATCTTGACAAATATTTGGTGTTTTCCTGCATATTATTCAGAGTAGAATAAGCAGTTTGTGTACTATTGACTTCACAAATGTCTTGAAGTTTTAGCATCTAATTAGGCATGCACAGCACATATTTTTAGGTAAGTATCATTAAATTATTTATCAGGGTGTAGTGGTCAAAATGGCTTTTACCACATTACTAAAAGCAGCCTTGTGACATGATGATGTTACATTTAATCATTTAGAAGGGTAAGCTGATGAAAGCAATTTTTCCTTCCATAAAAATTAATTATTTAATGTAATACTGTACTAAAAAATAAATCATTATTCCTCTCATTTTTACTTTTCAATTATTTTCATACATCCTAATGATGCTGTTCCATGCCTAGGTTTTAAGTTACTGCCTATTCTTTTATTTTATCTATTCTTTTTCACATGTTTTAATAGCTACCACCAATTCACTTTTTTTTTGTGGTATCAATGAGTTACAGTGATTTTTGGATAAGTCAAGTTAAAGAGCCCATTAGACTGGGAAAACAGTATTTCTTTTAAATGTACTCAGTTGAGATCCCGGTACTTCACAATGCCTCATTCTTAGTGTCACTTTGACAACTAATCTCAGTGTTTCTAACAATATCAGTTCTTTGTTTCCATGGCTACTCACCATAATGAGTGCGTGTGTTTAAAATAGCTGAAGTTAGAAACAATGGCGTGCACTAATTTTATAGTACAAATTCACATCCAGTCAGCTCTTTCCTGTTAACTCTAAGACAAATTAAGCAATGAGTATAACAGATGGAATGTGATTCTTAAATAACGTTAATATGCCCAGGAGAAGACCTATTTTTTGGTATGTAAGTAAAAAGAGAGGATTGAGGTGATTTTTCTAGGTATTAAAGAAAAACATAAGCAAATAATTGAGACAAAAGTTGATGTTTGTTCTTGTTCGGTAAAGTTACCATTATTCTTCCATTTTTATTATTAAACATGCAAATAAAAGGATCACGTGCTCATAATTTAGACAGAAAATGGAAAGAGCTATTCTGGAAATTGCCAAGGTTAGGATGATGAAATATTGTGTGAATGATCCAAGTAAGCAAGAAAGATTTCCTCAACATAAATTCTTTTTTTATTCTATTAAAGAGTTTCTAAAATTGATTTTTTCTCCTTTAATACAGACATTACTGATAAACTTTCATAACAGTATTTCAAGATATAGTCGTTGTCATTTCTTGCTATTAAGCTGGACAAATGAAGGACAATGGGTGCGTTTTTCCTTTCCTGGCATGTATGGAGGACTTTGCTGTGCAACTCTTATGAATATTGACAATGCAGATTACTGATCCGGTAGACAATGACGGCTCATTCTCAGCAGTCACAGTCCATCACGTACAGCCATATTTAGGGACTGTACCATTGCAAGTTATGGTTCTTGGGCACCCGTTAGCTTGCAGATTCTTGACACAAAAGACAGTTACAGTGTATTTATAGCCTTTAAGGTCACTGATCATTGTTATGATGGACCATTATGTCTCCGGAACATGTCGGCTCTTGGAACTATTGGTCTATTAAGAGAATCTCTCCTGCACTAACACACATGCACTATGAATCCATCTGCCAAATATCCTTATAAAAGAATGGCTAGAATCTGTTCTGCATATCCACGCTAAAGTAATTTCAATTGACACGATGATTCTTCTGTGTATTTATCATTTCTTATACCTGAAAGTCCTTGACTCTCTTTGCCACCTTCCTTGTTAATGATCTGCAATATTCTAGTTAATTGTATTGTGATGGGCTATTATAGCAGCCAATAAACCATGTTTATAAATCTCTTCATTTTAATTTAGATGACCAAAAGAGTCAGATTATGTCTTTTAAAAACTTTCAGTTTTTGTTAGAAAACTTTGGGCAAAATAAAGGGCAGTTTTGAAGAAAGTTTTGTAGTTGTTAAGACTTTTTTGAGAGTGATTATCTTCGCTGTCCTATTGTTCTAAACTGTTATTTTCCCTTAGTTATTGCTGCATTTTAACTATTTTTTTTATGTTTGAGATCATTTTGAATTCATAAAAAAGGAGCGAAAATAATGCAGAGGGTTGCTATCAGCTTTTCTCCTGGCTTCTACTTAGATTAACATCCTATATAACAATAAAGCATTTATAAAGTGTAAGGAGTTAACATTGGCACAATGCTATTTACCAAAGCACAGACTTAATCAAATTTCAGTGATTTTACCATCAATGTATTTTTTTCCATTCTATGATCCAACCCAGGATTCCACATTGTTCTTAGTTTTCATGCATCCTTAATCTCCTCTAATCAGGAACATTTCTTTCGTCCTTCCTTGTCTTTCATGACCTTTACATGCTTGAAGGGTAACGGCCACTTATTTTTTATAATTCTCTTCAATTTTGGTTCATCTAATGTTTTCCTCAAAATTAGATTGAGGTAATGCATTGTTGGAAAGAATAGTAGAGAGGTTACATGCTGTTCTCAGCGCATTGTTATCAAGGAATGCAGGATGTCTGTTTCTTTTACTGATGATGTTAACCTTGATTGTTTGGCTATTAATAGTGTCTGTCAGAATTATCCATTCAATCTCACTATTCTTACTATTATAATTATGACACATTTTGAAGGAATTGTTTTAAGGCAATGCAAATATTCAGTTTCGGATTAGACTTTCACCGACTCATTTCAGCATCCATTGGAGACATTGGCTGGAGCCATTTTGACTGTGGTACAGTCATAGTGATGTTCTGTTTCCCTCACTCCATCTATATTTATCAACTGGAATTCTTCCACAAGGAAGAGTTGCTACTTCTTCCCCATTTAGTTATTTATTCAGTTATTCATTTATTTTAGTACAGCCTCACAGACGTTTATTTTATATGAGGGGTTAAAATCCAACAAGACTTATTTATTTTTGACTCATGTTATTCCAGTTTTGGCCCGTGGGAATGCTAAGGTCAGCTCTGGTGCACTTCTGATATGTCTATGTTTTTTCATATGCCACTTCCTTATTTTCTGGTACCAAGAATTTCTCAAGTTCATTTTGCATTTTCCCTGCCCAGGTCTAGAATCAATCGGTTCTCCAAGGAAGCTTGGTTCTTTTTATAGGAGATTGTATTTAGAAACTATGTTCTTGGCACTGAGTGTGCTTATTGCTCCTGTGGTGTCCTTGCTTCTACTGAGAGAATGTGCACATGTATAATACCTTATGCTTGCACACATATCCATAGGTATTTATGATTCTATTTTTTTGTATTTGTATTTTAAAACAATGAGTTCATATTGATACCCCTGATTCTAATCCAGCACTACAAGTTTCATTCTAGCCTATCTACTTCCCTTATTTATGATCTCTTTCTTCCACAGCAGTTTCCAAATTTTGAACTGCTATCTTTTTAAAAAAACAAATTTACCAACTAGAATATAATATATACATAGAATACAATAATGTATACCATTCTTTTTGTCTTTAGTCTTAAGTGTTCAGTCAAGTTCTGAATCATCTTGGATAAATTCCATCACAAAATATAGGGAGATAACCTGGGTATTTGTTACCTATTGTTGTGTAACAAATTATCCCAAATGTAGTGACTTAAAACAACAAACTTTGTTTTTAATCTCACAGATTCTGAGTCAGTCATCTGGGCATAGTTTAGCTGGGTACCACTGACTCAGAGGCTCTCAGGAGACTGAAGTCAAGGAATCCTCTGAAGCTGCAGTTTTCTCAAGGTCAAACCCACACTCAAGGGGAAGGTGTTACATTAGGATAGAAATATCAGAAGATAGGAAACTCTGGGAGCCATTTTAGAGCCTGCCTACCACAAGTCACCTCCATGATTCACCTTCATTCCAGATGCAAAATACACTCACTTCCTTCGCAGGTCCTCAAAAGTCTCATCCAATTACAGCATCAGCTCAAAGACTAGACTCTTACCATCTAACGTAGGTCATGGTATGCATGAGGCTACATTATGAGAAATGTTAAAGGAATTTTTTTAGGAAATAATAAAACCATACCAAGAGGAAATTTGGACCTACAGAAAGAAATGATGAGCATTAGAAATGGTTAATTTGAGGAAAGAGTGAAAGATATATTTAATCATTTGTAATCGCTTTAAAAGAAAACTGAGTGTTAAAAGTAGAAACAATAAATCCAGTATTATAGGATTTTCAAAATTTTTAAAAGTATGTATGATGACATATGTATGACAATAATAACATGAGTGGAGTGGAAAAATGAAAGTATACTTTTGAAAGGTTTTTACATTGTAATTAAAATGGTATAATTTGAAAATAAGCAAAAAAATAAATATATACATATATATAAAACCCTGGAGTAATCACTAAAAATAAAAAACAATGCATTCTAGCTAATAAGCCACATGTCAATAAAAATAAATAGTAGAGAAAGAAAAAAGAAGGAAGGATAAGAAAAAAAGTACTGAGAACAGATAGGACAAACAGAAAGCAACTAGCAAAAACGTGAATTGAAACTTGCCCCATTGGTGAAAACAGTGAATGTAAATTTTCCAAATCATCCAATAAAAAGGCAAATGTTAAACAGAATGAAAATGCAGGACTCACTATGTGCTCTCTACAAGAAACCAATTTTAGACATTTTTATTGAGGTAATACTGGTTTATAGCATTATAAAAATTTCAGGTGTACATAATTATATTTATTCTGTGTAGACTGCATCATGTTCACCACCCCAAGACTGATTATCAGCAATCACCATATACACGTGCCCTATCACCCATTTTGCCCACCTCCCTCCCTCCTTCCCCTCCGGTAACCACCAATATTACCTCTATATCTATGTGTTTGTTTGCTGTTATTGTTTTTATCTCTACTTATGAGTGAGATCATACAGTATTTTACTTTCTCCATCTGACTTATTTCACTTAGCTTGAGGGTATTACCTCAAGGTCCATCCTTGTTGTCACAAATGACCGTATTTCATCATTTCTTATGGCTGAGTAGTATTCCATGGAGTATATATACCACATCTTCTTTATTCATTCATTCCTTGATCTGCACGTAGGTTGTTTCCAAGTCCTGGCTATTGTGAATAATGCTGCAATGAACATGGGGTTGTATGTATCTTTACATATTCGTGTTTTCATGTTCTTTGGAGAAATACCCAGCAGTGGAATAGCTGGATCATATGGTAGTTCTTTTCTTAATTTTTTCAGGAATCTCCATACTGTTTTCCATGGTGGTTGCACCAGTTTACACTCCCACCAGCAGTGTATGAGAGTTCCCTTTTCTCCATATCCTCTCTAACACTTGTTATTTCTTTCCTTGTTATAGCCATTCTGAGGGGCATGAAGTAATATAATTGTAGTTTTGATTTGCCTTTCCCTGATAGTCAGTGATGTTGAATATCTTTTCATGTGCCTGTTGGCCACCTGTATATCTTCTTTGGAAAAATGTCTGTTCAGATCTTTTGCCCATTTTTAAATTGGGTTGTCTGTTTCTTTGTTGTTGAGATGTATGAGTTCTTTATATATTTTGGATATTAACCCCTTATCAGATATATGGTTTAAAAATATCTTCTCCCAATTATTAGGTTGTCTTTTTGTTTTGTTGGTGGTTTCCTTTGCTGTGCAGAAGCTTTTTAGTTCGATGTAGTCTCATTTATTTATTTTTTTCTCTTGTTTCCTTTGTCTGGTGAAACATGTTATTTGAAAAATGCTGCTAAGATTCATGTCAAAGAGCATATTGCCTATGTTTTCTTCTAAAAGTTTTATGGCTTCAAGTCTTAATTCAAGTGGTTAATCCATTTTGAGTGAATTTTTGTGTATGCTGTGAGATAATGGTCCAATTTCCTTCTTTTGCACGTGGCTATCCACTTTTCCCAATACCGCATATTGAAGAGACTTTCCTTTCTCCATTGTATGTTCTTGGCTCCCTTGTAGAAAATTAGCTGTCCACAGATGTGTGGGCTTATTTCTGGGCTCTCGATTCTGTTCCATTGATCTATGTGTCTATTTTTGTGCCAGTACCATGCTGTTTTGATTATTATAGCTTTGTAATACATTTTGAAATCAGAGAATATGATACCTCTGGCTTTGTTCTTTTTCTCCACATTCCTTTGGCTATTCAAGGTCTTTTGTTGTTCCATATAAATTTTGGGATTCTTTGTTGTATTTCTGTGAAGTGTCATTGGAACTTTGATAGGGATTGTGTTGAATCTGTAGATTGCTTTAGGTAATAAGGACGTTTTAGCTACGTTAGTTCTTCCAATCCAAGAGCATGGAAGATCTTTCCATTTCTCTGGATCTTGATTTTTTTTAACAATATATTATAGTTTTCAGTGTATAGGTCTTTCATTTCTTTAGTTAAATTTATTCCTAGATATTTTATTCTTTTTGTTGTGATTGTACATGGAATTGTATTTTTAAATTCTCTTTCTGCTGCTTTTTGTATGTTGATTTTTGTCTCCTGCTACTTTACTGTATTCATTTATTACTTCTAATAGTTTTTTGTGGATTCTTTAGGATTTTCTGTATATAAAATCATGTGACTTCAAATAGTGACAGTTTTACTTCTGCCTTTCCAAATTGGGTCCATTTATTTCTTTTTGTTTGCCTGATTGCTCTGGCTAGGACTTCCAATAGTATGTTAAATAAGAGTGGTAAAAGTGGGCATCTTTGTCTGGTTCCTGTTCTTAAAAGGATAGCTTTCAGTTTTTCACCATTGAGTACGATATTAGCTATGGGTTTGTCACATGTGGCCTTTATTATGTTGAGGTACTTTCCTTCTCTACCCATTTTATTCAGAGTTTTTATCATAAATGGATGCTGTATCTTATCAAATGCTTTCTCGGTATCTACTGAAATGATCATGTGATTTTTATTCTTCATTTTGTTAATATGGTGTCTCACATTGATTGATTTGTGGATGTTGAACCATCCCTGCATCCCTGGAATAAATTCCACTTTATCATAGTGTATGATCTTTTTACTGTGTTGCTATATTCAATTTGCTGGTATCTTGTTGAGGATTTTTCATCTAGGTTCATCAGTGATATTCGCCTGTAATTTTCTTTTTTCATGTTGTCCTTGTCTGGTTTTGGTATCAGGGTAATGTTGGCCTGGTAGAATGGTTAGTAAGCTTCCTTCCTCCTCAATTTTTTGGAAGAGTTTGAGAAGGATAGGTATTAAGTCTTCTTTGAATGTTCGGTAGAATTCACCAAGGAAGCCTTCTGGTCCTGGACTTGTATTTTGGAAGGTTTTTGATTACTGTTTCCATCTCCTTACTGGTAATTGGCCTATTCAAATTCTTTATTTCTTCTGGATTCAGTTTTGGAAAGTTGTATGATTCTAAGAATTTATCCATTTCTTCTAGATTATCTAATTTGTTGGCATACAGCTTTTCACAGTGTTCTGTTATAATCCTTTGTATTTATGAGTTGTCTGTTGTAATTTCTCCTCTTTCATTTCTGATTTTATTTATTTGAGCCTTCTCTCTTTTTTTCTTGGTGAGTCTGGCTAAAGGTCTGTTGATTTTGTTTATCTTTTCAAAGAACCAGCTCTTAGTTGCATTGATTTTTTTTTTCTTTTTTAGTGTCTGTTTCATTTATTTCCACTCTGATTTTTATTATTTCCTTCCTTCTACTGACTTAAGGCTTTGTTTGTTCTTCTAGTTCCTTTAGGTGCACTGTTAGATGGTTTATTTGAGATTCCTCTTGTTTCTTGATGTAGGCCTATATTGCTATAAACCTCCCTCCAGCAAAAAAAAATTACTTACTGAGAAATTCAATAACTCTTGAACAAAACTTTCAAGCAACATGACCCAATCGATAATTATGGATAAATCCACCCAAAAATGCTGGAATACATATTTGTTTGAAGTGTACAAGGAATATTCTACAAGATAGGGCATCTTCTGGACCTTAAAGTCATTTCCTATGAATGTAAAATAATTGAAATCATACAAAACACACTTCCTGACAAAATGAAATTAAACTAGGAATCAATAGCACTAAGATATCTGACAAAATTCTCAAATATTTGAAATTTTTAAAAAACACATGAATACATAATAGATCAAAAAATCACAAAGGATATTAGTAAATATTATGATTCAATGAAAATAAAAAAATAAAACATATCAAAATTTGTGAAATCTGTGCTAGAGTGAAAATATTCTACATTCTGCCCAATAACTGTATAACTTCCTTTAGCACATTTCTATCTGTATCTTATGAAACTCATCTAGAAGAAACTAATTGAAACTTTCTACATCCTGCCTGGAAGTATACTCGGTCAGATTCATCTATTCATTAGGTACATTTTCTATTTTTCACATTATCTGAGGTGAAAATATCTTTTAATTTTCTGCCACTACCTAACACTGTTTCTTTTCCTTCAGCCTCCAATTAATTGTGGGTTTTTTTTCACTTTCTTTTAAGCTTTCACCAAGAGATACCTTAAAAACAATCAGGCTTCTTCTAAAATTCTCCTTCAAGCCCTCTCAGCTTCTACTTGCTGTTTAGTCCCAAACCAGTGTCATATAGTTTAAAGTTTTGCTTGTGTCATTGTCCCATTCCTGGTAGCAAATTACATTCAGCATGTCTACTGATGCATAACAAACTATCCCAAAACTTAGTGGTTGAAAACAACGCACAACCAGAAGGACGTGCAACTAAGATATACAAATATGTACAGGGAGGGTTTGGGGAGATAAAAGCAGGAAAAAAAAAGAAAGAAAACAGCAACCATTTTATTTTAACTCATGGATTCTGTGAGTCAGGGATATGAATGAGGCTCAGCTAGGAGCTGCTTTTTCTCTTCATGGAGCTGATTAGTACTTAGCTGATAGATGTGCTGGTCTGAAGGGTTTAAGACGTCATCGCTCAAGTGTTTAGTGTTTGGAAAGGATGGCTGGAAGGTTGGGATCAGCTGAGAATATCAAGTAACACTCCAGTATGAGTCCCCTACAACTTAATGGTTTTAGGGTAATTGAACCTTTCATGTGGTGATTGAATTTCACCACAGTGAGAACCTAAAGAGTTTCAGATGAAAAGGTCTAGGAACCTTTAAAGTCACCCAGGGTCAATAATACTGTGCTCTTGATTGCAAGTGAGTCAAGCATACAACCAAGATTCATAGGTTGGGAATTATATGCCACCAATGGATGAGAGAATTATTGAAAATATGCAAGCACTATTTTAAAAGCCACCACGCCAAAAAGAATTTCCTTTATAATTTATTACCAAAAAGGGAAAATATATGATCTCTAATTATTTATCAAGAACTCATGTCACTGATTATTTTGTCACTTAATAAACTATTTGTATTTCAAAAAATGTGTTTACTTCAGAGCTAACGATGGGTAGCTTTTGATTTCATATAAAGACATATGTTTTAAAAGTCAGCTGATAAGAAGGTGGACAAAGATGTCTCCCTTCCCAGATGAGAGGCTGCTGTTTGTTCCACACCCCAGAACAAAGGGAAGAAATAGGACAAATACTTCATTCAACAATTTAGAAAAAGAGAAGAGGTTTTAATTAAATGGCCCAAAACCCAAGAAACAAAAAAAGATAAGACCAGAAATCAATGAAACCTAAGACTAGCAAACAAAAGATGGGGGAAAGATTAAATGAAAGGTGATCTTTGAATGTATGAATAAAAGAATATCTTATGAGAAGACTGGAAAAAGAGATAATGAAAACAATGACAAAGAGAATGAATACCAAGGAAAAGTATGTATTTGAAAAATATTTATTTTGTAAATCACTATACATCAATAAATTACAAAACCTAGATAAAATACATACATTTCTGGGGAAAACATTAACTATAAAAATAGTAGAATAAATAAAATATTGATTAAAACAATAATAATTAGTGATATTAAAATATAAATTAAACTTTCGTAAAAATCTCCACACTAGACAGATTTAGTAATTAATTTTTTCAATATTTCAAAACCCAAAAATCTTTATCCTACATATTTTATAGTAAAATAGAAAAAGAGAAAAGTTCTCCATTTTAATTTTATCATCTACTATAACCTTCGTTTCCAAATCAGACATTGTGATTATATGAAGCAAAATATGTTAAAGGCCACATTCGCACATGAAAATAAAGCAAACGATGTGTACACCTAGCTAAAATATGAGTTAACACTAACTAGCAATCCATTATGTAATTATAATCCACTCATATAATTACAAATTAGATCAAAGTCAAGAAGAATTTATTACAGAAATGCAAGGAGATATGTATTGTGGAAATTGTCTATATAATTTATATTAATGGACTAAAGGCAAAAAGAATCATCTCAATAGAGTCAAAATAAATATTTAATAAATATAATTCCTTTTACGACTAAAACGACAACTTAGATTATAAGGGAAATTCTTTAATAAAGTCAAAAATGAAGAAAGTAAAGATGAGAAAGGAAAAAACAAAGGAGAACCTACAATAGACATTTATATTTAGCTGTAGAAGTATTTCCCTAAAGATCATAAAAAAGACAAGATTGCCCATTATCAATAGTACTAAACTCCTTAGCCAAAGCAGAGGAATGAAACGAATAAGGATTGGAAGGGAAAATGTTGCAAAACATAGCTAACCCACAGAATCAATAAACTCTCAGAATAAATAAGTGAAACAACAAGGCTGACAAATTAAAATCAACCAATACATATGACTGCTGTCTCTCTCTACCTCAGTAGCACTCTAGAAAATATGCTATAAAATAATGTTTAAACTTGCAACAAAATTCATAAATTTTATTGGGTTTAACTAAGCCCTTTTCAGAAAAAAAATTAACAGAAGTAAACGGTGTAAGTAAATGTGAAAAATAAAAGTATTTAATGAACATATATTTAGTGCCTACTACATGCCAAGCACCCTTTCACATTTAGGGCAAACATTGAATAAAACACACATGACCAACTACGTTCACAAACATTATTATGTAACGTCACGAGGATTTCAATTCTCTACAAATTAACTTCTTGAAAAGGAATCCAAATCAGAATGCCTCCTGGCTTCTTTTAAAGAACATATAAAGTCATATTGTCTGATTTATTTAAAATAATGCATTTTCATTAATGGCTAAGTCAGGTTTGAGGAAGCAGAGCAGAGTTGGAAAATTTCTTGTATCAGATATAACTACTTGTTGCAAAGCCTTCAAAATTAAGACAAAAAGGAAGGATGCTGCTATGGGTGAAAAGACAGGTAGAATAACGTGATATAAAAGAGCTAAGAACTGATTCATCTATATAGGAATATAAGGTATGATAAAGATGCTATCAAAACTCAATGGGGAAATGAAATGTTTAATGGATGATGTTGCAAATAATCACTTATTATATAGAAAATAATAGAACCATAATTTTCTTTATAAACATTACATAGAAAAGTGAACTATGTGGATTATATTCCTAAAGAAAAGGAAACTATAAAGAAAACTATAAAGTTAATTTTAAAAATCTAATAGAGATAATAGAAGAAAATATAGGAATATATCTTTGTGATTTGAGAGTAGTGCAGGGCTTATTATAATACACAAACAAAACAAAGTATTAGTCCAAAATGTGATAATCTTGACTTAGTGAAAATTAAGAATCATTTTTCAGCACAGAGGGAAGGAGAATTTAAAATTAGCACATAAGAAAAGTAAAACTTTATAGTTTTAATGCCTAACGTGGACTGAAGAAAATAACTATTCAAAGATTAACTAGACATATCCACCCAGAATGGGTGACTATTGCCCACACGGGGAGCTTGTCCAGGGAAGACTTATGGCATGGAGGATCAGAGGAGCACCTCTGCTTCCTGCTGGCCCACTTGTTCTTAAGAGGGAAGGAGGAGGAGCTGAAGACTATGAAGTAGTTAATATCATAAGATAAAAGAGTAGTTTGTTCAAGCCATACAACACCAATGTGGAAAGGAACCTACAAGAATATGGAAGGAAAAATAAGTCAATTTATTCCGTTTCATTTAAAATAAGTTATACAAATGGGTGGCAGGAAAATTGCCCTTATTTGGTAAACAAATTCTATCACACACACAAAAAGCGTAATTGTACAGGTGAAATTAATAGATATTATATGCAGACATAATAATACTTTTATTCAGTGCTTTATATACATTAACACTCTGAAGTGGGCACACTTGAACAAACTGAGGCACAACGATGCTAAGAAACTTACCCACCTTCTTGCAACTTTACAATGTTAATTTCAGATTCCTCTGTCCCTGGTAAAGCCTTCATATTTTGCATCCCCATAAAATATAATCCTTAGATATTAATAAGTGTAGGTTATAAGACTAATTTTCAAAAATCTCTCCTCAGTATTGCTATATACTACTGCCCTGTACACTCCTTAAATCCACTGTCAGAATAAAACTGAACCGATTCTCTCCCCAAAGCCCCTTCTCTAAGTACCATCACACAACGAGTTAAGGCTTTAACATATAAAATTGGAGGGGCCACAATTCAGTCCACAGTGAGGACTAAGTTTATAGATGGACAGAACAAGCCAGGCGGTCTCTCTACCCGCGTCATTCAAAGGTGCTTGATTTTGCTTTTCCTGATTTCCTCATTGAGGGCTGAACATGGAAATGCCCTAGCTGAAGAGTTACACTCTAATAGTTCTATAATGAAAAAAGAAATGAGTTCTCTAAATTGACTTGTATATGGTGATATCACTCACTAAGAAACACTTTGGTGTCAATCTTAACATATGTAGTCTCTGGTATTGAGAGTAGAGAATGAAGAGATAAACGTGTAAATACATTAATAAAATAAAAGTACTACAGAGGGCTGGCTGGAAGGAATTCAGTTAGTTCTTATTCATCCCCATCTTTCGTGCTCAAACTTGCTTTAAACTATTCTAGAAAACCCAGTGTTAACCTGAAACACCTCTTAGTTCACTCCAAAAACAAAACTATGTAGCTAATTGCATTTATACCACATTGCCAAGATAGCCAACCAAAATTTTCCTTTCCTGGTTTCTAGCCTAATGCTTTAAATAATACTCTCTTTCTTTTCTTTTCTTTTCTTTCTTTCTTTTTTTTTTTTTTTGGCAGAGGAAGATTTGCCCTGAGCTAACATTTGTTGCCAATCTTCCTCTTCTTTTTCTCCTCAAGG
The DNA here is from genome assembly GCF_037783145.1 of Equus przewalskii. Taxonomy (NCBI): domain Eukaryota; kingdom Metazoa; phylum Chordata; class Mammalia; order Perissodactyla; family Equidae; genus Equus; species Equus przewalskii. The sequence goes on from NC_091838.1 coordinate 5,479,111, forward strand.
CCCCAGTACACGGTTGTTTATCTTAGCTATAGGTCACTCTAGTTCTTCTATGTGGGACGCTGCCTCAGCATGGCTTGATGAGCAGTGTGTAGGTCCATTCCCAGGACCCGAACCAGCAAACCTGGGCCACCAAAGTGGAGCACTCGAACTTAGCCACTCAGCCATGGGCCAGCCCCCTACTATGGATTTAAATCTAAGACAAGAGAAGATAGTTTCCAGCTTGCAGGACAGCACTGAACTTGCTTTCACCTAGCTCAGTGGACAGCTACCAGGAAGCCCTAATCCCTTCTATGTCTCCAGTTGAAAAAAAACCACACTTTATTAAAAATTACAACAAACCGCATCCCAGGTGTGATTTTGCTTTGACAATCTGAGTGTTTCTCTGGCTTTGACTGTTTCTCTTGTTGTCTATAATTTTTTACTTATCTTGTTGACTATACCCCTCTTATACTTTATTTTTCTTTTGTAATATAAGACAAATGTATGCATAACTGGAAAATATAATAAGTTCTCTATTCTGAAAGCTAAAAAGACAGAAATAAGAATACTTTGTTCTTTTCTTTGTTAGCAAAAACATTATTTTTTTGTTCTTGAAATTGAGTTTTTCCCCCCAATGCGAAGGTCACTCTTGATAGGAAATAGTCTCCTCGTCACTCATTGTTCAAAGTGTGAGACCTTCTGCTTTACGTAAAAAGTAATATAAAAAAAAAAATCACTGAGCTATGTATTGATAGCCTGATTTTTAAGATGTTTTGGTTTGACTGCAACATGAGAAGGTAGGATAAAACCTCCATTTTAGATGCAAGCAGGAGAGTCACTGTCAATCACGTTTTACAGAACGAGTTCTCATCTCTCCGATTATCCGTACGTAAGGTGGAATTTAACGGCAGTGGTCAATACCCACTTTCAAAACTTCAAGAAATACAGATGAGAATGGGAGCTCCAAAGGTCACTAGCCTCTTCTACAAGAAAAGACAAGCCTGTGGGGATTCACAATTCACTTTAATTCTTTTCCATGTCCTGATTTAGGAACCCAATCAATGACTCAATCAACAATATTAAAGATGTACTACGTGTCTAGCACTATTTTTAGCAACTATGGGCACATCCATCTTAAAGCATGTCTCCATCAGCAACCAAAGCATTTTCAGTTGCACAGCAATAAAATATCTGTCAATAATAACTAAATAAATAGCATGATTGGGTGAAATTCAAATTAAGCCTTTATACAAAGAGTGTCAGATTACAGTAAATATAAAGTTAGCTGAAGAGCAAAAGCATTTATTTATGATGTGCCATCTCATGGGACTATTTATTTTTCCCCAAATGTAATCATTCTCCAATCACACATTTGGAAAAAGTCTCGAATGTCTTCCGAGAGACTCTGTGATACATTGACACCTTATATCATGAGCATTTGTTCTTAACTATGAAAAGAATGTTATTTACAAAAGGAAGCATGAGATCTTTAAATCATACTGTAACTTCTCTATAGGCTTCAACTAACAGTAAACACATTTAAATATTCACACGCCAAAGCCACTTTTCCCTTAATCTTAACTTAGAACTGTACAACGTATTAAACGAATGACAAACAATTTAAAAGCATTTCCAGTGTTTCAACTGGCAACTCGTACACTTTCTCCAATGTTCTGTGCCACCTTTGTAATTTTAAAAACAGGGCCATCATGTATCTAACCAAGTTGGAAAATACTACTTGCTTACCCTGTATTCATTTGGCTTTTATTTCCCTGTAGAGTCAGGACTATTCTCTTCCTCTTGCTACAGTTCTGTGGTTTCTCTATTGGGCATTGAGTTAGCAATTTTTGGTGCAGAGTACAATCCATCAGCTGCTTTACTATATCACATTACAATTTAGGTTCAATTTTGTCAGTTTTGCAGCAGTATTTTGAATTCTGCTGGGGGAACGTGATATCTCAAGACAATTCTGTACTTTTCCAAGCTATCTTGCGACTTTGAAAGTGTTGTCAGAGGAAGTCTTGTTTGGCGAAGTCAGCCTGAATTATGCTGCTGCAAATCTGCACTGCACAGCTGACACAAATTGATTTACCAGGGAGCTCGCTGCATTCCTGAGACGTACAACCACTAGAGCGGCTTAGAGAAATCATTGTTCACAAATGACAGCTTCGGCTCCAGCATGAGAATCCTGCGAAATAAAGCTCTACAAACATTTCAATACATTTAAGACAAGACATACATTTATTACTAATTTGGAAGGAAAGGAAATGTTCCCTGTTAAAGTAATGTGGCATTATTAACATTCATAAACGACTTGCAGTAATTGCTATGATAATGAGAGAAAACTAGTGTTTTAGGTCATATATAGCTCTTTGGAAAAAGGAAGGATTGGACTAAGGACATTTTTCAGCCAAAAAATGATAGTAGGGTTGACAAGTGAAGAAATTTCTATGTACACATTGTTATATCTTTTCTAATCTGTGTGTCCTCTGTATAGTTTTAACTCAGGCGACACCTGCATAAAACACAGATGAAATCTGTTTAAAACACAGCTCCGTTATCTTCATAAGTCATTGGAAGTCACCTCAGATGTCAAACACAGATGGATTTGGCTTCTAGGTAGAGCTCACCATTCTTCTCTGTCTGCCCACTTACTTCATCCACTGGAAGGAGGCAGGTGTGGATGCGTTAAATCTAGGGAGATACTGAAGCCATGCTACTAGGGGGATGACCGTTTATTAGAGGAGCACATAATAATCCTCTATTGCTCTTTTATCTTCACTTTTTTGTTTGCAGCTCACTTTTCTTGCTAAAGGAGTTGCAATATTTAAACAAGCTAGGGAAAAATGGCCAGGATTTATTTGATTGGATTTTAGTGTTAGCTTCATGCATTCTTGCTCTAGTAAATGCTTAAAACTTAGCTCTCCAAAATACTAACACCAGTACTATTAAAAATGATGCCCTGATTTGTAATATTTGCCAATTCCCATGATGTAGATACCCCCACCATGGTAGTTTCAAGCTATCAACTCAATATCACTGACCATGATTCTAAGGACTCATTGGAAACAGAAAACGGCACACGATGGGCCTTAAGTTGGCCTTTCCCTGCTGAGGGAAAGTGGATTCTTGTAATTCTTAGTGGTCCAGACTGTCTCAGTTGGAGGGCGCTTTTTTTAGAGAACAAAAGCTTTACCATTAAGCTATGCAAAAACTAGGTAAATACGAATGATGGAGTAGATACCTGGATGAGAACAATGTAAAAGGTATTTTTTTTCAATTACATGAATATCCAATAGGATATTGATAATTCTTTATTGCATGGACCTGTCCTGTCCCATTCTTTAATGCTAACTGAATTTTCAAATGAAAATTAAATTAATGGACGATCATACTTGGTTTTGTCCATAACTTTTAGCAAGAATTGTTTTACACATAGGAAAATAGCATCACCAAAGGCAACACTGATCAAGCATTTTACTTTCCAATAAAATTGCACATTTATCTGTCATTTGTCTTCTCCCATAAGCTCCTCTCCACAGTACACCACACTAAACCCACATCTCATTCCCAATGCTACCATGAATGTGATCTCTTCCTTATTTAATCTCCCAATCTCCATATTCCATGAGAAAAGCAAGGGGAAATAATCAACACTTCCTGTTTAAAGACCATTGCTTTTTTTTCAGGCTTTATTTTTTACAGAAGTTTTAGATTTACAGAAAAAATTAACAGAAATTGCAGAGAATTCCAATATATCCACCCAACCCCTACCCTCAGTATCCCCTGTCATTAACATCTTGCGTTAGTGGGGTCCTCTATTAAAACTGATGAAATATGAAGACATTATTATTAACTAAAGTCCATAGTTTACATTAGGGCTCACTCTTTATGTTGTACAGGTCAGTGAGTTTTGACAAACAGATAATGTCATATATCTACCATTATAGAATCACAAAATATAGTTTTATGGCCCTAAAACTCTGTGTTCCACCTATTCATCCCTCCTTCCCTCCTCCACACCCCTGGCAACCACTGATCTTTTTACTGTTCTCTGGTTTTCACATTTCCAGAATGTTATATAGTTGGAATCCTACAGTTATATAGTTTTACAGACTGGCTTCTTCCATTTAGAAATATGCATTTAGGTTTCCTACATGTCTTTTCATGGCTTGATGGCTCATTTCTTTTTTTCACTGAATAATATTGCATCAAATGGATGTACCACTGTTGTTTATCCATTCACCTATGGGAGGACACATTGGTTCAAATTTTTGGCAAATGTGAATAGAGCTGCCATAAACATACATGTGCAGATTTTTGTTTGGACATAAGTTTTCAACTCATTTGGGAAAATACCAAGGAGTGCAATTACTGGGTCCTATCATAAGCTTACTTTGACTTTGTCAGCTACTGTTAAACTGTCTTCTAAAGTAGCTGTACCATTTGCATTCCCAACATCAATGAATGAGAGTTTCTGTTGTTCCACATATTCAGCAACATTCAATGTCATCACTGTTTTGGATCTTGGCCATTCTAAACAGTTTCTTTTTTGGGGGGAAGATTAGCCCTGAGCTAACTGCTACCAATCCTCTTCTTTTTGCTGAGGAAGACTGGCCCTGAGCTAACATCCATGCCCATCTTCCTCTGCTTTCTATGTAGGATGCCTACCATAGCATTGCTTGCCAATTGGTGCCATGTCCGCACCCGGGATCCAAAGCAGCGAAGCCCTGTGACACCTAAGCGGAACGTGAGAACTCAACCGCTGCACCACGGGCCAGCCCCAAGATCCTGGCCATTCTAATAGATGTGTTTTAATTTGCAATTCCCTAATGCAAATGATGTTGAGCATCTTTCCATATGGGTATTTACCATGTGTATATTTTCTTTGGTGAGGTCTCTGTTCAGATCTTGGGCTTATTGTTTGAATGGGTTGTTTTCTTGTTGTGATTTAAAAGAACTGTGTATTTTGGATATCAGTGCTTTATCAGATACATATTTTGCAATTATTTTCTCCCATTTTGTGGTTTGCCTTCTTTTCATTCCTTAACATTGTTTTTCACAGGGTAGAAGTTTAGTGGGTTTTTTTTTAATGTTGATGAAGCCCAACTTATTTTTCTTTCTCATGGATCATATTTTTGACTGTTAAGACTATTGCTTTTATATTACCATTTAACGTATGCTCATTATGCTACAGATAGTCACTATTTATGCCTTTCTGTACTTTGAAATAATTTTAGATTTTCAGAAAAGTTGCAAATATAATACAGAGAGTTTCTTTGTATCCTTCACTCAGCTTCCCTTAATAATAACATCTTACATAACCGTGATATATTTATCAAGATCAAGAAACTAATATTGATATATTACTGTCAACTAACCTACAGACTTGATTCAGATTTCACTAGTTTTTCCACTAATGTCCTTTTCTGTTCCCGGATCCAATCCAGGATACCATGTTGCATTTAGTTGTCGTGGTGCCACAGTTTATTCATATATATGACAGTTTCTCAGTCCTTCCTTGTTTTTCCATATACTTTGATACTTTTGAAGAATACTGGTCAGGTGTTTTGTGGAATATCTCACAACTCGGTTTTACCTGATATTTTCTCATAACTGGGTATAAGTTCTTGGGAGGAATATTAGAGAGGTAAAGTGCCCTTCTCATCATATCATATTAGCACACAAAGGGCACGATCTGCTCACCACGAGACAAAAGCCAATTGTCAAGAGGCAAGATGGTGGCAGAGAAAGGGTATTTTATTACAAGTTGCTAGCAAGAGGGGAGATGGCTGACTAACGTCCAAAAGAACCATCTTAAGGTGGGCACAGGATCTTGAAGCGGATATATAGGCCAGTGGGCTATAGGAGAGGGGCTTAGGAATGTTGACCCTCTGGTGTCACAGACTGGGAGTCACCACACCAGACCTTTCAGCTTTCATTGATGATGGCTGTCAGCATAGACTCTCTATTTAGGGGTCATCACAGTCCTAAGGAACTCAAAAGAACGAAGTTATCGTCTTATCGCAGCTGGAAGGTATATGCACAAGCAGGGGTCATAAAATCTATAGAACAGGTGGATCTCCTGGAGGGTGCAAATCCAGCTGGGTTAGTTAGAGGTCATTCAAAGTTACGACATGGTCTCTTTTCTACAGTATGGCTTCCCTTATGTCAACCTCGTGTTGAGCCAGTTTCAATATCAGGGGATGTATGATATCAAAATCACTTATTACTGGTGATTTTAACTTTGATGATTTGGTTATAGTAGTGTCTGTCAGGTTTCTCCATTGTAAAATTACTATTTTTCCCTTTCCATACATTATTTGTAGAAGTAACTAAATATTTAAATGTAGAAGCAACACTTAAGGGGAGCGAATTAAGCTCTACCTCCTAGAGAAAAGAGTATCGAAAAACTCGTGGACATCTGTTACAGGGCCACAGTAAGTTACAAGAACTTCAGAGGAGGGCCTCAGAGGTTATGCAAATAGCCTGTTTCTCTTTAAAGTTCCACCCACTAACTTTAGCATTCATCTGCGGACCTTGCCTGAGGCAATGCTTACTGTGGCATTCTAGTGATAATTTTCTACCTCCCTCATCCTTTCTGTATTTATTATTTGAAATTCTTCTGTAGGGAAGAATTCTCCCATTTATTTCTTCATTCAGTCATTTATTTATAGCAGGATGGATTAATGGATATTTAATTTTTAGGTAGTAATTCAATACCATGGCTATTTATTTTTTGCTCACATCACACAGTTATTTTTAATTATTAAAAATACCACATTCCTGAATGTTTAAGTTTCTTGCACATTATCATTTGTTCTAAACACTCTTGCTTCCCATTCACTGCTCCTCATTCTTCAAGACTCGATTCAAATGTCACCCTCACTGACTGTCCAATCGAAATAATTTCTTCTGGTTTAAATGTCCCTTCTCTGGACCTAATAGCCTGAACAGCCATTTTTTAAGCTATTGATCTGCTTTTCTCTCTCTCTCTCTCTAGGAGAATCTGACTATGTCTTTTATATCTGTGCCCTTGGCATCTAGAACAGTGACTAGCGCGGCATATGCACTCAATATGTCTTTAGAAACTAAACTAGTTGTTAACGAGAGGTAACGAAATGGAAGCAATGAATTGAGACTATTCTTTCATGAAGCTAGGCTGTACAAAGCAAGAAAGGGTGCAGTTACCAGACAGGGATTCAAGTTGTGATACCGGCCCTTATCTCAGTTCCCCCTACATTAAGCCCAGCATATGTGGGGTTAAAACCAAAGCACTCATTCCCCGCTTACTCCTTGGCTCCCTGGTTCCAGAATCCACCATCCACCATGGAGACAAATAGCCAAGGTTGCCCAACTGCCAATTCCCTTATTATCCTCTCCTCCCTGTAAGCAGACTCCCAAGGCTGAACGCAGGCTGGTGGGAAAGCTCTGATCGGCAAGGCCACTGACTCCCCTCTGCCATCTGCAAGCAGCCACGTTCCTCACAAACCTTTAAAACCCCTGGCCTCCCATCTTTTGGGGGGACAAGACAAAATGAGAAAAATTTGAGAGCTCACTCTTGTCTCCCAGCTGATGTCATCCAAAATAAAAACCATTTCCTTGCCATAAGCCTGGTGTTTCAGTTTTTATTTGGCCCCTCTTGTGTGGTGGGTAGGGAACCTATGTTTATAGATGCTAACATTATGGGGTATAATTCATTTCTGTAGACGGAAATGAATTGAATATACACAAGGTAAAGGAATAAGCCAGGGAGAAAAGAGGTTGGGATCCCAAAAAGATTTGTCATGAGTAACAGAGTAAGTAAAGGGAGGAAGATCACAAAGGATCAAGAAGACAAGGTAGATGGGGTGGTCCAGTGGCGTGGTGGTTAAGTTCACACACTCCCTCCACTTCTGCAGCCCAGGGTTCCTGGGTTCGGATCCCAGGTGCAGACCTAGCACCATTTGTCAAGCCATGCTGTGGCAGCATCCCACAAAAAATAGATGAAGATTGGCGCATATGTTAGCTCAGGGACAATCTTCTTCAAGCAAAAAGAGGAAGATTGGCAACACATGTTATCTCAGGGCCAATCTTCCTCACACACACAAAAAAGAAGACGAGGTAGAGATGCTAACATTGGTCAGAGGAATGGGTAAATATGGCTATAGATTTGCTTGCAGGTGGAAGATGACAGAGAACTGAGAAAGTTCAGAGCAGTGATGTTTCTGTGAAATAGAAGATAATGTGAAATTCCAGAAGCAGGGTGAGATTTTGCTTCTGCTAGTATAATTTAATAATTCTAGATTGTCAAAGAAGGAGCCTTGGAGAAAGGAGAGGTACTGACCTTTGTGGAACACAGTGATGTTTCCTGCTGTTGTGAAACACACCAGTACCTCTGCGTAGAAATCTTGCTGGAAGAAATTTCACCAATCTCCAACTGCCTCCACTCAAAACTCCCTCACTCCAGCCTACCAAATCCATTACAAATACACACACATACATTCACACGCCCCACAAACACACACACAAATCAGTCCTTGCAAAAATCCCATGTTGCATTTGGGAAATACTTCATTATAGCATATATGCTGTACCGTAACACCATAGTATCCAGGTTATTTCTAGTTTCCCAAGTAAATTTCTTAACATTTTTTCCCATCTGGACATGAACCACGTCTTATTCCTCTTTATATTGTCAACCTACAGAAACAGAAACAATTTTAAGAGGTAAAGAATTTATCTGGGGTCAAAGAATTGCAATTCAGGGAGCACAGATTCAGGTAGGGGCCCAAATAGTGTCCTGATTACAGGAGAGGGGCTAAGGAGTTTTATGAGAAAAAGGTGAAAGAAGAAGTGAGATGTTTTTAGGAAGAATTTATTGTTACTGACAAGCTCAGCTACTCTTACTATACATGATTGGTTATTGATTCTATCTTTAGAAAATCCACAGTCCTCAGTGTTTGTGATCAGGACGTCCGTTCTCCTGCTGACTTCTCAAACAATTGCTCATAAAACAATTGTCATTTTGGCCCAGTCCAACATTCAAGGAAGAAGATGAGCGAGGCATGTCCTCTGGAATAGCTGCTCCGGCTCTGATTTAAAACAGTTCCACTTATTAAATTCTTTTACAATACCAACAGTCCTAGGACAAAACCCTGAATATGGTAGGATTTAGAAATGATTTGCTGGATAAAAAAATAACATATAAATAATTATGGAGCACACATACATACAGCATTTTATATGCAAAGGTAGGGGCTTTGTTATGTCTTTAGTTCCTGGAGCAGTGCATGATGAAAGCAGGTGCCAAATATCTATTTGTTAAATGAATGAGAGAAAATGATCAGGACTTTTTGTAGGTCTTGAATTAATTGCTCAGAGGTATAGAGAGCTATTAACTCCCTCTGCCAACACTTAAAGCTAAACAATAAAATATTTCACTAAGGAAGAGAAAACCAATTTTCATTTTAATAGGTGAGATTGAGAGACTTGGTAAATTTGAAAAACAGAATTAAATCCATTCCAAAACAATCAAGTAAGTTATTCTTAATGATTGAGAAAAGATTTACACAAGAAGAAAACCTGTCTTCAGAATTGATCAATAGAGAGTATGGGAGCATCAGCTAAGCAAGATAAACCATCAGAATTTTCAATGTTGCCAATGTTATTTTCTAGTAAAGAGTGAAAAGTAATGCCAATCTATGTTTTAACAACACATCTAATTCAAAAGCAGTTTCCTTGATTGGGAAGGGGGAAAAAACAAACAAACTACCATGAGTGAACCAGGGTTTTATGGAAATCCTGGATAAGAAATAAGAAAGAGCTAAATATAACATTAAATCTCAGGAAAAAAGGGGAAAAGAAACTTGCAAATTCTCCTTGGTATAATCAATTTCCTTTCCAGGGAAGGATCAAAGGATTTGAGGAGAGTCAGAATATAGATTTGGTGTGTGGCCGTATGGTAAAATCTTGCTATCACTTAGTCAAAATAACTCAAAATAACTCAATAACTCAATGCATGAGATTTTTCTATAGAAAATGCCACGTTTTTTCTTTTTCAAAAGTATCCTATACATTTTAGTACAATTTCCTGAGTTCCAGCAGTAATGTAAAGTATATCTCTTATTAATTCCATGTTTTCATATATCATAAGATAAAGTTTATCTTTTTACCAAGGCTGGAAAATCATGTTTTCATGGTCCTATTTTTATTTTGTGTCAAAACCACATGTCTGGTACTTGCTATTTGGTGATATTGCTGAGCCTCTATTTCTTTACTCTAAAAATTGGAAACTTTTAATTTTAAGAGTCTATAGAAGGATTCAAATAATTCTGTACCTTAGAATAATACTTTGTCCCAACATTGGCCATCGATAAATACTAATTAATTCTCTTTTCCTTCCTTATGAAAGAGTATCAAAGTGTTATAAAAGAATAATTATGGGCAATTTTCTAATCAAATAATACAGTATCTTCTTTCTAGACTGCAACATGAAAAGATCTGGAATTATACAATCCATGATCTAATTACTATGAAATAACTCATGCTTTTAAAATTTTTTATCGTGGAAAATCCCAAACAGCTAATGATAGTACATAAAGTCATATAAAGAGCCTCAAGTTATAACACATCAGCTTCACCTGTGATCAAACAATGGCCATATATTTTTCATTGATATGCACCCATTCCTCTATTGCTCAAATTATTTTAAAACAAATTCCAAATATTATGAAATCTTACCAAAAATATTTTAGCATTCCGTGAAAACTATAGAGTTTATGTTAAACACATAAGCAGAGGGGCCTGCCCTGTGGCGGAGTGTTTAAGTTCACGCACTCCGCTTTGGTGGCCCAGGATTTCACCGGTTCGCATCCTGGGTGCAGACATGACACCACTCATCAGGCCATGTTGAGGCGGCGTCCCACATGTCACAACTAGAAGGACCCACAACTAAAATACACAACTATGTACTGGAGGGGTTTAGGGAGAAAAAACAGAAAGAAAAAAAAGAAGAAGATTGGCAACAGTTGTTAGATCAGGTGCCAATCTTTAAAAAAAAAATCAACACAATTTTATTATCTTGCCAAAAACTAAAGTTCATTCCTTAGTATTATTGAATCCGAAATCACTTTATTTAAATCTGTTTTCAGATACGTTTCATGTGGTGTTATTTTTGTATCTCTTAAATATATTTCTTTATATTTTTAAAACAATTTATTCAGGTATAAATTATATGCAATAAAATGGATCCATTTTAAAGAGAATTTGATAAGCTTTGAAAAATATATTCCCTCACTCAATTCAAACCTAATTAATATATAGATATATCCCCCAAAATGCCAATGTTCTAGCAATGTATATTAGGAGAAGTTGGTTGGTATGAGTATTTATGGTACTTTATCTTTACTGATTTTCTATTTCTTTGATCTGTAAATTAATACAAGAATAATATTGAAATCAACAATTATGATTTGGGGTATAGTTTGTATATTGCATTTTGTTGATAAATGTTTTAAGTATCTTTTATTCTATGGATATACCTTTTTCAATATTAAGAAATTGGATCTTTTGTCCTGTAGAATTTCCTGAAGTCAAGATTATTCTTATATTAATTTAATAATTTCATTCATCACGTTAGTTTATAGATTGTATTTTCTGAAAATATCTAAATTTGGGCTCATCTGAAAGCAGAATCTTAGTAATTCATGAGCATAAATGGCATTATATAAAAGATTTTAATAGACATGCAAAGAAGAAGGAAAATGTGAAAAATATTGATGAGGTTCATATATGAAATCATATGGTATTACTTGAAAATTGACTGTGATAAATTAAAGATGACAAAGCAAATCTTCAAGGAACCAATACGAAAAATACACAACAAAAAATATAACTAAATAAATGCAGCTAATAAAACAACAGAATAAATAAAATGGAATTATGAAAATGCTCAAATGCAAAATAAATTGGAAAAATATTAAAATGGAAAGTAAGAACAGATAGAAAATCAAAACAGATATTAAGAAGTTAGATATATATACAACCACATCCATAATTTCCCAATTAAAACCAGAGAATTTCAGTTTGGAAATATATATCACCTATATGCTAAATTAGTATCAGACAAAGTAAATTTTACAGCAAAGAAAATAATCAGGGATAAATAGGATAGTTTCATAATGATTAAGGGTCAATTTATCAAAAAGCTATCATGACTTTTTTTATTTTATTGAGGTCAGAATAGGTTATAACATTGTGAAATTTCAGTTGTACATTATTATTTTTCCATTACCATAGATATGTGCTCCTTTACTCCTTATGCCCACCTTCCAATCCCCTTCATATCTAGTAATCACTAATCTGTTCTCTTTACTCCCATGTTGTTTTATCTTCCACATGAGTGAAATCATACAGCAATTGTCTTTCTCTGTCTGGCTTATTTTGCTTAACATAATACCCTCAAGGTCCATCAATGTTGTTACAAGTGGGATGATTTTGTCTTTTTTATGACTGAGTAGTATTCTGTTGTATATATATACCACATCTTCTTTATCCATTCATCAGTTGACGGGCACTTGGGTTTCTTCCACACCTTGGAATAATGCTGCAATGAACATAGGGTGCATGAGTCTCTTTGAATTGTTGATTTCAAGTTCTTTGATAAATACCCAGTAGTGGGATAGCTGGGTCATATGGTATTTCTATTTTTAGTTTTTTGAGAAATCTCCATACTATTTTCAACAGCATCTGCACCAGTTTGCGTTCCCACCAGCAGTGTATGAGGGTTCTCTTTTCTCCATATCCTCTGCAACACTTGTTATTTTGTGTCCTGGTGATTACAGCCATTCTAACAGCTGTGAGGTGATATCTCCTTGTAGTTTTGCTTTGTATTTCCCTGATGATTAGTGACACTGAATATCGTTTTATGTGCCTATTGGCCATCTGTATATCTTCTTTTGAAAAATGTCTGTACGTATCCTCTGCCCAGTTTTTGCTTGGGTTGTTTGTTTTTTATTGTTGTGTTGTGTGAGTTCTTTATATGTTTTGGACATTAACTCCTTGTCAGATATATGATTTGAAAATATTTAATCCCAGTTGGTGGGTTGTCTTTTTGTTTTGTTCATGGTTTCCTTTGCGTTGCAGAAGCTCTTTAGTCTGAGGAAGTCCCATTTGTTTATTTTTTTCTTTTGTTTCCCTTGCCTGAGTAGACATGGTATTTGAAAAGATGCTTCTAAGACCGATATTGAATAGTGTACTGCCTATATTTTCTTGAAGTAGAAGTTTTACGGTTTCACATCTTACCTTCAAGTCTTTAATCCATTTTGAGTTAATTTTTGTGGATGGTGAAAGATAATGGTCTCCTTTCATTCTTTTGCATGTGGCTGTCCAGTGTTCCCAGCACTATTTTTTGAAGAGAATTTCCTTTCTCCATCGTACGTTCTTAGTTCCTTTGTCAGAAATTAGCTGTCTGTAGATGTGTGGTTTTATTTGTGGGCATTCAATTCTGTTCCGTTGATCTGTGTGTCTGTTTTTGTACCAGTACCATGCTGTTTTGATTACTATAGCTTTGTAGTATATTTTGAAGTCAGGGATTGTGATGCCTCCAGATTTGTTCTTTTTTCTCAGGATTGCTTTAGCTATTTGGGATCTTTTGGTGCCCCATGTAAATTTTAGGGTTGGTTGTTCTATTTCCATGAAGAATCATTGGGATTCTGATAGGGATGGCATTGAATCTGTAGATTGCTTTAGGTAGTATGGAGATTTTAACTAGGTATTCTATTACAATCTATGTGCACTGAATATCTTTCCATTTCTTTATGTCATCATCAATTTCTTTCAGTAACGTTTTGCAGTTTTTGCTATATAGGTCTTTCACCTCCTTGGTTAAATTTATTCCTAGATATTTTATTCTTTTTGTTGCAATTGTAAATGGGGTTGTATTCTTGAGACCTCTTTCTCTTAGTTCATTGTTAGAGTGTAGAAATACAACTGACTTTTATAAGTTGATTTGATACCCTGCAACTTTGCTATAGTTGTTGATTATTTCTGCTAGTCTTCCGATGGATTCTTTAGGGTTTTCTATATATAAAATGACATTGTCTGCAAACAGTGAGAGTTTCACTTCTTCCTTGCCAATTTGGATACCGTTTATTTCTTTTTCTTGCCTAATTGTTCTGGCCAAAACCTCTAGTACTATGTTAAACAAGAGTGGTGCAAGAGGGCACCCTTGTCTTGTTCCTGTTCTCAGAGGGATGGCTTTCAACTTTTCCCCATTGAGTATGATGTTGGCTGTGGGTTTCTCATATATGGTGTTTATTATGTTGAGGTACTTTCCTTCTATACTCATTTTATTGAGAGTTTTCATCATAAATGGATGTTGGATCTTGTCAAATGCTGCCTCTGCGTCTGTTGAGATGATCATGTGGTCTTTATTCCTAATTTTGTTAATATGGTGTATCACATTGTTTGATTTGCAGGTGTGGAACCATCCCTGCATCCCTAGTATAAATCCCATGTGACCATGATATATGATCCTTTCAGTGTGTCACTGTATTTGGTTTGCCAATATTTTGTTGAGTACTTTTGTGATGTTGGCATGTGATTTTCCTTCTTTGTGTTATCCTTGTCGGGCTTTCCGATCAGGGTGATGTTGGCCTCATAAAATGTGTTAGGAAGTGTTCTGTCTTCTTCAATATTTTGGAATAGTTTAAGAAGGATAGGTATTAAATCTTTAATTTTTTGGAATAGTTTGGGAGCATAGGTATTAAATCTTCTTTGAATGTTTTGTAGAATTCTCCAGGGAAGCCATCTGGTCATGGACTTTTATTTTGGGGGGAGGTTTTTGATTAGTGTTTCAATTTCTTTACTTGTGATTAGCCTATTCAAATTGTCTATTTCTTCTTGATTCAGTTTTGAGAGATTGTATGAGTCTAAGAATTTATCTATTTCTTCTAGATTGCCCAATTTGTTGGCATATAGCTTCTCATAGTATTCTCTTATAATCCTTTGTATTCCTGTGTAATCCATTGTAATTTCATTTCTTATCTTATTTACTTGAGCCTTCTTTTTTTCATAGTGAGTCTGGCTAAGGATTTGTCAATTTTGTTTGTCTCCTCAAAGATAACAGCTCTTAGTTGCAGTGATCTTTTCTACTGTTCTTTTGGTTTTAATTTCATTTATTTCTGCTCTAATTTTTATTATTTCCCTCCTTCTGCAGATTTTGGACTTTGTTTCTTTTGCTTTTTCTGGTTCTGTTAGATGTAGGTTAAGGTTGCTTATTTCTGATTTTTCTTCTTGAGTATTTTTTTCATTGAGTATTTTTATGATAGCTGTTTTGAATCCTCTGTCAGTTAGATTGTAAATTTCTGTGCCTTCAGGATTGACTTCTGAGTGCTTGTCATTTTCCTTCTGGTCGGGAGTATTAATATACCTCGTTATCCTATTTGATGGGGTGGATTTATGTCTTTGCCTAGTGATGGTATCTGGTCACAGATTCCACCTGCCGGCACTGGGGTGTGTTCTGAGCCCACCACAATCCCTGGCAGCTGTGCCTGTCCTTTGGAAGTTGAGCCGACAGGGCCTGTCTGTTTGCCCATTAGCCAAAGCCGCCTTACAGACATATGCACCAGTGCTCTGGCAGGGTCCTCCTTCACTAGTCAACAGGCCAAGCTGATTTGCTAGGCTGAGGGAAGGGTGCTTTATTTTGCATTTACAGTCCTGGGAGTGCTCCTGTTCTGCCCTCGCTATCTGCCCTTCTGGGCTGCTCAGCTTGGTGAATATGCCCCTGCAATTGCTTAGCCTCCTTGAAGTGGAGCTTTCCATGGACTAGGAGGCAATATGGAGAGCTAAGGCATTCCTGCAGAATACTGCCCACCCCCCTCCTCTCAGAACCACACACAGTGCCGTACCCTAGGTTGCTACCATTGGGGGAGGGAGAAGAGATCCCCTTACCTCTTTCCACTGCCTCCCAGAGAGCTCAGTACCTCCACCATCAGGCATATGGCTGCATGGGTCTCTCAGACATCTGTTGTGTTGTGTGAATGTCCTCTGTTGGTTTATGAGTGTCCTTTTTCATTGTATCTTATGGAGGAGAGTCTAAAAGAAGAGCTCACTCCTCCATGATGCTAACCTCACTCCTATAATGCTTTTAAGTGTTTGTACACTCAATAACAGACTAAGAAATGTGCATGAATCAAAGCTAGTAGGCCTACACGGAAAAATAGAAAAATACACACCAATTATCAAGTAGTTCAATCTCTCAATACTCAATAGAAAAAGCAGTGAGACAGTCAGTAAGAATTTAGATGACTTGAATATCATCATCACTAATTGGCATTATAAAAATCACATTATTTTCACTACCCATGGTACATTTACCAAGATTGATCTTATTCTGGGCCATTAAACAAGTCTTATTGAAATAGGTTTCAACTATTAAGTCAGGGTCCATATTCAGACTTTATATTGCATGCCATTTTTATCTCAAACATAAAGTCCCAATTTCACATGGGTTCTTCTCATGAGTGAAAAGGCCATTACCCAGAAGGAGCAGAAAAAGAAAAAGAAGTCAGAAAGTTTGTTTATGTGAATAACGACAGAAATCTTCCCTAATCTGGAGAGCAAAATGAATATACAGATCTATGAAGCCCAGATACGCCAAACAGATTATATATGAAGACACGTCTTCACTGAGACACATTAAATTTTTGAAAGTCAATAACAAGGAGAGAATTTTGAAAGCAGCAAGAGTAGAAAACTCCTCATACACGAGGAAACCCCCATCAGGCTATCAGTGGATTTCTCAATAGAAACTTTGCAGGTCAAGAGAGTGGGGATAATATATTCAAAGTGTTAGAAGAAAAAACTGCCAACAAGAATATTATACATGACAAGGCAGTCCTTTAGAAATGAATGAGTGATAAAGACTTTCCCAGGTAAACAAAAGCTATTGGAGTTCATCACTATTAGACCTGCCTTACGAGAAATGCGAAAGGGAATTCTTCAAGTTGAAATGAAAGGATACTAATAACATGAAAACATGAGAAAGTATAAAACTCTCTGTAAAGGTAAGAATGTACTCAAATTCAGAATACTCTAGTACTGGTGGTACGTAATTCACTTTTCACTCTGCTATAAATATTAAATGATAAAAGTATAAAAAATAAGTATAGCTGCAATAATTTGTTAATGGAGACCCAAAGATATATGTTGTGTCATCAGTAAGAAAAAAATGTAAAGGGAGGTGTAAAAATGAAGAGCTTTTGTATGCAGTTGAAGTAAAGTTGTTATCAGCTTAAAACAGACTATTCTAACTATAAGGCATTTTACAGAAGCCTCGTGGTAACCACAATAAAAACTTATAAATACACAAGCAATAAAGAGAAAGAAATCAAAGCAAATCACTGAAAACATCATCAGTTCACACAACACAAAACCAGAAGAAAGGAAGAAAGGAACAAAAAACTACAAAACAATCTTAAAACAACGAACAAAATGGCAACAGTAAATGCTAACCTATAAATAATTGCTTTAAAAGTAAATGGATTAAATTTTCCAATCACAAGACATAGAATGGCTGAATGGATAAAACAACCAGACTCAAGACACGCTACTGACAAGAGACTCACTTAACTTTAAGGACACACATGGGATTAAAGAGAAAGGATGGAAACAGATATTCCATGCAAATGGTAACAAAAAGAGAGCAGGGATGGTTATATCTATATTGGACAAATCAACATTAAGTCACAAACTGTCAAGAGAGACGTAAAAGTCACTATATAATGATAAAGGGGTCAATTATATATATACACATTATATTATAATTATATGTATAATTATATACATACATGTATAATATAATGTATCTATATGTATAATTATATTACACGTATAGGTATATATACATATATATGTACATGTGTACATATATATACATATATATGTAATTGACCCCTTAAATATAAATATAGATATATATTTAGTTATTCCAATGTTAGAGATTAGATAGACAGATAGATCTAGATAGACAGATCCAGCAAATATTAACAGAACTGAAGGAAAAAATAGACAACAATACAATAATAGTCTGGGTCTTCTATGCCCCTCTTTCAACAATGCATAGAATATCTAGACAGAAAATCAACAAGGAAATAGTACAACACAATAGACCAAAAGGACCTAATGACATATACAGAACATTCCATCCAACCGAAACAAAATACAAATTCTTTTTCAAATGCACATGAAACATTCCCCAGGACAGATCATATATTAGACCACAAAAAAAATTTAAGAAGATTTAAGTCTTATCAATTATCCTTTTGACCACAATACTATGAAACTAGCTATAAATAACAGGAGGAAAATTTTAAATTTATAAGTATACAGAAATTTAAAAACACTCTTGAACAACTACTGAGTCAAAAAAGAAACCCAAAAGGAAATTAAAAATTATCTTGAGACGAAATAAAAACACACCATATCAAAACTTATGGGTTGAAGCAAAAACAGTTCTAAGAGGGAAGTTAATATTAATAAATGCCTACATTAAGAAAAAAAGAAAGATTCTAAATAAACAATCTAGCTTCACACCTAAAGGAACTAGAAAAAGAAGACAAAACTTAACCTAAAGTTAACAGAAGAAGGAAATAATAAAGATAAAAGCAGAAATTTAAAAACAGAGAGAGTACAAAAACAACAGAAAAACTAATAAAACTGTATGTTGTCTTTTTGAAAAGATAAGCAAAATTGATAAATCTTTAGCTAGACTACATAGGAAAAAAGGAAAGAAGACTCAAATAAATAAAATTATAAATGAAAGAGGAGACATTACAATTGATATCACACAAATGCAAAGGATCGTAAGAGATTACTATGAAAAATTATATGAAAAAAAATTGGATAATATAGAAGAAATAGATAAGTTCCAAGAAACATGCAAACTACAAGATTGAAGTATGAAGAAATTGAAAATTTGAACAGACCAATAATGAATAAGGAGATTAAATCAGTAATCAAAACCCTCCCAGCAAAGAAAGTCCACGACCAGTTGTTTCCACTGGTGAATTGCACAAAACATTTAAAGAAGAATTAATATAAAACTTCTCAAACTCTTCCAAAAATAGGAGATGAAAGATTACTTCCAAACTCATTTTATGAAACCAGCATAACCCTGACACCAAAGCCAGACAAGGGCACTACAAGAAAACCTCAAGCCTACATTCCTGATAAATATTGATGAAAAACTCTCAGCAAAATCCTAGCAAACTGAATTCAACAGCACACTAAAAGGATAATATACTCTGATCAAGTGGGATTTATTCCTGGGTTGAAAAGGTGGTTCAACACATACAAATCAATAAACGTGATACATCACATTAACATAATGAAGGATAAAAATCCAAGGATCATCTCAATAGATGCAGAAAGACATTTGACAAAATTCAACATCATTTCATGATTAAAAACTCTCAACAAACTGTGTGTAGAAGGAACAAACCTCAACATAATAAAGGCCATATATGACAAGCCCACGGCTAACATCATACTCAGCAGTGAAGAGCTAGGATGTTCTCCTTTAAGATCAGCAACAAAACGAGGATGCTCATTCTTGCCACTTCTACTCAATTTACTACTGGGAGTCCTAACCAGAGCAATTAGGCAAGAAAAAGAAATAAAAGACACCCAAATCCAGAAGGAAGAATTAAAAACGTCTCTGTTTGCATATGACGTGATCTTATACATAGGAAACCCGAAAGACTCCACCAAAAGAGTTAGAACTAATAAACAAATTCAGTAGAGATTCAGAATGCAAAATCAGTTGCATTTCTATACGCTAACAACATACTATCTGTAAAAGAATTAAGAAAACAATTCCTTGCACAATATCACAAAAAAATACATAGGAATAAATATAACCAGGAAAGTGAAAGATCTGCATACTGAAAAGCATAAAACATTGATGAAAGAAATTGAATAAGACACAAATAAATGGAAAGCTATCCTGTGTTCACAGCTTGGGAGAATTAGTATTGTTAATATGTTCATACTACTCAAGGTGGTCTGCAGATTCAGTGCAATCCCTATCAAAATTCAAATGCCATTTTTCACAGAAGTAGAAAAAAAATCTCAAAGTTTGTATGGAACCACAAATGACTCTGAATAGCCAATACAATCTTGAGAAAGAAAAACATATCTGGGAACATCACACTTCCTGATTTCAAACGATATTATGAAGCTCTAGTAATCAAAACAGTATGGTGTTGGCATAAAAACAGACACACATATCAATAGAACAGAATAGATAGCCCAGAAATAAACCTATGCATATATATGGTCAATTAATTTTGACAAAGAAGCCAAGAATATACACTGGGGAAATGATAGTCTCTTCAATAAATGGTGTTAGGAAAACTGAATAGCTACATGCAGAAGAGTGAAACTGGACCACTGTCTTACACTGTACACAAAAATCAACCCGAAATTCATTAGAGATTGGAAACTGTATGACTCCTGGAAGAAAACATAGAAGGTGACCTCCTTGACATTGATCTCGGCAACAATTTTCTAGATTTGACACTCAAAGCAAAGACAACAAAAACAAAAATAAACAAATAGTCTAGGTGAAATTAAAAACCTTCTGCATAGTAAATAATCAATAAAATTAAAAGGCAACCCACAAAATGGGAGAAATTATTTGCAAACCACATATCTGATAAAAGGTTAATATTCAAAATATATAAGGAATTCATACAACTTAATAGCAAAAAATAAAAATTACCCAATTAAAAAATGGACAAAGGACTTGAATAGAAATTTTCCAAAGGAGATATACAAATGGCCAACAGTTACATGAAAAGGAGCTCAATATTGCTAAGTGTCAGGAAAATGCAAATCCAAACCACCATAAGATGTCACCTTGCACCTGTTAGGATGGCTATTCTCAAAACAACAGGTGATAAATGCTAGTGAGAATGTGGAGAAAAGGGAACCTTTGTAAAGTGTTGGTGAAAATGTAAACTAGTATAGCCACTGTGGAAAACAGTATGGAAGTTCCTTAAGAAATTAAAAATACAACTACCATATGATCTAGCAATCCTTCTTCTAGGTATACAGGTAAAGAAAATAAAAGGATACTCTTGAAGAGATATCTGTACTCCCATGTTCATTCCAGCATTCTTCACAACAGCCAAGATATGCAAAGAATCCAAGTGTCCAGGGACAGAAGAATAAGTAAAGAAGATGCGGGATATATATTCAATGGAATATTATTCAGCAGTGAAAAAGGAGGGAATTCTGTCATTTGAAACAACATGGATGAACCTGTAGGACATGCTAAGTGAAAAAAGTGAGATAGAGGCAGAAAAAAACAGTAAGATCTCATTTCTATGTGGAATCTAAACAAAAAGAAAGTCAAAGTCATGGAAGCAGAGTGAACAGTGGTTACCAGGGGCCTAGGGGGTGGGAGTGGAGAAAATAGGGAAATGTTTATCAAAGGGCACAAAGTTGGAGGAATAAGTCTAGAAATCTAATGTACAGCCATAATGACTATAGTTAATAATACTACATTGAATACTGGAAATATGCTGAGAGCAGATTTCAAGTGCTCTCATCAAACAAAAAAATGGAACTATGTGAGAACATGATATGTTAGTTACCTTGACTATAGTAATCATCATGTTGTATGCCTCAAATATATGCAATTTTATTACCCCAAAAAAAGAAAAAATAATCCAATTAAAATGCAATATCTATATAAATTGAACTTTATTTAAAACCTATTTATGAGACAAATTTTATAGATAATTACTCTAAAAGGATGGATAGACTTGGAAGACATTACTCTAAGTGAGATAATTCAAACACAAAAGGACAAATACTGCACAATTTCATTCATATGAGGCATCTAATATCGTCACACTTATACGAGCCTAAAATAGAATGGTGGTTGCCGGAGGATGGGAAGAGGAAAAAATGGGGAGCTGTTGCTTAATGGGTGTAAAGTTCAGTTATACAAGAGGAACGAGCTGTATAGATCTGCTGTACATAGAGTGCCTGTGCTAAACAGGACAATATTATGCAGTTAAAAATTTGTTAAAAGTTTACTCCTCATATTAATTGTTCTTGCCATAAAAAGAAACAAACAAAAAACACAAAGGGACGCAAGAAAATTCTTGGAGGTGATTGATATGTTTATTAACTTGATTGTCGTGATGGTATCACAGGTGTATGCATATGTCCAAATTTATTGAATTGCATACATTAAATATGTGCAGTTTCTATGTATAAATTATACCTCAATAAAGCTGGAAAAGTTACTAACAATGATTGAAAGCCAAAAGATGGTAAATCTCAAACCTAAAAACTAAATATCTAAAAATCCAACAAAACAGACAAACTTTAAAAAAAAAACCCAGAATGTTGGTGTAACTATGCTTATTTTAGCAGATACAGGAATTTAAGGCCACAGATGAATAAAGAAGGATATTATATAAACATAAAAGATTAAATCAAACAGGAAAGTTTGTATGCACCTAATAATGTGACCTCAAAATACATCAGGCCACATTGAATTAACTGAAAGGAGAAAGAAACAAATACACAATTTTACTAGGACTTTTTTTAAAACCCCTAATAGCATCTGCTGCAAAAAGCTGGGAAAAAATTAAGGATATAAAATATGTGCAGGGGCTGGCATGGTGGCGCAGTGGTTAAGTGTGCACGTTCTGCTTCAGCAGCCTGGGGTTCACCAGTTTGGATTCCGGGTACAGACATGGCAGCACTTGGCACGCCATGCTGTGACAGGCATCCCACATATAAAGTAGAGGAAGATGGGCACGGATGTTAGCTCAGGGCCAGTCTCCCTCAGCAAAAAGAGGAGGATTGGCAGCAGTTAGCTCTGGGCTAATCTTCCTCAAAAAAAAAAAAAAACATACAGTTGACATATAGTGAACACTACTTCCAATAACTGCAGAATACAAATAATTTTAAGTACCGCTGAAACATTTACCTAACTTGACCATGAGATATACCATAAAGCAAATCTCATCTCAACTGAAATCATACTGATTATGTCTCAGACAAAAGGAGTGCTAGGTTAGAATTCATCTATAATAAAATCACTATAAAACTCCCTCCTTATCTGAAAATGAGTCACTATACATCTAAACATCCCTGGGATCAAAGAAATGAGATGAAAAGTACAAAATTAATTGAAAAGAATGATATTGAAAATTTAAAATACTGAATTTTATTGGTTGAAGACTTCTGTGCATACAGAATAATTTATGGCCTTAAATACACATATGAGAAAAGAGGAGAAAGCTGAAAATGGAAGATTTAAGCTCCATATATATTTTAAAAATGGGCAAATTAAATGCAAAATATAAGTAATTAACATGTAAGACAGAAATTATTGAATAGCAAATGAACATGACAAAAAGAATCTTGATCCTTGAAAAGATGGATAAAAGAAGAAACCTCTGGCTAGGATCAGAGGAAAGAGAGAGCGGAATTATAAAACAGCAGCAGGTAAAAGGGGAGACGTTACTGAAGATTTTACTGACATTAGAAAGAATACGAGAAAATATAGTGAAGGACCTTATGATTGCACATATGGAAATTTAGGTAAAATGGACAATTTTCCAAAAAAATTCAAATTGTCAAAACAATAATAAATAGAAAATTTGAATATTTTTAAATCTATTAAGAAATCTGTTTTATTTAATTAGCTCCCCACTCCCAAATAAATCTCTGGGTCCAGAAAGCTTCATCAGTGAGTTCCTCCAAAGATATAAAGAGGAAATGACATTATACAATTTCTCAGTAAAGGCAGAAAGAGGAATCATTTTTAAACTTGAAAACAATGGTTTTCAGGCCAATTTCACTCATGAACATAAATGTAGAAATTCTAAATAAGATGATTATGAAACCTATTCCAATATAAATAAAAAAGTATAATACACTATCACCCTAATTGGGTTTATTCCATGAATGCGTGTTTGGGTTACTTTTCAAAACTCAATTTATAAAATTTATCATATTGTCAGAATCCATATGATCCTCTCCCTTGTATACAAGTATCATCTGATAAAATTCAAAATCTGTAGTAATAAAAAATTCATAGTAAAACTCTCATTTTTAGGAGGAAAGTAAATTCCTTAATTTCTTTTTTTTTTTTTAAAGATTTTATTTTTTCCTTTTTCTCCCCAAAGCCCCCTCGGTACATAGTTGTGTATTCTTCGTTGTTCTTCGTTGTGGGTTCTTCTAGTTGTGGCATGTGGGATGCTGCCTCAGCGTGGTCTGATGAGCAGTGCCATGTCCGCGCCCAGGATTCAAACTAACAAAACACTGGGCCGCCTGCAGCGGAGTGCGCGAACTTAACCACTCGGCCACCAGGCCAGCCCCAATTCCTTAATTTCTTAAAGGTTATCTACATAAATAAACTTAAGAAAACATCACAGAAGATGGTGAACTATCAAAATCATTTTCCCTGAGTTAAAATGATACAATATGACGTCACCATCTTTATTCAACTCTGCATATACCTTATATGTTATTCCAGACTGCATATGACGTATATGTTGGAAGAAATCAGACAGATATACAAGATCTCACCAGAAAAATCTCTGATGCATTATTGAGGAAGAAATTAAACAATACTTAAATAAATAGAGTAATATATGATGTGTATTAGAACACCAATGTTGTGAAGATGTGAATTGCTATCAAAATAATCTATAAATTAAATTATTTTCTAATTTGTCATCTTCTTTGTTACTTTTTAAAAGTGAAGTGTGGTGCTACTAGTAATTATGCTAAGAAAGGAGTAAATTTTGAGTGTCTCAGGCAAGCCTGGTTATATGGTCACCCCCTATACAGATTCAATCAATTTCCATTCAGCAACACAGCATGGTGTTTTGAGAAACTGACGTGATAATCCTAAAATTTATATGGAAATCTAATAACAAAAATTAAACAACACAATCCTGAAGAAGAACAAAATTGGAGGACTTGCATAGTAGATCAAATTTTATATGACTACAGGAATTGCTCCAAAAAGTCTCTATAGAAGAAAGATGACAGTAATGAACAAAACTAATGTTTTAACGTTGAGTAGCTTGCAGGCACTTTTGTAAGCACTTTTCAAGTTTTATTTCATTCAATCTTCAGCAGTGTATGAGGTATATATTACGCATTTTTCATTGAGGGCATTTGAGGCCAGAACAATTTAGTAACCTGTAAAAAGTCTCATATACTTAATGACCAGTACAGACAGACTAGGAGCGCAACTTTGATCCTTTGTAAGGATCTTCCTTTATAACCCACGACCCTCTCAAATGTATCTCATACTGTACCGCAAATGAACATTATCCTATCAGCATATGCTCTATTAAAGAGACTAGGTCATTTTATGTCTTATTCAGAATAAAAATAGTAAATACATTAAAAGGACCCCTCTGTTCCTCTAAGGACCTTTCTTCCTTCTAGACATTATTGGTGGGCAGAATAGGAATGGCAAGAAGTAAACTAATACTAGTGTTATGTGATTATATGAGGAAATATTTCCCCCCTCCCCTTTTTTTCTTATGTGTGCCATAAATCATCTTCCATATTAGGGATTAGCAAATGGGTTCTCTGTTTTTGTGTCTTATTTTTAAAATATTTAGTTTTCATCAATGCCATAATTGTCTCTTTTCCTTTCCCTCCGTGAATGCATTGTTTTCTCTCATTCTTTATTTCCTTTTAACTGAACAAATTCAACTATATCATTATATTATAGAATGCCATGTTTTGTTGTATACAATCATAACTTTCCATCATTAACTGGAAATAGTCTTAATACTTTACATTTTAAATATTTTATAACACTACTGAGTCCTACTTGCCGATCATAAATCAACAGTTGGGTCACACATAATTCATTAAATTATTCTGGGTTATTATGTTGCATTCCTAAGATGACTCTTTGTACTTTGGAAAAATCACCCCACTTGAAACAGTAATAATTGTAGGTTTGATTTTTGAAACTTCAGATTCTCCTACTGCTATTCATTTGCTCTATGTGCCAAAAGACCTCTTGACTTAAAGCGGTCAGAGAATATGTTACATAATGAAAGAGCTACCATAGTGATTTTTCTTCCTCTTCACTCTGAATTGTCATATTCCACTTTTCTTTAATCCTTCTGTGTCTCTTGAAGGGCTGAATGTTTCATTCTCTTCAGAAGAAAACTCACTAAAATATACCTCTGCAAAGATTAGCCACAGAACCCCAGAGGAAATTACAGGCTAACGTGAAACAATTCATTGTCAATTCTTTCCCATTTTCCTTCCCCCAGAATCTCTTACATTTTTTTTTTCAGATCACAATTGACAAAAGAATTTCAACAATACCAAGATATGTCTGCACAGTACATAGTTTTTATGCTTTTTTGGTACTACAATAATAAACAAATTTTCCCATCAGGAATGTGAAAATGAAGGAAAATATTTCTTTTGTGGCTTTCTAATTATATTTTAAAACATTGTTGTAAAATATTTTTTTGCCTATGAAATTCTCCATTTTGAGGGAAAGAAAAGTACAGGAAAACCAAGAAGGAGCTTGTCAATTCTAGGATCACATATACAAAAATGAGGTCTACAATCTTCATTAATTAGGCAGCTCAATCGGTACAGATAACTGGAGCCCATCCAATAGACCCGTCAGTTTGTGCCTCAGTTGAATGGATGTGCAGTGATCCAGACTGGCCATCTGCATTGCCACTTGTGAACCATACTAAATGTTTCTGTTCATTCACAGATGTCTTCATGATAAATTAGGACAGATTCTGACAAACTGCAAAAGCTGAATGAAAAAATACAAATAAAAAGTTATATAAAATTAAAGGTGGTGAAATTTCTAAATTAAAACTTCTAAAGCTTTTCACCTAATCCGACATTGGTTAAAGGACTCAAGCAGCTGAGCCAGGCTTCCTTCAATTCCTATCATATAAAAATAGAGTTGGAAGACAATTGTCCATGGGCTTCTCATGTTTTTTGTCACCCTCACCCGCTGTGCATGTCTTATGATGAACAAAGATAACGCATCCCTTGGAAGCAAAGGCAAATTTACTGTGCCTTACATAAGATTTGGGTTGTCTAAGATCAGAGTTCCTTTCCTGTAATGCAACCCACTGTGTGTTCAGGTATCAATTGGCTTTCTTTACATAATGGTGCAAATTGAGCCTCTGGGAACCAGCACAAAAATGCTGATAGTCTGACTGTTGTTATTGCTCTGAGTAATAAACCATCCTTCATCTCTGACTCAGAAGTCTCACGTCTTCTACTAGCACCCATGAATCTTTATTGTTAGTTGACTCTGGCTACACCATTGTGGCCCTGGAACCTAATTTCTTTCATGTTTCTGGCTTTAAAGACTATTTGTCGTCTGACCATTTATAGCAAAAATCACACAATAATGAGCTTATAGTCAAGGTTTTTGATGGACTTTCCATGATCTCTACCATCCCCAGCCATCTATATTATGGAGTATTGGGATGGTTTCCTCAAAAGTTGACTCAAAATCATTTCTGGTTCTACCTCCCTCATTTCCTCCTGGTCCTTAGAACTTAGTAAGGCAGGTTGGTCACTGAAAGTGGATGTTCCCAAAAAGGGATCACCTCTTGTTGGCTACTCGTCAAAAAACAATCAGCACAAAAGGGATGGGAGTTTATAAGGATCCATTTTACAAATTTTAAATCCTGCTCTGACCATCTTGGGGCATGATATATCTTTCTTACCCCTAATGACAACACCTTGGCTAGCCTAGTTGATATATCCCCTAGGTGGCAGCCTAGCCAAAATGGTGTATGGATGATTCTAACAATTCTTGTTTAGTTACCTGGATTCCCTTGTTGAATTGGCATGGTCCTGGATCATAAGGATAATAATCGCATGTTTGAGTACACTGTTCATATGTCCCTCTACATTGGCCCACACAGGTATTTATAAGTTTTATAAAACCTCCCCTATCCTTCTTTCACCTGACATTTCTAGACAAAATGTGTAGGTGTATGCAAGGGATGATTAGAAAAAGTGGTAAATTTTTTGCTACTAGAATGAAATACACTGATTTTGTGGAGTCAAGGAAAGATATAAATCTCAGAACTTGGGAAAGGAACACCTCAGATTTCAGGAGTTATAGGGGAGAGAAGGACATTAATGATATTTATCATTAAGAATTGCTAATTGCCTTAGAGCATTCCTCATGAAGAAAAATTAGCTGGTGCATCTTTCCCAACTGTTTCAATTGCTTTAAATTTGATTGACTTGTGGATTGGCTGTTCCTTGCCAGATGATTCTGACCATAATTGATTGCTTATTTCTTTAAACCTTTCTCATAAGGTTTGAGTCAGCAGTAGATGGCCCCAGAATACGCCTCCCTTGCAAACACCTCACAACACCTGTAGATTTCTCCCCGCACCCCATTGCCATTCCTCATGTTTCCATGAGGTGGACAAATGCCACTTTGAAAGATACAGAGTTCCTTCTAAGAAGCAAAGGATGTGTTTGTTTACCGTGTTGGAAGCTGGAAATAGTGTCTTACTTGTGGGAAAAAGTCAATGCTGTAGGGAGAATTCTAAGATGAGCTCCAATGACACATCCTCATTTATAATCCCATCCCCTTGGAGTGTAGGTGGAATCTGTATATATAATAAGATGTCACTCCTGTGATTATGTTACATTTTAGGGCAAAAGGAAGTTTGTCCTGGCCAGGTCTGACCTAATCAGATAAGCCCTTTAAAAGCAGAGATAATAGGAAAGCAAGGCAGAGAAATACAAACCAGCTGACCTGAAAGAAACCAAGCATTCATTTTGTGAATTGCCTACGTGCACTAGATGGTAAGAAACTGTGGGTAGTGTCTAGAAGCTGAGAGCTAGCCTCACCAATCACTAACAGGAAAATGGGGACCTCAATCCTACAACTGAAAGGAGATGAAGTCTTCCAACAACCGGTAAGCTTAGAACAGGTCTCTGAACCCCAAAGGACACCTTGAGTTCAACTATCCACAGCCACAGTGGCATGTTTTGTTCAATTTGGTGAGACCCAGAACAGGGAATCCAGGTATCCTGTGCCAGGACTGCTGACTGACAGAAACTGAAATGATGATTTGTCTTGTTTTAAGCTGCTAAATTTGTGGTAATTTGTTACACATGAATGGAAAACTAATACAGGCAGGCAAGTCATAGCCCATTATAAAAGATTTGGCTCCCCTAAACTCAAGGAGTGTACCATCCACTTCTGTGTACATATGAACTCCTTTTATTATCCTATGAGGATTGAGGCTCAGAGAGGGGACACAAAAATGCTGATACTCTGCCTACTGCTATTGCTGTGAGCAATAAACTGTCCTTTGATTCTGATCCAAAATCCTGTGTCATCTTCTAGCATCTATGAAACCATGGCAGGATGAATTGTTAGCTTGAAGTAGAGTGAAATCTCAGACTCTTCGCATTTCTTCTCATATAACTTTCCAAATTTCAAAGTGCACAACTCTCATTGTTATGGAGAGAAAGGCTTGACTCTGTATTTTATGGATAATCACTAAGTTTTGCCCTATTTTCTATAATTATATACCTGCATTCATTTCATATGACTGGTAAGAGTCAGGCTGCTTTTGTCGTCATTCAAGACAAATGCCATGATGTCTCATCTATGTTATTTTTATAAATAGAAAGGTCCAGGGGGGCAGAAAATAGTAAGTTAGGAGTCTTTGGCTAAGAATAAGTTCTAAGGTTTCTTTACCCTCTTTTTCTTTTTTCTATTCTTACTCCCATTTAATCATTTTTTTTTAAATCCTCACCTTGAAGTCCTCAGGGATGTCAATGACAAGAAGGCAAATTGTGAGGCTTGGATTTTTTTTCACCTTTGACTTTACAGAAATGCCAGATTTTTAAATCTTAGGATTAATTTTACTTTCTCTCAGATCTCTGAGGGTGTTTTGGAATTTTTTGAAGTTTTCTACTTGACTATTTGAGGTAAACTTTGAAAAGCTGATTTTCACTCCAGAATCATCTTTTTGTGTTTGGCCTCCTAGGACATCTGCTTACCCATGAAATAGTTAAAAACTAAATAGTTTGTAGTTAAGAGACAGGACTAAACATGAATTGTTTACCACACGTGGCTCTCTGGGTGATGTATTAAACTACCGTCTGAGAGGCAAGAATCCTGACGTTTTTGCTCAGAGAAGCAGGAGTCTTAATCCAGATACAAAACTTAACTTCAATTAAGCAGATGCAGTATTTGAAGTTAAAAATTTTAAAGCCAAAAAGAGGCCTTTTACAAATAATGTGGTTTTTGAGTGCAAGCAATTAATTAGTTTACAAATGCATAAAAAGATAAAGAGATTTCTAATCAAGTACAGTATCGATTTTAAGGAATCTCAATTTTTATGTCAACTTTTTAGTAAAGACCAAGTTTGAAAAGTTTGCATCTATTATTCATTAGAAGAACGACTGAAACACAAATTTTAACTTCTGATAATATTAACTAGATTGCTTGCATCCCTGTCATGTGTTAGACACTGTTTTGAACATTTGACTGCCTTATCAATCAGCTATTGCTGCATAACAAACCACCCTAATCTCTGCCTTTAAACAACAACAACGAAAGTAGCCTGCGATTCTGCTAATTGCCAGTTTAAGGTGGATTCAGCTAGACTGTTCTTCTGGCTGCGGCTCTTCTGGGTGGGCTCACTCGTGTGTCTGCAGTCACCTGGTGGGTCATCTGGGAAGTGGCAGATTAGGACACCCTCATCAACATGTCTTGTCATTGGCTAGGTTTCAGCTTGGGTGATAGGAATAACTGGGCAACTTGTCTCTCATTCTGTAGTAGGCTAGCCTGGCTTTATGCTCAGGATAGCTGGGCAGGTTCAAGAGAAGGAAGTATGCAAGACTTCTTTAAAGAGAAGCTCCAAACTATCACCCAGTTACTATTATCATATCGTATTGGCCAAAGCAAGGAGAGGAAAAGAGACAGCACTGTTTAACAAGAGGAGTTTCAAAATCATACTGTAGAAGGTACACAGCCATTGTTGCAATCAATCTTTCACACATGCATTATCTTATATAATTCTCCAATTACCTTTTGAAGTTTGTGTTATTATCTCCTTACCACTGAGGAAACAGAGTCTTGAAAGAGTTAGTAACTTGGGTAGGTCACAGTATCAAGGAGTGTACAGCCTGAATTCTGGTACAGCTCTGTCTGAATCCTGGGAGTACTCAGCTGTCA
Source organism: Equus przewalskii (assembly GCF_037783145.1). NCBI lineage: Eukaryota > Metazoa > Chordata > Mammalia > Perissodactyla > Equidae > Equus > Equus przewalskii. The sequence goes on from NC_091838.1 coordinate 5,510,342, forward strand.
ACTACTATTCTATGCACTCCAAAATAGGTCTACATGTGTTTCCAGTGGATTTTCATCTCACATTTGAATCTGTGCGTGCCTACTCAGAAAGACACATGGATAAGCAAAACTGAAAAGATTTCTGCTCTTTCCCATAAGATCTATTTCAATATTACTTTCTTATTTTTTAAAGTTATTTAACCCTCCAACTGTATGCTTCTTTCACTGCTAAACGAAAAAAAAAAGAAAATTTTTTAGTTGAGATTCTGAGGGTAAAGAGGAAGAAGAAAGACATCTTTTGCAATTTAGGAAAATCTAGACATAAAAGTAAGTATAAAGCTATTGTTAAAAATGCTTATGTCTTAGGCATAGAATTTTCAAGGCCGTTTTTCATGGATTTCAACCTAATGCCCTTCTCAATGTTCTATATTCTTCCAAAGAGCATCACTTTTCTTTCCTAAGTTTGAAAGTCTCAGATATAACTGTACTTTATTCTTGGTTTTCTGTCTTTGTCATACTGATTATTGTCTAAATCAGCACTCTTTTCCTGAGGCAGTGATTTCTTTCCTCAGTGTTTTTGGATGTTAACTTTCATCATGGTGATGTACTAGAAATCATTCTTAAATGAGCCAGGGGACACTGCAGTTTGCTTAATTGTTGACATAATACACCCTATAAATTCCACTATTGCTTATGAATATGATTAAAATCGCGTAGAAATGTAAGTAGAAGAAAATTTACAACTTACAATTAGAAACTCTGTTTCCTGGAAAAGACCACCACAGTGTGAAGGGAAGGGGTGAGAATATAGTTTTCAAGCAGACAAAGGGATGTCCATAGTTACATACACATCTCATGATGAACACGTTAATTAATATATGTTCATTACAACAAAATATTCTAGAAAAAGATAGGCGTTAAGATGTAATCAGTGTTATAAAAGAAGAGATAGTAAATTTGCAAGACCACACAGAAAGATGAGATAAATATTGAAATTAAAGTATAACAAATGTGCAATGAGTGCCACAAATCATAAGCACTATGAGAACTTTGTAAATTACAAGCACTTCAAAACTCCTTCTCAGCTATAATGGTCAAAACCTTGCTATCAGACCTAATTTTCCATTGATTCAACAAAGCAGATCATTTCTAAATCTCCCTTCTCTTTATGAACTTAGTCCATGTTGATTGAGGGCACACTGTCACATTATGCTTGAAAAAATAACTTTTTAAAAAATGTGCTATAGTTTATTCATCTTTGAATAGACACATTTGGATTGTTTGCCAACTGGCATGACATTTCTGTGTTGCAGGTGTTGCTAGATGACCACACGAAGCAGAAACCAGACACAAACTGGATCTGGAGGGAGTACTTGATGTACTCATGTTCTCTCCTCCTCACTTAGTCAACAATCAGTGAGATCCTCTATAATGAGAATTTGAACTAAGAGAGACAAAAATATTGATTAGGTGATGGCTGGAAGTGCTTGATCAGGGTGCACAGCTCACTGGCGTATAAGCAGAAAGGCAGTATGGAGAGATTAACAGTAGATGGAAGTAGGGCGTTAGTTGAGCTAGTTTGGTTTTCTCTTTTTTGAAATCAGGTCATCTTACCTAGTACACAGCCCATTGAGTAGAGTCACAATTATCTAGATGGAACCGTAACATAACAAAAATAACCTCCCATTTTCTGGCATACTTCACATGACTTGAGGGATGGTAAAAAAAACTGTTTTGAATGACACTTTTTTGAGAAATTAAAGGTATATTTTGTGTGTATATGTAAACAATTTAACTGTGCACAAGATTCAGGAAAAAAAGTTGCCTCGGGACTCTGATGTAATGACCTAACACCAAGCATGAATATTGATTTTTTAAAAAGATATGTCAAGGTATCACGTCATGAAATCCACTCTTTGTGCCCAATCCAATAATTTTTAATAAATTTAAAAAGTTGTGCAAACATCACTATAATCTAATTTTGGAAAAACTTATATGGATTTTGAAACAATATAAATATCATCAGGATAATACATGATGCCATTAAAATAAAAATAAAATATCTAAAAAATACGTACATAGTGTATTACATAGATAGATTGTTTTTCCTCAAAAAATATTTTTCAGATATGTCTTGCCCTCTGGGAATTTGACAATGAAAGCATATAACATTAATCATGGTGCATATAAAGAGAAATGGATATTGCTTTATAAACCAAAATGAGAGTCCAAAAATAATACAGAAATGAGATAAAATGGAAGAATGGAATAAAATTATAAGATCATTGGGCATAGGAATGAACTGAACAGAGCAGGTGAGCTTCCTCATATGACTGTCAACTAAATATTTGTAGTGAGCCTGATTGATAATGCTCCTGAACTTTAAGAGGTCCTGTTTTCACAAAGAGTGAAGGTGGAAGAAATGGTACCATGTGCTACAGCAGCTACTACTGATTCCCAGCCTTTCATAACCTGCTTCAACTCTGTTTAGCCAAATTTCCTTTATCACTGTGATACTTGGCTCAGAATACTATTTTTTGTTAACGGTCATTGAATTCATCCATTTGTAGAGGATGGGGAAATTATCCTCTTTACCCCTCTTGAATTCTTATGGCTGGACTAATAATGAAATTGACACAAGACCCGATTAACAGGTGAAAAAGAAATTAATATGTACGTATTGGAGATGGTAAAAATGATGCTCTCTGAGATGGGCAAAGAAGGCTGCTTCTATATATTTTTACACAAAGAAACAATAAATTTGTGAGGAAATGACAGGACAAAGAAACAGGTGTGTGGTATGTAATTAGTGTGGAATTGAAGCACAATTTAGGCTTGAGGTGGCTAGTAAAACTAACATGGTTTGGTTACACAACCTTCTCAACTCTGAATTCCTCAGCTCTGGTGATAAGGATGTCTCTATCTCCTGGTGCTGGGAGAAAATTTATTGCCTGCTTTCAGGGGGAACAGAGAGAGGAGGGGGAAATGCCCTTTTCATGTTGGCTGCTTCCAAGTAATGTTAATTCAAAATAATCAATATGCCACTATGGGATATTTTGGGGTGGCCTTCCCTGGCCCCCAACATATTCATTAACAAATACTTATTCAATTCCTATTATGTACAAGGCATCATTTTAAGAACTGGGTATAGAGTATTATAGAGTATCTTCCTTCAAGGAGTTTACATTTCAGTTGGGGAGAGAGACAATAAACGATTAAAGATTCAAATATAATGTCAGATCCTGACAAGTTCAAAAAAGAAAAATAAAATAGAGTAAATAAGGCTGGAAAGAAACTAGGTAGGGTTTCTACCTACCCTATTTCAAATAGAGTGATTAGTGAAGGTGTCTCTGAGGGGATGACGTTGGAATAGAGGTCTGAATGAAGTGAGGGAATGAGCACTATGAATATCTGAGAAAAGAGCATCCAGGCAGAGGGAGAGGAAAGTGAACAGCTCCTGGGCTGCAAGGTATTTGAAGAACTTCAAGAAAGCCAGCAGGATCGTGGCAAGGGATCAGGTGTACCTAGTGACCAGATCGTGCTGGGCTGTATGTGCCAGGGAAAGAACATAGATGTTGTTCCGAGTGTGATGGGAAGTCATTGATGAGTTTTGGTTAGAAAACCATGAAATTTGATTCCATGCATAGGGTCAAGTGAATAAGCATATATTGTTGTACTGGGATACACTGAGCTAAAGAAATGTTATCAAAGTATTATAGCCTGAAGGAATAGGGTTAGGGTAATTATTTGCCTAGGTTGCAGGCATCTATCAAGAGAGAGAAGGCTAATTAAAAAGAAAACATGATATAAATGAGATTGAGTGAATTTCCTGGCAGCAGAGTGGGTGATGTTTTTCATTGTCAAAATGAAGTTAAGTTGATGAATACTAGGGTTGACAATGAATAGGTTATTAACTAAATGTACAAGTTTGAATTCAAGCCAGTAAGAACAGTATCTATAATATAATCAGACATAATATTTAAGATTAATTTAGGGATGTTACTAAAAGAATATTTCTACACAGAATTTGTACACATTTAGGAAAATATGCTCAAGGAATATAAAATTATTTTAATTAAAACAGGACAATTTTAGACTTACATGCTTCACCAATGAGTTGGTTATCTAAAATTGCATTTTATGTGTCTATCCAGCAGCTTTACTCAAATTCAATGTTTAATTTTTTCCAGAACTTGTATTTAGTATTTTGAAGAAAACCTAATACCATAAATTTTTATTCAGTTTTGATAATAATGCTGGTTTTCTTTTTTTTCGAGTATGTCTTTGAAATTTCTGATCCCCCTGCTTCAGATCCCCTCTCATCTTTGGTTGACGCCTACTAATTTTTGAAGACTTAGCTTAGTATTACTTCTTTTGAGAAGTGTTTTCTGATCTCTCATATGAAATAGCCATTCAGCTAAAAAACAAATACTCATCGAAGATGAACTATGTGCTTGGAACTTTTCTAGCAGTGAAGAGAGAGCGAAAAACAAGTCAGCGTGCATTTAGTCAATGAGCTGTGTGCTCTAAACTCTAGGGGCCTTGAGGAACTTCCATCCTAGCGTGAACAGACAGGACATAACCACAGCATTTCTCTCTATTCTAATGGAAGTTTCTGAATCTGATAAAAGTAAAGTAAAATATAGCGATAAAGAGTGACGTCTGGGAGGTGGAGGGTTGGAAGAATGTTACAAATAGAAGTAAGAGCAAGTGAGAAAGGCCTGATACAGGAACAGGCTTGGCATGTCCAAGGACAGAAGGAATTGCGTGAGAGTAGTTGAAATTGATGTTGGCACGTTGGACAAAACAGGAAAGAGGGGCAGGCAGACCAGTCAGAGCAAGATTAGAGGAAGAGGAAGACTGCTACCGAGGCAGTAGCCCAGGGGAGATGCGTTGGTTACTTGGACTCAGATTTTAACACTGAAGATATTAAAAAGTGTTTGGATTCTAGATACATAACAGAGGCAGAAGCAACAGGAACAGTGTGTTGAACATAGGGTATGAGAGAAAGAAAAGTCTCAAAAATGAGTCCTAAGTTTTTGCCACAGGGACTGAGTCAGTCATTGGTGATAATAATAATAATAATAATAAATAAGGCTAAAAATTATTGATGTATTGCTCCAGGGTAAGACAGGGTTACTAACGGCAGAACTTGACCTAGAGTCCTATTCTCTTGATTGTTTACCAGAGTTCTCTCTGCTCCATCCCATTAAGAAAAACTCATTTCAGACTAATGTTATTAATCACACAACACATTTTAGAAAGTAGCTACTGAAAATTGGAGAATTTTCACTGATGTTAAAATACAAATTTATTAGGAGTAATAAGCCTAAGGTCAGTGAAAAGCATAATGTCTTTTAAAAAATCACAATGATCAAAATTGGTAGAAAGGCCATCACAATATGAGTGGTTCTTAAAACTAAAGTTACTATCAATGATTTAGGCATAATTGATTATTTGAAAAAAAGGGAATATTTCTAAACTAACTCTCTTTAGTTACAGCAGTAACAATCAGTAGTTGCCTTTTGGTGTTTTATTTTGTTAGCGCTTTGCTTTTGCGAGAGAAACAGCTCCCCTGACCTAGGCGGTTCGAGGCGTTGGGGCAGGCAGCGATTCCCAATGACTTCAGGGAGGCGGTTACGATACCTACAGCCAGGCTCAGGCAGGACGTTGTGGACCCTTGGCTGCTGGTGTCAAAATGTGACTCATGACCCTTCTTTATCAATCTCTTTGTCAACCTAAGCCCAAGAGACAGAACTGGACCCTGGAATCAGGGACAAAATGGAGAACTCTCCCTCCTCTGGCTGTGGAAGGGTCTAATTCACAGATGATGGCTAAGACCCACCTTCCGTGAAGTCTTTCTGGATATGACCAGACACAGGAGAGATTGTATGAAATAAAGAAGCACCAGATTGGGAGCCAAAGAGCCTTGTTTTCCATGAGGCTCTACCACTGTGTTCATGTCATCTTCTGTCTGTAAGACAGGGAGTTTGGGGCAGAAGACCTGACAGGCTCCTTCAAGCATAAACGTTCTTGGATTCAGATGTAGTAAGGTAGAGTCTGTCTGCAAACTGCCGCCCTACAAGCCCTGCAGGAGAGCTCTCCAGATCGCAGCTGCTTCTGTGGGAGTGGCAAGTTTGTTCTGAAGGGGATTTGTGCCCGAGGGTCAGTTTGGATGCACTCCTTTCTAAAGTGCTTCTAGTTATAATAGAGCCCCTAGGTCCACATCACCAGTGAGAAGTTTTGTTGTTGTTGTGCTGTCAACTCCATTCCTACTCCTAGTGACCCTGTGTACAGCAGAGTTCTGTCCTTTTTGTGTCATCCTCTCACCTTCCGCCACTATATCAGACAACGCTCTGCTGCTATTCATAGAGTTTTCATGACCAAATTTTTCCAGAAGTAGGTGGCCAGGCCCTTCTTCCTGGACTGGCTTAGACTGGAAGCTTCACTGAAACCTGTCCACCATGGGTGACCCTGCTGGTATTTGAAATACAGGTGGCATAGCTTTCAGCATCACAGTAACATGCAGCCGCCACAGTATGACATTTGACACATGGCAGTGTGGTTTCTGACCAGGAAATGAACCCGGGCTGTAGGAACGCCAAATCCTAAACACTAGACCACCAGGGTGGTGTGTTTTATTAGTGTCTGTCAAAGCAGCTTATTTATAAACGTCTTCAAAATGTCTTTTAAGGGAATAAACAGAGTAAATGTATATTGTTGAGTCCAGGTATTTCTCTCATTCCTTGTTTCTGCCCTGCTGTTTTCATGCCTTGGAAGGGGACTAAAGCAATGCTGCTGTAAGTCTGCTGCTGAGATTTCCCAATGTTCGGAAGCCAGTCCATTCAAGGTAGAAACCAGCTGTGATCATAAATGCCTCTCCCCTTCAAGCCTAGAACAATTATAGCACGGAGGGCATTTGATATTTGTCAAAGATATCAGTTCTATAGTGCCACCTAGAAGTGTTTAAATGGTCAAATTAGCACTGGAAAACCTTACAATAAATGATCCAAGATCCTCTGTTAAATACAACCTGGACTAAGGTTTCGACCACATTTGTCTATACAGTGTACAAGTTTAGTTTGAATAGAACTTATGAGTGTTTTTAGAATACCTAATACAGAAGATAAGTTCCAAGTCAATTAATTAATTTATCAATTCATTAAAAATATTGTTTCTGGAGTGACAAACATGTCAGAAACATGGCAGGGTATATCTTTGGAAATGATATTTACAGTTAATGAATTCCTTACCATTATCATTTAACAAATACTTCAAGTAATGTAATTACTTTGTGTGCCACAAAATACCTCTGCCCATACTCATTTAGAAAATGTGTCAGGTATACAGAATTTGAAATGCAGACTATGGCTGGCTACAACTGTCAGATGGGTTTTCTGTTAAAATCTCTTCTTAAATGCTATCTTCTAAAATACATTAATTCCTTGGGTACTTAATGTTCAGATCTTTTTTAAAGTTAAATCTAGAATACTTACACTGTATCTGCTGGAGGCCAACTTGAGAAAACAAGTGAAGACTCTATTTAGAGGGTTTTTTTCCTTCTCTCCAAAGCCCCCTAGTACATAGTTGTATGTTCTAATTGCGGGTCCTTCTAACTCTGCTATGTGGGACACCGCCTCAGCATGGCTTGAAGAGCAGCGCTAGGTCCACCCAGGATCCGAACCCGCAAAACCCTGGGCCCCCAAAGCAGAGCATGTGAACTTAACCACTCAGCCGCGGGGCCAGCCACTATTTAGAGTTTTGACGGTCAAAGTGGCCATAGAGATTGTCTAGTCATAGTTCTCATTTAATAGGTAAACCATGCAGTCTTGAGGTCTTAAGTGACTTTGTCAAGATTGTACATCTAGTTGTGTTAGACTCGGGAAAAGAACCTAGTTTAGCTGCCCTATTTACCATCTCTATTTAAAATTTCTTTCCAAGATATCACAGTAACCTGCAATTATTATGATTGAATAAACTCTGCCACCTTTCCTTTGGAAAGTTTCAGGTTTGAAATATCATATCTTCAGATACATGCTCTTTCACTCTCACTCAGGAAATTATTCTGACAATTCCGAGTTTAGATATGCCAGGTATACTGAGTGAAATTACTTGGCAGGCTGGCAAAATGGCATTTTAAGTAGTAATTCCTTTTGAGTACAGGGGTTATCGTTAAAGTTATGATTTGTTTATTATACACAAGATTATGGGTCCATCCCAAGTTCAAGCTTGACCCCTAACTTGGCATCCTGTTTTAATCTTGAACCTTCTGAATATTGAGTTTTATGCATGTTAACCAGATATTCACTATTGCAAAAGGATTCTTGACTTTAAATATTTTGCCATCTTGTAATGAATGACTGAAATGTCTCATAAAATCTCATATATCTATATTCAAACAAAATCTCATGTATTATCTCTCTGCTTACTAATAGAGAAATTCTGACTTTGGGTTTATCAAATATTCTCAAATATATCAAATATAGTTTTTATGCTGTGCATTTGCAGATCAATTTTATCAATACCACTGAAAAACAAGTAACAAATTTTCACTACACACAGGAATTTTACAGACCTTTGGAAGGATCAACTCCCTCCAAAGAAAGATATGGATACATCAGGGCAGAAAGTCTAATGACAGGCTCTAAATGTGTTACCTTTCTTATCATAAAGAAATTGCCTCTGAGGAAAGAGACATTATGGCTAAGAGATAAAAATAATGAATCAATTAAGGTCACCAATATTCGTAGCCTAGGAAGGATTTAGAAAGAAGCAAGCTTCATGAGCACAGTGATTGTTTTGCTCACTTTGGATCATCAGTAGCTAGAAAAGTGTCTTGCACATAGAAGGTGCCCAATAAACAATGCTAACAATTATTGAAAAGAGGAAAGAATAAAATGATATGTTATAATATGACAATAAAAAAGCATTTAAAAACAAGGATGATATTTCATCCCTTGGTGTAAGTAAATTTCTAATTGTTAATGTTTTCCTTATTTACAAAATGCATTTCTCTTTTTATTAATGTGCATCGAATCAACCTCACTTTGCTTAAAAGAAAGGCAATTTAATTTTAACAGAAATTGAGGATCCTGCAGTTAATATTTTGCCTGAAATTTGGTTCAAGTTGCATCTGGGTAAATGAATCTCTCTACTTCAATCTACTAAAACGCACTGCATTCTACCCAAGACTAAAACTTTTTAAAGGAAAACCTTGGTGAAAATCTGCATGTGAGGTCACTTTTGTGTCACAATCCAAAATAAGCACATGTCTCTTAATGGAGGAGACACTCAGATAATCTATTTAAAAACTAAAAATCTAATTGACTGCTAAAAAGTAATAATGGGAAATGAAAAGGGCATTTTTTTACAATGGTGAACTATTCAGATGCAAGCTAGGCTAAGGCTGACTTTCAGATGAAATGCTGATGTGAGCACACACATCCAACATTTCTCAGTGTAGTGGTCAAATAAATAAATATATGTCAGCGCCAGCACTGTAAACTAGGGAAGAATGCCATTCAAGTGCTAGATAGTTCAAGAAATTTCTGCTAGATACTGTAATCATGAGATCAATTGATAGAAGTCTGGCTGAATTTGATAACCTATAGATGGTAACAGACTTAATGAGAAATGAAAGCATGAAAAGCATTAACATTATTACTTGTAGGATGCCAGGCACTCTTCCATGATCTTTACATGCATTAACTTGTTTAATCTTCCCAATGCTATCAAGTAAGTATTATTATAAAAAGAACAGAGAATTTAAGTTACTTTCCCAAGAACTCATATCATTACTAGTTTTTGGAGCTAGGATTCAATCCAGGCAATTGGATGCCAGAGCCAACATTCTTAGCTACTCTGCTGTCCTGCTTCATGAGTTAATGGTTAAAAAAATTATAATATACCTACGTACCTTAATTCTACACAGTCTTTAAAAGTGTAGTTTGGAAGAATATTTAATAACATATGTAAATTTTCACAACTCATGGCTGAGTTGAAAAGAATTCTAAATTATTATGAAGGGATGCACATACAAACAATATGTTTGGTTAAGCAGGTTAACAATTATATTTATTTTTCAGGAAGCATATGAGTAGTTTCTTCCCCATACCATTGGAAATGTGAGAATATCTCACTATTGCTTTCATATATAAATGAAAAGTTGGTTGTACATATAATATTTAGTCACTTGCTTTTTTTATTTGAAACCAGGAAGTCATTATATAAAAGGACTACTAGTAAACTTGAGACCAAAGAAACATATGGAACAAAATAGAATGTTGTAGATATGAGAACAAGCTTGAAGTCAAAATTCTAGAAAGATTTTTGATAATATTAGTATAATAACATTTTCGACAATTCCAGCTTAAAACAGTCCATCCAGATGATAGTGAGAAAAAAGTGGAATTTAAGAGCAGATTAGATCATTCTGTCACACACTATTTATCATTTTTTTCTTAGATATCATCATTGGATAAATAGTTAAATTTAACTATTGTAAACGCACTGAGAATTACTAGTAGAATTTAAATAAGATTTTTAACATTCAAATCAGATAACATACAATCTCAGCAGCAAGTGCAAAAAAGAAAAATTGAAATAAAAATGTACTGCTTGAAATAAAAATGTATTGCTTAAAATAAAAATGGCTAGAACTAAATGACCAAGGTGATTAATAATGAAACAATAATATGGGATCCTATTAATGATAAATTAGGTAATTGAGACCACTGTCACATTAAAGCCCAAAGCATTCAGTATGAATTTGAAGCCATTTTTTACCCTTGGGAACAGGTGACTTCCAGAAACAGAGGCTAGGAGACCTGGAGGATGAGCAACATTCTTGAATCTATCACAGGTTCAAGTTAACAAGATTAGTGTCTGAATCTAAGACTTCATTGCTAGCAGAAGAGCTAAATGAAGTCCTTTAAAATGAAAGATGACGACTCCAGGTGGTGACTCATATTCAAAGAGAGAAAAAAAGGCACCAGAAATTATAAACATGTGGGTTAATATAAAAGACTGTAGATTATTTTTAAAAATCATTCATTGTCTTAATACTTTGAAGACATAAGATTGCATAAAAATAATTATAACACTATTGTTGGGTGAATATTGTAGAACAGTATAGTATATATGACAATAGTAGCAAAAGAAGAGGGACAGAATAGAGCTATATTTGAAGATTTTTATATTTTCCAAAAATTTAGTATTAATCTGAAGTAGTTTGTGAATAGTTAAGATGCCTATCATTATCTCTCAACCAACCAATAAGAAAACAATTCAGAAATAAATAATAGAGGAATTACTCCCCACTAAGTGATGTAGGAAAGACAAAAAAGAAAGAGACATGTGGAAAACATACAGCAAAATGGCAAATATAAATCCAATCATATCAACAATCACACTAAATATGAACAGTCCAGACACCCCGATCAAAAGGCATAGATTGTTAAACTGGATTAAAAAACAAGATTCTATTATGTGCTGTATATAAAAGTATACCTTCAATTCAATGACAAAGTAGGTTGAAAGTAAGAAGAAAAACTATGTTATGTAAACGATAACCATAAGAGAGCTTGAGTGATTATACTAATGTCAACAAAACAGACTTTAAGACAAATATTCCTAAGGATAGAAATATTTCATAATGATAAAATGGTCACTGTATCAGGGAAGTATAACAATTATAAATATATGCACATTTAAGAACAGAGACTCAAAATTCATCAATCAAAAGTTCACAGAATTGAAAAGAGAATAGATCATCCAACAATATTAGTTGGAGATGTTAACTCTCCACTTGATAATTGATAGAATAATTAGGCAGAAAATCAGGAGACTGTATCACACTATCAAGCAGCTTAACCAAGTGCCATTTATAGACTTCAAGCAAACTGCAGAATACATGCTCTTCTCAATCGCACGTGGACCGTTCTACAGGATAGAATGTACACTGAGCCGCAAAACAAGTCTCAGTAAATTTAAATGGATTGAAATCATAGAACATATGCTTCCAGACAACAATGTAATTAAATTGGAAATCAATAAAAATAACTGAATCATGGAAATCCTCTAATATTTGAAAATTAAAAATTACGTACTTCATGGGTCAAAGAAGAAATCACAAGGGAAATTAGAAAAATTGGAAGATTGAAGTAGGATTTAAAAAGTAATTTACTGAACAGGAAATGGATGATATTTATATAATAACAGGTAACACAATCCCTAATAAATCATAAAATCCAGACTTTGATGAAGTGAATAGCCTAGCAGGAAAATGCATGAAATGTAATCAGTCATGCAGTAGAAATAGACGTAAACAAACAAAAAAAATAGAAGCATATTTTATGACTCTAATTGTTTAGGGCTCCTGGAAAACAACAATAAACTAATATATGTATATTGACCTCTTTACCCTATATTGAGCTACTGTCCAATATTGTCCATCCACCCACATGTGGCTATTGAGCACTTAGAAGGAAGGTCGTATAAACCATGGTGTGCTGTCAGTGTGAAATACATATTGGATTTCCAAGACTTAGTGCAAAAAAAGGGAATATAAGCTATCTCATTAATGTACATTGAATATACATTGAAATAATATTTTGGAATTATGCTCAAATGTTTATGGATAGTGAATAATGACAGCGATTTGCCAAATTCTTCATAGCTCAAATTGACTGAAATGAGCATGCTGTTTTTTGAAAGAAAGAAAAGGGATATTGAAAATAAAATAAATCTGAAAGATCATCAAGAGAAACTACTTATAACCTCTTAAATGTCAGAGCCTCATCAAGGTATTCTGTGTAGGAATAAAATAACTTTTCTCACCCCTGAACACCTGCATCACCTTATTCTAGACTTCATGTGGCATGTGATATTTTAATAGTAACATATATTTTCTGTTCTCTTTTTAGGTTTTAAATCTATTAGGTCAGAGTTCATGCCTCATTCCTATTTGAACACCACATGCAAATTCTATAGTGGGTGATTAATGCCACTTGTTGCAAGCTTTTGAATTAATACCTAATTTAAGCTGAAAATCACATTTAAAAGCCAAATGTTCACATTTATATATGTGAGCATGGCTCACATATATTTCCTCAATAGATGAAGATTGACTATATATCACACTTATAAAAGACTCATCTGTAAATAATTTGATTCTTCAATGTTTTTTGGAAAGGGATTTTGCACTAGCTGCTTGAGGAAATGCCAATTTTAGTAAAACATTCGAAGAATTAACAATCTATATCTTTCTCATTCTGAAGAAAGAATATACTTATTTCTAATGGGAATACCAACCTTGAGAATAGATATACTTTCTGCAGTTGAAGAGCTAGAAGCAAGGTTAATTTTTTTAAAGTGAAAAGGACGTGAAACCTTCTGCAGGCAATGAAAAGACAAAAAAAAAAAAAACAAGGACTAACTTGTGCCACCTGTCACAGAACCTCACATTTAATGTGTGCTTTGTAAATATATGCTAAGTGTTAATAACCTTCTAACAAATGATCTTATTCTCAAGACTGATTTTCTTGTTGTCCAATTGGACATACCTGTATGATGACATTTGTTTAATTAATACCTATGGAGGTCAAAACTGAGAGAAGCATTTCTCCCTTCTAAAGACTGAAGGGTTATTACTTGCTGAAAAACAGAAAAATACAAGAATGATTTTATTGTATATTTTCTCAAGTGTGGTTGTAATTTAATTGTATTTTTCTTATTATGAAAGAGGACAGTATGCAAGGAAAATGTGGGATCCTATATATGTCAAAAAGGAATTGAGGCCACTTTCTGTATGATTCCAAATATATGACCATCTGGAAAAGGCGACATCATGGAGACAGTAAAAAAATCAGTGGTTGCCAGAGCTTAGAAGAGAGAAAGGGATGAATAGGCAGAACACGGAGGAGTTTGAGGGCAATAAAACTACTCTGTATGATACTATAATGCTGGATATATTTCAGTATACATTTGTCCAAACCCATAGAATATACAAGACAAGGAATGAACCCTAAGGTAAATCATGGACTTTAGGCAATAACGATATATCAATGTAGGTTTACCAATTGTAACAAATGTACCACCCTGTGGGGCATGTTGATAATGAAGGGCCTATTTGCATGTGTGGGGGCAGGGGGCATATGGAAAATGTATCTTCTGCTCAATATTGCTGTGAGCCTAAAACTGCTCTAAAAAAAGTCTAGGTTGAAAAAAAAAAGGAAGAGAGAGCATGGGCTAAGGGATGCCTGCCCGAATGTGAAATGAAGGGTTCACACCATTCCTAACTCACAGGTGTGTACAGAGATGTGCCCACACACACAACACAACAAAACTTGGTGCTAAGATCCCAGAAAAGTATGCCTCTACATCTGGGTAATCCAGATCTTAGGGGATAGCAGGCTCAGAGAGATAATTTTAAAATTTCTATCCGAGAGTAAGTTGTTCAAAGAGAAGCTTAATTTTGGAGTGGAACTATTGGCCAAGTAGGTTTATATTCAACCAACAAAAACCAGTTGGTTTATTTTAGGACATAGCATGCACATCATCCTCTAGGACAGAAAGAAGAGGAGAAAAGAGAACACATATTAAAGAATAAACGACTAATAGAAAATTCTTTGCATAGAGTAGGTTTGGCGTGAGGAAAAGGAGAAACCAAGTGAAAATTGGATGAATTCTCAATGAATAGGAATCAGATGATAGAATGAAGACTCCAGAGAGGCTATCAACGAATGTTTCCTACCTCATGTATTTTATTATCTTGGTCCCACATTGTGATGGTTAATTATAAGTGTCAACTTGACTGGTGTCAGGGGTGCCTAGATGGCTGGTAAAACATTATTTCTCAGTGTATCTATGAAAATGTTTCTGGAAAATATCAGCATTTGAAATTGTAGACTGAGTAGCGAAGGTCTTTGTCACCAATGTGGATGGGCATCCTCAAATCCGTCGAGGGCCTGAATATAACAAAAACGGGGAGGAAGTACAAACTCACCCACTTTGCTCGAGCTGGGACATCCATCTTCTCCTGCCCTTGGACATCAGTGCTCCTGGTTCTCAGGCCTTTGGACTCAAATTGGATTATACCACCGGCTTTCTTGGGTCTCCAGCTTGCAGACAGTAGATGGTGGGAGTTCTTAGCCTCCGAAATCGTGTGAGCCAATTCCTATAACAAATCTCCTGTTATATATATTTATATATATATCTGATTGGTCTGTTTCTCTGGAGAATCCTGACTGATACATTTATGTTAGTCACAAAAGTAACTCAATTACCATATAAGAGGTAAGGTTTGAGAGTTGGAAAATATATGTTTTGCTCTAAATAATTTTAAGTAAATAAAACAATCTTATCTGTCAAGAGAAAAAAGTCATTTTTTTCTTTGTGACAGTGAATTGAATCCAATTTCCAGGATGCTAGGTATTTCATGCGCTCCAAAATGTAATTCCCCAAATATAGTTATTTGTTCAATTGACAATTTTATACCTATGGTGGTTTAATTTGGAAGTAAGAAAAGATAATTGCACTTTTAATTTTCTCATTTTCTACAAAATGAAATGTTCCTGACAATAATCTTTCTGCTCTTTGAAACAAAATTACTATGATAGAGGTGCCACTTTGAATATCATGAAATTTTAAGTAGCTTATTTAATTATCGTAGTTGTTATAATTTCTAAACTCATGTGGAAACTGATTTGACAGATTATAGAATAAATGAAAACAGTTTAAATTAATTTAATACTCATTTTCTATACATATAATGTAATTTTAGTTTTAGTTGCTTAAACACCTGTAACTGCACAAAATGAACAGCTCATATTAAAATTCTTTTTTTGGCAAAGAAAATCAATTTTTCCTTATCATCATATAAATACCATTTTCTCATCACACACTCCTTCCAAACAGACATTATATGTTCCTCTGAAGCCTGGTTGTTGACTGTCTTGAATTATTTCTCCCCAATAAATAGCCACAAATCAAATCAGAGATTATTGAGTAGCAGCATGAAAATGCTGCTCCCCGCTCACTTCCTTACCCGCCTCACCACCTTCAGAGGAGTCGCTGCCCGGAGGAGGTTTACTGCACTGTCTGCATGTCTACGTCCCCAGGGCACCAAAACAACCAAACTACTTTTGGTGTATTAAACTGTTTTTTCCTGTCTATAGGAAAACAGGTAATTGGTTTGTATATTTGTAATGCCTTTTCTCAGTTGTGTTTTCTTACTTGCTTTTGATATTAAAATGCAGAGATGTGAAATCTATTTCAATGTAATAAATCCAGTATTTATTACACGTCTACCAGGTACCCAAATAGGAGTAGGATCTGTGAAGGATGTGAGAGAAGGCCACTGCAGAGCCCATGTCCTTGCAGAGAGAAGAGTAGAAGCCTAGTTGGGGAAAGAGCCCTACAGGGAGGAAGCAACCAAATAACTGTAGAAATAAATCGTGAACGGAATGAAACTTAGGACCAAATTCATTGCAAGTTAATATGTTTACTCTTCATATGAGTCAAAAGCGTTGCTTAATGGTTAGGTGGAAATATTTGGGTGAACTCTACTGATGATATAGCTGGCCTAAAAACTATTTCCTTTTATGTTACTGCTAATAGGTAGCCAAGTAAAACCCTTCATTTATTTATTCGACAAATAGTAACACTTGTTACTTGCTAGGCATTCAATAAACAGATAGGTCAAAGTAGTATTATAGTTGTATAGTTTAATGGAAATAGTTCTTGGCCTTATGGAGCTCAGATTGTAATGAGAGGGATGCACTTTAACCAAGGAATCGTGATATATATTTAATTAAAAATGGTTACGCCTGAAACTAGTATAATATTGTATGTCAACTATACTTCAATTAAAAAAAAGAAAATGGTAACAGTTATGGAAAAATGCAGAAGAAAACAAATAATGGAGAGCAGTCATGGAGAGCAGAAGGAGTTTAGAGATTGCCCCCTGAAGGAGATGATGCTTGACTTGAAATTTTGAAATTTAGAGAATGAAAACGAGGCAAATCATAGAACAAGATAAAGTGAGGAAGGGTAGAAGTTATTGCATAGATTCGGAGGATGTGTAATGTGAGAAAATTACGGTAGCTGAAATTCACAAACTGAAGTTGAGAATGGAAATGTTTTGGATAAACCTGAAGAAACAGACAAGGGTCAGGTCAAGGAAGGTCTTATGTTACATGCCATAGTACTATATTTTAATTGCTAAAAAATATAGAAAGCCATGGATAGATTTTAGATTAGGAGTAAAAAGTAAAATTGTGCTTTAAATAGACTTCTTTATGATTAAGAAGGAATTAGAAGAGTGCAAGAGCATATTAATTTCACAGCTTTATCAGAACTGGTCACCTTTTCCTGGTAACAGTGGAGATCCACTGTCTCATTTGGGAAAAAAATTTAAATTATGGAATTAATAACTACTTTGTTGATCAGATCAGAGCAAGGCCACTATCAAAAACAGATATTCTTTAAAATCAATTATTAAATTTGTTTTGTAAATAATCTATAACAATATCTTAAAGGTTTTAAATATATGATTTATCCAACACTGTATAGTAATTATTCTGTTTGGACTGTATGGAAAAAGAAGCCTCTTCTGACATCACTGCCCACAAACTTGTGACCATTCATAAACCCCTCCTGTGACAAGATAAAGACTGGGTGACATACAGAGACCCAAGCTGATCGCACAGCTATGCGTTGGCTCCCCTAGCGCTGTAGGGGATTGAGGGAAGTGCCTATGATCGTGCTTCTATTTCTGGTGGAATTAATATTTCATGAGATTCTACCTCTGTCTATTGCATTAAACAATAATGAATTGAACTATGCCTGGCAGCTGTTTTCCATTTGTTACTTTTCCCTCACATAAAAAAATAATAATAATTCACGTTGCTTCGGTAACATGAACTCTGCTTGACAGCTGGCTGATTTTCTGTCAGTAGGCTTGGAGTCTGGAGGAACATTTACGATGAATTAAACTTAAAAAACAGACAAAAATCAGTAAAGTAAAAGTTTTTAGTCATCTATATTTAATTTTTCTTCCTGTATAGTACACATCTATTCCAGCAAAGTGCTAAACTGAAGAAGTAGCCATCAAGCTGTGATTTAATTATTGACATAGTTGGGCTGTTTGTTAGTTTGATCTCTGAAATGGAACCAGAGTTCGGCTAATATTAAAAATATCCCGGAACAAATATTGAATAATAACTACATTTGATGAAGTGGTTCTCCAAGAAAAATTTCTCTTTAGAAGTTTTTCATTTCAATTTTACTTTACATAAAATAAAAGCTTCCTTAATAACGAAAAACCATGTCTGTCCTTTCAGGTTTCTGTGTCATTATCAAACCTGACGACTTTTCTGTCAATCACACTTTATTGCCAAGCATTTCTTCAGAGGGTGCAGTTAAAATTTTTTGGCTTACTCAGCAGCAGAGTTTCTTCTCTTCCTTTTTTTTTTTTTAATGATACATCTCTTTTTAGAGAACTAAATGAATTTTACAATTAACTATATTAGCCCCATTGTCTACCACAACACCCCAATAATTCAACATCTGTGGAAGGCTGCCACAATGCATAATTCTAGGTGGAGTCAGTCACTTTACAATTTCTATGAGTAAAACCTACAGCAATTTCATTCACATGCACCCTTTCCTGTAGCACCTTTAAGAAAATCCAGAAGTATTTTAAACCTCTGGCCATGCTGGAGTAAGTGGGGTAGGACTTGTTTTCTTCATATATGTACATAGGTATTGGACAACAGGCAGCACAGGATTTGGATACATGGGAGAAGGGAACACGTAAGGAGAACTCCACATTGGCCTCAAATTTCTGCTCTGAGGTACTTTCCAGACTGTGGTGCAGAGATAGGGAGTCAAAGCAGAGCATATGGTCTTGCTGAGTTAAAGACTAAGACTGGAGTTAAAACTAAGGCAGTGGCTGGCATTTGTGAAGTAGGATGCGGCCGAGGAAAGCACTGAGCGGAGTGTGGCTCTAGAAGTCTACCTGAGGGCTTCCTGTAAGCTCCTGGGTACAGTAAGCTGCACAAGTGCAGGGAGGACTCCATGAGCCCCAGCAGAGAGCAGCTTCTGAGGGGTGAGAGGTAAAAGAAGACAAAGGTTGTATAGTGCGGGGAGATCTTGAAGTTCTAGTGTAGCCAGAAAGGAGAGAACTTATTGCGCATCTGTAGCATTCAGTTGATGCCCCAGAAATGAAACGAAATCTCCAGAAACGTCTTGAGAGAAAGGAACACACGCTAGGACTAAAAATCAAAACTGAACCAGATCTGCCCTGGCAAAAACATAAAACCAAGGATCGTTCATCAGAAGGTTCTACAAGTAAGAGAATTGCTTGCCAAGACAAAATAAAATGAGACAAAATGATTAATCTCCATAAAATATATCATCCTCATTGTCTATCATTCAATCAAAATTACTAGATATTAGGAGCCGCCCATTGCAAAGTGGTTAAGTTTGCACTCTGCTTTGCTGGCCCAGGCTTTCACTGGTCGGGATCCTGGGCATGGATATGGCACCGCTCATCAAGCTATGCTGAGGCTGTGTCCCAAATGGCACAACCAGAATGACCTACAACTAGAATATACAACCTTGTACTGGGGGGCTTTGGGGAGAAAAATAAGGGAAAAAAAAAAAAAAGAAGATTGGCAACAGATGTTACCTCAGGGCTCAATCTTAAAAAAAAAAAAATGCTAGGCACATAGTTCAAACCTATTAAACATTTAAAAAAATAATTACTAGATATTAGAAGCTAGAATATGTTACACATATTCAGTAAAAATGTAGTTAATAGAAACAAATTCCAAAATGACAAAAATGTTGGAATAATCAGTTAACTTTAAAATATCTATTATAAATATTTTATTAGACTTTGAAAAATGGACATGGGTAATGAGATGAAAGATCTTGGTACAGAAATATAAAGCATAAGCAAAACCAAATTAAAATTCTGGAACTTTAAAAATATATTAAATTAAAAGATAAATTCAATTATCAGTATATTGGACCCTACAGAAAAAAGTATAAATAAACTTCAACAAGTATCAGTAAAAATCATCCAATCTGATGAATACAATATAAAATTAGGGCAAAAATGAGACATCTCAGTAGCTTATGACACAATAAGAATCACAATAACCTACATTTAACTGAAGTCCCAGAAGTATAGAAGAAAGAGAATGAGGCAGAATAATAATAATAAAACCATTGGAAGGACTAATGGGTGAAAATTTCCCAGTGTTTTTTTAAAACATTATCCTACAGAGCCAAGATTTTAGAAAACTCCATCAGAACGAGTAAAAAGAAAATCAAACCAAGGCACGTCATTGTCAAACTACTAAAAGCAACGATAAAGAAAAATTCTAAAAAAACTCAAAGCATCCAAAAACTAGGACACATTACATACAGGTCAACAGTGATACAAAGGCCATTTCGCTTCTTATCAGAAACAATATACATCAGGCCAGAAGACATTGAAAAACATTTTTAAATGCTGAAAATAAGAAACCGTCAGGTAGAATTTTACACACAGAAAAAAATAGCCTTCAAAAATGATAGTGAAGTAAAGATATTATCAGATAAACACTGAAAGAGTTTGTCCTCAGAAGAGCTACACTACAAAATTGAGCAACAAGCTAATCAGATTGGATGACAATAATATCACATGGAAATTTAGACCTATAAGAAAGAATAAAGAGTCCCCAGGAATTGAAATGTGTATAGATTGATTTTTTTCTTGCTTTCTTTAAAAGACAAGTATCTGTTTAAGGCAAAGACAGTAACACTGTACTGTGGAGTCTATAACATGTAGAAGGAAAATACGTGAGAATTACACTGTCGACCATGTGGAGTGAATGTAAATATGCTTTTATAAGCTTCTCATATTTTACACTGAGTGGCACAGTAAGACTAGGTAGATTGTGGTCATTTAAGGATGCATATAGCCATTTCCAGTGCAACCACTAACAAATAAAAAATATATAATTATAAAGCTGGTAGAGAAATTAAAATGGAACACCAAAAATATTTGATTACCCCAAATGAAAGTAGGAAGCAAGAATAAGAAAATAAAAACAGGCAAATAGTCAAAATAGCAATGAGGTAGAATTAAATGCAAGTATATGACTAATAACATTAAATAATAGTCCAATAAAAACTCAAATTGAAGGCAAATATATTCATAAAAATTTAAAAGGGAGAATTAACTATATAAGCATATATGAGTATAGGTTGAAAGCAAGAAGATGAGAAACGTATGTAACATGCAAAGTGGTAATAGAACAAAGTTGGATTAGTAAAACATAAAAAGAGAGCTTTCATAATGATGTGTCAATTCAATAGGAATCATAGAAATCCAAAGTATGTATGCTTCTACCAACAGATTCAAATTAAAGGAGGTAAAAATTAACAGAACTAAATGGAAAAATAGACAAATCAAAAAATCATGATTGGAGAATTTAATATTCCTCTCTCAGAAATTTTTAGAAGAACTAAACCAAAAAACTATAACACTATAGAAGATTTGAACAGCACTATCAACTAACTTGCGCTAATTGTCATTTAGAGAAAACACATGAGAAATTCAGAAAATATCTTATTTTCAAATGGATGCCAAATATTCAACATAATTGATTTTTTCCTTGGGCAAAATAATTCTTAATGAATCAAAAGAATGAACTACTACATAATATGTTCTCTGACACTAATGGGACTATTTTAGAAATCAAAAATTAAAATTATATATAGAACACATCAATATTCAGGAAAAAAGCAATGTATTTGTAAGTAATCCATGAGTCAAAGAAGAAATTACAAGATAAATTTGAAAATATTTCAAGCTAAATGATAACCAGAATATAGCAAACTAATATTTGTAAGATACATATAGGAAATAAAAAACATTTAAAATAAATAATATAATTTCTACTTTACAAAACTAGAAAAAGTAGAATAGACTAAGCCTAAGAGAAGTAAATGGAAGATAAGAGCAGATATCAATAAAATTGAAGTCACACCAATAATGAACAGAATTAACAAAGCTTAAAGGCGAATCTTAAAGATCAATAAAATTGATGTCTCTACACTGATTAAAGGAAAAGGAGAAAATACAAATTTACATTACCAGGAATGAAAGAGTGAGGATACTGTTAAGTTAAGATGTCACTAATGAGATCAGGGTGAAATTAAGAAAATATTCTAAACAAATTCATGCCAATAAATTTGACAAATTACATTAAATGTACACAAACTCTGAACCACACAATTACCAAAACTGACTTAAAAATGAATAGAGAATCCAAATAGCCCTACATTAAGTGAAAAATAGTAATTAAACACATTTCCAGAACACGTACACAAAAATACTGCATGGTAGATGATTCCATTTATGTGAGTTTTTAGAAAGGGCAGCTCAATAGAGCATCCTGGATTAACCATTAAGCAAAGTTTTAGCACATGTTTAGGGCACCATGAGAAGTGGGGCATCAGAGGGTTTTCCCCCCACTAGTATGCCTTTAACTTTTTCACTGCCACACTCCACATTTTAGTCAAATTTTTTGCAACTGCTTTATCTGCTGATTTCAACTTTAATCTGAATTGTTCTTTGGCATGGTGATTGACTCGAGTTTAAAAGTTTGGTTTGAAGGTGTCATTAGATATCATATTTGTTACTGTCTCATGACTTGGGAATTTCACTTCAGTTGAGGATAAACACAGTGTAGCTGCCACTTAACTCATCTGCTGATTTATGTAACTGAACGATAAGCGCTTTATTTTAAGTAGAATGTGTATTCTGCTATTGTTTATTGAAATATTCTATAAACGTCAACTAGGTCAGCTTGGTTGTATCGTTTAGGTGTTCTCTATCCTTCATGACGTACAGTCTATTTGTTCTACCAATTATTGAGAAATGTGTGTCAAGCTCTCGAAGTATAGGTACTTCTTTAGTTCTCCTTTCGGTTCTATGAATTTTAGCTTTGTCTATTGTAAAGTCCTACAGACTCTTTCTGTGCTGCTTATTTCTTCACCCCAGCCTTGCCATCTATATCATTTTCTATTACTGTGTAACAAATTTCAACACACTTAGCATCTTAAAACAAAACCCATTTGTCACTTTACAGCTTTGCATGTCAGAAGTCCAGGTATGGCACAACTGGTTCTCTGCTCAGGGTCTCGCACGGCTGAAATCAAGGTATACGCCAGGCTCCATTCTCAGGAACCTCTTCCAAGCTCATTTAGGTGGAGGCCAGAGTTCTGGATCTTGTGGTTGTGAACTGAGGTACCTGTTTTCTTGCTATTAGCCGGGGGTCGCTACCAGCTCTTAGAGATTTTCTCAAGTCCTAGCCTCATGGTTCTCTCAGAAAACAGCAGACTTCAAAAACAGGAGAGAAATTTCTCTTGTTTCATATCTCTCTAACATCTTTTCTTTGACCTCTAACTACTCTTTTCAAAAGGGCTCACCAAATCAGGTGAGGCCCTCCCACACCCAATGGGAGGAGATTATACAGGGTGTACACATCACAGGGAGAGAATCTTGGGGGCCATCTTAGAATTTCGCCTACCACCCCAGCTTTACTTCCTTCTGCTTCCAGCAATCAATTTCTAGTAGCATTCAGTTACCTAGATTATCTAATAGAATTCATTTGACTTTCTACAAGAGAATATTTGTCCTTTTTATGAAAGAGGAGAAAACTAAATTAAGCTGGTAATTATAGAATTTTATTTGGTCAGTCAGATGAGGGAGGAAGTCTGTGAACACATCAAGTTCATGGATTTTATTCCATTACACGATAACGTGAACAACTCTAGTTTACAAGTATTTCCTGAATTTGTTCATTTCATACCATCTCCAGTCATTTACTCTAATATACCACAATCTCTTTCTTGAATTGTTGGAATGGTCCCCTAACCAATATCTCTTACCACCCACCTTCTCACTTCCTCTGACTTCATTCAAGCCCATCCTTCAATCCTTCAAAATTCAACCAGTTTGAGGAGTGAAAGAAATATTGAATTGTGGCTGCCGTTGAGTGACCACTAAGTATTTTGACAATTTTATCTTTCTATTTAAGCATCCCCTAAAAATGTAAATATTTCAAAAATAAAATTTTTAATTAAATACTGATATGATTTTTCTTAAACTTTTGCTGTCAATATTCAGCCTAATAAAAATTTACTGATGGCACACATTTAAAGCTACAATGAAGACTGGCTTAGCTCATTCTGTAAATGTAATTGATGCCACAATGTATTCAAGCAGTCCTCATGTACATGGCTTTTTAGGCATTGGGGATCAATTATAACAACACAGAGAAACAAAGACAATTTGTATAGCATTCAATGTAATTTTGGAGCTCTATGTAATGTAATAATTAATAGAAAATGGAAAAATATTTTTTGTTTATGAAACAGTTGAAAATTGATTTTATTCAAATAGTTTCACTAATATAATAAAAAAAATCTTAGATAAAAGTTCACAGTGAAATATATCTCTTTTAAGAATGGTCATAAAGCATTTACTTTAAATTTTAGAATTTTAAAATTTAATACGGCTGAATAGAGAAAATAAAATAGACCTTGCATTAAAATAGGTCACTTATTGTCTTTGAAAGACAATTCTTCTGTTGTGAGTAATTGTTTATCATGATCAAGAAAAGAAATGAGTTGAGTTAAAATTAATGTATCTTTGTCTCACAGGTACGGAATTGAAATCTGCAGTCTTTGGTTTTATTTCAACTTATATTTATGTATGCATAACTTTAAAAGCTTTTATCAATTTAACTATAGTTTCATTTCACATCTATAGAATAAGGATAATGATAATCTTTTGCCCCTAAGGTATTTGGAAATCCAAGTATAAAATTGCTGCAAAGTACTAATGATGACTTTAATAAGATACAGAAACGTCGAATCCTGAGGCTCTTGTTGAGTATTTCATTTTAAGACGTTTCACGTTAATGTGTCTCCAGCTAATTTTTCTGGCTGTACAGGCTGTGCCTACTCTCTGCCTCTCTGATAAATGACATCTTCCTACTATTTCTGTAGCCTATAATTTGTGTTATTGAAAACGTAAATCTTTTAGAAAAGAGGCCCAGCAATGACTTTGCCAAAAAATTTTCAACAATCTCTTTCCACAAACTGAAATGATTATTTAAACTTTGCAAAGTCAAAGTTGTATTTCCTCTAAATTCAATTTTGTTAATCTAATTTACCAGCTCAGCCAATCTTGGTTTCCTTTTTCATTTTCCTTTATTGAACCGATCATCTACTTCTACATCTTTTAATATGCTTTTAAATTATCTCTGTGATTTAGAAAAGTTCTCAGACTGGTAAAAGTACTCTTCTGAGTGCTACTACTGTAGACGCTTTACAGTACTACATGGAAACTCTACTTGAAGAGTGAAAATTAGCATGCCCCCATGAAACAGAGATGAAATTGAGCTGGTCCTAAAGGAAACTAGACATTGAGACATCACTTTTTTATTTTAATGGACCACACATGTCTAATGCACAAATTTATTCTCGAGCTTCTTTGGGTTTCTGATTCATTCTTTCATCATATTTATCATTAATCTTCACAAAAATACTCATTAAGCCTCTTAATATGTGCTTTGACAGTAACACTTGTAATAGTGGGTGCTATTAGTTCGGTCCATGTGTCATTAGACAACATCCTCTCATAATTCTTAGATTTCTTCCATACCTTACTTGCCATATTTGGAGAGGAAAAGTAAGGTTTAGAATTATGAGCAAAGGCTCTGGTATGAGAGAACAGTTCAAATACTAGCCCTTTCATTTCATAACTATATTGCTATGAATATATTTCTGATATGTTAATCATCAAGATAGGCTCATTTATGTTGGGGTAGCAAACAGGCCCCAAGCTTAGTGACTTAAAACAAGATAAGTTTATTTTTCATTCATGTGTCGAGTCCGTTGAAGTTTATCTAGGGAAAAGGAATGTTCATTGAAACTCTGCTCATTCCAGTCACTCATGGAAAAAGCTGAGTGGCAGCCAAAATTGAATAGTCTCTGTAACTTTTCCAGAAACCAAAGAGAGCCTTGGATGATTTTGAACTGGCAATTAAATTCTTGACTTTCAGTCAAAACTCATTGACCGCCATTAGTCACATGGCTCCACCAACAATGATGGGGCCAGGAAGTACCCCTAGCCTGTGCTCAGATGGAAAAGTGCTGCAAATATTTGATGAAAAGTTCTATTGACAACTACGTTTATATATCCTAGTCCTTTAAAGGAACTTTCTTTTCCTTTCCTTTAAAGGAAAGGTAATAATAATACCCATGCCGTAGAGCTGCTTCAAGTAGTTAACTAGATATGGAATGTAGAATTCTTATCACAGAGTATGATACATAGTGTAAATTACTAAACTTAGTATTATTTTATCATAATTATTTTATCATAATTCTTTTTATTTTTAATGATTGACTAAAAAGAATGGTTTGCCATGTTTAACACTGTTCTTTTTATCCTTTTTCTTGAAAACACAGAAACCACTAGTAATTTCTTTTCCTATAGAGAGAAAAATTACATATTCTCTTTTTACCAGGTTTCTGATAATATATGTATTTTCTCACTTTTTCACATCCTTTATACCATATTCACCACTAATAACACAAATTTTAAAAATAAAATTCTAAATTAAATTATTATCATATATTGGAAAACAACTATATCATAGGATTTTCAAATTTTTATCTCCAATTCCTACAGTGCAAGTTAAATATTATTAACCTCAGTTTACAGATAAGGAAACTTATATTCACAAATGAAAAGATGTTTGCAAAATGTCATATAGGTAGTAAATGGCCAAGCAAGGATTTGAAGATAAGTCTGACCTAAAACTAAACTTTTTAAAATATACATCTCCCTATTGTAAATAATTGCTTAGTGCCTTGTTGTCTAAAATTGATTCTGAATACTTATTTAATCTTTGTAGCTACCATGATAGGTAGGTATCATTTGCATGATGCTCATTTTGAAAATAAGCCTATGAAAGTTCAAAGATATTTAAGTTACTAGCTAAGAATCAAACCAATAACTCTTGCAATAGTTTGTTTTTTTCAAATTAATCAATGTCCTCTGACCTGAGAACTTCAGCTTTATTTTTATTTTATGAGTGTTTTGTTAACTGTCAATAATGACTATGAAAAATATTGTGCAAGAGAATGCTTATTGTCAAATAAGTTTGAGAAAGGTTTAATATAGGCTTCCTTACTACAGGGCTTCTAGGAGCTTTTAATATCTTCGTGTGCACTTTGACTCACCAAGAAGTGAGGATATAAAGCAATATGAAAGTGTATGCATTTCTCCATTAGGAATTTCATAAAAGCAGCCGCAGACTATTTGATTAGCTGTAACTTCTCTCTACACACTGTTAGAGTAACCTCTAATTCCTAAAGTCCTTCATATTAGAGAATTGAGTTGATAGTGTTGTTTTTTGTTTTTCTTGCCTGCCTGTTTGCTTTTTATTTTTTGAAAGAGAAAACAGAGGCACCATTCTGATCAAAGAGAACAGAATTTCAAACTACATACTTCTTTGATAATTTTATTTCTATTTAATGGATGGAAAAAAAATGTGTTTTTCCAGAATAACCAAATTTTTTTAATTAAAAGAAAACTATTTGAAGATTCAGATATGATAACAATAACAATTGTGATTATTTTACACTCTTATAAATGGTTTATTTCTAAACTACGGTTTTAATAAAGAGAGACTACTCCTGAGAGAACCAAGTGTGTATGGGGTATAAACATATTAATTTAACTTAAAACTGAAGATATAAATCATATATTTTATATTTTTTCTGAAATCTACAATGATATTCATGTTGACATTACCAAAATTCTTCTGAGACATTCCTAAGAAAGGTCTCCAGGGACAAATTTATACCAAGTATTAATGTATGTTAGTTATGTAACATTTTAATTTAGAAACGTGGACTTTATTTCCCTTGTGATTTAAAACTAAAATTAGGGCATAATTTAGAAGTCAAGGTGGGGACAATTAGACAGAAGTGTTATATCTTGATAGAGAGTGCAGAAGCAATGGAAGAGTAAGAGAAAGGAAAGGCACTATTATATTAGGAAACGGAGGGAGAAACTGTTTACGTTCAATAAGGACAAGAATTGGAATTCAAAGTAGCATATTTTGGAGCTCAATGCATACTGAAGAAATGCAGAAAGAGAATACTGAGCATCCAGTTCAAGAGCCAAATGTCTGCAGGTTGAGTCACTGCAACAGAATTCAGGGCTGGTATCTGGAATCTGGCATAAAGGCCCTTGCCTTCTTTAAAAGTGCCCCCCGCGGAGGGCGGAGTGCCTGTTACAATGAAGCTGGCCATAATTTACAGGGAAAGCACTCCTCCTACCTAAAATGTGTTACCTCATTTGTCTTCCTGTTCATAATTTGCACCCTTGGACCTTCAGTCTGTAAAAGTATTTTATGAGAATTCATCTTGGTGGCCTTTGTTATGGAAATGTCTCTAAAGCCGGGGGAACTTCATCCTGATTTTTCACTCATCATGACAAGAGTGTCTACATAAATCATGTCGTCTCATTTGTGTCATTACCAGGTTGGAAGCCAGTTAAAGCAAACGATAAAAGATATTTGAGGTCAAACAACACGAGTTTGCCTTCATTTACATCAGACATCACTGGACGAAAAAATACAAGGGCAGAAAACAATGAATTAGGATCTTTTATTTCTTTCAAGTTTATTTTATTCACTTAGTTTACTTTTTCAAATGTATTTTAGCTTATTTACCTTCTGCTATGACTAGGACAACTTGAAGAAAAGGCTTTCTGACCTCTCTAGAATCATAAAAGAATTTTATTTTGCAATTACCTGAGAGATAAATGGAAAATATCCTCAGCTCACCCAAATCCTTTATTAAACAACATTGTAGGCGAAAATCCGTTTTCCCTGCTATTATCTGAGTACTCTGCTTAAAGAAACAAATAAACACCCTGACAGTTGACTGACAGGAAATATGTTTTGTTTCCTTTTTTATTCCAGCTTCGTTATTTGCCATGGAGATGGGTTCTTGAAGTGACAGTCTGTGTTCATTTCAGTTCATTTGTTCATTGACTTGTACAACATCAAAATCCTTTCCAAAATGGGGGAAAAAAAGTGATACCTAGACATGATTCAGCGCCAAGCAATTTACACGTTAGGCAAGGACTCTTGGGTATTTGAAGATAGAAGAATTTTGAAAGTCCACTGAAAAGTCTCTCAAATTTTCATATTTCTGTTTTGGTGATATATCCCCTTAATCTGCCACCACTTATTAATGGCAGCACAATTTAGAGTCCTCGAACACAGGCACCCTATATCTCATTAAGGCATCTCTTGCCATTCTTTCTACAAACATGACATTTAGAAGACCATTATATGACTCACATAGATAATTACTACAGGGTTCTAGGCTGCCTTCATCCTGCTCTGGTTTGGAGCTTGTCAGCCTACTGTCAGCACATGCTAGTAGAGCTCTTATTAGTTAAATATTCTTGACACATCACACAAATAATATGTTTTTTAAATTTGAAAAGTTTAAATAGCTTGGCATTTTAAAGGTTATCACTTTCTTTCCCAGAATAATTATTACCAGTGTCAATAATGTATTTTTTTAAACCTGTGTATTGACAATAGAAATGTTAGGAGTTCATCTTCTGCCAATTTCTTTCAGTGTCATTTTAAGGAATAATGTCTAGTGTTATAAACAGTAGGTGACATAATTATGAGTCTGGTCTTTTTTTTGCACTATAATTATTCCTCTATGCTTATTCTTCTGAAACTATGTAATGTAAGACAAAGCTTAGCTAAAATAGAATTTATAGGTCTAAAAGTTGAGCTAAAAGGTAAATTGATGGAAAAATTGCAAGTCTTCTTTTCTAAAGTTGGAGAAGGCTAATTTAAGTTCAAAGTCACTTTCAGAGTAGAGGTAAATCTGTTAGGAGAACGCCTTGCATTCCCACCCATCATGCAATGCAGGCTTATGATTGGAAGAACAGGAACAATTTTCATATCTCTTAAATAAGTATGGCAGAAGCATGACTATAAATGCAAGGGACACTGCAGAAAATAGACATTTTCCTAAATGTGAGATTTCCAAATAATTAAAACAGTGAGGCAAGGTAATAACTATTTAAAAGGATGTTAATTATGCTTAATCATATATATTACAGAATTGAACTAAAAGTCTTGCAGTGCACCTGCAAATAAGAATATTTATCTCTCAATGTCTAAAGAATGGACATTCAGCTTGTTCTGGAACACTTCTGATGGGGAGAGCACCTTTTTTAAGGTAAATAAAATCCCAGTGTTGGATAGAATTTTTTCATTGAAAACCCTTCTTCATATTAAAACAAAACCTGCTTCTCTGAAACTCATATTTATGGTTGTGGCAACAAAATGACCCCGAAAAAATATCCACAGTCTAAATCTCAGAACCTGTGAGTATGTTCTGTTCCTTGGCGCAAAGGGCTCTGCAGGTGTGAATAAGGTTAAAGATTTTGAGATGGGTAGGAAACTGTAAATTATTAGGGTGGGCTCAGTCTATTAACATGAGGCCTTCAAAGCAGAGAATTTTCTCCATTTGGAAGCAAGATACTTAAGGCAGAAATAAAGCTTAGAAAGATTTGAACCAAAAGAAGGACTCTATCTGCTGTTGCTGGCTTTGCAGATGAAGGGTTCACAGGCCTGGGAGGCAAGAGGCCACTAGAAGCTGAGAGTAATATCTGGTTAAGAGCCAATAAGGAAACAAGGGTTTCAGTCCTAAAACCGCATGGGGGTGAATTCTGACAACAAACTGAAGGGCCTGGAAGTGGATCCTCTACCAGAGGCTGCAGATAAGAGTCCGCCTACGCCTGTGAGACCCCAAGCAAAGTAAATAGCCGAGCCCACCCTCCCTTCTGAAATACAAAACAGTAATAAACCCATAGTATCTAATAATAGCATCAATATGAAATAACGCAGTGTTCATTGGTTCTGTCCTCCAGCCCTGCGTAGAAAACTTATAACTCTCACTCCAATTTCCTAGAATTGTTTCATGTTTTCAAAAATAATTTGATATCTTCCTATTAGACATCTCTTTTCCAGGCTACCACCCTTAATCTTTGAACTATTCTTGCCCCCATCAAAGGTGTCCATTAGTGTCTCTAGGCTCTGTTTTGTCAGTGCCAATCAGAAAGCTTGGTGCTCTGTATCAAACACAGTGATTCAGAAGCGAACTAATGGAAAAGAGAACAGAATTCTCTGTTAATTATGGTAGAAAGTTATAGCAATGAAAATTTTTTTTTTGGTAAATGTTTCACACCATTGGCGACTTAGCTGTGGTCAATTTATATTTCTCACATAAACTTCTCTAAACCAGTTGCATCCCATTGTAAAAATGATCAGTTGATTTTTAAAGGTCACATCCATACACACAAACACCTATGCCACAAACCCATGCAGGACTGACAGCATATCGTTGGAAATTTTCTCCTTGTTGATTTTTGATCTATTAACTAATGAGTCAAGGTTATTTAAATTACCATATTTCCTTGGTTCAAATAAATGATCAATATATTTTAAGAATAGATTATGGAGAAAAAAAGAAATCTAATGAAATTAACTATGTACATCCATCATAGGATATATTTCAATTTAGAAATGCTACAATGTGAAACAAATGTTTTCTTAGGAATATTATATATAAACCACACACACACATATATTCATATTTATAGTTTTATATGTATGTGTATGATGTGTGTGTATATAGATAGTTGTTTGTATATGCATACTTATTCAAAACAATCGTATACATTTGCAAGTATTATCTGATGTAGTGAATGTGATCTTATCAGAACACAGGATCTTTGTAGATATAATTAAGAATCTCAGGATAAGATCATTCTGGATTTAGGGTGGCCTTACCAATGACAGATGTCCTTATGAAAGAAAGCAAGAGAATATTTGAGGCAAAGAGGCAAATAGATGGAGAAAGCCATGCGAAGATGGAGGCAGAGATTTGAGCAATGTGGCTACAAGCCATGGCAGACCAAGAACGGGAGAGGCATAGAATGGACTTTCCCTCAGAGGCTCCAGAAAGAACCAACTTTTCCAAAACTTTGATTTTGGGCTTTTGGCTCCAGAACTGTGAGACAATAAATTTCTGTTGTCAGGTTTGTGGTAATTTTTTAAATAGCAATCTTAGGAAACTAATGCAGATTTTTGGTACCCAGAAGGGTGAGCTGCTGTAACAAGTACCTGAAAACGTGGAGTGACTTTGAAATTGGACAATACGTAGAGGCCGGAAGACTTTTGAGGCATATAATGCAAAAAGCCTAGATCACCTTGAAGAGGCTATTGGTGGAAACGTGGATTTTAAATGTGTTTCTGGTGAGGTCTGAGAATGAAATGGGGAACATGTTATTGGAAACTGGAGGGAAGGCAATCTTTGTTATAAATTTGCAGAAAACTTGGCTGAATGGTTTTCTAGATTTGAATGGAAATCAGATCTTGTAAGCAATGAACTTGGATATTTAGTTGAGAAGATTTCCTAGTGCAGAAGGTGCTGCCTGCATTCTCTTTGGTACTTATAGTAAAATCTGAGGGGAAAGAGATAAATTGAGGGAAGAACTGTTCAGCAAAAAGAAACCAACACTTGATGATTTTGGAAGTTCTTGGTCTATCTAGATTGCAAAGAATTCTAAAATTAGAGAATTCACTGTTGAGAAAGCATGCTATGGACAGAAGCCCGACTGTGTGGCTGGACCACATTTTTCTAAAGAGAAGAGGTGTGTGATTCATGGATCCCATCAACCCTTTCAATAGAAACCAGGAAGAAAATGGGATTGTCCAGGAAGGGGTTATGAGTAGGCTTTTGTCTAATGGTGTGGATCTCTTTGACATACACAGGAGATCCGCAAAGTTTTTGAGAATGTTATGTCTGCAGAAACATTGCCAGGTTGAATTGAAGAGGCAGAGATGGATGAAATAAAGGAAGACTGTGGGACTTCTGGGATTCTATAGGCAGGAAACAGTCTGGTAGGGCTATTTGACTATGAGCATGTGCTAACTTTCAAGAAAAAGGTATAATGACTTCAAGAGTAGAGCCACAGACACAGAGACAGAGGTCAGAGAGGCCCGCCCCAGAAACAGGGTTCAAAGTAAACTGTGCAGGTCCACAGGTGAAGGATCAAGCACAGAATATTGTTTTCAGTTCTGAAACCTACTGAAATTTGAATTTGCTAAGAACCAATGACTCTTTTATTCCTTCTAATTTCTCCCTTTTGGAATGAGAATGTCCACCCTATGTCCATCCATCGTTCCATTTTTGAAGTATATAACTTATTTTCTAGTACACAGGTCCACAGATGGATAGAAATTTGGCCCCAGGATGGATCATACTCAAAATCTCAAATACCTGATTTAGAGTATTCAGATGATGGCATTTGGGACTTTCTGAGTTGGTGATACTTAGATGAGATTTTAGACTTAGTGATGATGCTGGAATGTGATAAGACTCATGGGGATGTTGGGTTGGGTGATTTTATTTTACATGTGGGATGGAGATGAATTATTGTGGGATAGAGGGTAGACTGTAGTTGGCTGAATAATGTCTCCCAAAAAAGATATGTCCAAATTCTAATTCCCAGTATGTATGGATGTGACCTTATTTGGAGATAGGATCCCTTGCAGATGTAATTATGTTAAGGATCTTGGGATGAGATTATCTAGGATTTAAGGTTCACCGTAAATCCCATTTCTGGGATTATACTATCCATATAAAAGAAAGGAGAAGTGGATTTTAGATGCAGAGGCACAGAGGGGAGAAGCTCATGTGAAGATGGAGGCAGATATTGGAGTGGTAATCACCACAAGCCAAGAAATACCAAGGATTGTTGGCAGCCACTAAAAGCCAGAAAAGCGGCCTGGAATAGGCTCTTCCTTAGAGCCTCTGGAAGGAACCAACCCTGCTGACATCTTGATTTTGGACTTCTGGCAGCCAGAACTGTGAGAGAATATATTTCTATTTTAAGCCATCAAGTTTGTGGTAGCTTGTTCTATCAGCTCTAGAAAATTAGTACATGTGAAGACACTATAGTTAAGTACCCATAAATTAACTTTTAGGAATTCATTTATGCATTAATTCATTCAAAAATATTTATTAAGCATCTTTTCTATTCTAGACATCATACTATATCCCGAAGATACCCAATTTTATGCAAAAACAATCATATTCCCTAATACAATGAAATGTATGATGTGTTAATGAAATGTCACAAAAACAAATGTAAAACTGCAGCAGTGATAAATACTTTGAGTGAGTCTGTATCTCTGAGAGTGTGCAAGAGGGGTCTTTAACCCAGAAGGTCATCACTGTGATGTAATGATGACTGAAGTTGGCTCTGAAGAGTGACCTGAGTTAACTAAGTACAGAATGAGAAAGTAGAGCATTAAAAGAATGGAGATATGTGTGAAACATTTGTGACAATAAGGATCATCAAATGTGAGGGACTAGAAGATATTGACAGAGGCTGGAAAGGAGAAAGCATGAGATATAATTGGAGGGAGAGGTGGATAAATTCACTGGGCATTTTTCAATCTTTCTGGCAACAATAAGAACATTCTCTCAATGTTTGTGAAATGCCTTCGTTGGGAAGAAGTACCTACTTCTCATCACAGAAGTTCAAAATTCTGTGTACTCACTTTTTCTGCTCTCTCAAAGCTAGAGTACAAGTCTATGGGTTAGGCTATGCCAGTCAGTGTTCATCACTGATATTTAATCAAAACCCAGGCCAGGAAAAGTTAGTGACCTCTTAGACTCCTTTCAATTTGAAGAGTGATGAAAACAGCAGCAGCCGTATCTAGTTTCCAGGAGCAGTTTTGGAAGCAGTGTCCCATGATCGGTGTCAATAGTGTCCTGTGTCTAGCAGCAAAGTCTTTATGTTCTGTATCAACAGCCAAAGTGTCTTCATGGAACACATTCTGTGGAGTGATTTTGGTCACTGTTCCTGGCTGCATAGCCTCCAGACTTGGTTTTGTGTCTCTCCAGAAAATTCTGTGAGCTATCCAATATATTTTAATACTATTTTTTTTCTTTTGGTTAGAGAGTTTTCCATTTCTTAGAATTAAGGGGCCAGATTATACTGGGTTGTGTGGACCACTTTAAGGTGGGTCAAGTTTGTCCTATTGTTATACATTGAAAATACTGACACTGAGATGTGAAACAGTCGTATCTGAATTTTGAAAGATCACTCTGGCTTCAGTGCAAGAGAAAATGTGAATAGACCAACTGGGAGATGATTTCAATTGTCTGGGCAGGAGGCAATGATAGTTTGTCAAGCACAATCATGACGGACATGGAAAGAAGTACTTACATTCAAAAAGTAGTTGAGGAAAACACCCTGATAGACTTCACAAACCAATAGAAAAAGGGATGGTGAGCAAGAGACATGTATCACTGATGACTTCACAGTTTTCAGATTGCAGAATTGATGTTTGTTTAAACAGGACACATTGGAAAATGATCAGTTTTGGGGAGGGACCCAGGTGATGACTATGGATTTAGTTTGGGCCAGTTGTGTTTGCCTTTGACACATTTCACTGGAGTTGCCGAATGGAAAATTGAATAAATAGATATCAAAATCAGAGGAATAATTGGGCTGAAGCTGTAAGTATAGTAATCACCTGCAGATAGATGACAATTGGAGCCATTGATATGGACAAAATGCCCAGGAAGAAAGTATACAATGAGAAGAATCTAAGTAATAGATTTGAATCTTAAGGAGTCCATGAAGGAACAGCCACAGACATAAGAGAAGAAACCAGTGGAAGAAAGTGACCTAAGAGGAGCATTTTTACTGATTTTTCAGTTGACATCTAGGCATATATTTTCCATTTCATTCTTTCCCTCCCACCTTCCTTCCTTCCTTCCATCTTTCCCTTCTTCCTTCTTCATTTCTTTCTATTTTTCTGTTAATTTTTTAAGATAAAAACTTAATTTTCTTTCTTGAGGAAGATTAGCCCTGAACTAACATCCATGCCTGTCTTCCTCTACTTTATATGCAGGACACCTGCCACAACATGGCTTGACAAGGGGTGCATAGGTCACACACAGGATCCGAACTATGGAACCTTGGGCCGCTGAAGCGGAACATGCAAACTTAACCACTGTGCCACCGGGCGGGCCACTAATTGATTTTTTTAATTAGTACATTTTTATAGGAAGGAAATGGCTCTTTCAAAATGATGTGCAATTGAACTTACTATGTTACTTCAGACTAAAACATGAAGAAGAAAATTTAGATCAAATCAATTGGTCTACTCCTGTCTGGTGGATTTGCTTTTGTATGCTTTTAGAATCATAAGTAGAGAGAGTCAAGTATTTTTTAATAGAGATATGTTCTTTGGGTTCTTCAGTAAAACAGATTTGAGTGCGCCCTAATAAAGAAATTAGATTAGAATTACTGGATTGTGTATTTCATAATAGCTGATATTAATATCACTTTGAACACCTCGCATGCATTATCTTATTTAGAGGGCACAATCTCCCTATTTGTAGTGAATTATTATTTAAATTTTATAAATGAAGGAACTAACGCACAAGAATAGATCCTTGAATTCAGTTCTGACTTACTACCAAGCCCATATTCTTACATGCTAAATGATTTCGTTTCCCAACAAACCACTTCTGCAACAATTATAAACTCTTCCTGTGTACAAGGCGTTTTCTATGTATAGAATGTGCTCCTGGGCCTCTCGAAAGTCAAATAACACTTTTTTCAGTTTCTTCCTTAAAATTACATAAAAAGTAGTATTTGGGGGTAATTAGGACCAAAAAGAATATTCCGTATTTAAATCATTAAATGTCATTTATCTTAAATTCCCAGTCCTTTGTAGACAATATTACTACAGACCTTATTTGTCAGTGACCTGAGAGTATGTGCAAAAGAAATGTGGGATCAGCAGGGAACATCAGAAGGCAACCAAATCAAATTGTGGGGAACCAAACAGATTTCCTTATTTTGATATTTCTTGTTCATAGTTATGCCATACGGAAAGTGTATCCAGTTTTCAGCAGGCAATTTGACAATGTGTCTTATGATAATTTGTCTATGACTTAGATGAAATCACAGGAAACAGGTCTTTTTCTCCTTTCCTCCCTCCCTCTGTTCCTTCCTTTCTCCCTCCTTTCCTCCTCTCCTTCCCTCCCTCCTGCCCTGCTTCTCTTTCCCTCTCCTTTTCTGTTTATATTTCTTTACCTCTTCAATTAATTTTTCACAAGAAGGAACTGACTCTTTCTGATAGATATTACACTGAACCTACTACATCACTCCAAATTAAAATATCAAATAGGAAACATATTGAAGAGCAATAAAACTCAAGATGATGGAAAAATAGGCTAATATATAGGGACAGAGATAGATAGCTATAGATATGTATGATGTAGAGATACGTTATATAGATACATAGAATAATGACAGGAAATGTAAAATCCTAATCTGAAGTTCAAATGGCCAGCTGCTGAAATACAAATGGGAGCACTATTCTAAGAGTATTTCATATGAAGGTGGGTTGGAAGAGTTGGCCAATGCAATATAAGGTATTGGTATGACTTGGTTGTCCAATAAAAAGGTCTTTGTGTTTCATAAAAGATAAATGTGGTATCACACCAGGTTTATTATACTCACTACAAGCCTCCTATTCTCTCAGTGTGACATTGACAAATTTAAACTGTTTCAATAGATGTCTGTGAGCTTGGCATAAGATTATTTATGTTTTTATTTATTTAAGCATTCAATCTTTTCTGTATATTTTCATTGGTCAACAAGAGATATCTTTGGCTGGGTTCTCTGCAGAGACAGACCGTAAGACAGGTTTGAAAATTCCTTCAGAACCATCAAGGACTTATGAAGAACTAAAAAGAAAAAGAGCCAAACTTATTTCCATTCTCCATTATTTCTTTCATGAAAACTCTAGAAATTGGAGTTTAAAAAAAGAAAGAATTAAGGTCATTGAAACCAGGCAACAAATGGCTTAAGGTGACTTAAGAATGAAGATGTGAGGGTTGTTTAACCAGGAGATGATAACAGCATTCAGATTCATAGAGGAATCCTATTTGATATAACAGTGACTGTCTATGTTGAAGATACAATAACTTAAAATCAGTTTAATTTAAAGCAAATGTAATTTAAATTATGTGAAAAGAATTAGTGATGAATACCAAATATTCAAGTTGGAACAATAGCTTCAAAGACCAAGAATTTACCAGTGGTGTTAAACTAAGCATTTTAATTTTATAATTAATCAGTTCAATTTTTTTTACTAAAAATTCCATAATTATGCCCAAATTACAATGTATAGCAACACTATTTTAAGAATCCTGGCAGCAAAGGCTAAAATTTCTTTCTACCATTACCAACTTCTTTTAAATGCACAACTCTCATTGAAATTGTTTTCTCATCAATGTTACTGTGTGTTTTCTGAATAAATAGAACAAAATAATATCTTTGCACTTCCTCATACTAAAAATCTATTAGCATGTTATATTAATTTATGTTAAAATGGAGGCAAGATGGTATTCTGAAGCAGGAAGCAGGTAAAACAGTAATACTTGCCTTGAGAGCACTATTAATTCTATCAATTTAATGATTTCCCCCATCTCACACATTTCTGTTGTTGTTATTAAAATTCTCTTCTTGAAAAACCTCCTACCCTTGCTGTTACTACTTCAACTTAGACACCAAATTTATGCTATGAAAGATTATCTGAACCTTAAAATCTGATGACAAAATGAGGCCAAACTCCAAAATAAAAGGCGACAGTTTTCTGTGCTAAAATGAACATACAGACACTTAAGAATTTTAACAATTACAGCAGAGATATCATGGGTCATAGTGTAAATTATTGAATGAAAAGAGTAACTAAAGAAATAGTGGCCAAGAATAAATGTCAAGTAGAAAATGGAACACTTATTATAAGCTCTTCAGTAGATGTATCATAGGAGCATCAATTTGAAGAATTTTGAAGTTCTTTTAGGAAACTAAGACAGGAACGAGTGGAAATTAAAAGCAACAACAAGCTTAGTTGTTTGAGGAAGATCCAGAAGTGACAGTCAGCTTTCTGAAAATGTTACACCCAGCTAAGTATTTCATTTAGTCTCAAAAAAAGTTGGTACAAAGAAGAATAGTATTTGTTGTGGTAATTTAATTTGATCTGAAAAGACATGCTATTTTTTTTCCTTCTTGAAATGTATTTTCTTTTAAGGTTAAGATGCATGTAGAGTAAGTGGCAAGATTAGTGTTATTCAAGAAGTGTGAGGCTAATAATAATGAAATTCAGTGGTTTCCTTCATGCTCATTCTAGATTTTGGACAGTTGCCTAATCTATGTCTGAAAGCAAAGGAAAGTTTAAGTGGTGTGTATATATAAATTTTGAACCTAAAAATAGCGAATAAGTGTTGTGAATAGAATACTTAATTTGTCTTTATTACCTGTAGAGTAAAATATATGTACAATTAACTCCAGTTTAATTATATTAAAGGTGACCCGAAAAAATATCACAAATTTCAATTGCTTCAGCTATGTGCTTCAGCAGTTAAATGTCTCTTCCAGCCAAGCCAAGATAGGTCAACAAATAAGCTGATCAATAATGACCCTTTAAAGCACTTTGTGAAGTCCTCAAAGTCAAACTCTCCCATGTTTTACTTTTGCCGATAATGTCAGGGTTCACATGTGAAAAAATCCAAGAGCCAATAGTTGGACAGTTGGGAGGTCTCTGTAAACTTACTCAGTTGGCTGCTTTCATGGAGGAAAAGAAAGAGTTACTTCTTTCAGTCCTTTCCAGACCTAAAACATGGTCATTCTCAGCCATCAGATTCTACAAAAAGACAATGACAAGAATAGTTACTATGATACATATTTTTTAATATGAAATGTAACAAATTTTTTTAAATTTTAACTTTCAAAGTGCTGGACCCACTATTTCCTCTGTCTTTTTTCCCCATATATTAGTCAGGATTCTCTGGATGAACAGAAGCAATAGTGTGTGTGTGTGTGTGTGTGTGTGTGTGTGTGTGTGTGTGTATAGAGAGAGAGATTAAAATTAACTACCACAACATCCCTCATTAGATATTCAGACTCTCCAAGCTTCAGTAGCTTAACAAAAATGGATACTCTTGTCCACCAGCATAAATACTGCTGAACTCACTGGAGAGAAATGGCAATGGAGTGGACAGTTTCTCTGTATGAGACAAGATCACCTCTACTTTATGCCACAACAGAAACTCTGGTTTGCCTCTTTGGAAACCATATATGGAAACTATTTTAAAAATCTCCATGTAACCTGGGAATTATAATAGTCATCATTGCTATTGTGTGTGGAAGGCAGACACTTTACAAACAAGAACTCTGAGAAATTTAAATTACTTCTGCTTTTCACATGGTGACACTAAAGATCAAGAAGGTCAAATAACTTTTCCAAGGACACGTTTATTGTAAATTCTGAAGCCAAAATCTAATGCAATCTGACCTACTTCCAAGCCCCTGCTTTTTCTATGCTTCTATTTGTATTCTTTTTGTGTCCTCGCAATCCTATTTCCTTCAACCTACTTCTTCCTTGAACATCCAGAGGTTATTAGCGGCTGCCTGCCTCCCCAGCCTTGCTCAGGGGAATTATAACCACAGTCTAAGAAACCCCCGTTGCTTTCCAATGTGCAGAGCTCTCCAGAGAGTTGCCCATGTGAAAAGCACCTCAGGAACAAATCAAAACCTGCAATTCCTAGTGATTCCTCTTGTGATTTGATCTGAAGCTCGTTTTTGAAACGACTGTGTGTTTTCTCTT
Organism: Equus przewalskii; assembly: GCF_037783145.1. Classification (NCBI taxonomy): domain Eukaryota; kingdom Metazoa; phylum Chordata; class Mammalia; order Perissodactyla; family Equidae; genus Equus; species Equus przewalskii. Next base: position 5,551,201 of record NC_091838.1, read on the forward strand.
CCAGGGTGGTTAAAAACACATCTCTACATCAGTAATGACCTAGCTTCTCCACGTACTCAAGGAGGATCAGGAGTATGACTACATTTCACTGTGCAGTGCCCCAAGGTCTTTCCAAGGTGAATGTTGGTATGTCGGCTATGCCAATAACCTGTATTTTAAGATATACAATTACTACATTAGCTTCCAAAAGTTTGGTTTAAATACTTCCATCCATTTTGTTTGATGTAGTAATGGATGGGTAGAAATTAGTCTTATTTATATAGTTTTACATGGTTGCTCAATACACTATTTATTACTAGTCTTGCTTAACTGTTTTATATGTGAATATCTTAGATCATCATATTGATTGAACTCTTACACTTCATTTTGTGTGGAGGAGATGTTCAAGAAATATTAGCTCATTTATTGAATGAATGAACGGACAACTATGGCACAAAGAGCCAGTTAATAAAATGATAATCTGAAAATGGAGAGCAAATACATTAAAAGATAAATTTACACAGATGTTAAGTAAAAAACCAATTGCTATACCCTTTAAGTGCTTTTCATTGTGCAGTATTTAGAATTAATTGAGTCCAAAATTTAAAATATTCTAGACTTAATTAAATCAAAGCTTCATGCCTTTGCACAATTTATGAGACTCCTCTAAAAAAACTGATATTTCAAGAAAAATAATCTACAGAATGTTAGAAGTAAAAAATGAAAAAGTAAAAATGGATTTACAACTGGAAAGATTTATGATAGAGCACTCTTCGCTTATGAGGGAAAGACTTTCTGTGAGTGGGTAGCCTAGTTCCGGCAGAATTCTTTTAGCAGATGAAGCCTTCCTCCTGTGGGTGTATATGGATTTGGAAAAAACAATCTCTCCTACTAATCTACAAAGGAGTAAGCTGTCTAATAATTGTATGTTCAGGTACCCCGTTACTGAAGGTAACATTACCATTCTCCTTCTAACAAGTTCAATTTTCAAATGGATGAGATGAAGAAAGTGAAGGGAAAGCTTGTAATTCTTTATCCCATCTTTGTGGATGGTTATAGATTTTTCCTCTTTCTATAAATGTTTTTCTAATTCAAATAGCACGTTTGTTTTTTAATGGGAATATATATAAATGGATAAAGACTAGAATAAAAAATGCCAATAGTCCCATAACAGAGAAATGATAACTCATTAACATTTGGATATATAATCTCCAGTCATATCTCCATTTCCTATGTGAGCTGGGTTGACCTCATCTCACAAGACTTCGGTAAGACTATGTCAAATTTTTTCCCCTATTCTGTGGTATATCTTCTCTAAGAGCTTAGTGAATTCACAAGGGGTGTATAATATATATATTTTGCTAGTTATTTCTGGTTTTTATTTCTGCATCCTACTGTATTCTTTTTCACTATTCTGCATTTTTGCGATTAGTACTTTATCTACTCTCACCACAACATGAACACAGATCCTTTCATTCATTCAAAAAATACTCAGTGGGGGCTGGCCCAGTGGCCGAGTGGTTAAGTTTGCGCGCTCCGCTGCAGGCAGCCCAGTGTTTCGTTGGTTCGAATCCTGGGCGTGGACAGGGCACTGCTCATCAAACCATGCTGAGGCAGCCTCCCACATGCCACAACTAGAAGGACCCACAACGAAGAATATACAACTATGTACTGGGGGGCTTTGGGGAGAAAGAGGAAAAAAATAAAATCTTTAAAAACAAAATACTCAGTGAATGCAGACTCTATGGAAGGCACTGTTCAAGATCCTGGGGAAACAACAGTGAGAAAGACAGATGGAATCCTATTCTTGTGAGTTATATTCCAGGGGTAGTGAAGAGTATGAGGGCAGACGCCCAGGCAAACAAATGAGTATAATAGCTTATACGTCAGATGGTCTTGAGTGCTATGGAGAAAAATTAAGCAGTGGAGTACAGTAGGGGTTGGAATTTCTAAAAACTGGTCTGGAAAGATCTTACTGGGTAGGTAACATTTGATCAAAGACCTGAATGGGGTCTTTCAAGTTTGAGGACACTTTTAATTGCTATGTCATCCCACCAAACTAAAAAGAAAGGAAAAAACAAAGGCAAAAACTCTATAAGGTGGCCTTGTTTAAGCTTAGACTCGAGTTTCAGGAGAAATAGAAGAAATTCACTATAGCAACCACAAAGCAAAAAACTTAAATACTAAATTATTTTTTCTTAAAAATTCTCATTAATTTAAGGCTTGAGCCTCTTGCAGTATTAATCAACCCCCGTCGCTTGCCTTCCGTTACTCTTGATTTCCTTCTCTTTCACTTTCTTCTCTATTCTGCATCCCATTTCTTTTCTCCCGTTCTCTTATCTTTTCCCTTCCCTTGATGTCATTCTTCCCTCACCCTAAAATTCCAGTCGTGAATGAGTGAATACATAGACATATGAATTTGTTTTCAAATGGGGAAATACATAATATTTTCTGTGTAGGAATCATTTTCTACTATTTTCATTTTCTACTATTGTCTCCTACTATTTAATGACATCAGTGTCTCATAATCTATATTTAGACAAATTATCAAGGTTCTTTCCTGAACAAAGACTATTCTATCTTGAGGATAAATTATAATTGCTAAAGGTAATTTTCTTGCTACACTATATATGCATGTTTATAAATAATTAGAAACATATTTAAATGCTTTGTAGTCTCCTATTTATTTCATGAAATATTAGCTCTCTGCTATATCATTAGAAATTTTCAAAAATAAGCTTTAATTGCTGCTTATCATTTTGTCATGTGTATATATCTCAGTTTATGCAAAGAATTTTACTATTGTAAAGCATTCTGGCTATTTCCGTTTATTGTTATTATCATTATTATTCTTATTCCTAAAAATAATGTGGATTTCACATCACATACTCTGCAACGAGAATTGCCCGGTTGGTATGTAATCTGGACACAATACTGAGTAACTATGGGACTCTGGACCAGTTACTTAAAGCCTCTGGTCCTCAATTTTCTCGTAAGTAAAGTAAGGATAGTAATAGTACAAAGTTTATAGGATCCTGGTGATAATTAGTGAGTTAACATATTGAAAACCTTAAAAAAAAGATGACACGACAATTGTTCATTAAATTTTGCGTATGGTCGTTATTATTAGAATCATTATTACATTTTGGAAAAATATTTGTGCATACATTTCTGATTATTTCATTAGGGCTGGAAGTGGATGTATTATGTAAAACCAATGAAAATATAATGAATTTAAAGTCATGGTCCTTATGAGACTGGTTCCCAGATATGAATGAGAATACTCGTCTAACTTTATTAGTACTGAATAATATGCTTTTAAAACATTTAATAGTTGATAAACAATAATGATACCACATTATAATGTGTACTTATTTTGTATTGCTGGTTGCTATAAAGTTTTTTCTTATATTTATTGACATTTATATTTCTTCCACCAATTATTCTCTTTATATCTCCACACATTTTTCTATAAAGTTTTAAGTTTTTTAAAACTACATTTCTAATAAAGCAGAATAAATGTAAATGTAAAAGATTGCATACAAGAGCCTCTGCAAACTTAATTTTAGGAATAATTTGAAACATCAATATTTCAAAATAGTGGAAATCCAGATGTTTAATTACCACCAAGAGAATTATGAAAATTCCTTTAGCAATCTATTCTGATCTTAGAAAATTTTAATTATATGTGGCTTTTTTATTAAACAAAGGGAAATCTTTATAAAGTTCTATTAAAAATTGATTTCTGACCATAGGGCAGTAGAAAAAAATTCTAATAAAGAGAATGTGTTTTAGAAATTAGAATAATCTAAAACTGAATGTGTAAATGATGAAAATAAGATTCTTCTGGCACTTACTTTTCAACCTCAATTTATGAAAATCCCGGCAGCATTCTATTGAAATTATGGGCTTTAGAATGGCCAAATTGAATTCTGATAGCTTACCATTATAAGATCAGTCGGTCAGCCGAATGGTATAGATTATTGCCTCCTCAGCTGTGGACTTCTAGCAGGGCACTGTGGGAAACTTAAAATTTAAGGCATATTTAGTTGCACCCTTGTGTGATATAAATGACTATTTTAATATTTAAATTTCCCTCTGTTGGGATATAAAAGATATATCTCTCTGCACATTGTGCAAACAGGAGATAGATACATTCTGCCTCTTTAATTTTTCACGTCTATTCATTGAAGCACTTTGTCTTACAATAATCAGCTTTCTTTGGTTTTCCTTTTATGTTATGGAGTTCTGTATGTGCTTTGAGTAAAGGCTCCACGGAAAACACTAATAATCCCTCGGTATGAGTATTATTTCTGATTCTGGAAGGAATACAAATTTGTGTATCAGAAGAATCCCCAGGGTTTGTTTCCACCATTTGTAATTATTAACATACGGGCACAGGTGAGACCAGTTCAGGATGGTGGTATTTGGTTTTCAATTAGATTTTAATCTTTTGTTCAACCTGTTAGTATAAAGGGACAATGAAAACAACCAGAAGCAGTTAAGCTTTACACCCAGACGTCTGCCTAGTGGGAAAGAACACACTGAGTAGTTGGGGTCGGGCATTCTCCAGAATGATATCCTAAAATACGCTAAGTGTTAGGAGAACTGTTTTACAACTTGTTGGCTCCTGCCGTCTTATGATAATCATTTTATTAGAGTTCCCATTTACCTTTATTTGATGTACCTTTATTTGATGTACAGACATACTTTCGTCTTCTTATATAATGTAAACACCTCATTCTATACCATTATTTAAAAGGTATACAGCCATACAAAATAGCATTAAAACACTAGATAGCATAATTATCTATGCAGTTTTATAATAACTGAAAAACAAATTTTGTTTCCTTATTAAAGTTACTACAGACTCTACAAAAGAATTTAACAGAATTTAAGTATACGCACACATACAAGTCTATTCTACTATTTTGGAGAAAACCACCCACATAGAAATGATTAATACAAATCCATGGAAACCTTTTTTTTGTTGATGCTCACTAATGAAGTATATATAGGGAAGTTCATAGAGCAAATGCAAAGCCTTGTTGAGGTGCGGGAATGTAGTTTTAAGACTAGTTTAAGACGACCTCAAGGGAAAAGAAATGTGTATAGCAATGTCTGCTCGATTACAGAATACTCCCATAATAAATTATAAGGTAACCTGGTGTTGAAGCCCAATGTAATTACCTCTCTTAGAAGAGAGATTCTGTGACTATTCACTACAGAGATAAGCAAAGCAAAAATGTTCAACCAATTCTCTGATGCTGTTTCATCAAATTGTTAATGGATAATTGTTTACCATATTATTCTATTCCTGACAGTCCTAAACTGCTCTGAAATATCAGATATCTTGCTTAGGACTGCTTTAACATATGTTAGAAAAGTTTCCTTTGGGGGCCAGCCCCGTGGCTGAGTGGTTAAGTCCTCGCGCTCCGTTTTGGTGGTCCAGGGTTTGCCAGTTCGGATCCTGGGCGTGGACATGGCACCACTCATCAGGCCACAATCAGGCAGCATCCCACGTGCCACAACTAGAAGGACCCACAACTAGAATATACAACTATGTAGTGGGAGGCCTTGGGGAGAAGAAGAAGGGAAAAAAAGATTGGCAACAGATGTTAGCTCAGGTGCCAATCTTTACAAAAAAAAAAAAGGAAGAGAAAAGTTTCCTTTGGACCAAGGCCAGGCTGAATGGTCTTCTCGCTCCCTCCCAAGGCTGCTCTGAATCAGCCAATAGCCTGGTCCTTTCGAGTCGCCAACTTCAAAGAAGCCTCATGTTCTTTCATGGGCAAGGTGTTCTGTATTCCCCAGGGAAATAAAATACATTGTTTTGTACTACCTTTCCTTTTTCTTTTCTTTGAATTAATTGCCCCCTGCTTATTTCCTGGTGCTGTGTACATCTATTTCTTATTTCAAAAATAGTCAATGACTGTGAAGAAACAGTTTGAAGAAGAGCTCTGTAGCATTGACCCCTAGATCTAAGGATGCTCAACTCCTTCCACCATTCCATGGTTCTAAAGGGGTTCTTTAAATTGAGGCATAAATATTAAGATTGTTTCTTATTTAGAAGGATGCAAAACCACAGAAAATTAAAGGTCAAAAGAAAGTTTATTTAAAAATTGCAGGAAAGCAGAAATCATATTGGGAAAAAAATAACTTTTAGAAAACCACTTGACTTTGAGCTTATGCAAAAAATTGAAGCCATGGATACAGCCTAGGTGAAAGCCTAGACAAATTAGAGCAGGAGACTTTGTAATCCGGGTCCTAGGCAACGGGGCAGCAGGAGTTGGGAAGATTTGAGCTTAGGAAAGTATAGAGAATTGAGGAAGAAAGACATTTATGGAGGGAGGAGTTTAAAAGGATATAGGATCCAGAGGAGCCACAGCTGATGCTACCCCATATGGCTTCTTGTGAAACTAGGAAAGATGGTTTTCCATCAGATGAGAGAAACCATGGGCCACAGCTCTGGGATCAATCAGAAACTTCGCTTGCCCCTTCAGCTTTGCGTCTGCACAGGGCACAGTCTGCTGAACCACGTGTGGCTCTCCTGGGCAGCGCTCTGGGAAAGGACAAACTGTTCCTGATAGGAGGAACAGCCAGAATACCAGGTAGCCAATTTTCAGTCACTCTCTGGCCTGTGTTACGGGCTATTTCATTTTCTCTTACATTCGGTAAGATGATGAGTGTAGAAATGAAAATTTAACAAGAAATCTTGTGTGACTTATGAACATGAGAAGGTAAGTGTTCTAAGAAGCCTCAGAAATTGGGGAAGGGCTACCTGGTGTACTTAATTAAATAAGAAAGGATTTCCAAGGTTGCGGAGGATCTGGGAACATCTGGTTGAGACACATGTAAGCTGTTAAATCTAAGACTCACATTTTAAGTGACTTAGGTATCATTCACATTCAGTGGTAAAATACATGGAAATGACTTTTAGGAAAATAGAGCAAATGTTCTCTCTCTTTAGATAATATGTTTTGAATTTTTTTTTTTTAGCACTCTGATGAATTATCTCCCAAAGTGTAGGAATTTCTTTGCATTTATTAGTAAATTATTTAAAAGAATATAAAACATCTCTGGGAAAACACTGACAGTTTCCCATAAGTAATAGGAATATGGCAATTTTCTATTCTTTTCATATGCTCGATGTTACTGGGGAACTCTAAACACTGCAACATTCCAATTCCAGTGAAGAAAATTATGGCCAACTTATGTCCTAGTTCTTCTAACAGTTAAAATATAAACAAACAGAGAAGAAAACCAACAACTCTCCCAAAATCAAGCATTCAAAAGCTTCCAATGCCTTGCTTCCTTATCTCTTCTTTTGCAATTTTGTTAAAGGAAAGAAGTTCCAAACATCAACTCGCGCTTTATTCACTCCTTAAACACTAGCGTTCTGGACTAAATCTGCCCATGCTTTCCCTTTAGAAGTTCTGCGCTTTCTCATTGTTTATTTTAGTTCCATTCATTAAATATGCAACATTATGTTGTCCTTATATTTTTAATTTCCAAGCATTTGATGTTAATGATCATCTCTTTGTTGAACCTCTGCTCTTGAATTTACTATGTCACCCATTTATTTAGCAATCCCTAACCTCTGTGACTGATATTTATCAATCTCCTTCTGTGGATCTCCACCTTTATATATTTTCACTTGTATATTTTACTTCTTTCCTTTATCATTCACTCTGTTTCTGGACTTTTCTCATAGATTTTCTTCTACCACCTAAATGTAAATGATTTTTGTCCACATGGACAGTCTTGAAATTTCCAAATGCCTACTGACAATTTTTTTATGGAAATATTGATCATTTGACTCAAAATTGTTAAATTTTGAGTGAAGTATGGATCATTGTTAAATATTGATTGTTTGACTCAAAATTTGTTATCTTATTGTCTGTACATCCTCCTCTGCCAGTATTCTTGATCTCAGATTCATGGTTCATTCGTGCTAGAAACCTCTATGTGAATTTCAGGAACTTTTCCTTCACCTGCCATCTAGTTATTGGTTTTTCTAAGTTTTCCTTGTTATCACTGGAAAACTTGTGCAAGAAACCGACAAAGCAAGCATACACTGTCTGTGATATGAATCCAACAACATGTGTAGGTTATAATCATGGCATTAGTCTCCTGGCAAAGTTATTGCAAGTTCACATTATTTAACTACTGTCCTGACTGTTGTACAACACTGTTTTAATTTTATATTTCTTATGTAAGCAAAATACATCATTAAAGGGGACTTATTACTATAAGCAAATAAATATATTTATATATGCCTTCCTCTTTCCTAACACTGCTATTATAAAAAGATTGCTTTTCACAAGAAGTAGCCTTAGAATAAAAAATTTCTACAACCAAGTTCAGCACTTGAACTATGTGAAGAGTATATCCATTTTTTTATGCCAAATAAAAGAAAAAGATTAATTTTTTTACCTTTGGGCAATTTAGGTCTTTTGTGTTTGTTGAATTCAAGAGTATTTGGATTTTAAAAATTAAAATTTCCCCATTAATTCTTTACAAAATACATTGTGAATAATTTTAGCAAATAACTTTTAAATGTATTTATATGCTACTCACAATTTATATGTCAAAACATGAAATTGTCTTTTTGAAGATTATGACCTTTCATAGATATTGAATATATAGGATATTATCACAGAAACTATAATGACTTATGTGCAGCATAACTCTCCAAAAGAACTATATATTATTTATTATTTCTTTAACCTACTAGAATATTGACCCTATTTGGCAGGGAACATTAAATAGACCGTGAAGTGGGATACAAAGCAGGTAATACTCATCCAAAGCAGAGAGCAATGGATTTATATATGAATTTGTCATTAAACTTAGTCTATTTTTAAATAAGATATATCATTACATGGATTTAATTTAAAAATACAAAATATCAAATAAAAACCTAAGAAAAAATATGTTTTCAATAGGATTAATCTCATATTGTCTTATTATATTATTTTTACACAGGACTAAGATACCCATGGTTAACTAGCATTTACCTTTGTGATATAAACTATTTTGATTATATCCGGATTAATCTACAAAAATATCTTGTCAACTCTCGTTTGTATGATTATTGTATAAAATGCCTATTTTCCCAGTTATACCAAATTTTATATTTGGAAGATTCATCTCTATTGGAACATGATAGTAAGGCTAACTGCCATAGCTATAAAATCAAGTCATGTTTATAAAATAGAATTAAACATGTGCATAAGATATTTGTGCATGTGTATGTATAGATATATAGACACAATTTTATAGACGTGGATGCATGTATTTATTTCATGTATATATTTATGTTTGTGTGTGTAAAATACAATTAAAGCAAATTAAATTCATATTTTCATTAAAACCAAGTAGAAGCATTTTTAACAACAAATAATTTATTTAAAAATCAGTTAATCCAAAAGAAACCCATATGATGATTTCAGTAATAATAAAGAAAATTCTCTTTAAGCCAGAAAATAATATTTTGAAAATTTCATAAAGTAAGAATAACAGAAACATGATGAATATGAAAAAAAGTATATATTTCTATCTAACAGTTTCATCAGCGTAAAGGAAGCTATACCATCTAAAACATCCTCCTCCCCCACACTTATCCCTGAGGTAGGAAACCATATGATTAAAGAGTCTTGCCATTGGACCAATATAGATATGGGGTTTTTTCCTATTAAAAATAAAATAGGTCAATGGGATCCTATTCCAATGTTCTTAGCCATATATACTTTAGTCAGAACAGGCTAATGAGTCTTTCATCTGCACACATACATACATGCACACACAGGAAATTTTTAATACAAAGGCTAATATACAATGTAGAGGGATGGCTGATTATAGGAGTTATGGTAAAGACAGAGGCTGAGGTAAAATTTTCTGGAGTCATTTGTGCTGGTGGGGCTCTCTGGCTGTGAAGCATGCTTTCCAGCCTTAATAATTGGAGCTATGACGCTACATGGCTATCCTCAGACTCCACAGACTTCATATTTCTCAAGTGTTTTGGTTCTCAGAGATAGACACTGAAATGATCTGACTTATATGAAGAGTCAGCTATTTGTAAAACCTTGCCTTTAAGTATCTACACAAAGTGTGTCTTGTCATGAACTCATTTTCCATTTATCTTCCATTCTAAGTATCTTACTCTACTGTGATGAGAGGAGAAGCTTCTGCCTGCCTATCCAGGTAGGTGAGTCAATCCCAATTTCCATCCTCTACTGACAGCACTGCACTGTATGATATAAGGAGATAAAAACCTAAACATGCAGTCTATTACTGCTCATAGGTACCTTAGATCTTAGCACATGCAGTGAGAGGATATGGTAAAGTGGGAAGGGCATTTTCTATGAAGGCATGAAACCTCATATGACCTGAATTGATCACTTCCAGCAGCACAGCTTCAGCTATCATACACATAAAGTGTGTGACTGGGGACAGATGAAATCTTAGACCCTTCCTAGCAACAGGGGTCTGAGCTTAACATGTAAGGATGGGTAGAAATGCTATACTAAACCCTTGACAAAGGGGGGTTTTAGGATTGCTCAAGACAATGGTGGATATGTAGTAATCATCAACCTCTCCAAAAGTCCTTCTCAAATAGCATGAAATAACTTCACAACTATGGAAATTCTACACAAAATTACACCCTCGACATTATCTGAGGACAACGAATGCCAAAATTGCAAAGTAACTGTGAGTAAGAGGAAAAGATAAAAATCCCCAGCATTTTGCTCCCCCTTTGTCCTCTGTAAAGCTTTGAGCCGAGCAAGATTGACTGAGAAAAGATGTGAGAGAAGGGATGTTAGCAAAGGTTCCTGTGGGAGAGTTGGAGCAACCACCAGAAAGATTAAAACTACCCTAAAGTTTAAAATACTAATATAGTAACCAGGCAGGTCAGAGCACAGACTGCAGAGAAGAGATTTCAAAGTAGGTGCTATTTAAAAATATCAGATGTCATAGCAAGGACAAGGTAGATAACTTAAAGAGACAGATTTAGTTTAAAGGGATGAATGAGATATAAAGGGACAAGATTCTAAATACGTAACTTCTAAGAAATTAAAAAGGCAAATATGAAGGAAGAAGTGACCTTTGGCAATGAGATGGTGGGGGTAGAAAGAAGAAAAAGGGAGAGATTTATAGGCTTGCAAGGCAAAAGGAGAAAAATGATACATACTCAAGATTGAAAGACCCACAACTCACCCAGCCCACTAAAACAAACACAAGGAAACAGACAACTAACTCCGTCAATGTACCTGATTTTTCCTACTCTGGCAGGAAATGACACCAGTAAAATGAGAATCTAGTAAAACTCCTTAGTACTTTAAATGAACAAAAGCAATGTAAAGTTAAGAGGAAAATATTTTTAAAAATCAGAAAAAATTTCACACAATTGATGGAGCAAATCTATGCTAAAAAGAACAAAGAAACAGGAAAAAAATAATATGTCTATACTCCGAAAAGCATTAAACACATTTGAGTAAGCATTTGAGGATCTGAAAAATCACCTTGAATACGAAATTTTAGAATTAAGTATACAAATAGAAAAAAATGAAAATAAAAATGATAAGCTGGGAAAATGTGCAAAAAATGACTAAATTATCTCTAAAACAAAAAATTAATTTTAAGATATACATGAAAGAACAGACTCAAGATTTAATAAAAATACATTAAATGAAGATAGGAAAACAGCCAAGATAATGAAAATGGCACAATAAAGTAGACAGTGTTAAAAAGTAGTGGAAATGGAAGATAGGCAAAGAAGGAATAATATTCATATTATTGGAGTCTCTGAAAAAGAAAAAACAAAAAAATTAAATATATTTAAGACTATAAACCAAGAAAACTTTTCAGAGATACAAAAAGGAATGTGAATCTACACATTGAAAAAAGGCTTACCAAACACTTAAAAAAGTTAATCCAAAATGATAAATGTCTAGACATTTCCCAGTAAAACTATTAGATTTCAAAGATGAAGATAAAATCCTCAAGGTCCCCAGACAAAAAGATGAAAGAATTCACAAGGGTGAAAGAATTAAAGGAACATCAGACTTTGCAAAATCATATACAAATCAAGGTACCAATGGAGTAGTATTTTTTTTAAACTCAGTAAAATAAAGTTTGAACCCAGGAGTTTATATCTAGACACGATGTCCTTCAAATATCAAGCATATTAGAAAAAGTTTTTAATATATAAGAACTTAGGAAATTCTGCAGGCGTCAGTCATTCCCACAGATCTATTAAAGTTTGATGTCATCTAAATAATGACTGAGAAAACTTTTGTCAAAAAAAACTGATGGTGAGCATTTTAAAATACGTAAACGTATACATACAATTAAAAGAAAGATGAGGATGAAGGTGGACAAATTAGTGTTATATCATCTAAGTAGAAATAATGGAGCTAAAATGATGAGCATAAAGAAAAAAACAGAAAAGATTATTGTTAAAAGGCAATGGATGATTAAAAAGATATTAAAGAATCAAATAAGGAAATGCAGCACTAAAGGCATCAATGAAGTTAGAAGTCCAAAGGGAACCACTGGATCAACTACATAGACATACCTTCCTAAGTATCAAAATGAGCTAAAAGAGAGAGAGCGCAAAGAATATTCACTTAGTTCCAGAAAATGAATTCTAAATTTGGTGGTAGAAGTTTGAGGAGAATCAAGACTTGCATAGCCTCAAATTCTCTCTCCCAGTTTATTAACTACAAAGGAAAAGAGAGTAACTTGACGTTGGAGAAAACCGGCAGACGTCAGACCAACCAAGTGATCAAGGTAAAGACCCTGGTGACAAGGCCAGCACCATTCTAAACTCCTTGATATGATTCACTGAGGACATAACATCACTTCTGTGTTATTCTTGCAAAGTAATGCATAAAACTTTTCCGATTATGAGAGAACTTCAGACAAACCCAATGGAGGAACATTACAACGTAATCAATCAGGACTCTTCAATCAAAGTGTGTTAAAAGTGCCGAGTCATGAAAAGACTGAACAACTGTTACAGGTTCAAGGAGACCATGGAGACTTAAAGATATAATGCACTATGGGATCATTGGTAGACTCCTGGAAAAGAGAAAGGACGTTAGTGTGAAACTGGCGAAATTTGAGTAAGTCTGTAGTTCTGTTAATAGTAGTATGTCAATGTTAATATCCTGATTTTGATACAATTTTGGAGTGAGTATATTATTCTAAGTCTAAAATTATTACAAAATTAAAAACTTTTTTAAAAAGCTCATTGAGAAAAATAATACGTTAAGTAAAAAGCTTTTGAAGAATGAGGAAAAAATGAGTGATCCAAGCAAAGTATATTCCTATGACAAGAGGAAAAGTCAATCAATACATTCCATTCCTAATTTTAACCTGAGTTAACAAGACACTTTGCTAATTAGACCATCAAATAAATATTAACTTATGAGCCTGCCAAATCTGCGATTAGAGACGAAATCAAATATCCCTTTCAAATTAATCAAAGATAAATTCATCTTTATTAGTTACCTTTCAAAAACCAGGGCCAGGAGTGACATCTAAGCAGAGCACCCCAAATCTGGATGGAAACCCATATGGAGCTGGTCCCTGTTTCTCCTCTTCAATGTTTTCCAACCCTGACTGCCCACTCCCCACCACTACCACCACTCCCAATGCTTAGCTCTATTTCCTTCATGAATTCACCCAGATTGCAAGATTGGGCTACCAGAATTGTGTTGACTCCTTGATTTGGGGTGATTCTCCCTCATGTTGGACATGGGCTGGAGTCTGGCCTCTGGCTTACCATTGGCTAGTCTTGAGCTAGAGCCACTTACGTGAGCTCATGAAAAAAAGGCTCTTTCAGCTCCCTGTTCCAACCATGGTGACATCTCTGGTCCAGAAGACCCTAGAGAGTCAGGAGGCAGGGGGTGGGAAGTAACATTTAATAGATACTGGGTTTGCCATATCTGACTAAATGGCTCATGGGTGTTGAGAGTCGAGTGTGGTGTTATTTTTCATCCAACAGCCAAAGCAAATATGTCTGTGGCTACCAGTACTGAATGCATATTTGTCACAAATATGATAAGTTATCAAGTGTTACCTAGAAACAAGATTGGAACATAAGAATTGCAGGTTGTACGCTCTCCAGTTTTAACATTCAAATTTATTCTATGCTAAAGAAACTTCTTGTTCAGTACCTTGAAAGGGCCAGAGAAGAGCCTTTTCCCCTTCAGTGTTCCTGATAATGACTTTCAAATGTTGGCATTTATGCATGAGCAGAAGCCACTTTTCAAAGGATAATGTAACTGAATTTATCTTCTTCTTTTGACCTTTCAATGACTTTTTGGTCTTGCCTCACTTATCTATCTTACTTCCTGGTTTTGCCATTCTCTCTCATCTTCTGAGATCATTGAGTCATCGCTTCAGGGTGACCCTCTTCAAAGACAGATGCATCGGTACTAAGGCTTTGTCTGTTTTGGATCAAGGCTTCAGAGTTTGCTCCAGCAGAAAATTAGAAGCAATATATCAGTTGTACCATTATTCTTTAAAATCCTTCACAAATGTAGACTTTCCTGTTGCTTGGGTAATGACCTATACAGATTTTTTCCAATATTTTAATGATATTCTTTCCCATAGAGTAATATGTTTTTTAAAAAAGACTTCAAAATTCTAACTTTCTACCTAAACTTAATAAAGCAAAGCAATAATAAGAGAAGGATTATAAAGTGTAATGGACATACTTTCACATATCTATTACAAATCAAGAAAATTACCAAATGAGAAATACAAACCATGAATGTTGAACAGAATTTTTAGTTAATTTTCTAACTGGAATTTCTTACTTAGACCATCAAAGGAAGAAAGACTATTGATCTATAAATATAAAAAGCAGAAAATAGAGCAGCAAAAATTATCACTGCCTTTGTGATGCTTTTAAGGCTCACATTACATACGTATATATTATATTGTAATATATTACATATTATATTTATATATGTTATATATTTATATGGTACAAAGGAAGACAATATTTTTGACAACTATTGGATTGTTGCTACTCCAATAAAAATTATGGGTAAATTGCTATCATTTTTATATAAAGAGTTATCTGTATTTATTAACCTATAATTATATGGTAGGAAATATTGACATAAAAGAAGGTAGTACCTCACCAGTAAAAATCTTTCTATTTTGCATTTAACAAAAATAAGGCCTTTTACATAATGTTAAATTTAAGCATGTGGATTTAAATCTATAAAGTTGTTTTTCAAGGATTTTATAGAGTTATCCTAAAAAGTACCTTAATTATCTATTTTACTTTGTTTGTATTAGCAGAATATTTAACAGAAATAGAAATACGGTCAAATCATATTCTTAGGAAATGAGCCCTTTTTTGCTATACAGTATGTACTGAACTAAAAAAATTCTAAAGTAAATGAAATGTGATGATTATTAGAGGAATTAGAGGAGTCGTAATTTTAACGAATTCGAGCATGATTGTATAAAATACAGTTTAGCCCAATGATATTTTAAAAGGCTATCAGTTTTTCTTGATTTACATGGATTTTAGAAAATTTTAAACGTGTAACCAAAACGAGCTACATGTGTGTGTATACGTATATATTTATATATGAATATTCATATTGACAATAATTGTATAAAATATTCACTTCGCTAAATTTCAACAAGTGGCTCATTAATTATGCAAATTTTTGAGTAGTCTACTTTTCCTAGCTTTTTCTGTGTGCCTTTGTGAGAGTGTATATGTCTGTGTGTGAAGGACTTTACCTGAAAAATGTTTGCCACTGTGCATTAGATTCATTTAAATTTAAGCCTTCAATAGGATTGAAAAACATTACTCTCAGCTTACAGAGTGTCAGGCGTTTTGCTAGATGCTGAGAAAAGAAAGACTAACGGTGCCTTGTTTAGAGGGGTACCCAGTCTAACGGAGGCCACGTTCACGTGTGTGACTGAGCAAAGCGCACTATACTAAGAGTCTAGGGACCCCAGAGGAAGGGGTGATTTATATGGTCTGCGGAGAGGGGATACCAATTTTCAAAGGAATTGGCATTGAACTGGCCTATGTCTGATATGCATTGCTTTTTACTTCTGAATTCTATATTTTCTCAACAAAGGCTCCCTCAAACCTGTGACTCTACAATTCTGGAATTCCATTTTGCTCCCATGCTTTCCCAGTTCTGGAGCTAGGACGGCAGTGATGCAGGAGGAGACATCTCCTTGACGACTAGTCTCCTAAACATTGTAAGACCCAGGCGGGCCGACTTCCGACAGCTGCAGCCTGGAAGTGCCGCTAAGAAAATTACTTTTTGAATCTCCTCTTCTAATACATGGTGAAACCGGGTCCCAGAGAAATTACATTATTTTCTGAAGTTTGTAATGTTTTAGGGTGACAAACCAGCCTAAAAGTTCAGACGTTTAGACGTGAAGTTCGAGTGCTTAGCTTGGTTTAGTTTTGCTTTCCAGGCTGCATCAATATTTCCCCAAATTTCACCTAGATGAGAAAATATGAGTATCCTCTCTTCATTAAGATTATTGGTCCACTTGCTGTCTTCATGACCATTTCCAAAGAGTCATTTCAGAGAAATAAAATGATTCACACATGAATGTTATACACTGGAGATTTGAAACACCATTCATTCTTTTTTTTGTTTTCCAGTGAGGTCATGTTTTTGCCACTTGTTCATAAAAAAGAATTATTATTTAATATTCCCTTGTCTAATTCCTTGGTCTGTGAAACAATAAAAGTATTAAGTTGCTTGAAATATGTTGCATACTTTTTCAGATTCTTTACATTTAATTGTGGATAGTCTCATGCTCTATACAGATTTTCACGAAAATATCAGTCAGTCCATTTTTGTCCCTCCAGGTCTCTTGCACTGTCATTTTAGTGTGAGATAAAACTCTACACAAATGGCACATTTCCTCAAATAACACCTTTAAAGATTAGCAAATATTCTTCTTTCTCTGAGGTTTCTTCTGTTCAAGATTTAAAAATATGATCATCAAAATAAAGCAGTTGTTTAAAAGCAACCCGACCTCTAACCCTACAAACTCTCTCCTCAGGCTGCCCTTGGCATATTGTTGCATAATTAATTTGTCTCAATAACCTATTTTCCAAATATTTAACATAAATAAAAAGATACATTTAAAAAGAGGATTCATTCTATTGGGTAAGAATGAGAAGACTGGAAATTATAACAGCCGTTTCAGGTGCTCCCTAAAATTCTGCTTGAATCCCCATTTCTCTTTAATCCCTATGTTTCTCTATTTAATCTTATATGTTCTCTTGTATCATGGAACAGTTTAACTCATTCCTTTACATTGCTAGTGTTTAAAATCCTTTAGCCAACAAAGAAATATAAGTTAGTTTTTAAACAGTTTAAAAATTAAAAAAGGAAGATAAATGAAAGAAGAGTTAAGTGGAAAAAATAATTTAATAAGTAATAAATAAAATCAGTCTCTAGGCTAGCTATTCTCCCTCTTGCTGGAGACTTTCAATAACTCCGTGAGCCACATATTCTTATTCGTCATTCACGGAAGAGGAACTCAGACTCAGAAAGCTGAACTACCATGGCCGACACGGGACAGCCTGTCTGTTGGAGGGCAGGATTTGGACAGAGATGTGATGCCACAGCTGAGACTCTAGTCCTGCTTTGTGCTACTGCCCAGTTTCATTCAGTGGAAGATCTAGACTTTTGAATCATGTTCTTTCTGATTCTTCAGCCTCTGCTCTTTCTATTTCCCACGTTTGGTTCTCCGTGGTGCCCACGGAGTTGAGCCAATTGCTCTTCTGGTCATGAAAATGAAGTTTCTGACTCAACAAGTACTGCTCACCCACCCACAGGGGTCTAACTTCCATACAGAGCACAACAGACACTCTTTCCAACATACAAAATAGACATATTTAAAAATCTGGTTTCTCAAATCTTTACTACTTTAAATCTTTACCAACTGTGCTTTCAAATTTCCCTTTCCCATTTGGATTTTCATCTTTTAAAATCCAAAGCATCATGAAATATAGCAGATATACAACAATTGAGAATGAAAATATAATTCTGAAATACTATGAATAGGTGGCCAGTCTAAGCTTACACACTAGTCAGTTAAATGCCTTTGACAGCATCCTGAAGACTGACGGAATCACGCTCCATCAGTTCATAAGTGAGTGGGAAATTCCAGGTCATGGGCTTCCCCTAAAACACCTTGCCCTAGGCCTGGAGAGCAACTCTCCATCCTCTTCCTCTCGGTGGGAAGCCTTTGTTAACCTCAGCTGCCTGAGGGGAATTTCAGGTAGAGAAGCACCCACAAGCTGGTTCTCAATTGCTTGCCTTCCAGTGTCTATTATGTTATATGCATATTTTTGCTCTTTGTAACCAAAACAAGGGAGCTATTCTTTTCATTTGCTTCATCGAGTTGCCAAGTAGAGAGGCACAAAGGTACTGAGGCAAGAGCGCTGAGCAGAATACTCAGGTCTAAGTTCTACTCTTGGTCCTGCCACTGACTGTGTAAAGCTGGAAAAACCACAGAACGTCTCTGGGCTCTGCTCATTTGTGAGCTAAAATTCTTAGATTGTTTCTAATCATGCTTAGGTTCCTAGTCACTCTAAAACATCTATGTTTTAAGTAGAATGTGACTTTGAAAAGTGAACCACAGACCAGGATTTCAATTCCTGCTCTGTATATCTAAGATATCTCAGGACACAAAACAGGGAGAGCCCACGAAGGAGATATTATGCATTATAGCTACTCTGAGAAATGTCATCTGAAGCTTGCAAAACTGTAATCAAATATAAATATCAGGTATTTAAATAATTATATAAGATTTAATCAACGTATAAGACGAAAAATCTAAAATATTGCAAAATGGTCCTCCTAACAAGTTGCAGAATGTCTCGAGTTCCAGCTTTATCTGGAACTAATGATTAATGCATGCAGGAGAATGAAGTTAATAATAGTAATGCTAATAATGAATAATTCTGTCAGGCTAAATTCTCATTATATTCTCTGGACTCTCGAGACAAGTCCAAGAGGCATTAACATGGTAAAATTGTTTAATAATTTTATAACTGTAGTAATGCAATATGTCTGTGTAATTGCCACTTTTAGCCTTTTCAAATGTCAGTAAAAGGAATTATTTTCCTTTTTAATTTCAGTGATGTTGATAGAATACTTAGTCACATTCTATTACCCTGCAACATGCAGTATATATTTCCTCAACCTATATTCATCAGAGATAGAAGCTGTGAATTCTATACCATTTTACTAAAATTGTGATTATTATAATATTTAAGCAGGATAGTAGATCATTATTGATAAAAAACTACCAAACCATTTATTACATTATCTATTTACTCATTCTTTCCTGTTACATATTTCATGTAAAAATACCTTAACATTTTTTCTAAAAATTGTATTGTTTCTGGAAATGTTCATAAACATAACTTGGAAAAGAGCCAGTCATTTCAGTAAAAAGAATGAGGCCAATCATCATTTAGAAAATAACTTTAAATAGAAAATCTGGGAAGATTCTAATCTCATTGATATCCCATAATCTCTTTCAAGAGTGGCTAACCTGTTACTAACATAGGAAGGCCTTTTGAACTCGTTATTTTTTCCATGTTAAAGAAAAAACATTCCCAATATTCATCAACTGTAAGACAACACTGCTCTGAGTCCCTCTGTGTCACTGGTTCTGAGTGTGGTCCATGGACCAGAAGCATGAGCATCACGTGTGAACTTTTTAGAAATGCAGATTATTGTGCCTCATTCAAAACTACTGAATGCAACCGTCTAGGGGTGGGCCCAACAATCTGTATTTGAACAAACCTTCTAGGTGATTCTGATGCACAGCAAACACAGCAAAGACTGAGAACCACTGCTCTATGTATACGTAGTTTTGCTTTTGGTTCTTTTTTTAAACAGACTTCATTTTTAAAGCAGTTTTTGGTTCACAGCAAGGTTGAGCAGAAAGTATGGAGAGTTCCCACATATATTCCCTACCCCACAAATGCACAGCATAGTCTCCCCCAATATTGACATCTTGCGCCTGAGTGGTGCATTTGTTACAGTTGATGAACCTTTACACGTGATTTTAATGAAAAAACATGTTTTCCTTTGGAAGTCATATCTTTGTACCTTAGTCTTTCCTTAAGGATTAGTTTTAAAAAAATTTAAGTATTAACTGGCATATTCATTGTGCCTATTAACTTGTTCTTCTCATTTGTTTGTTAGAATTTATGTAGCCATAAACTGAAGTTCTAATGATCACTTATTACATATAGGGCAGTTCTGATATTGTGAAGGATTCACTGGGGCCCTGAGAATTCGTGACGTCCCACAAGATCCTTTTTTTCCTTGTAGCATCCCACAGCAATCAACAGGCAAAGAAAAGCAATTGTCAAATATCTTTAGTGAACTAAGCTGTTAATCATTCTTAGAAAATTTGAGTTACCTTTTTAGCCAAAATCTGCCTAAATTATCATATAGTTGCTAGTAGTTGTGTGCCTTTATTCCTCATCGGGTAGCTGTGATATATGTATGTTCTTGTTCTATTTTGTATATTTTAATTTATCTGTTGTTCAAATATTAGAATTTCTAGTAGGTGTCAGATGTTATGCCAGGCAAGGATGAGAAACACAGTTCCAGAGGAAGTCCTTAAGAATCTGTGTCACTCCTCCAAAACGGGATCACCTTCTGTGGAATGATTTGCTGTCTGAGTGTGTATCTTACATTCCAGGTTCTCAGAGGCAGAGAGATGAACCTTTAAATTAAGAAGATGTGTTTGAAAGTGAAAGGAGGGCTATCTATGATAACTCAGAGACAACTGATTTCATTGGCAAGCTGCGATATATAACTGCTATGCGTTGTTTTTCTTACAGTGTAAACTTTTGATTTTTTTCTATTTCTTTATTTTTCATGACTTGTGACTGTTAGCATCATGGTTATACTACACTAATGGCCATTAGTCAAACAATATTAATCTATTTTATATAGCCTCTGGTAGTGTCCTCATCTTATCAAATGGAAAACTAACACAAGAAATGTGGGAAATACTTGTTTCCAGAAGATCTTTTGCATTGTTCTTGTTTGTCTCTCCACCCATTGGTTTACGGGCGCCTGTGTTGACAGCAGGGGTGCTAGCTTGGCCAGATGGTATCCTCTCCGTGGCACCGTGTTTGTTATTTTGTTTGCTGAAATGATCAAACTGACAGAGCTCAGTTCGTGTTTTAGACACCTGGAGTCATCTCTACTTCCAGTCTTGGAGAACTCTTTCATGGATTGATGCTGCTATGATTAGACAGATCATAGGAGTATAAAAGAAAGGAAAGAGTTTTCTAAAATTTGTAAACTAATTATATTTGGAATCTTATTTTTTAGAAGAATATATTCTCTCGTATACATAGCATGCAAATTCTCTATTTACAGAATGATAATTAGGTCTCAAAATGAGAAGAGAAAGAGGTGATAGGGATAGTAGTTGAATAAAAGATAACATTTTATTTATGAAAAGAGCATGTCTCATGTAATCTGTAAAAATGAATATTGTGTTGTGTTCCTATGGAGGTATTTTTAGTTAGTTAATACTCATGACTGAAATCATGCAGGTGGGAATAGTTAACACTGACTCCTGAGCTGGAATGTGTGTTTGTGCTCTCAGCTTAAGATGCTGCGATCGCAGAAGAGTTTTCAACTACTGCTTTGTGGAGGACTGTTACTCAACCCAGGTTCACTCTGTTTATATGCAAGTTAAATTTTATTAATAAAACAGCATTCTCCCAGTGGAAGAAACAAAGAAGAGTGAGGTTCAAAACAAATTAGGAAAAGGATTTGAAATGCGCTGCATTGATTTGTCTCAAGTTCTTAGAACCTACCAATTTAATTCTTTCAACCCAGCAAATTGCTCTTTTGCATTAGTTTTCAGTCTTTCCACGGAAGAAAACATAGCAAGTTAAGAGAGGGAAAAAGAAGAGAGATTAGACTTTTATCGCCTACATGCCTCTTTAATTCTTTTATTTTTCTAATATAAAGGAGAACAATAGTATATTTCTGATGCTTTATCTCTATTGATTACTGCTATTCTTAGCTTTTCTCTGTCTCAAATCGTTTCTGTTTGATATTTTTTCTTTCTTTTATCTTAATGGAATAAGTGTTAAAGATATTTTCTCTCATTCTTCAATAAATATTAAAAATATGTTGAGACAGAGAAACATTAACCTTTGTAGGAATATCTTATCCTTGGGCACACTCACAACATTGTAACATCAACTTACAAAAGCGATTTAGCCTTCCAAGAATGCTTTTCATGCATCTGGAATACTCATAGAAATGCTGTTTTGTTCAAAACATCTGGGAGCATTTCTTTGCTGCGTAGATTTGGATGAGCAGAAAACACAATAAGCATCTATGTTGCAAATACCCAGCACAGAAAGGATTGCTGTGTCCTCCAATTATATACCCTATACACAGATTGAAAATGTTCTTAAAACCTCATTCTAAATGGCTTGTGCCAACATGGTTGCTTCTAAAAGACAAACAATTTAGTCAAAGCTTTTCAAAAATCCAGACAACAAATTATACCTTTCTATCCGTAATGCCTGTGTAATTGTGGGAATCTCAGTGATGTATTTATATCCCTCTCTGTGTGATGACTTGTCAAAGAGATTCAAGTCCTCATTGTGCCTGATATATGCCTAAAATAAAGGCAAGGTCACCAAAAGTGTTTAAATAGGACCAAAATATGAATGTCTAGATGATTTCCAGACTGACAATGCCCCATCCCTTGGTGGACCACCCTAGGCAAGCAGTGGAAAGGCAGAGTTCATAATCTTCCTGTCTTCTGCATGTCATCCCCCAAATATCGTGGCCCCCATCATTTAGAGTAACACCCCATCTCAAGACTGGCCACGGGGTGAAGTGGTGTTATACGGGCATTTAGCTCCTCCAGCTCAACTGTTACCTTCTTCTCGTACCTTTCTCTCTCTCCTCTGAGTTTTCATACCTTCACTTTTGATCTTGCTTCCATCACTTCCTTAAGTGTTTAAAATTTTCTGAAAACAATTAGACACAATTTTTATCTTCTCCTTGCAATATATAGTTCTTCTATTTGATATTCTTCATCTGCCATCCTTTTACCTTTTACTTTCCTCCCCTCTTTGGTAACATTATACAGATCCTGGATTGATTTCTTTGTGTTTACTCAGAGCTGGAGAACCAGCGATTTAGAGGTTCATGTGGAAAACAGCGTTCCAAGCTAACGAGGATTCTCCTTATGACCAAAGCATTTTGCCTGGGAGTTCCTTAGTTGTTAGTCTCCCTGGATAATGGAGGTGGGCAGGTCATCATCGTTCACAATGCAAGTCTCTCTTCTCCTCAGTGCCAGAGGGGGATATGCGTATGATTCCTTGGTTTGCATCCCCACACTGCTTCTCACAGCTAACCCTGGCCCAAGTAAGGTCCTGCTACCAACCGGTCGACTTTGTTCTTTTTGTTGTAAACAAGTGGTTTACAACTTGCTTTTCCTGGTGAGCCTCTCACCCCCAAGAGGTGTCCATCATCAGGCATTTTCTAATATAGGAAGATTCAGGAACTTCTTATGGCTTCCTCCTGCGAGAAACTCCAGGTGAATTTCTTTTGGCCAAACCTTCCTAATTTATGGTTTAGCATCATAGGTGTCTCCTAAACTATATTTTGTTTCTCTTTACTTTATAAATAATTTCCTCTAAGAGCAGACATGCCAAGTTAACATGGGCATTAAACTGGAAGTCTTCCACTCAGCTCTTTTGACACAAATGTTGGTGTTATTTATGTCAAAATTTACAGTAGCTTATTTGATTTCATATCTTTCAAAAGAATGATACATTAGGGGCCAGCCTGGTGGCACAGTGGTTAAGTTTGCATGGTTCGCTTTGGTGGTCCACAATTCGCCAGTTTGAATCCTGGGTGCAGACCTACACACCACTTGACAAGCCATGCTGTGGTAGGCGTCCCACATATAAAATCGAGGAAGATGGGCATGGATGTTAGCTCAGGGCCAGTCTTCCTCAGCAAAAAGAGGAGAATTGGTGGCAGATGTTAGCTCAGGCTAATCTTCCTCAAAAAAAAAAAAAAAAAGAATGATACATTACTAAATTTTTGGAACTCCAGAATCTGCCACTGAGAGAGCATGACAAAAATACATATTAAAATGTATTGCTGAACCCTGAACATATATTCTTTTTTTAATTTGCCTGATTTTTTAAACTTTTTTAAGGAATTATTGACAGATATAATTGTATATATTTAAAGTGTACAATGTCATGATTTGATATACACATACATTGTGGAATGGTTACAAGAACCAGATAATTAACACATTCATCATCTCACATAGGTAACTTATTTTTTTGTATGTGTGGTGAGACTGTTTAAGATCTACTCAGTAACTTTCAAGTACACAATACCATGTTATTAACCACAGTCACCAGGCTGTACATTAATTAGATCCTCAGAAGTTATTTTTCTTGGAAGTGAAAATTTGTACCCTTTGACCTACATCAGCCCACTTCCCCCTTCCCTCAGCCCCTGGAAACCACCATTCTATTCTCTGTTTATATGAAATCAGGAATTTAAAAAAAGATTTTAGATTCCACATATAAATGATATGATACAGTATTTGCCATTGTCTGGCTTATTTCACGTAGCATAATGCCCTCTAGCTTCATCCATGTTGTCTCAAATGGCAAAATTTCCTTATTTTTAATGGCTGGATAATACATAATAATATACTAATAATATTCCATCATATATATATATATATATATATAATATACACCACATTTTCTTTATCCATTCATCCATCATTAGACACTAAGATTGTTTCCAAATCTTGGCTATTGTGATAAATGCTGCAATAAACATAAGAATGCAGATATCTCTTCAAGACACTAATTTCAGTTCCTTCGGATATACACCTATAAGTGGGATTACTGGATCATATGGAAGTTCAATTTTTAATTTTGTGAATAACTGCCATACTGTTTTCCATAGTGGCTGCACCAATTTACTTTCCTGCCTTACATTAGAAATATCTTATCATTTTCTAGGGTTTTTTTAATGAGGTGAACTTCACATGACATACAATTAACCATTTTAATGTGAACAGTTCAATGTCATTTAGCACATTCAGTGTTCAATACCACTATCTAGGTCCAAAACATTTTCATAAGGCCTCTAAATAAAACCCTGTACCGACTAAACAGTCACCCTTCCTTTCCCCCTTCCCTTCCAGCCCCTGGCAACATCAATCTGCTTTCTCTGTCTATGGGTTTCTTTGGATATTTTATGTAAATGAAGCTGCATGACTATATAGTTTTGAAAACACATTGTGAGAGTGATTTAATGAAAATGGTGTCAACCTGGGTATCAGGATCCCCGGACTTAACTATTGATTCTTACGTTGACTAGCTGCTCAAATCTATCCAAATGATAACTTCTTTAAAGCTTCATTTCTTTTCAGCTTTAAAACTGTGTATTCCTATTAATTAATAAGAATCATTAATTAATTCAGGCAACTAGAGTACCTGAGCTCTCTACTGGTAAAAACATAACATTAAGCGAGCTTCTTAAACATGTGCTTATTTTCTCCGTAAAACGATATATCATTTATTCCTCTATTAGGTTAAAAGAGTACATGAAAAAATGGTGATCATATGTACTACCTTCATAGTACACAGTGTTAAAAGAGCTCTGTTTTCTAAACATTTCTCTGTGTCAGACCAATTAATGGATTATCTTTATAATTCTTAAAAAATCCTTCCAGTAAGGTGTTGTTATCATCAACACAGATAGCTAACTCTAGTGAGAGGAGTTTTCCTAAATTCAGGCAATGAAGAGGCGACAGAGTCAGAATTCAAGCCCTGTCTTCCCAGGAATAATGCAAAAAACTAAACAATAGTCAACACTTCCCGTTAATTGCTACCCACTAGGGACATTTAGATACCTGCCAAGAATGAATGCAAACACAGCTGTGATAACACTCAGAGCACGTCTTTCTCTGGAGAAGTCTGCCTTTAGGCTCCAAGCCTCCACATAATGGATACCACTGAATTCAGAACAGAGTAGTGTAATGATATGAGTGATAATCATAGTGACACTAGTGACTGCTTGCATCCAGGTGATATAGCACCAAATACATATATGTGTATATGCATCATAGCACTTTATGATTTATAAAAAGCACTTTTAAATATGTTGTTTTACTTGGTATTTAAAAGTAAAATAACTAAAATCATATGCAAAAAACAGGAGACAATTGCGAAATATTGTTTCTATGCAAAAAATAAGCCGAAATGATGTCCATATATTTTAAGAAACAAAAGAAAATGATAAAAAGATTGTAAGGAGTTTAAAATCTTCTGTTAAAATTTTTTAAAATTGTGATATTTTTTATTTGAGATATCATATTTGTTAAAACTTAAATATCCATTATATTTTTATCAAATCTCTGGAAAAAGTTTAGTGTATTGAATTATGTATATATATACATATATATATATGTATATATATATATATATATATATATTTTTTTTTTTTTTTTTGCTAAGGAAGATTCACCCTGAGCCAACATCTGCCACCAATCCTCCTCTTCCTTCGCTTGAGGAAGATCAGCCCCAGGTCAATATCCCCACCAGTCCTCCTCCACTTTTTTGTATGTGGGATGCTCCCACAGTGTGGCTGATGAGTGGAGTGGGCCCCCAAGGGGGATTTGAATGCGTGAACAAGGGCTGCCCAAGCGGAGTGCACGGAACTCTAACCGTTTGCCCATGGGGCCAGGCCCTCAAACTCCATTTTTATGTTTTCTGTTAAGTTTGGTTTTTAAAACTTAATCCAAATTGCTATTGTTTTTATTGCTTTTTTCTTGTTAAAGTAACAATTTATTCTGAATCATCTGAGAAACTTCCAAAGATATACCTCTGTTTCAAAAATATACTTTGCCCCTGAATTCTTCTCGGCAGCTTACCCAATTTTTCACCTGATCTTTTAGAAATGATAATATGTAATTCTAGTTTTTTAGGCAGATAAACTGAAGTAGATTGCATAATTGAAAAGGATGATTAAAGCTATAATTTGACCACAGATTTACATAATTTAATTGCTAAAGGTAACACTTATAAATATTCTCTAAAGATGAGAAGTTCATCTGCTCATGCCCCTTAAAATACATGGGTAATTACAAAATAATACCAATAATTAAAAACAAAGTCACTCAGAAAATATGAAGGAAAAAGATTACAGGCTTCAATAATATTTAATATGTGATATATACAGCTTTATGTAAATAATCCTCCTTGTAAATAGTCTATACTAAATTTTATTAAAATAAAAATTTGTATTAAAATATTAATGACAGCGATGGTATTAGAGACACCAACCATTGTCCCGTTATTAATTGAATATTCCATGTAATATACTTGAATTTCTCCGATGACCAAAAAATAAAATTAAATTAAGTTTATCCAGGTTATTTAGCCAAAAGATATTTGTCAATGAATTTTTAAGATTACTAGGCTACGAAACTAATATTTGCCTATACTTCTACCCTGTCCTTTAAAATGCCACTTTTTAATGCTGCTATTCAGAAGCAGTTTACTTCTAATAAATTTACGTTTTTTTCATTTGATGAAAATGGCCACAAATTGACATTGAAAGAGTTTAATTCAACCAACAACAACATTTCTTCTCTCTTCATCAGAGGGAAGCTGATGATCTTTAAAATCATATTATGGTCTGGATGAAAGATTCTAACAGTCTGGTGACATATCATAGTCTACTTTATATTACAATTGTTGCAACTTATGCCTTATTTCCTCCGCTAAATGAAAATCTCTGAGCTAGGGTCCTGCCTAATTCATTTGCCTATAACTTGAGTTGTCTCCTATGGAGTTTGGCACATAATAGTCACTTAGAATGTGCTAATTGATTTTCATCTTTGTGCCCTACTGAGTTCAAACTGTTCAGTAAATCAGTTAGCAAATTCCATTTGGAACCTGCCTAGGAAAGGAGCAATTTTAAACATATGGTTATAGACAAACAAATTTATAGTGATATCACATGAGTTAAGAAGTGCTTAAATACTATTAAGAATAGTTCCTCTCCAGTAATTAACATCCTAAATTTGATCCCCAGCCTTCTCGATGTCAAGGCTGAGCCATAGTGGCCTTCAGTGGCAGCAACTTAGGAGAAAACGAAGGCTTCCCACTCCTTTGACTCAGCGGCACTTCTCCACCATGAATGGATGACTGTGAAGTCTGTGCCCTTCTTCTTGTCCTTCATGGATGAGCTGGTAGAGACTTCCAGAAATCAGTGAGTTATGAGCATATATTAATGAAAATTTCTCAAAATTGTACAAGTCAGATTTCAGTCAGAGATTTTAACCTATCCTTCTCTAGTTGTTGCCATTCACACACACACACACAAAGAGGAGGGGTTTGTTGATGAAATGGCCACAAGTCAACATCAAAAAAAGATAGTATGTAAATAAATTCAATCTATAAAAACAACCTAGCTATTTTCAGAACTCAGAAAGTAGCTGATGATCTTTAAGGCCACATGACAGTATGGATATAAGATTCTAACAGCATATGGCATATCACAATCTGTTTTATAATTGTTGCAACCCCTGCCTTATTTCTTCTTTTAGCCTAAACCCATTAAGCCCAGTGCCACATCTTTTAAGAGTCCAAATTTTTTGTTTTGTGTACCGTTCAACTTAGCTAAGTTGAACTATCCTTCTGCAAATCTCGTTCCGTGTGTGGTCCCAGGTTAGGAGAGCATTGGAAGGCAGAGTGAGGCAGCAGCCATTCTCTCTGAAAGTCAGTGAAGGGCACCAGGGGTTCCCCCTGTCAACCCTTCTCTGTTATCTTACCTTGGGATATTGGGAAGCAGCCATGTTGAATTCTTCCAGATTCTGTTGGATTGCCTCCTTCAAATGTCCTGGGACAGGTTGGCATGTAGTACTGAGGCAAAGGCTGCCTTCTCCTTCTACCACCATCCTATCCCTGAGTTTGAGGGTGGTGAGGGAAAGATACAGCTGCCATTTTGTCTTCTTGGATTCCACTTTGTCCTCACTCTCTTCTGCTTCACTTGGCACATTTCTTCTTGACTACAAGCCTATTTTTCCACAGCAACTTCAAGCCCTCCACCAGATAAAGAAGCAAAAGACTTCCAGAGTGTTTTTGTTTAACACAAGATAATTTATATTCCAAATTTTTAACTTTTCAGATGGGACAGCAGATATTCAGAGAAAATAAGCAAGTTTCCAGAATCATTTGTCCAGGGAAGACCTAGGAATACAATTCAGGCCTCTTGACACTTGGATAGTATTCTTCCATCAGAAACATTTTTTTTATTATTGAAGCATAATTGACATACAATATTATATTGGTTTCTGGTATATAACCTCATGATTTGTATTTGTATACATTGTGTAATGATCACCACAATTATTCTAGTTACCCTCTATCATCATACAAAGTTAATACAATATTATTGACTATCGTCCCCACGCTGTACAATGCCTTCTCATGACTGACTGACTTTATAACTGGAGGTTTGTACCTTTTAACCCCTTTCACCTGTTTTGCCCACTCATCAACCCCCCTCCCCTCTGGCAGCCACCAATCCGTTCTCTGTATCTACGAGTCTGCTTTTGCTTTGTTTGTTCATTTGTTTTGTTTTTCAGGTTCCATATATAAGTGAAATCATATGGTGTTTGTCTTTCTCTATCTGACTTATTTCACTTAGTATAATACCTTCAAGGTCCAGCCATGTTATCACAAGTGACAAGATTCCATTCTTTTTTATGCTGAGTAGTATTCCATTGGGTATATATACAACATTTTCTGTATCCACTCAACCATCAATGGATGTTTAGGTTGTTTCCATAGCTTGACTATTGCAAATAGTGCTGCAATGAATATAGGAATGTGTATATCCTTATGCATTCATGTTTTCATGCATTTCTATACACTAACAACAAAGTAGCAGAAAGACAAATTAAGAATACAGCCCCATTTACAATTGCAACAAAAAGAAAGGAATAAATTCAACCAAAGAGGTGAAATACCTACACACTGAAAACTATAATATATTGTTGAAGGAAATCGAAGATGCAAATAAATGGAAAGATATTCCATGCTCTTGGATTGGAAGAATAAACATAGTTAAAAGGTCCTTATTAACTAAAGCAATCTACAGATTCAATGCAATCCCTATCAAAATTCCAATGAGATTTTTCACAGAAATAGAACAAAGAATCCTAAAATTTATATGAAATAACAAAAGACCCTGAATAGCCAGAGCAATTCTGAGAAAAAAGAACAAAGCTGGAAGTATCACATTCCCTGATTTCAAAATGTACTACAAAGCTATAACAGTAAAAACAGCATGATACTGACACAAAAACAGACACACAGATCAATGGAACAGAATCAAGAGCCCAGAAATCAGCCTAGCTATGGACAGCTAATTTTCGACAAGGGGGCCAAGAACATACAATAAAGGAAGGTCTCTTCAATAAATAGTGCTGGGAAAACTGGACAGTCACACGAAAAGAATGAAAGTAGACTATTATCTTGCACCATTCACAAAAATTAAGTCAAAATGGATCAAAGACTTGAATGTAAGACCTGAAATCATAAAATTCCTAGAAGAAAACATAGGAGGTAAGTTCCATTCGTTTTTTAATCAACTTCAAAATTCTACACCCTCTAATAAATACCATATTCCATATCATTCATAGTGATTCTACTTCCTTGACTTCCTTCTACTGCCAAATTGATGCAAGAACAAATTCTGATACCAAAATTTCTTTTCTATTTAAAATATATGCTAGTTTTGTGCTGATACAACTGCAGGCATTTGAAAAATGCCTACTGCTTCACTTAAAGTATATTTATGAAAAAAATATTTTTTCTTTTTTTATTGAGGTAATATTGGTTTATAGTATTATATAAATTTCAGGTGTACATCATCATATTTCAACTTCTGTATAGTCTACATCATGTTCACCACCAAATGTCTAGTTGCCATCCATCACCGTACAAATGTGACACTTTACCCCATTGGCCCTCCTCCCACCCCCTTTCACTCTGTTTCCACCAATCTATTTATGCGTTTGTTGTCATTTTGTCTTCCACATATGAGTGAAATCATGCTGTATTTGTCTTTCTCCATCTGACCTATTTTGCTTAGGATAACGCCCTCAAGGTCTGTGCATGTTGTTGCAAATGATAAGATTTCATCTTTCTTGTGGCTAAGTAGTATTCCCTTGTGTATATATCACATCTTCTTTATCCATTCATCCATTCATGGGCACTTAGGTGGTTTCCAAGTCTTGACTATTGTGAATAACGCTGCAATGAACATGGAGGAGCATGTAGTTTTTCAAATTAGTGTTTTCGTGTTCTTCGGCTGAATACCAGAAGTGAAAACAAAACTAATAATTAATAGCCAAGTTAGTACAATAAGTAGAATTTCAATTCACACAAAAGTTTTAATTGAGAAATTGCTGGATGTCTAGGTCATTCTTGACTTTCAAGCTAATTTTGCTTAGGGACATCCTTAAGTAATGTTTTCAGAAATATTCCCGGGAAATAAAGTTTCTGATCTTTGGGCTGATTTAAAATATCTTTGATTTCATGATTGTAACAATTTGGGTATAGATAGAGTTCTTTGTTTAAAATCATTTTACCCTCAGAATATTGAGTCGCTTGTTCAATCATCTTCTAATAAACGTTCCTCTTGGTGAGAACAATAGTGTGAATCTTTTTGCCATTGCAGTTTCCCTATAAGTTGCCGTGAAGTCACTTAGAATCATGTCTCCTTTCAACCTAAATTCTTACTATGATTTGTCAGGTGTGAGTCTGCATTCACTCATCTTCCTTGCCACTTCATGGGCTCCTTCAAGTAAAAGCGACTGTCTTTAGGATATTTTCCTCTTTTATCAATTTAACCATTCTTTCCCTTTTTTACTTTATTTCCTCTTTGGGGAATTTTTACTATTTAAATGTTTGACACCTTGAATTAAACTTTTATATATTTTTTCTTTCCTTTCATATTTTCCATGACTCTTGGCTCTTATCCTGGAAGATTTCCTGAACACTTCTCCTAACTCTTTTTTAATTTCTAAAGAGCTTTTTAAAATTCTATGCCTGCTACTTTTTTATAACAGTCCCCTTATAGGAACTCAGGATCTTTTCTAATCTCTGAGGATATTAAGCAGTTTCTTAAGGTTATATTTGGCTGCATAAGGTAGTCTTGTTTCCCTCAGAATCAGTTTTCCTCTTTTTGTTTTGTTTGTTTTTAATCATATGCATTGGATATTCCTCAGAACTTGGTGGTCTTCAGTTTCCGCTTGCTAAAGACTGAATCTTTGTGTCCCCCACAAACTCATATGCTGAAATCCTAGCCCCACAAGTGACGGTTTTAGGAGGCGGGGCCTTTGGAAGGTAGTGAAGTCATGAGGGTGGAGCTCTCATGAATGGGATTAGCGTCCTATTTAAAGAGACAGGAGACTTTGATTTCTCTTTCTGCTCTCTGCCACGTGATACTGGATCTACTGGCGCCGTGATCTTGGCTTTCTCAGCCTCTAAAACTGTGAGATACAAATGTTTGTTGTTTAATCCACCCAGTCTCAGGTATTCTGTTCTAACAGCCACATTTGACTAAGACAGCGCTTATGTTTGAGAGTGAAAGAAGAGGATATCTACCTAGGTGCTATATGTGTCTAAATAAAGCTCACTGACAGGCACAGTTTACCTTAGAGTGGTGGGTTGTGGGAAGTTGGCCACCATTATGCTTGGAGTACCCAAAGTGCTGTTAGAAGAAGAGAAAGCTGTACTCTGATAGTAGCAATACTAGTGTGAGTAGTGCGACTTCTCCAGATTCTTTTTAACACATCTTTGCAGGAAAACCTTGCTTTATTGCTTTGCCTTCATTAAAATATAGTTTCAACACTATGTCCCAACTTTATTGCAGCAGTTCCAGCCATTACATCTGCATTCCAACCAGGCAGAAAAAAGAAAAGAGGAGAAAGATAATTCCTCCCACTAACACACATTCCAGAAACTGTACATATCGCTTTTGTTTAAAGCTAATTGACCACATGTAGTCCCATGACCACAACTTGCTAAAAAGAGGGCTGGCCATTCAGTCTTTATTCTGGACGATTTTTTGGTCAGCTAAATTCCAGGGATGCCATTGCTGAAGCAGCAAGGGAAATGGCTATTGAGAAGTAACTCTTAGTTTCTACATCACCTGAGAATTAATGATTATGAACTATCAGAAAGCACAGAAAATGGACGTTTTTAAAACATCCATCACAAATAGAATGCATACATGTGTCCACTATTGTTCTAGAAAATTACATATGTGCTATCTCCCTTGATCTTTACACCAACTCTGCATCAAAGGGACCATCATCCCTTACATCAGGAATTTGTTACCTGGACTTGGCTGCTAGATAGTCTGACTCCCAATCCTATGTTCATTGTGATCTGGTGAATTTTCATTCCAGTTCCAGCAGTTAAACATTTTTAACATGGGAAAAAATGATTTAAAATATTTGTTAATTACCTCAATTGATTCTATATTGTAGTTAACCAAGTATATACTGTGCTACTATGACAATGCCATAAGCCATATGTCCATCACGTACTCGCTCATATACATATGTGCATATTTTAATTCCTGAAAATATAAGAATGCAAAATAATATTGGATACACACAAATCTGATATTATTTTTATTCCAAATATATCTTAAAGCATCAATTTGATTAATGATAGGTTAATAATATATCCACAACAAAATTTGCCATACATTAACTTCAAATAAACATGATTCCTTAGAAAGATGTATAAGTGGAAACTTTTGTTTAAAAACTATGAAAACTGAGAATTTTTTAAAATGAATGTATGTATTTCAATATTTTCATTTAATTTTCAAAGGCTTTTTTAATTTGAATGGCAATTAAGTTGAAATATTTTCAAGTTATTCACAATGTCAAAGAACAAAGATTTTTGGATGGTAACTTGCTAACCACATAGCTTTAAATCTCTTTTAGAATGTATAAACAATAATATTTTCTTTAAAAATAACCCTGAGTTATACAAAATGAAAAACTATGTGGTAGATTTTTTCTTTTTTCTTTTTTGCTGCTTTTGCCATTCACATTTCTTTGTCATAAAGACATCTTCTCTTATGTGACTTTTGGCATGACTAAAATAGAATTAAACTGAAAAAAGCATTAAAACTTTAAATGTTTATGTAAGAAATTAGAGATTTAAAATAATTCGGCATTTGTAGCTCAGAACAGAGTGTTAAAGTGCTATTTTCAAGTATTCAAGGAGCGTATTTAAGTAAAAGATCAAAAGAAGAAATAAGAGCCTCATGTGAGTGAAGGTAAAAGTTATATAGAAATTACACATTTTCTCTCATTGTTAATGGTATTGTCATCTTTGTAGCACTTTTAAAAAATAATAATGTGAGGTCAGTCCCGTGGTCTAGTGGCTAGGTTTGGCGCACTCTGCTTTGGTGGACCTGTGTTCGTGGGTTTGGATCCTGGGCACAGACCTGCTCTTCTCATCAGCCATGCTTTGGAGGTGTCCTACATGTAAAAGAGAGGAAGATTGGCAACAGATGTTAGCTCAGGTCCAATCTTCCTCACCGAAAAAAAAATTAAATAAATAATAATAATATTAATGAAATGCATGTAATGAAACATACATACTGACTTGACAGGCATGTCATTGAAACAAATGATCTCTCAAGGTCTTTGGTTATTAAAATTAAAATAATCTAAAGCTTTGAGTTTCATATTGAATAGCTGAACTTACTCTTCAGTCAACTTTCTTTTTCTTACTGACCTTTAGAAGGGTCCACCTACCTTTAAACAGAGGTGCAGTACAAATTCTCCTTTAGTAAATAAAAGGAAGGATGTAAGTTGTCATCAGCAACAATATCACCTAGAAGATAAATTTCCGAGGTCTAAATTTTCTTGAAATTTTATGTGAATGAGTTGAAAAACTGAAAAATGAAAGAGACCTAATGACACAGATTGCCATTCTTTTCTCTCGATTCTGAGACGGAGCTCTTAGATCTAATCACTCAATAATCAGCACTTGCTATGGATCTTCAAATCTAAAAGAAGTTTTACATTCAATGAACTTATTGAAATTAAACAAGGCCACTGATTTACAGCATTAATTATTCTGTTAACAAATACTTAATTTAATACCCACATTTATTATAATCTTGTTTTCTTTGCTTACTTTGGAAATGCTACATATTGTTAGTAGTCATAAATATTATGCTAAAATAATTTCTATCCTAATATTATAAGAAGTGTTGATAGTTATACTTCTTATAAGAAACTACTTTTTTGTTCTTGTGTTTTATGAAAATAACACTTGCAGATAGATGAAATAAATCTGAAAACAGAACTGATTATTTTTCACATTATGATTTGCATGTTCAAGCCTTAAGGAAAAGTTCTCAGGTTAATAAAATGCCTTCCCTCTAAGCACTCAGAATATTTTACAAGCGCTCATGCACGTTATGCGATTCTGCTGCGGAAGGCCATGGGTATTATAATGACATTTCTTTTAAGGTGAAAAAAATCTGTCAAGGAGACTCCAACTGGTGTGTCCTTCTCCAACTGCAAACCAGGGTCAGCATTAAGATAAATCTCACTAATGTCCTGTTTGGTTTTTTTTCAGTCCATTTACTCTTGACACTTTTCTGTCAATAGGTAATTTTGATTATTGATACAGAATTTTCTAGTACAATTACTTTTAGTAATTTTTTGTCTCCCCAAATGATCATTTAAAAATAAAATAAAATGGGGTCTGGCCCGGTGGTGCAGTGGTTAATTTCGCACATTCTGCTTTGGAGGCCCGGGGTTCCCTGGTTCGGATCCCAGGTGAGGACATGGCACCACTCAGCAAGCCATGTTGTGGTAGGTGTCCCACATACAAAGTAGTGGAAGACGGGCATGGACATTAGCTCAGGGCTAGTCTTCCTCAGCAAAAAGAGGAGGATTGGCAGCAGATGTTATCTCAGGGCCAATCTTCCTCAAAAAATAAAAGTTAATAAATAAATAAACAAAATGAAGCTAAATTTAAAAACCTTTATCTTTATGTATTATGGATGTAATTATTACTGTTTGTGAATACAGATTTAAAGGATGGATTATATACAGATCTTCCTCAACTTGTAAGGAGGTTACGGCTCAGTAAACCCATTGTAAATTGAAAACATCACATGGAAAATGCATTTAATCCCCCTAACGTATGGAACATCATAGCTTAGTCTAACCTACCTTAAGTGTTAAATGTGCTCAGAGCACTTACATTAGCCTACAGTGGGGCAAAATCATCTAACAAAAAATGTATTTTATAGTTAAATGTTGACTATCTCATATAATTTATGTAATACTGTAGTGAAAGTGAAAAACAGAATGGTTGTATGAGTCCAGAATGCTCATAAGTGCATCGATTATTCATCCTCCTTATCTTGTGACTGCCTGGAAGCTGTGGCTTGCTGCCACTGTCCAGCATCATGAGAGAGTATCCTACTGCATTATCACTAGCCCAGGAAAAGATCAAGATTCAAAATTTGAAGTCTGGTTTCTACTGAATGTGTATGGCTTTTGCACCATCATAAAGTTGAAAAATGAAAAATCTTTGTCAAACCATTGTAAGTCACGGACCTTCTGTAACACAAAAACACTTTGATCATAGTTGATATAAGTTTAATTTTATTTCAGAAAATATGTCCAAGTTACCATTCTAACATGACGATGAAGTAAGAACTGAAATCAACAGCATTGGTCAAGGAAACGATTGTTTAGTTTATTCGGTAGCTGTGAATAAGGAGGAAGATTTTTACATGAAAAGAAGATGGAATCAGTTAACAACGCCCTTGGTTTCAGGCTTTCTTGGGACACAATTAGCCATACAATATTTCATGACTTTAAAGGGTTTAAAGAAAGGTACAAATAATACTACTGTTTCCTAAGGGCAGTGGGTACTTACGGAGCCTTCAATCCTAGAGTTTTTCAGATTGAAATAATGGCAAGTGTAGTGTAAGTACACTTTTTGAGTCATTTGTCAGTCCAAGGCTGAACACACTATAAAGCCCTTGACAGAAAATACTATCAAGGAGCTTGTATAGATGTGCCCATATGACAGGTGACCAAAATTCATCAGGTTTTATATATATTTCCTGATCTGGCCTCTGAAGGTTCTGATTAATGTGCTGTTTCTGAACAGAGGAAAAAAACAAACTTGGCTGCTTTTAAAATACAATAAAAAACAAACAAAAAGCACACAAAACTCTTACCTTTACTTTTTAAATATTTCATCAAAAATATTAATATGAATACTGAATTTTTTCATGACATCTCAGACTACTTAAATTCTGTTACATTGGGTTTATTTCCGTGGTCTTGACTCTTTGCATTGTGATTTCACTAAAATGGGTACCCACAGAGTTCCCCACTGACATGGTTTAAATGCTACCTTATTGACTGCCATTAGCAAGTCCCTGAACTATTGGTTTGATAATCAAAATTATATACTAATAGTTAAACATCCTAGTTTCCAGCAAGAGTATACATTTGCTGGTGAACCACTAATATTAAATATTCAAAACTGTTTTGGAATGTTTACTTTAAAAAGTATTTTTCTTTTCTCTCAAGTTCACCATTACTATTTGTCTCTCAGACGTGTCTCAGAGAATAGGGTTAATGAATTCTGACTTTTTCTCTTAAACTTCAGTCTGCAATATTTGTGTTACACAAATATAAGACATCAGCAATCTTTTTTATAGCAATTATAATTATATATGTTCTCACAAGTTAATTTCCATTGGAAAGTAAGAGTTAACCATTGCTATCTTATTAGAATAATAGATAACATAACACTTAGCACCTAATTGAGTTTCAAGAATTTTCATTTTCTTGACTGTTATTGAATTGGAGCACCATTTAAGATACATTTTCTGGCAAAAAAAATATATATATATAGTATATATTGTCCATTTATTTAACAGGTTGCCTTCTTCATATCAACATGTAAGGTTCATCATATGCTACAAGTGTCAGTCCTTTGCCTTTTGCCTTTATGACTATTTCCATCTCCATCTCTAACCTGTGCCTATGTTTATGGTATCTTTTGACGGACACGAAATCCATCCATTTACAATTCTAATGCCCAGAGTTACAGACCACTAATTGCGCTGCCTTGTGTGAATTACAGTTCCAGAATCAGCCTCCCCAAAGAATTGCCGATAAAGCAACATTTCTCAAAATAGCCCATTAACTCATCTCCCACACTTGCATATATTTCCCTTGCTGAAAACACAGTAACATTTTTAATGCAAGTCTGAGCATGATGATCCATTTTAAAGTCCCTCAGTATCCTCATTGTTATTAGGATAAAGTCCACAACTGTTGCTCACGAGCCCTCACTCACTGTGGTGCCCGGATAACATCCAGCTTCTCCTCAGGCAAGTCTTTCCTTTGCACTCTGCTCAACCACCTGCTCTCCTCTCAGAGCTCTCTTCTTCCAACTCCTTTCGAGCTTCCACCTTAAATACCACTTTCTCGAAGAAGTCTTCCCTTCCTTGTCAGACTCGGGTAGGTACCTCACTAATCTTTCTCAGAGCACTCCCTCTTAAGCCTTTCTATCCCTCAGCTCAACTGGGATTGTCTAATTAGTCATGAAATTATCTTTCAGTCCCATTTGTTTCTTCTAGATTATCCATACCATGAGGGCAGGAACATCATCTGTCTTGTTCATCCTTAAATCTGTCTTGTATTATGAAGTCTGGTACATGATCAATATTTAGTGGAGTAAATGAAGGGATATTCAATGTTATGCAACAGAAGGCCGAATCAGATGAAAGAGTTTTCTATACTGCAGGAATGTTTAGAGACTTAATGTGCAAACTTGTGTTTTGGCTTTCAGAGAGAAAGGATATGGTACAAGTCCACGTTCCCTTAACTACAATTCCAAAAGCCAAAATCCTGAAGTCAAAATCGTGCTGCCATAACTGGTTTGGTAGTAAGCTCTGGCCTAAACTGACGTGAGGCCGTCTGTAGCCTTTATTTGTCTCACATCTAGTGTGAATATTCATACTCAGTGTGTAGAGAGTTGTCTCATATGTAGCATATGAACTGCGTTCCCTCTCGAAAATCAAAGAAAAACATCTTCATTCCAACTAACTCATCTCTCCTCTAAAAGTTTTAGTGAAAGTGTTTTGGACCCACACAGAGAATTGTGTGACCTTATTTACACTAAGTCATTTTTTTCTAACCACTCATCTTAGCATCTCCAAGAAGTAATCCAGGGAGTAAACCTTTGGAGAAACTGGATACACCAATGGAAATTGTGCAGGAATGGGGAGGAGAGGTGGCAGGGACAAAACAGGACTAGATTCCTTCAATTGGAATTCACCTTTTCAGCCTGGATAAAATGCTAGTCTGCCTCAATGTCTTGATTAATAGAGATTCTTTCTTTTTTATTCTTTCTGATTTCTAGCAGGTTGTTCATCAATAACACTATTTTCTCATATTATACTATATTTGCTTTACTTAAAATATTTTCATGAGTATTTCAATGGGAAAATATGGAATATGAATCATTAACAGCTAGATTTCACCACCATATTCAGAATCTACTTAATATATTAATCTGATTTTCTAACCTGCCCAAAGCTTTTGATAATCATTATTAATTCTAATACAATGTAAATAATATAATAGAGACACTTTTTAATAAAGCTATCTTTTTTAATAAATTTCTTCTCTGTACCTTTTTTTTTTTTTTTTTTTTGCTAAGGAAGATTCTCCATGAGCTAACATCTGTTGCCAGTCTTCCTCTTTTTGCTTGAGGAAGATTTGCCCTAAGCTAACATCTGTGCCAATCCGTCCTCTATTTTGTATGTTGTTTGCCTCACAGCACGGCTACTGATGATTGGCATAGGTCTACACCCGGGAACTGAGACTGGGCCACCAAAGTGGAGCATGCCAAAATTAACCACTAGGCCACAGGGCCGTCCCCTGAATTTTTTGATAAATGTTTTATATTCCATATTTTCTTAATGTCTTTCAGCAAAAATATGTAGTGGGTATTATCTCTATGTGTATAGATAAGGAAGAAAGATAAATTGACTTCCTAAAGGTTCACATACATGGAGCTTTAATTAGAACAGAAGATATTCTGACTTCAAACCCTATCCTACCTAAAAACACAGTGGGTTTTTTTTTTCTTTGTTGAAAAATAAAGAGGAAAAAATTACTTAAATATTAGAAAATACTCATGAGTCCAGTTTCAAGATCTCTTAATCACAATGGATGCATTCAGCTATATAAAATTGTTTCATAAAGAACATATTTAAGCCAGATATTGTGCACTAAGTCACTCAATAGCAGATCCCATACTAGATTCAGAGCTCTATGACCAGTTATCTACTCAGTTTAAGACACAGTAGTGCAAAATGAAATGTCCTGTGGGCATTGGTATAGGGTGCGGCCTCCAGCATCAGTCAGACTATGTGGATGTCAATCTGCACCTGCTACTTGCCACCTTTATAAATTGATCAGGTTATTTTAATGTTCTGTTTCCTTATCTATGGACTGGGGAGAATAACTACCCGACCTCATAGGCTTGTTTTCAGGATTAAATCAAATAGAACAAAGAAAGGGCTTCACACCATGATTGGCACCTGAAAGTGTCAGCTCCACTATGTTAGCTTTGGTGAATCTGGCTGGTCTCTTCAGGCGTGTGCAAAATAATGGAGTATCCACATCCATTTATTAAAGCGACACTATTAAACCCGATGTGGATCCTTCCAATGTAAGTTCAAGTCTAGTGAGATCATGGTGATTCATTTAAGTCAAGTATTTGTCCTAGTTATTAATGTGTACTCTGAATATTTTAGTCAATAAAACATACTTGCAACACTTAAAATGACCACTAATAAAGGATTAATATTAGTAGGTACACACAAGGAAAAAATATACCCAGATGTAAAAAATATTCACTTAAAAAAAAAAAACCTGACTTGGTAATTTTTATATTCAGTGTCCTGATGAAAAGCATTTGTTTATAATACCTGAGTTGGCATATTTCAAATCATATGTAATGCTAGGTTGAAATATCTTCAGTGAAATTGAATGGAATACAGTAAAAGCAACATGGACATTGGACTAAACACCATATACTGTCTGGATATGGTTTAAAATCAGTTTATCAAAAGTTTCTTGTGTTTATTGAGCATCCTGTCCATAGTGGTATGATTCACACAAACTTTGATGCATACAGTAGTTCTTAAATTCAGATGAAGGTCGATATTCTGCTATCTAGCAAGGGCCTGCAAGTTCTTTGAAATTTGCCTTGTTTCAAAAATTATGCTATTAATCATCAGCATCATTGTGTGGGAGTCTGTAATGGTACTAGATGCTACTAGATTTAAAGGATATAGTTTAAAAAGTGCTCTGTCTTTGAAGGGACTGAGTTTCATCACCCTTTTCATTAAATTTAAGATTATAGTCTGTAGTAAAGAAGAAAAATTATATTAGATCACAACATATTACTGAGAGTTAATTTATTTTAATTCTTCACAAACAAATCTTGACCTTGTTCCTGTTTGTGATTTCAAATAAATTTTTCAAAATATATTTATTAGCCTGAGACATAAACTTAGAATAAACTCATGTGATGACTTCGGACAAGTGGCTTTACCACTCTGAGCCTCTGTTACCTCACCTTAAGTAAAAATTTACTTGTTCAGCCATTTCTCCTTCTGTTTCCTCTTTTGTTTTTTGTTTCTTCTTTCCCTCATTTACAAATATCTGAGTAGTAAGATGGCAGGCACTGTTCTAGGACTCTGGGATACCTGACAGAAAAAAAAAAATACCTCAATGATGCTTTCATTCTATTGGGAATAATAATAATACCAAATTCATCTGAATTTTATACAGAATAAACAAGGTATGTGTGTGGGAAATAATCTATCTCTTCCCCCGACCCAATAATTCTTAGTTTTCTGTTAGTCTCCTTCATACAGACTTTCCAATCTGTAATTAGATCTAGCTCTTTGCGTCCCAGAACACAGGAGCTATGTCTTTGAGTTCAGCATTTTCAGTCAGCACTTGAACAAACAAATTAATGAATGATGCCAAGTAGACATTCAATTCTAAGGTTGAAAATAGGATTCTGTCCAAACAAGGCATAGTCAAGAATGATATGTTCTCACCTATCAAGCCAGTATACTCTACGTAATTTTTGATAGAGTCTAAGCAAAATAGAGATGAATTCCAAAGTCTGATTTATGCTATACTTTTAAAAACTCATTCTTGGGGTTGGCCCTGTGGCCTAGTGATTAAGTTTGGCATGCTCCACTTCAGCAGCCCAGGTTCAGTTCTGGCACGGTCCTACACCACTCATGGGCAGCCATGCTGAGGTGGTGACCCACACACAAAATAGAGGAATATTGCCACAGACATTAGCTCAGGGCGAATCTTCCTCAAGCAAAAAGGAGGGCAATTGACAACAGATGCAAGGTGAATCTTCCTTAGCAAAAAAATATTAAAAAACTTCAGTCTTTATTCGGTCAATAAATGGTACTTTACGTTAGACACTAATTTAACAAAAATATGTTTTCCCTCATTACAGTAGGAAGTATTTGAGGAGCAGTCTTGTCTGCAATTTGGAATTCACAACTGAGTTAGCAAGGTCTCCTATTTTAGATGAATTTCTAAGTTTTATTTGTGATTATCTAAAGATTAATCTGATGACAAATTAGAAATTTTAGTATGCTGCCTGCTTTAATGCTCCTATTATAACTTCCTCTTTGAAAAAGATCTAAATATACTATGTAATGGGCAAAATTCAATCATTAAAAATGATTAGTTGCAAAATATGCAATAAATATAAAGAGTTTTGTGGTCCCAACTTTTGGTTTCATTGGTTATCTCTGTTTTATCTTATTTTCTGCTATTTATTTTCTATTCTTGTCTAATCTAATCTTTATTATTTATTTCCTTCTGTTACCTGTAGGTTTAGTTTGCCTTTCTTTTGCCAGTTCTTCAAGAGTTACATCAGGTTATTGATGAAATTTCTTCTCTTTTTAATGTAGGCTTGTATGGCTATAAATTTCTCTCTGAAAATCAAAGGACAACTTTGATGCATCCTATAAATTTTGGTATGTTACGTGTTCATTGCTTTCATCTCTAAATATTTTCTATTTTCACTTGTGATTTCTTCATTGACCCATTGGTTGTTTAAGAATATATTGTTTGCCTTCCACATATTTGAGAATTTTCCAGTTTTCCTCCTGTTGTTGATTTCTAATTTCAACCTGTTGTGGTCAGAGAACATATTTTGAATGATATTTATTTTTTAAATCTACTGAGACTAGTTTTGGGGCATACCATATGGTCTGTTCTGGAGAATGTCCCGTGTGCTCTTGAGAGGAGAGTGTACTCAGCTGCTATTACGTGGAGTGTTGTGTAGACGTCTTTTACGCGTAGTTGCTTTGTGGTGCTGCTCAAATCCTCTATTTCCTATTGATCCTGTCTAGACGTTCTATCTGTTATTGAAACTGGCACATTAAAGTTTCAAACTCTTATTGTAGAACTATTTTCCCTTTTAATTCTGTCAATGCTAGCTTCATAGATTTTGGGATTCTGTTGTTTGTGCATATATGTTTATAATTATTATATTGTTTGATGAATTTACCCTTTTAGCAATACACGTTATCCTTTTTTTCGTCTCTCGTCATGGTTTTGACTTTAACTCTATTTTGTCTGTCAGTAGTATGGCCACCCTAACTCTCTTTTTGTCACTATTTGCATAGAATATCTTTTTCCATCCTTTCACTTTCAATCTATTCTTGTCTTTAAATCTAAAGCAAGTCTCTTGTAGACAGCATGTATCTGGACTGTGTTTTCTTGGCCATTCTGCAAATCTCTGCCTTTCGTTTGAAGAATTTAATCCACTTATATTTAAAGTTCCTCGTTTCCTCCATTGTTGCCTTCTTTTGTGCTTAGTTGATTTTTTGTGGTGAATCATTTTAATTCACTACTCGTTTCATATATGGATACTGTATGTATAAATACTAAATTTTGTTATGGTCTGCATTGTATTTAACATCCTGAATTTATAACAACTTAGTTCAAATTGATAGCAATTTAACTTCAATAGCATGCAAAAACTGCTCCTATATGGCTCTGCCTCCCCTCACTTCGTTTTTTGTTGTCACAAATACATCTCCAGACATTTTGTAGCCAACAGTATAGATTTATAATTATTTTTATTCCTTTGTCTTTTAAATCCTGTAGGAAATTTTAAAATGGAGTTATAAACTAAAACTACAAAAATACTAGTGTTTATATTTGCCCCTGTATTTACCTTTATCCGAGATCTTTGAGTTACTGTTGTCTAGTGTCCTATCATTTCAGCCTGTATGACTCCCTTTAGCGTTTCTTATAGGGCAATATAGTAATAATTAACTCCCTCGGCATTTATTTATCTGGAAAAGTCTTAATTTCTCCCCCATGCCTGAAGGACAGTTTTGTAAGTTAGAGAATTCTTTCTTAACAGTTTGGCTTTTTTCCCCCAGCACTTTCAATATGCCACACACTATCTTCTGGCTTCCATAGGTGATGAGAAATCAGCTGTCCATTTTTGTGAATGCCCCTTGTACATGATGGGTCACTTTTCTCTCACTTTCATCATTGAAGGCTATAGTAGTCCATTTATTTTAGGACTTTCCAAAATTACTTTTTACAGACATTATATTCTTTACCATGTATGGACACTAAAGTCTCTGCTCCTTAGCTTTTGTTCAACTACTATTTTGACATATTCCCTTGAAAATCAGGAGATAAAAATGACAAAACAAACAAAAAACATCACCCCCAGTCTTTGCAGAATGGCCACGCACCCGGGCA
Source organism: Equus przewalskii (assembly GCF_037783145.1). NCBI lineage: Eukaryota > Metazoa > Chordata > Mammalia > Perissodactyla > Equidae > Equus > Equus przewalskii. The sequence continues at coordinate 5,596,183 of NC_091838.1, forward strand.
CTCCTTCAACACTCAGCCAGCCTTACACTGAGCTTAGGAATCAGACTGAGGTGAAAGATTAGTTTTCTCAAATCGTTTTTTGAGAGTGTCTCTTCCTTTGAGTGAGTGCATGGACTTCTGCATTCTCCCATACACAACAGTGCTTTTGAACGATCTAATTTCCCAAAGAGATTTTCTCCAGCTTTTGCTACTCTTTGGAAGTTGCCTTTTTCTTTCTGTCTTTCCTTTTATTTATTTTTATTGCAGTAATATTGGATTATAACATTATATAACCTTCAGGTGTATATCAATATATTTCAAATTCTGTGTAGATTGCATCATGTTCACCACCCAAAGACTAATTACAATCCATCACCACACACACGTGTCTAATCACCCCTTTTGCCCTCCTCCCTCCCTCATTCCCCTCTAGTAACCACCAATCCAATCTCTGTTGCTATGTGTTTGTCATGTTTGAAGTTGCCTTTTTCTTGATTCATCATTCACTTGGTTGCTCTACACCTTTGACTGCTTTCCAGAGTTCTGACAAATTTGGTCCTAACAGTTTCTGCCTGCTTTTCAATGTTTCTGTGATCCAGACAAGAGCTTAGAACTGCCTACTTCACCCTTTTGCTGACATCGTGTTTTATTTTATGATGAAAGCTGAGCAGGAAGAGAACATGGGAGAGTACACTATCAGAAGGCAGCCCCAGCCAGAAGGCACAGTGACAATGGGGCACAATTGACTTGTTTAAATGTGTCCTTAAGACCTAATTGGACCTCTATGTATTTCTCTGACTCAGCAGCAGCCAAATTTTGCTACAAAGAAATTAAAAACAAATTGAATCCCACCTGGAATCTTAGAAAATAATATGACTAAATTATGGGTGTACTGTGCTGTAAGATGATACAGTGGATTTTAGAGGATGGTAAATTAATATTTCTTCTGTCTTATTCTGTTTATTCACTACTTTGAGTAAGTTAGCCTGGTGTAAATTATGTCCTAGTGATAAACTTTTAATTTATTTGGATTACTTTGATGGGCTAAAGACTCTCTGTGAATTATTTGACAATAATTTGACTCTTTCCTGACTTCTACTGTGTCTGATAGCCTCTGTTTGCCTCCCAGATCCACCCTGCGCTTGGGTCTCTGAAGATTGACTTGTACAAACCACGTCAAGGACACCCATGTGCTCAGGCTCTTGGTTGGATTTAGTCAATAGGGAAATCCTTCCAAAGATCCATGGAAGAAGATATTGGAACATTTATTCCCTTGCTCTCTTACTTTGTCGTTGCCCATGTCCCTCAACCAAACGAACCTTCTTCCAAGGCAGCCCTCTCCACAGCAAGCTTCCTTTCGAGGTTCCAAAACTGCTCCCTCCCCAGGCTCATCGGAAAGGTCAGGGCTGATGAGCACCACTCCCACCAACCTGGGAGTTCTGGCTGTCTCGTGACGTTTCCTTCCATCTCGCCTACTTCATATTTAGTTCCTTTATTAAACCCGCCTTCAGTTAGCCTAATTTTAGCTTGCTGTCTGTTTCTGGCTGGTACTCTGACTGATAAACATACTAAGTGCAAGTCTTTGAAACTTAATATTTTAATTATCCGTAAAGATATCTTCAGGAATAAAGACATCAAAAAGATAAATACCCTGCTTTCCTTTTAGGAAAGCCCTATGAAGTCATTTAGTAGCGAAATAATAAAACACATGCCAAACCTCAACACGACTATACATCCCCTATCTCTCTACAGGGAAATGTGTCTAATTAGACATTTATATTTATAGCTACAATGTAATTATATTACCCATAACTGTATTTGCTGATTTAGTAAGATATACCAAACCTGCCACCATATTAAAAATGATATCAAATTAATAAAATTATTACATTTTTCTAATTGAATAACATATAGAAATACCTGTAGAATATATACTTTCAGTAAATGATGTTATACTTTGAGAAATAATGAAAATCTATTAAACAAATATAAATTGAGACATATTAAATATTGCTTCTAAATTAAAGTAAAAAGAAACATAACTGCCTCCTGCATTGGGGTTTTTAAGGTCACATAAGTTTATCTCAGTTTAATTAGAATTTGAGATCCAGCTTCAGCATATATTTGGTAGGTCTAAAATTGTATTTGCAAAAATGATTAAATGAATTTTGAGAACTATCTTGAGATAATCATCTTAAAATTGTATAAAATAAGATACAGGAATAAGATATTGACAGTTGGATAAGGAACGCTATTTTATTTTAAAAGAACGAGGGATAAATTGAGTTCTAAGGACAAATTAAAGCAACGGAGAGAGGGAGGGAATCAAAGACGACATAATGGGGGTAAATAGTGTCTGAAAATAAATTATGAGCATCCTAGTAATTATTGAGCCTCTTAATCATATAGAATAATTAGGAACTATAAAGCTTGAGAAAAATCTAAGTCCAGCAGAGTTCAGAAAACTGATCACCACTTTGTATTTTGGAGATTTCCTGGATGCTGCTTGTATTGCATTTCACAGATTGTAGATTTCTGGACTGGGCAACGCATGCTTGAATTTTACTCATAAAAATAGGCATTGGTTGAAAAGGATCAAAATGCTAAAGTTTCTCTTCACATCCTGAGCCATCGTTAATGATTTTTCTCTGGCATTCTTCACGATGGATTCCCACCTCCCTTTTGGCAGTGTCTGTGGTAGACCTCTAATTACAGCTATTCAAAAGCACGTGTAACTCTTTTCCAAGGTGGAAGGTTCCTTATGGCAAACACCTAACTCAATTATCTCTGCCTGGCCCGTATTAAGAACATGCTTTGCCAGAAAAGGCACTCCAGAAGTTATTAAATTGAAACAGCATGTTGCTAAAAGAGTAAAAGTAATCATGGAAGGAAGATATCAAATCTATTATTTTTGGAATATTTCCCCATTCAGTTTTAATATTCCCTATCACTTGCCAGAAAGAGAACTGACCTACAGGTACAGGAGAGATAATAGTGATATGAAATAAGATGACGCTGATGATGATCCCAACTCAGTCAGTATATAATTCTGAAAATGTAGATAAATCACAGCATTTGACTTGATAGATGAGAAATCTTTACCTATAAAATTAAGGAATCCAAAATTAGAATGGGACTGAATATTTGTAAGATCTTCACTTGATAGCATTAAGCTCATATATTTTTTAAAAAGCAAATCGATTCATAGCATTTTAACTCAAATACATGCATTTTAAGGTCATATTTTACAGGTTTGGGGTAATGTTATGGACTAGAGATTTGCATCTTTAGCATATATTATATAATATTGTTGCCTTCTTGCTGAAGTACAAATCTTGATGAAAACAATTATAAATACATGAATCTGATTAAACTGTATGAAAAGAGTATATGTATTTAAATGTTGTGTAAACACATCAGAATTAAAAATAAATTGTATATGGCTTATTTTAATGCAACTCTTTTTTTTTTTTTTTTTTTTGGTGATGAAAATTGGCCCTGAGCTAACATTGGTTGCCAATCTTCTTTTTGCTTGAGGAAGATTCTCCCTGAGCTAACACCTGTGCCAATCTTCCTCTATTCTTATGGATTGATGAGTGGGTGCATTGGTCCATGCACAGGATCCAAACCTGCAAACCCCGGGCTGCCAAAGCAGAGTGTGGGAAATTAACCACTACACCACCAGGACAGCCCCTTCAATTCTACCACTTGGTAATATCCCAGACTAAAAGGAGGGCCAAGTAACTATTACCTATTCTCTATATCATCTATTATATATTCTTCTCATAGTGTTGGCCTTCTAGGACAGACGGGGACAATGACTGTACTTCAGAATTTATAGCCTAATATCACCAGCTGGAACTCTAATTGTCCTTACCACCAGAAGATAGGTTTTTGCGGTCTGAGGAGCCTTATTGTCTCCCAGAAATACTAACAGAATGGCTTTTGGGGAGCCGGCCAGGGTCCATTTTTATTTGTGGTTTACAAAGTGTACTCTGTTTGGAGAAACAGATAATAAGCAATTTTTTTTTCATTCCTTTTTGCATCATGTTAAACAAAGAGGAATCATAGAATATTGCAAAAAGGCCGTAAAAAAATTACTTCCCCAATATTCTTGAGGAATCTAGTCTTTAAATTTCTACGCCTGTTAATAATAGATTTGTCTTAGTCTGTTTGGGCTTCTAGAACAAAAATACCATAGACCGGATGGCTTTATAAACAACAGAAATTTATTTCTCACAGTTCTGGAGGCCGAGAAGCCCAACATCAAGGCGTCAGCAGATTAGGCATCTGATGAGAACCCGTTTCCTGGTTCACAGACAGCGGTGTTTTCACTGTGTCCACAAATGGTGCAGGGGGCAAGGGAGCCCCCGGGAGTCTCTTCTACAAGGGCTCTAATCCCATTCATGAGAGCTCCATCCTCATGACCTGATCACCTCCCAAGGCCCCACCTCCTAATACCATCACGTTGGGAGTTCGGATCTGAGGTACTAATTTTGAAGGGACACAAGCATTCAGTCTATAGCAACACTTTAATAAGAAACATTGCATATTTTGGAGGAAGAGCTTCTTTGATTAAGCAATCTAAATTATTTTCTTAGAAAACAAAGAATGGCTTCAAAAAGTGATCACTTCCTTCTTCAGTGAACACGGGACTTCCGGCTGAAGAACTCCTTGCCATTCTCCGTTTGTGTGTGTCAGCGAGCAATTTTAAATGAGATAAAATGTAGTTCATATAACAATACCTCACTGAGTTCAAAGACTTCTGGGCTAGATGAAATTCAAGTTTCAGCATCTAATAATATGATGGGATATCAAGTTAGCAGGTGAACTGTAGCCACAGAGTTAATTGCCTGGGCACTGGCAGAAACGATCTTGAATTACTCCAAAAAGCCTATAGAATACAGGAAAGAAACAAGGAATGGAACACAAGTTCCCCTGTTAGAAAAATCATCTTTTTATGGTTTAGGCAATTTAAACTTCTCTGTAATGGAGGAATTCTTTTTTTAATATAGGTATCATAAAATACTTTCAGATGTTCACCGGCATCTTCAGAACTCTTTTAAAACCATTTTAGGTTCACTAGATGCGAAGTAGATAAATCAGTACATGAGCGCATGGGTCAAAACACATTTCTTGAACCATAAAAATGGGATTTTAACCAAAAGTATTAAACATCACAGACCATTACTCTGCATTCACAGAGTGATTCGACAGAGAGATAGCTATATTATACAATGTCTTATGAGAACAAGTGAGACCATGTTTTATTCTCATGAGTCATGGTTAATTTACAGTGCCATAACTTTCTTATAAATATGGACAAAAATTACCAGATCGTGAAATATTGTTTAATCACTGTACTATATCCTATAAAAGCACAGATGTATAAAGTAGATATCGTATTTTTTTTCTTCCCTGCTAAAACATATCACCATTTACAGTAATCCTCTGGGATATGATAAAGTGATTGTTTTAAAGTCATCTTCAATTTTTAAAAATATTGTGCTTTAAAATAACCAAACAATTAAAAGAGCCTGAAACGCATTTGAATACTAAAAGGTTCAGACTTAATTCTCCGTAACATGTGGGAATTGTTAATTTAGTTTAATTAAACCATTGCTGTGCATGATTTTCCTTTTACTAAAATGGCAGGTAGCTTTAATTGAACTGGTTGGATACCCATATAATTCATCCAAAACCATAGCCTATAAAATTACCTATCTACTATTTAGATATTTTTCAGGAAAAAAAAGTAAATGCATGTAAATACATTAGGACTTAGGAAAATTGCTCCCTGGTATGGGGCTAATATAGGTTTTGGGGGATTTTGAACCCACGGTGGAGCAGACCACAGGTAAATAAAGATATTCAACACGTTGAGATGCCTTCTAGTTCAGTTTACTATGTATCAAAATGAATGTTGTAAGTCCTTACACCCCTCCTAAGCATCCCCAGGGCCTCCCACACTCCACAGACAGCCAGAAGAGGACTTCTCAAGACCCTAAGTGCTTCTCGACCTCTCTCACTCATTAGACTTCAAATTCAACGCTTCTCTAGTAGCAGCAGATCCTTTTTAGATATTTTAGCTTAAAAATACCCTAACCTTAGGGTTATTCAATGATTACTTATAAAAATCTAGAGCATTTAAAGAGAAGCTACTAGTCTTTGTTTTTCGTTGGGGCTTTGCCTCTTTCTAGTGTCCCTCTCTTCTGAGCTGCTCTCCGGACTATTTTTCAATACTGTGCTTTGCCTCTGCGGATGTGCTCTGTTTTATCTTACTGTGGACACGCCTGGAAGATTGCCCGGCCCTACATGCTTTCCTGTAAGTCACAAGATCTTTGGAGAAAGGTTTCGAAGAGCTTTGTTGCCAACCTCACGGCAGAAAGTGAAGTATCTGGATTATCTAATCTGTTAAATGACTCCCTCGAGTCTTTCACAGACACTAACAGACAGCACCTTGCGTCCCATTTCAACTCCTCTCACCCACGGCTTCTCTGTTGTTGCTGAGGTGCAGGCTTCAGCGGGTGCTGCTCAGGGACCACACACACCACAGACTGGCCCAGCTCCTTCCCGCTCCCTGTGTGCCTTGCCTGGCTGTGGGAGCCAGCCTCCCTTGAAGGAGCCGGAGAGTACCATCCAGAAGAGGAGCACAGCTGATGCCTCGTAGAACAAGTTTGTCTATAGGAAAAGGAGCCTGGTATACAGATGATCTCTCTTTCCTTTGGCCAATTATTTGGAGCTGTAGTAGTTTCCTTTGTCTCTCTGAAGACTTCCTGTGAGACCAGCTACCCTCGTTCTAAAGCTGTGACCAGTTCCCATACACGCTCCCTTAAATATTCACTGTTTTTCTTTCCTGCTTCACTCTGAAGATAGGTTGTCTCATGCTAGCCTGGTATTGTGTTCCCTCGAAAGTGCCAGCACTTAAATTATGACATGGGCTGAAAAGTGCACCCAATCAATGAGTTATTTTTTAAACACATCTGCAACCTATTTATAGATTATAGACTATGTACTACTATTTTGTATGGAAATTATAAAATTTACATAAAACTTGAAATTAAAAAGGACAAAATGAAAATAAAAACCAATCTAATTTTCAAATAACACATTAATAATATAACTTTGATCTCACTAAACATTATTTATATGTTCATATTACCAGTAATGTATTCAAGGGAGCAATGCAATTGAAGATACCCCATAATTAAACAATAAAAAAAGCCTTGGCTTAATTCTTTTGATTCTGAGACTCAAGGAACTCTATTTGTATATCAGTTCAGTATACATTTATAGAGATGGTTTTAAAGTTGTACTAAAAGAAATTAAATAGATATAAATAAAATTGGTTTGCATATAGATTTACTTTCTTCAGGAGAAACAGTTGTTTACACAGGATGGACACTTCTTTCTCTCTCAAGTAACTACCTGGTGTGCGCTGTCAAGGAGTAGAATGGCAGCTATGTGGTAATGAGAATCCACTCTCTTTCTGTGCTGTTGCCCAAGCTATCCTCAAGGTTTGGTTTCCATATATCATGGCCTAATTTGTGTATTATAGTTTACAGCATCACTCATACATTTCGGCTAATGGAGAGGAAATAAGAGGGGAAGATCGACACAATTATTCTCATAGGCGTGAGTCAGAAGTCACATGTGTGTGTTTCTCTCATATCTCATCACCAGAACTTAATCATAACACCTAACCTACCTTACCTAAGGAGATGTGAAAAGACAGTCTTTCCGTGTATATATAAAAAGGCAGTCTTTCCATGCATATTCTGTCAACTAATCTCTGAAAGGGCACCAACAACACACAATGGGGAAAAGATAGCCTCTGCAATAAATGGTGTTGGGAAAACTGGATATCCACACGCAAAAGAAAAAGAAATGGGACCCTTATCTTACACCATACACAAAAATCAATTCAAAATGTATTAAAGACTTAAAATATAAAAGCTGCAACCGTATAACCCCTAGAAGAAAACATAAAGATAAAGCTCCTTGATAGATATCAATCTTGGCAATGATTTTTTGGATATGCCACCAAAAGTACAGGCAATGAAAGGAAAATTAAACAAGTGGGACTTCATCAAATTAAAAAGCTTCTGCACAGCAAAGGAAATCATCAACAAAATGAAAGGCAGCATACCGAATGGGAGAAAATATTTGCAAACCATATATCTGGTAAGGGATTAATATCAAAAATATATGAGGAACTCATACAACTCAATAATAAAAAATACACAACCCAAGTAAAAAATGGAAAAAGGATCTGTATAGACATTTCTCCAAAGAAGGCATACAAATAGCCAACAGCTATATGAAAAGGTGCACAACTTCATTAATCATCAGGGAGATGCAAGTCAAAATCACAATGAGATATCACCTCACAATAGTTAGAATGGCTGTTATTTAAAAAAAAAAAAAGGTAACTGTTGGTGAGGATGTGAAGAAAGGGAACCCTAGTACACTGTTGGTGGGAATGTAAATTGGTACAGCCATTATGGAAAACAGTAGGGAGATTTTTCAAAAAATTACACGTAGAAATACCATGTGATCCAGAAACCCCACTGTTGGATATTTACCCAAAGGACCTGAAGTCAGGATTTCAAAGAGATACCTGCACTCCTATGTTCACTGCAGCGTTATTCACGATAGCCAAGTCATGCAAACAACCTAAATGTCCATCAACAAATGAATAGATAAAGAAAATGTTGTCTACACATTCAATGGAATACTATTCAGCCTTCAAAAGGAAGGAAATCCTGCAATTTGCGACAACATAGATGGTCCTAGAAGACATTATGCTAACTAAAATAAGCCAAACACAGAAAGACAAATATTGTATGAGCTCACTTACATGTGAAACCTAAAATAGTCATAGACTTAAAAGCAGAGAGTAGACTGGTTCCTCAGGGTCTGGGGAGCAGGGGAAATGTAGAGATGTTGGTCAAGGGAAACAAATTTCAGTTACATAAGATGAATAAGTTCTCGTGATGTAATGCATATAGCATGGTGACTCTAGGTAACAAAACCATACCCTATGCTTGAAATTTGCTAAGAGGGTAGATCCTATGTATTGTCACAACACACACACACACAAAGTAACTATGTGAGGTGACAGATATGCTATTAGCTTAATTGTGGTGATTACTTCAGAGTGTATACATATATTAAATCATCAGTTTGTACACCTTAAATATGTACAATAAAAAAAGAAAAGAAAATGTGGTCTTTAGTTGAGCGAAGAGTGCCCAGCCAAAATGTATGGATCTTTTTAACAGTGGAAGAAAGAGGAATTAGTGTAAAGGGACTAAGTACCTCTGCCACAGTCTCTACCAACACCCTCGTGTGCACATAGATTTCCCCAAAGGAGTCCATTGCAAGTCCTATCCATAAGTGCGTCCAGTTCTGAATCCAGGATCTCTGGGTCTTCTATCCGGTCTAGATGTGGCTTCTTATCACCTGAGTACTTATAAACAAAAAGGAAAATAAAGTAAGCACATGATTGTTGCCAATGCTTGCTATACAGAACACAAGAGTCAGTGATCACAAACAATTATAAAATCTTGCCAGGCAAGGACTGTGAACACTGCCTGCTTTGACAGTGGAGGAAGTTCCTTAGCAAACACTCTGCAGTGATGGGGTTCCGCTCTTTGCAAGCAATGTCTTTGCCTGTTGTTTTCCAAACCTTTTGTCTTTGTTCTCTGAACATTAAATTTATAAAACAGATTAGAAAAAAAAATAGCCTCATAATAAATGTGTCACTAAAAGGCAGAATGTAGTGTGAGTTATTCTGAATAACGAAGGGAAGAAAGTCATTAGGGAAACACTATTTCTTCCAAATTCTTTGGAAAGCACTATAAAATAGCTTCAAAACCTAGCTCCTCTTAGAGCAGTCACCCCAAATTTGTTTCTGTATTTCAATTTTAAGCTCTTTCTCTCACCCCGAATCAGGCATTATTAACTACATTTAGAGATAATACAATAATAAATATACAACACTCAATAACTTCTGTGTATTAAAACAATTTATAAAAATTACATAAATATCCTATACCAATAGCAAAGACGTATATAAAGTACACAATGAAAACTATAAAATTTTACTGAAATACATATAAAACCATAAATAAGTTGGCAGATATTTTTAGCATGGGAAAACAGCAATGGAGCAATGGAGATATAAAGTCTCTTCAAATTAATTCATGTTTAAACAATCAAAATCACATAGGAATTTCTCTGGGCCTGTCCAATGATATTTTTAAATTTATCTTGAAGCAAAGCTTCTAGAAGCATCTAAAAGAAAGAATATCTAAAAAAAAATTTGAAAAATACGGAAATAAATGTCTTTGTAATTAAGTGTGGCCACAAAATGTACAAAAGAGGCTGAAGACTTTAAAGAACAGATCTTAGTTGCAGAACATTAGGCTAACAAGGATGGGTGATTAATCACTTTTTTTCCTGACACATGGAAAATAATTAGTCATCTGTGATCTAGCAGAAAATGCATAAACACCAGATGTTTCTATCCTTCTGTATACCATACAAATAATGTTCTTTATTGAAATACATAAAATTGGAGGTAAACTTGAATTTAGCAGGGTGATTCTATCTTTATGTTAAAAATAAAGAAGATTCCTGCCATAATGGTAGCATTTTTGAACTAATATGAACACATTAATTCACTGTTTTGCACCATTAAGTCTTGAAAAGACTATTAACAGTTAATTCTTACTGATCTATTCTTATTATATCTTTAATATATCTTATGTTCAAGGTGCTTCAATGAGATAACACAAGGAGCCTTGAGAATAGAAATATGTAGATTATAGATTTGTCTGAAAACAAATTCAATGACTTCAAATCAAGAAGAACTTTTAGAGTTTACAGTGCCATATGTGTAAGGTCTGTCTATCCTAATATAGACAAACCAATAAGACGGCATTAGTATGAGATGTTGAAACCCAATTTTCAAATGATATACCATCTTTTAGGAATTTGGCTTATGTGTAATGGTATATCCCTACATCAGCATCATTAATGCTTTGAGGCACATCTCTTACTATCCTAAAGTCCCAAAGCAACCCATTGCTAAACGGTTATCACAATCTGCTCTACATCACTGACTTACGTGCATGTTTCACTCTCCTTCATTGCCCTTTGAATAATAATATTTGACATATGCAAAAATGTATGCAACATACAACTAAATTGTTAAAGTATAGAATAATGAACATCTGTGCACACACCACTTAAATCAAGAACAAAACATTATCAATAACTTAATACATTTTTTAGTTTTGCTTGTTTCTGAGATTTACAATTGTGTATGCAGTATGTGGTGTTTGAAGACGCATCTTTACAGACTTCGTTATGTTTTCATGATTCATACACGTTAGTGTGTATTGTGGTAGTTCACTTACTTTTTCACAAATACCTAACGATTTTCTTTATTTGTATATAAAGGACATATAATATGCTGGACACATTTACATTGTACAAATCGATAATCTTTGACATATGGATACACTCTAGAAGCAATCACCACATTGTTGTAGAACAGCAATGACTCTCGGAGGGCCTACCCAAGAACTATGGAGAACAAGGGCTGGGGCGTCACTCCTCGGAGCAGAACTGGAGCTTCAAACAAGAAACATTCCCAACACCAGTGTGATGGAACCTGGCAACATTAATACAGCTGCATTTCAGAATTGCTACAGACTAGTGCTATATACTTCGAATTCTTTCCCTTTGTGGATGGTAGCGTCTATATAGGAGTTAAATTTTAAAAACCGCTGCACATCAGCTGTGTGGAAAACAGATAACTTATTTTTGAATTGTATAGGTCTCCAGGTTAGTAAGAGTAACTTCCAAGGAGAACCGTTTGGACCTGATATGATAGATCTTTGAGCCTGATACTGTGATTGGATGATTCATTTGGGTACCTGAGAAGATAACGAATTTTTAGATTTCTTTCATATTGCATTTGGGATAAAAATGAATGATTAGGGTCAAAGAGTAGACTATGGTAGATTGAGTGCATTCACAGCCCCAGTTGATCTCTCCTCACATGCTTGTCCTTTGTCCTCTGATTTTGTAGTCTTTCCCAAACTTTTTCCCGTGGCTTTCTACATTTGTTGTGAGTATATAGTCAGGCAATCTGCTGGAGGGAGCTAGACTCTGGAAGAAAGGGAGTCTGCTTAGCAAAACCCAGCTCTCCTGGCTGAGAGTACCTAGCATCCAGCCCTATATTGACGTTCTGGCAAACCCTAAATGATACAATATACAACATACAGAAATAAAACATTCAAGTTGTTTTGTTTTGCTTTTTGCTGAGGAAGATTTGCCCTGAGCTAACATTTGTGCCAATCTTCCTCTATTTTGTATGTGGGGTCACCACCAGAGTGCGACTGCTGATGAATGACGTGGGTCCATACCCAGGAACTGAACCTGGGCCACTGAAGCAGAGCACACGGAACTTATCCACTAGGCCACAGGGCGTGCCCCAACACTCAAGTTTTTAAAAGAAATGCAGAAAAACATTGTCATGAACTTCATATGAGCAAAGAATTCTTAAACAGGTAATAATTTGTATTAATCACAAAAGAAGTAACTGACAAATTGGACATTTTTAGAATTAAAAACTTGTTCATCAGAGGGGAAAATTAAGGAGTAAAAAAAGCAAGCCACAGCCCAGGAGAAGATACTTCATATATGTATAAAATATTTAAAATATAACATTTATTTTATTATAATTATACATTTTTATTTATTATTTTTAAGTATGTAATTATAATAATATATATTTTATAATATGTGGCTTTACATACAATAGTTATATATATATGCAATATATATTATACATGTGCACTATATATTTATAATATATATTATATTACAAATAAAATTCATAATATATATACATGTGTGTATATATGCACATATTTAAATATGTATATATACATATTTATATATGTATATATTTAATACATATAAATTCCTACTATACATATTTAAGTCCTAATATACAAAATATTTAAAGGACTACAAATTAAACAGAAAGTCTGAAAATCCAATAAAAACTGGGGAATAAAAAGCGACATTTGAGCTGTAATTTCACAATAATACATTTGAAAAGATTCTCAATCTTTTGAGTTATCAATGAAATGCAAAAAAAAAGCACAGAGAAATATCACCTTAAAGAATGAAACAAAGAAGACTGTCAATACTGAGTTTTGACGAAGATGTACAGTGACTTTTATAATGGCTGATGGGATAATAAACAAGAACAATGATTTTGGAAAACTCTTTTGCGTGTTTACCTAAACTGATCATAGCACACCCCGTGACACAGAAATCCACTGTCCCAGGTATATGTCCACATGAAATTCATACTAATGTATGACAGAAGACGCATACAAAATATTTATAGCAATATTGTTTATAAAACAACTGAAATGTACACAATGGAAATGTCCATCATAGAAAAATAGAGGTTTCATCTTATCAGTAAAATAAAATACAGCAATGACAGCTATTAGGCTCCTGATACATACAATAACATGAATGGATTTCACAGAAATTTTGTTGCACAAAAGAAAACAGATACAAAGTCACGTGGATTGCATGACTCCATTTATGTAAATATCAATAATAGAAAAATATTTAATCCCTGATAATAGAAATCATGAAAGTGGACCTGAGGCAGTGGAGGCAATAAACTCGGAGGGGTGATTAAAGAGATTCATATGCATTTTGGTAAACTCTATTTCTTGATTTAGATGGCAATTGTAAAGGTTGCCTTGAATTTGTGAAAATTTATTAAAATCCGCACTCATGGTTTCTGAACTGTTCTGTATGTTATACTTGAATAAGTCAGAAAATAAACAGCTCTGTTAATACCTATACATTTACTATCTATCTGAACTCAGGCAATTTATTAAAGTGTTCTTTGCAAATCATTTTCCTCATCTAAAAAAGTAAATGAAAACATCTATTTCATAGTACTGCTGAAAAGATGAACTAGGACAACCTGCAGAAAGCACTTATTCTGATGCCCTACTAAAATACAGATGTTTTCAATGGTAAAAAATATGTTATACATTTTTAGTGAATACCATATATTTACTTTCTTAATTGCTTCCATCATTAAAATGTGACATATTTGAAATTCAATTTGATAGGGACATTAATGTTTACAAACAACCGTTTGAGTAACATCATCTTAAATTCTTGGGTGCACATATTGTCCTTTTTCCATATGAGTGGGCCTGACACTCTTGTCTGTTGTTCCACAGTGTACAAGAACTGCTGAGCTAAAGTGTTACATAGTCTATTTCTATTGAATTTGCTGACCCTAAAGCCATCTGTTCTGAACTGAAATGGTCAGAATTGTCAGTTGGTAGTTTATTTATGTGATAATGAATGATATACCATATAAATTAAGCCAAATAGATAGCATAAGTGGTCCCAAATTAGTCAAATAAGACTCTTCTCTCTCCCCGTTCTGGGCCATAATAAAATTTGCTTAGCTACTGAACAGATTGATGGCCCACATGTGCTCTGCATCTCAGACAGAACATAAAATCTGACTCTAGGAAATGGACCAAATTAATGCAAAACTTAATGCACTCTTATGACACATTTATCCTTATGCTGTTAAATTATTAGTAAATATTTAGAGTATTTAAAGAATATAAAGAATAATTTAAAAATCACCCGTGTAGACACTATCTAGCTTAAGATATAAAACATTATAAATCATTAGAAAGGAAGATGTGTTATGACCTAGTCTATCCCCATTTTTGCTGCAAAGAGATAATCTCTAATGTACTTTTGTTGATTAGCATTCACATGCAAGATTTTTACTTTAAACAATTATATATAAACACCTTAAATGTGTGTATTATGTGTATATGAACACATATATTAGTATATGTCTGAATGTGTATAGAAAACTATTTAAATTTTGGAATATATCTTATATTTAATGATGCATTTATTGAGCTTAATGCATGAGTTGTTTATTTTTATTTTTCCTGGTTTTGAAATATAACTAAAGAAAGTTATCACGTTGTCTGAGTCCAGCTTTAGTCACATTTCCTCCATTATGACTACTTACTTTTTCATTTTTATTTTTGAAATATTCTGAAAGTATGTGTTTATATTTTCTACTTAAACTATTCAGAGGGTTGAAGTGCTTTGTTTCTCCATTTACTATTAATTTCTCATTTCACTGTATTAGTATCCAGAAGTTCAAGGTATGTCCTATTTCTATGAGACGTACATAAGGATCCTTGAGATATAATACAGAATCATTTTAATAAATGTCTCTATGGGCACATGAAAAGAGTTTAATTTTAGTTTTCAGCATTTAAATTAAACACATCTCAATCAATTATATCTAACTGCTAATGCAACTGGGCAGCTGGAGAATGGCCATGCTCAGCTCAAGGGAATGAGAGGAAAGCGTCAAGGGCAAAATTTAATTGTTTTTCCTAAACCATACCCCCACTAAGACTCCATCGACATCCGCCCACATGAGTTCAAAAGAGCCTTCGCTCCTCTATGGGTTTGTAATACAGTTCCTAAGATCCATACTTTACTCTTCCTCTATCTTTTTCAGGATCTATTTTAGGGGAAGAAGCCAGCAACCTCAGCGAAGTCACAATGTTGCCTTTGCTGACTTTTTCACTATTAGATTTTCAAATGTTGAGCTATCCTTGTAATTACTGAATGAAACCAATTTGGTCAAGACTGAGTCTTTAATGAACTGATGGATTTGATTTTTGTGATAATTTAATTAGCAGTTTTGCATCTATGTTCACAGATAAGACTGGCATGCAACTTCCCCTGTGCCTTTGTCTTGTCATTTGCATAATTCTGTTGGACAACGCTTCAAAAATGATCATAGTCTTCTTTCATGCCATTTTGAGGAATAGTTTTAGAATATTTTTCTCTTCTCTTTAAATTGTCTAACTTACTTATATTTTTATTGATTTTTTATCAGTAATTTCAATAGCTATGGCTATAGTCAGAGTTTCTAGTAATGTTTGAATAATTTTAAATAGTAATTTTCTAGCATATTATTTATTTCCTTGAAGTTTTCAATGTCTTATCATTATTTATAAGATTTTATGATATTTATAACTCTCTCTTCATCTAAAGATGTATTTTTTTAAGTATTTCTAAAACTTGCTATTTGCACATCTCATCTTTCATCTTGATCATTGAGACTTAAAGTTGTATTCATTGGTATTCCCACAGGTGTTTTTTAAATATAATCTCAACTAATTTGTGTGTGTCTTTTGGTCTGAGTTTTATATCAAATTCTGTTTTAATTGAATTTCCAAATTTCTAAATCCTTTGGGCATTTTCTTTTGCTCTTTACCAAAATTCTTTGGTTAAATGATTTTGTAACTTATTTTTAAGCTTTCTTTGTATTCCAATAAACATAATTATGATATGAATACTCATCTAATTGACAGTCTAGCTGCATCTCATATGCTTTGATATTTTCAAATTTAGCTATAAATGTTTCATAATTTTATTGTGATTTTTAAAAAAAATCTATTAATAATTTAAAGTGTGATTTTATTTGCAAATTTGTGAAATATTTGGGCTATATTTATTCTTTTATTTCTGAATTTTGGTATATTCAGAAAATAGTGTCTTCATGATGTTGTTTCTATGAAATAACCAATTTTTGCAATATTCCAATTATGCTTGAAAAGTATGGCTCTTTATTATTGATTGGATTCATATTTGAGCATAATTTTATTAGGACAGTCTTATTAAGTGTGTCGTTCCAAAATTTACGTCTTTAATATTCTGACCATGTTTAAGCTAATGATTTCGGAAACTTTTTCTTTTTTCAAAATATCCAGTAAATTTCTTCCTGTGATTATTTCAGTTTTTTGCTTTTATATAAGTTGATATTTTGTGTTACATGCTAAGTTAACTTAGAATGGTACCCAAGGACCCTGGAGTTAGGCTGCCTGGGTCACAGTATGGCTCCACCACTTTCCAATTATGTGATCTTGGGCAGGTTACCTAAGCTCCCTGTCCCTCAGTTTCCTCGTGCATAGAAGCAGAGTAATAAGAGGACTCAGAGTAAAGTTTGTTAATGGATTACATAAACGTAACAGGATTAAAATAGTGCCTGGAATACAATAGGTACTATATAAAAGCTTAATATATATTGTGTAATTACACACATATAAACATGTATATACATAAATATATATAATATATATTTTGTATGCACATATGAAAGCAAGTTCATGATTGTTACATTTTTATTATGTAACATTTTTTCTCTACCAGTTTTATTTTTTCAGCTTTACTGAGGTATAATTGATAAACAAAATTGTAATATATTTAATGTGTACAACACGATGATTTGATATATACGTACATTGTGAAAGGATTACCACCACTGAGTTAATTAACACATCCATCACCTCATATGTTTACCTCTTTTTCTTTTTTTGGTGAGAACACTTAAGTTCTATTCTAATGGCAAATTTCAATTACGCAAAACAGTACTATCGACTATAGTCATCTTGTTATATATTAGGTCCTCAGACCTTATTCATCTTATAACTAAAAGTTTTCATCCTTTTAGCAACCTCTCCCCTAGTCCCTGGCAGCCACTATACTATGTTCTGTATCTATAAGTTCAATTTTTCTTTTTTCAGATTTCACATATGAGTGATACCATGCAGTATTTGTCTTTCTCTGTCTGGATTTTTTCCTTTAACATAATGCCCTCTAGGTTCATCCATGTTGTCACAAATGGCAGGATTTCCTTCTTTTTTAAGGCTAAGTAATATTCCATTGTGTATAGATTTTTTTCTTTACCCATCCAAATTTTCTTTCTCCATTCAGCCATCAACAAACACTTAAGTTGTTTCTGTACAACTACTGGCTATTGTGATTAATACTGCAATGAACATGAGAGTACGGATATCTCTTTAAGATAGTGATCTCTTTTGAAAGGATAGATACCCAGAAGTGGAATTGCTAGATCATATGGTAATTCTATTTTTAATTTCTTGAGGAATCTCCATACTGTTTTCTGAGTCAGGTATTGACGTCTATTTGTCTTATTGACGTCTTATTGTATTGCTGTCTGTTTCTCCCTTTAGCTGTTAATATTTGCTGTATATATTTAGGTACTCTAACGTTGCATGTATAAATATTTATGATTGTTATATCGTCTTCATGAATTGACTTCTTTATCATTATATAATGACCTTCTTTGTCTCTTATTACAATTTTTGGCTTAACATCTATTTTGTCTGCTATGTCTGCTGTAAGTATACATACCACTTCTTTCTTTTGGTTTCCATTAGCATGGAACATCTTTCTTGATCCTTTCACTTTCAGTCCATGTGTGTCCGTAAAACTGAAGTGGGTCTCCTGTAGGCAGCATACAGTTGAATCTTGTTTTCTTGTCCATTCAGCCACTCTACATCTTTTCATTGGAAAATGTAGTCCATTTACACTTAGAGTAATTATTGATAGGTATGGACTTAGAATTGCCATTTTGTTAATTGTTTTCTAGCTGTATTGTAATTCATTTTTCCTTTCTCCCTCTCTTGCTCTCTTCCTTTGTGATCTGATGATTTTCTGTAGTGGCATGCCTAGATTACTTTTTCTTTATCTTTTGTGTATCCACTATAGGATTTTGTTTTGTGGTTACCATGAAGTAAAACATAAAACATCCTATAGTTATAAGAATCTATTTTAAGCTGATAACAACTTACTATGAAAGCATACAAAAGTTCTACATTTTTACACCCCCTGCCCACATTTCATGTTTTCAATGGCACAATTTACATCTTTTTATATTGCTTATCCATTAACGAATTTTTGTAGTTATTTTTATTACTTTTGTATTTTAACCTTTATACTAGAGTTATAAGTAATTTACTCACGACCATCATAAAATTAGAGTATTATGAGTTCATTATACAAGCTTCTTCCAGAAAGACACTGCCTTCATTTTATTGTTGTAATGAGCTGCAGGGAGAAGGCAAGGAAGTGCCAGCCAGCACCCCAGGCTCTGGGGAGCATCACAGTCAGCCCCCAAATGCATGCTTATTGGAAAAGGGATCCTCAGGCAACAGCTTGTAAAGCATTTAGTCAACCCTCTTCAGGGAAAGACAGAGATGAGTGTTTTCGCTTGTTCCCTCTACTGAGCCCTAATGGTATAGCCACAGCCAGTGCCCCTGCACCCCTGAAGACCTGCTTCTTGGTTTGCTATAGTCCTGTAGGACTCATGGACACAAGCCCCCTTGGATTTCACAGCTAGGTGTTTTGGGGGTCTGCCCCTTGATGGGAGACTTAAAAGTCAAGGCGCTAGATGTAGAGTCCAACTCTTTGCTCCTCAGGGGGAAGCTGGCAGTTGAGACTTCCCTCCCAAGTATATAATGCTGTGAGGGGAGTGGGGTTTATGATGAGAGTGTCTCTGCCTTTCCTACATGTCCGATGTGGGTTTTTTCTCATTTGCCCTACAAGTAGTAACCACTCAGCTATTTTCTGGATTTCTCTTGGAGAGAATCGCTCCCCATGTAGCTGTACATATGGTGTGTATGAGAAGAGGGAAGTTCAGGAGCCTGCTATGTCTCCGTCTTGGTTCCTCCAATGTCCCTATGTTTTCTATGTGCCTTACATGTACTTGCTGAGCACCTACTCTATGCTAGGCCCTGGGATACAAGATAGCAAGTCAGAAGGAGTCCTGGCCCCCTGTCATACAGAGTGAGTGGAAGTAGTAGTAGAGGTACAATAATGAAGATAACATGCACTAGACGGTGTTTTGGAATATTCCATACTCACTCACAAACAATATGCCCTTGATCCATCCACCCAGGGGCCTGCAAACTATGGGCACATGGGCAGTATCCCTCTGTCCATGTTTGTATAGCTCACAAGCTTTACAAAAATTGTTAATGGGTTTTACCTTTTTAAATGGTTGGAGAAAATCACAAGAAGGATATTTCATGACATGGGAAAATTATATGTAATTCAAATTTCATGTTCATAAATCAATTTCTTTTTTTTACCTTGTGACTCCCTTATCCCATTTCTCCCAACCCCCACCCTCTGCCTCTAGCAACCACCAATCTGTTCTCTGTATCTATGAGCTTGATGTTTTCGTATTTTTTTTTAGATTCCAGATATAAGAGAGATGAAACACTATTTACTTTTCTCTATCTGACCTATTTTACTTAGCATAATGTCCTCAAGGTCCATCCATGTTGTCACAGATGGCAAGATTTCATTCTTTTTTATGATCGAATAATATTTCATTGAACATACACACACACACACACACACACACACACACCACAATTTCTTTATCCATCCCTCCACTGGTGGACACTTAGGTTGTTTCTGTATCTTGGTTATAGTAAATAGCGCTGCAATGAACATGGAGGTACATATATCTTTTCAAGCTAATATTTCCTTTTTTTTTGGATAAATACCCACAAGTAGAATAGCTGGATCATAAGGTAGTTATATTTTTAATGTTTTGAGGAATCTCCATACTATTTTCCATAATGGCTCCACCAATGCACAGTCCCACCAGGAATGCACAAAGCTTCTCTTTTCTTCGCTTCCTTGCCA
This sequence comes from Equus przewalskii, assembly GCF_037783145.1. Taxonomy (NCBI): domain Eukaryota; kingdom Metazoa; phylum Chordata; class Mammalia; order Perissodactyla; family Equidae; genus Equus; species Equus przewalskii. The sequence continues at coordinate 5,616,799 of NC_091838.1, forward strand.
ACACTTGCTATTTCTTGTCTTTTTGACAACAGCCATTCTTACAGGTATGAGGTGATATCTCATTGTAGTTCTGATTTGCATTTCCCAGATGATTAGTGATGTTGAGCATCTTTTCAAGTATCTGCTGGTCATCTGTATGTCTTCTTTGGAAAAATGTCTATTCAGATCTTCTGTCCATTTTTTAATTGGACTGTTCATTTTTTTGCTACTGCGTTCTATGAGTTCTTTATACATTTTGAATATTAAGCCATTATTGGATATGTGATTTGCAAATACTTTCTCCCATTCAGTATATTGCCTTTTTATTTTGTTGATGGTTTCCTTTGCTGTGCAGAAAAGTTTTAGTTTGATTTAATCCCACTTGTTTTTTATATCTATTTTATTATAACATCTATTAAGTGATAGTAATATTTACATACTTGGTTTGATGTCAGTTATTATTTGCTTGATATTTTCTTTTCCATCCTTAATTTTCATAGTATCTCTTTCACTTTGGTTTGGGCATGTTATTTGTAAGAAAAGTAGAATTGAATTTGCTTAATTTAAAAAATTCTAATATAGATATCTCCATGTTTAAACAAATTCTGTCTTGCTTGGTAAAATTACTAGTATTTGTGGATTTTTAATACCATCTATTCTCTCTGCTCTTTCTTTACTACAGTTTTGTTTCTATCATTCGTTTTGTTAGATTGATAGTCTTTGGTATGACTTGTTTACCGCTTTTGGGGTTTCATGTTCTATTGTCTTTTTTTTTGTCACACTCAGGTGGTCATATAATGTTGACAGCCTGTGTGGTACATAGACTTGCAGCGCTTGGCTGTTCTAATATTGGAAGGAACAAAACAGCTTCTGATTTTATACGGGATTGAATGTTTGCCATGCAGGTGCAGTACATTGACAGGTGGCCAAGGACATTATGGTTTGGTAATATTTTTATTGGAATAATGAATCATGGTATATGAATTCCAAGGTAAGAAGTGAAAGCATGAGTAAGGAGAAAAAAGGGAGTAAGTGAATAGCCATTTCTGATCTACTTTGGAACAACAAGCATATTTCACAAGGGAATTTTGCCGAAAGTGAGATATTTGAATTAGTCATTTTGGAAGTATAGTAAGATGATGCCATATTCTCATTGGTAAAAACATAAATGAATGATTAAGAACACAGAAGTTGATTGTTAGTAAGGAGATTGATGAACTGAGAGTCCATAGTTTTGGAGCTGTCAGCCTTGTAGATTACTTTAGTTTGTAAGGGCCGCCACAACAAAGTAGTACAGACTGAGTAGTTTAAACAACAGAAATTTATTTTCTCACAGTTCTGGAGCTAGAAGTCTGAGACCAAGTTTTTACAGTATTGTTTCCTCTGAGGCTGTATGGGAGAATCTGTTTAGTGTCTGTCTTCCAGCTTCTGGTGGTTTGCTGGCAATCTTTGGAAGTGCATGGCTTGTAGAGGCATCACCTTGATCTCTGCCTTCATGTTCACATGCATTCCCTTATGCACGTGTCTGTGTCTAAATTTTCTCCTTTTATAAAGATACCAGTCATGTTGGATTAGGACCCCACTCTACTCCAGTAGGACTTCATCTTAACTAATTATATCTGCAATGACACTATTTCCAAATAAGGTCACATATTGACATACTGGGGGTTAGGACTTCAACACTTGAATTTTGGGGAGACACAGTTCAACCTATAACATAGATGTTTTCTATAACGATCATGCAGAGACTGCAGTAAAGAGGAAGTCCACAAACCAAGAGAAATTATATAATGAATGAAGGAAGACTAAGTAAGTAAACAAATACAGGTAACTCTCAACAGGGGAAGCAGCCCTGCAGGGAAGATGATGGCATAGACGTATGTCATTATGCTCAGTCCATCACGTTCTCTATGCTTCTCTGTTTTGATATATTTTGGACAGAGCAAGGGAGAGCAAGAGGGACATCACCTCACACCATTATTGTGTATTACTTGGAAAGTATTGCCATTGCTTCCACATTAGTAATGATAGACAAGATGAAAATAATGGGGAACAACTAGAAAAGACAGAAAAAAATCCTGAAAGGTATTGGGTATTCAAGGTAGTGACATCTTAAGAATCAAGAAACAATATGAATAAAATAATAAAATATATATACAATTGTGTATCAAGGTTTACAAAGATACATGGTAATTAAGACAGTGTTGCAGTGGTTACAAGGGTTGATGAATTGTTAAGTAAAAGATAATGGAATTCAGAAATAGACATTCATATATGGATACTTGACTGATGGCAATAGTGATCTTGCAGATCAACAGGAAAATACGTAGTGGTGAAAATTTCACATGGATAGTAACTCTAGAGGTAAAAGTTAAAACAAAAATGCTCTGGTTGATAAAGTTGAACATATTCTGAATTTGGAGGAGGCAAACATCTCTTGATTTGGGGATAAGCAAAGATTTCTTAAACAAAGCTCTTAAAGCATTAAGGATGAAGGAAAATATTGCTAGCTTGGACAACATTAAACTAGATCATGAATGGGGACTCTCTGTACTTTATACTACTCAACTTTTCTATAACCCTAAAAATCTCTTTAAAAATAGTCTATTAATTTAAAAGAAAGTTTAATTTAAAAAGTTAGACCTTGTGTCGATCAAAAGACAACATTTTAAACAGTGGAAGACAGGCAAAGATGATGTTTTTATTACATATACTTGACATACATAAATTCTAGGAAGGAGCCATTCCACTTTTGAACATCGATCCAAGAGAAATGCATATATGTGTCCTTTGAAAGCCGTAGACAATAGTATTCAGAGGAGAATTCTTCATCATAAGCCTGAACTGGACAAATGAAACATCAAACAACAGGAGAATGAAATATATTAAAATTAAATATATTAAAATAAATTAAAATTGAAATATATTAATACAATGAATTATTCTATAGCAATGGAAATGAACGATTTACTGCTATACACAACAATAATGATAAATCTCACAAATATGACGTTGAAAAGAAGCCATTGTTTTAGAAGAATATTGTTACCTCTAAGAAGACAGGTGGAGTAGTGACTGGAAAAGGGAATCATGGGGGCTTTTGAGTTGATAATATTCTATATCTTGGCCAGGGTCATGGTTAAATGGGTGTTCACTTTGTGATGATGCCCTGAGCTAAACACTTCTGACCTGTGCACTCTGCTGTAAATATGCTATACTTCAAATGGAGTTTATTTTAAAAAATGTCAACAGTGATGAACCACACCATCTGAATTTATCCTGTGAATGGAAACTCAGCCCAGAACAGCGAAACCGCTTCATGTGTCACGCAAATCCCAATGAACTGGTTGTGACATCTGTACTGTTATGTTCCCAAAAATTAAAGGGTGGAGTCTAGATTTAAAGAAGAGTGTCCAGATTACTTAGTGTTTTGCAGACTTCTCAAGGCAGTTTGAGGTTCAGCGTGCTTGTTGTGAACCACATCTCGTGTCAACTAGTTCCTTTTCCTTAATTCCTCCCAGGCAAATTGCTTTTCATGAACAAATCATTAGACAATGCACACGCTGTCAAAAACCACTGTCTTTCAGGATATTAGAAGGGTCTCTTTATAACTTTTGATTCCTTATCTGTCTCTCTACCTGACAAAGAGGAAGAGAACATGTCTTACTCATTGCTGTGTTGCAAAGGTTTGGCCAAGTGCCGGATACAGAGTACAGGTTTAACATATGCTCTTGAATAATTTTAATGCCATGGTGTTCACCTTGGCAAATTCTTTTACCAAGTTCCTAAGTGTTTTTGAAATCACACGCTGATAATTCCAAAAATCACATCAGCTAAGCCAAGTTAAACATGGTTGACATAATTTTAGTCTGAGTACAGAAATAGTCTTTCTAACTAGTACTAGTTTCTATCATGCTTTTTGCATATATTAGTTTTAATGTGAACTAATAAAAAATTACTCATGCTAATCACATTTTCTTTACATCTGGCATGTGCCACTCTTGACAGGTAAAGACAAACAAGAATCTGAGAAAATTCACTAAAGTCTTCTAAAGGTCCTGTAGAGAAGCCACTAAAGAATTCTTGGATAAGCATCTTTTTAACAATCTTATCAATTTGTTTGTTGGTTAGTTCATTAAGTTTATGCATGAGCAATCCTGCTGTTCTTGCAAATAATTTACAAAAGTTCTTCTAACGAAGCACTTCAAATTAGTAAGGCATTCATCAATTAAATAAAGCTCTGCCACTTTCCCCAGATTGACGAGCACTCTGAAAGCCTCAGCTAGCTACAAAATAGTGTAAATATAAGTCCAAGGAAAGAAAAGGAACTTTTTCTTCTCTCCGATGTTTCTTATCGCCCTTTGTCCTACAATAGTTGATGAGAAGGTGCGTGCCTGCTCTGCAATGTCTAATAACATGCTTTATACTTCAATTAATTGAAAGATATACTGCTATTAATCAATTCTTGTGATTGCGTAAAAATGTCATTAATCAAATGTTATTAATCAGAATTAAGTATTACTATTTGCTTAGGATGCCCGTGGCATTGTGTTTTGCTTTACAATTACATTTCACATCTTCATTTTGTAGATGAGGCAACTGAGGTTCACCCATGCGGTCACTTTCTCAAGCTTATGAAATTTGACAGTGGCAGAGCTGGAATTTGATTGCAGATCTATTTATTCCTAATATTCATTCATAGACGAAGACTATCACGTGGCAATACCACCACCGTTAATATTATTTTTCCCACCAAATTAATTGAACAATAAACCTCCACTATTATAATACACATATTTAGAACTTTTTCATTGTCTTGATATTTTTCCCAACATCACCTCTTGAATGGTTAAGTGTAACCGAAGAAATGTAAGTTATTTCCCCATTAAGTGCATATGAAGAGACCCCCTGGGAAAGCTAAGTCCTTTTTCTGTAGAGAGCCTGAATCCCCAACCTGTCCTATGGACACATGATCAGGATGAAGAGCTTTGTTCAAAAATAACTGTATTCCTTTTTTTCCCTTTTACTTTTCTATTTTAAATGACCATGAATTTTGATACAAAATTTTTTTTGACCATCCAATTTATATGCCCTCTATACACACAATAGTTCAAAGGTTTTGGGGAAAATATGAAAAATAATTTTTTAGGAATGTGCATCTTTAGATAAAAACTTTACTGAAAATAATGAAAAGAAATTCCTTAACAATACCCCACTGTAATTTTTAAGAACATAGAGAATGATGCGTGGGATTATCTTGACCTTTTTATCTCTTATCAGCTTTGGAAATGAGTTTTATTGTTTACTTTCAGATTTACTAAAAGCTAAATTTTTACAAGATTCAAAAGATTTATAGACATGCAAATTTTGTACTGAAATATGATTTTTCCCTGAGGAAAGTAGAGAACAAGGAGGATCGTAAATGGTAATAAAGCCTGTATTAAAAGAGGTTTACTCTGTGTTTTTATTAAGTGGTTTCATGCAGGCTTATTTAGGTTTTGAAAATGCATTGGAGTCTTCAAACCTACCAAGAATATCTTTGATTCCATTATCTCATTTCTTGTGCTAAACTTTATGAATTCTGAATTTCTAGCTCTTCAGATCAATGAAAGGAATGGAGTTGAATGTTTGATAAATACAGATTAAGTGTGTTAGGTGACATGGTCTGTCTGACTCCACTCCCAGACAAAATGAACATGTGCATTCCAGCAGAATTAAAATCCATAAATGTTCCACCAACACACAGCAAAGCTGTTTGATTTTTCTCATCTGATACAGCAGAGCTGAGCTTGATCAAACAACTACCCAGCAGGCTCTCCCAGCCTCCTCCCCCAGTCTATCCTCTTTGATTTTTCTAGATCCATTTCTACACTCGGCCACAGATTGCAAGTTGGATTGATTCATTTCACCCTGGGATGGTTGAGATAGGTCACACCGGTGGCTTAGCTTTGATTTTTCCTTTTATTTTTGGCACTGGGATTAGTTCTTTTCTGTTCCGATCATCACTCGTCATCTCCCCCACTGAGTTTCTCTCTCTTCTGAAGCTCAGATACTTAAAGCAGAATAAGACTTTTTAACTTCACTGTTTTTATCATCCCAACAATACATCTATCTGTAATGGCAGCCCACCCGTAATTTACACCTCAAGAACTAAAATCAAACTGTCTATGAAATTTATTATATATTGTTTGATTCATTGACACCACGTTATACAGACCTGGAGCTCAATTATAAATTTATCCTCACATTGTTTTCAGAGTGAATCATGGGTCATAGTTCATATGCAAATATGGAGTTAGCCGGCTCTTCTCTGAGAATTTTTTATTGCTTCATAAAATTTAGAGTTTGAGATGCTCTGAAACTCCTTTCACCCTCCTGAAGGGTCACATTTTATTCTTCACTTGGGAAATGTTTAGTTTTTCTGGCCAGATTCTAGTAAGATAATTATGTTCAGAATCTCTTTCAATTTTTTTAAATGGAAAAGTTTCCTGCCATATATCACACTAATTATAAGTTTATCAAGCAACATGAAATCTCCTACTAGGCAGAAATTCAGGTATGGCCTATTTCAGAGTTGAATCCTCCTTTACTCCTGCTTAGACTGATGCCTGGAAGAGCCAGTGCTTCACTCTATGGTTACTTTAAGAACTCGCTAATGGGCATATATCACCCCAGTCTAGCTTCCTTTCTATCCTGGAGTTCAATAGCCCATTAGCAACTATTGTATTCCATTAATATCTGTTTTAGTAAAGAACTAGGAAAGGCTGTGTTGTGGATAGCCTGTAGTTTCTAAGAGCACTATTATACTTGCTCTGGAAAATACGTGGCTGGCTGTATTTTCAAATAATAAGTGCTTAGCTATTCAAATTTGGGGAAAGATTATTTTAGCATGCTTATGCACCTGTAGTTTCCTTTACTTATTATTGTCATCACAGGAAAAACACATTCTTGCAAATGTACTTATTAAAAGCAATTCAATTCAAATTAAGGAGTCTGTGTTTAGGGACTGTTAGGTGCATGGTTCTATGATAGATAGGTTGGATACTTGAGTTTTTCAATATATTAAGCTTTGGATAAAGACTGTAACAAGACCAAACATATTTATCAGCTAAAAGAAAGTACCGTTAGACAAAGCAAGTTTACTCGTTATAAATTTTAACATTGGAATGGAGAACAAAGTATTCACACCATGAATAGGTCTTGGGTTTCAACTACATATAACATTTATTTTACTGTTGGTGTGTGTTAGCCACACCCTATCTACAGTATTGACCTTGACACAAGGTCATACTCTAACACTAAATTGATTAGAAACTCATCATATTTTTCTAGTTTAAAGTATATTTTTCCTAAGTATGATTCCTTTTTGTCCATTAAAATTTTTCAGTATAGATTTTATTTGAATAATTGTAAGTATCATGTCAAATATTTGAGTTCCAAGAGTTTGAAGATGGATGATTGTATGTTGTAAATGCTGGTACACAAAATTTCTTCTCATTATTGGTATTGCCTACACGTCTGTCCACCTTTTCAGCCCTAAATCGCAGCACTTCTAAACAACTCTTAAGGATTACAAAGGTTCAGAGAAGTGCATGATGATCATGATCATGCCGGTGTTGACGCATGTTCTATTATAAGTCTTTAATAGAGGCATTATGCTATATTTCAGGTACAAAAATATTACCAGAATCTTCTAATTTTGTTCATTCTCACATTCTTAGAGGCCAAGGCAGTTTCTTTAAATATAAGTAACGAAGTCTTTAGCTACCAACTATTTGACACTCTTGTATCACACCTAATTTGCCCTAGATTTCGAATGCTGGTCACGGCCATGAAACTATTTAAGAAACAAAAATGTGTGAAGTTTTTTTAAACTCATCATGCTGAATACTTTTTCAACAGCATTTTAGAATGTGATGTGTTCTCTAAGACTGTCAAGTTACTGCATCACACTAGAAGCTACTGTGAAAGAATTTTGATTTTAAAGAAGAAAAAAAAATTTTCTTGTCAATAACAAGTGGTATATACTGCTTAATTCCATTTAGAAATCATTAATATGACTTCAAAATTAGTAAATTTTTGAATTTTGAGTTTACAGAGACTTAGACTGTAGCTGGGTGACAGTTAGCTTTATGGTGAGTCTTTGCAAAAACAAGATAGAGGTGTCTAGTTTACAAACGATTGATTTCACAAATAATGGAATCTCAATCCATTTAACCATTTCTTTCTGATGAAAAGAAAGGGGATTTTAGCTCTGCTTGACTTCCATAGCTCAGAATGATCACAAAAGTAAATGTGGAATTGTGAATCATATTTCTGGATTAAGTTGGCACTTGAAATAATCCATCAGCCCTCAAAGGTGCTATTGGCCAACTGGGATCAACACGCAGTCATTGCTCTTCTCTAAATACAACCTTTCAAAAATTTAAATTCTATAAAGTGTTTTTTTTACATCAATAACAGAATTCATTTCTGTCTAAATTGTTAACATTGAGCAATAATAGTGAACTAATAATAGCTAATATTCACTCTGTAATTAAAAAGTTCCAGTCACAGTTCAAATTTATGGAGTCTTCACTGCTGCCCTGTGAAGTAGGTGCCACTCATATTCCTCAATTACAGATGTGGAAACCAAGACCCAGAGATACAGAGTAAGTTGACTAAACCTGGTATCTCTCTTTCTCCCCATGCATTACTGACAATGTATTTTAGAACATAAAAAGATCAACCTTCATAAAACAGTAAGATTTATGTACATGAGCCTTAAACGATACAAAAATGTAATAAATAATGTTTGTTAATGTTAAAACAACAAAAAGATAAAATTGCAGCAGTCACAAAATCTACAGAAAAACCTAGAAATTGGGGCTGGCCCAGTGGCGTAGTGGTTAAGTTCTCACACTCTGCTGCAGTGGCCCAGGCTTCACTGGTTCAGATCCTGGGTGCAGACCTACACACTGCTTGGCAAGCCATGCTGTGGCAGGCATTCCACATATAAAATAGAGGAAGATGGGCACAGATGTTAGCTCAGGGCCAATCTTCCTCAGCAAAAAGGAGGATTGGCAGTGGATGTTAGCTCAGAGCTAATCTTTCACAAAAAAAAAAAAAAAAAGCACGTAGGAATTAGTTTAACAGAGAATACACAGACCTCCATCAATAAAATTTTTAAATTTTGATAAAAAACATTGAAAAGCATGTGAACAAGTAGGTAGATCTTTCATGATTGGGGATGGATCTCCTATTATCTGAAATCTATACTAGTAAACAAAATTTTCCTTTTATAACTAAAAGAAAGGAAAGCAAAGAGAGAGAGGAATGCAATTTTTGAGTGCTTATAGTCTTTTCAATTGCTTATATGAGGTCCTGTTAAGAATTATTAAAATCAATATTTTGTATAAGTAATAGAATTTATAGTAATGACTATTCCATGTCTCAGCTGTTCCAAAAGTCCCTTAAAGATTCTTAGAATAAAGGAATAAACACCTGAGCTCAAACATCCTCAATTATCTGTACTACATTGTCCCACACCTCTGTTCTACTCTGCATCAGTCACTAAACACCATAGTCACACTTTAGATCGCATCATCCTTCTAAATCTCAACAACAAAACTAAAATTCGACGTCCTCCTTTCTGACTACACATTTGTCTCCTCTCTTTTGGTTCAACATTCTGTAAAATCTATCTTCACAGTCAACTGCCTTCTAGTCCTGTAATTCTTTTTTTTTTTTTTTTTTTTTTTTTACACGTTCCTCACTCTCCTCACTGCGCTGATAATTCCTCTCACCAGACTGGATGCTGATCTGGCATTTCAGCAACATACTTTTAGTACAGAAGAGGACCTCTCATTTTAAACTGCCCATTCTGCACCATTCTCTCCGTTCCTACTCTAGAATACACAACACTGTTAGAAAAAGGTATGAGACCATGATGATGGATTTTCTTGAGGGGCAATATTGATGACAGGGAGAATCAGTCTTATGGGAGGATGAAAATCGAAAAGTTAACTAGTAGAAGAATTGAATTCGTAAATTCAAGAATAACAGAATAGATAAGCCAGAACATGATAACAGAAGAAACAAGGAGACAGAGAAAGAGAAAAAATAAGCAGAGGAAACAAATAAGGAGAGAAAAACAGGCAGAATTGAAGCCATGACCAAAAGCACTAGATAAAATATTTGAACCTGTATCAAAACCCATCTGTTCATATTCCACTCCTGGCTATCTCATCTGTATGACTCATCCCTAAGCCTTTAATAAAATGTAAATTCAGTAAAAAGTATTAGGTGCAGAACTCTATGTGTTCTAAATAGTTCCACCATGAGAGAAAGTCAGGCAAGAGTTGATGCTGCAGGAAAGAAATGAGGTCATGAAGGGTAAGAATATGGTTTATGCATCAATGAGCTAACTTCAACCTGTTGTCTAGAAAGAATATCTTGGTGCTGCTGATTGCTTATGGGATCGTCTTTGGTTAGAACCAGTGTTATTAAAGGATACATTATGGAGTGATACATCCATTTTATTTAACTTTCTCCACCAGCATTGATGCTCAGGAGGAAATTCAAAATTGGGAAAAGGCAAATAGGGGCTCACTCTTAGTACTCCAAGCACGCATTCGGGGTACAGGCACCCTGTTAACTGGATTAATCTCCCTGCCCCTGTCATCGCCATGGAAGGTTGGTCTTGCCCAGAAGAATGCTCCACAAATTTTTGCTCCCACTTGGCACTCCTTTCTCACTCTTGACAACTCCCTATTAAGAAAAAAATTTGTTTCATTTATTTATTTTATTTACTCACTCAATCATTCATTCAGTTGTTGAAAAACACTTTATAAAGCACCTCCCAAGTTTCAAGGAATGTGCCAGAGGCTTAAGAAGAAGACAATAATGGTGCAGTCTCTGCCCACAAAAAACTCACATTTCAAAGGGCAGACAGATAAATCAATAAGACACTAATCTATTTTCCATACAGTAACAAGAGTAATTTTTTAAAAAATATAAATCACGTCATGTTATCACCTTGCCAAAACCTGTTAATTGCTTTTCATCCTACTTTGATGAGAACTAAAAGTGTTAATCCTTGTCTCCTGGGTTACAGAGTCCTATAGTACCTGACCCCTGTCTACCTCTTCAACATAATATCCCTCACTCTTCCCCGAACTCACCAAGATCCAGCCCTACAGCCCTTCTTAGTGCTCCACAAAGGTGCTATATTTGCTCCTTCTTGGGGGAGAGGGGAGTTGCATTTCTCTATCTGAGACCTCTGCAAGGCTAGCTTCTCAATACCAATGAAGTATCTGCTAATGTGTCTTTTCAGAGATTTCTTCTTGACCAACAAATCTAAATTAGTCACCTCTCTCAATAACATTTTATCAGATTATACTTTTGTATTTTCTCCAGGAAATACAATATTATTTAAGGTTATTTATTCATTTGTATGTGTATTTTTCATCTTGCCCACTAGACAGAGAAAACTTCAAAATTTGGAACTATTTCCACCCATTTCTATCTAACCATACCTTTGCTAATGAGGTCTGAATCTCAACCTTGGAGGAAGCCCTTTCAAGTTTGTTCCTTCCCTGAGTATTCTGCCTTGGGTAGAAGTAGCAGCTGCTTCAAATATACACAATTCTTGGATCCTTTAGAGTTCTTGTGGCAGGCAGAAAAATATCCCCTCAAAGATGTCCATCCTTAATCTCTAGAACTAGTCAATATGTTACCCTACATGGAAAAGGGCAATTTACACACATGATTAAGGTTATCAATTTTGAGATGGGAAGATTATCCTGGGTTATCTGGGTGTAATCGATCTAATTACATGAGTCCTTAAAAATGAAGCAGCTTTCCCAGCTGTAGTCAGAGAGAGATGATGATGGAAGAAGGGCCAGAAAAATGAAGAGGATTAAACTGTGGCTGGCTTTGAAGGTGAAGGAAGGGCATCATGAAGCAAAGATGTAAGTGACCTCTAGAAGCTGGAGAAGACAAGGAAATGCGTTCTCCACTCAGGAATGCAGTCCTCCCAACATCTTAATTTTAGCTCAGTGAAACACACACCAGACTTCTGACAAACAGAACAACAACATAGCACATTTTTATGCTTTGAGTCACTAAGTTTGTGGTAATGTGTTACAACAACAATAGAAAACTAATATGGTTTTCTCTACTGCATAGTTGTAATTCCCCTCTTGGAGTTAATGTCTTTGTATTAAATTATATTCTTTATATCTTTTATATTAAATTTTTCCAATTCAAATTAGTGGTATGATTTCTGTCTCCTACGTGGACAGAGTTGGTGCTGGAAGTGGTTCCAGGAGATAGACCCTCAAGGATGGGATTTTAGTATTGGTTTGGTCGTGGTCTTAGTTTTCAGCTCAAGCCTCAGATCTTTTCGAAAGGAAAATGGGATTCTTGTAATCCATGGCCTGCAGTGGAATCATCATTAATAAAACTGACCCCTATCAGATTGTGATAATGTGTCAACTGAAACAAGTGTCTTGGGACTCAGTGGCTGCTTTACTTGATCGTTAAGGCAGTGATGGTGACTACAAATATGGTAGTGTCTTCACTGGAGCACTCACAGAAAGAAAATGCCAAGCTCATGTCCTTTAATTCTCAGCTAAAGTCATGGTCTGAAAACTGGAGAGCTGGGTCTTCTTTTCTCTGAATCTCAGATATCTCATTGATTTCTCAGATAGATATATGAATATCTCATTGATATTGGTGCACTTATCAGAGATTCCAGATTAAAAGTGTGACTTCCTGGAGCTGGAGGTGGCACTGCCAGCTTACTTGATTAGCTTCCTTAAACTTGAATTCACTTGTGGCCTACAGTAAATGAGATTAATATTCCCAAACTCTCGGGCCTGATATGGTGAGAGAATTAAGAAGTCTTAAGGGCACAGGAATTAAATTTTATAAGAATCAGAGTCCTAAGGACAAAAGAATGTTGGCATGGATTTATCATATGTGACCAGCATCTTCACCCCAAATACATCCCCCAGGGAAGCACAGGAGATACTCCTTTCACTAAGGCCTGAAGAAACACATTAGCGAATTGAGTATTTCTATTCTTGATAGTTATTGTCTTTTATAAGCCAGATATGGTATTGGAATGCCCTCATTCAGATAATCTCTCTGATTTCAATGGATATTATGGGCTCTGCATAGCATAGGCCAAGTGGCAAGATTTAACCATCAAAGACAAGGTGGGCACATCATCCATTAAGGGCAGCAGTGATATACTAGTGGTCAGAATTAAATAGAGCAGCCCAATAAAGCGAGGTCTACGAACTATGGCTCAGGGTCAAATCACATTCTCCTCTAACTAAACTGTTTGGCCTTCTGAGAAGAGGGATGTATCTTGGAGAATGTCTGTGGAGTATAGTAAACTTAATTAGATGATGACTCCAACTGAAGCCACGATTCCAAATGCAGCATCTCTACTGGAGCAAATCAGCACAGACACTGGCAGTTGCTATGCAGCTACTGACCTGGCTAATGCATTTTTCTCTATACTGATCTATAAGTACCTCCAGAGGCATCTTGCTTTTACCTCGTAGGGCCAATTGAATACCTTCACAGTGTAGGCTCAGAGTCACGTCAATTCTCCTGATCTCTACCCTAATATCATCCACAGAGATCTTCAGCACCTTGACATTCTGCAAATGTCACCCTAGTCTACTACATTGATAACGTTATGCTGACTGGAGCTGATAAACAGGAAATTAGAAAATAGTTCATACGCCTTAGTAATACTAGAGAGTGGGAGAAACCTCACAAGTTTAGAGCCTACCACTTCAGTGATCTTTCTGTGGTTCTGTGTTCTAGAGTAAGTCAAGATTTCCCCTACGAGGCTAAATACAAATTTCTGCACTTTACGCTATTTACCAGTGGGGAGTGGGGGAGGAGGTCTTTTTGAACTTTAGATGAGATTTATACCATATTGAGTGTGCTACTTAGGCAAACCTACAAAATCATCCGTAAGGCTGCCAGTTTTGAGTGGGACCAGAGCAAGATAAGGCTCTACAGGAAGTCCAGGTTACAGGGTAAACTGCTCCGCCACTCGAGCTTTATCATACAGCAGATTCAATGATACTCGATGTGTCTGTGGCAAACACACGGAGTTTCTGGCAATCACCAATAGGAGGTCATAGGGCAGAAATCAAGAATTTGAGAACAAATATATGTCTACTCCTGTAGATAATTGTTCTTTTGAGAAGCAGCTTCTGAGGCTTCCTGATTGCTCACTACTGGACCTTAGTAGAGACAGTGTCTAACCATGGGACATCAGTTAGTCATTCAGGCTGAGCTTACCACTATCCACCGGGACTTACATGACCTACCTTGCCATAAAATTGTCACTCACAAAGGCAATCTACCATCAGTGTTATATAAGAGACCTACAGAAAGGTCTGACAGGTATGAGCAGGTTGCACGGCGACTCAGATGGATTTGAAGTCAACTTCTTTTACATTGTCTCTTCTACCTCAATCCACATCTGTGGGCTTCAAGAGAGCTCTTACCTGAGGAAGAAAAAAAAATTGAGCCTAGTTTACAGAGGACTTTGCACAATGTGCTCTTGACATCTGAGTAAACATCTCAAGTTTTAGTGCTCCCCTCAGGGGTAACTCTGGAGTAGAGTAGTGAAAGTCCTCCTAATGGACAGGACTCTGGGCAGCGTGTTTGGTTGTCCATTTGGTCTTGAAAGAGATGGCCAGAAGTACAAATACACACTAATTCTTTAGCAACTTCTAGCAGTTTGGCTGGATAGCCATGGATTTGGAAGGAAGAGAAATGAAAAACTGTAGACAAGAAAGTCTATGGAAGACATATGTATATGGATCTGTATTAATGCACAGGTTGCGAAGACAATCATGTCCCAAGTGCATGCCGCCTGAAGTACAGCCACTTTTGAAGATACTCATAACGATCAGGGAGACAGTGTGATGTGTTCTGTGGATGTAACTCAACTTCTTTTCCCAGAAAAACCTGTATTCTCTGAGTGGGCCCATAAAACAAAGTGTCCGTGGTGGCATGGCTGGAGGCTGTGGATGGGTTTAACATCATGGACATGCAAACCTTTACCAACTCTAGCCTGGCAACTGCTCCTGCTGTGTGCCTAGCCTGCCAAGAGCATTCTTGAAATGGCACCATTTCCCAGGGCACCAGTCAGCCACCTGGTGATAGATTGATTATACTGAATCTAATTCATAATAAAAGGGGCAAAAATCCATCCTGCCTGGAATAGACACATAATCTGGTTCAGGAATTGCTTGCCATACCAGTAATTCTTTTGCCAACATAACTATCCACAAATTCATAGATGAATTCCATATCCATCATCATGGCATTCTGCACAGCATTTCTTCCTGAAAAAAGAACTCATTTCACAGCAAATGTCATGCAGCAAAGGCTCAAGTTCATGAAATAACTGATCTTACCATATACTCCATCACCCAGTAGCAGCTGGTCCAATTGGAAGGTGTAATGGCTTATGAAAAACTCAGATACAGTGCCAGTTGGGAGGCAAGTGAAGTCATCTTAGAGGATGCTGTATATACTTGAATTAGAGATCACATTATGGCACCTTGTCCCCTAGATCCAGCATACATAGTTCTTGAAATCAAAGAGTCATCGTTGAAATGGCTTCTCTTACTGTTATACTTAATAAGGCACTCCCATAGCTTCTGCTTTCTCTCCTGAACACCCTGAGCTCTGCTGTTTTGGAGGTCTTAGACCCCAAGGAAGGAAGGCTTCCACCATGGAGCACGACAGTGGTTCCATTAAACTGTAAACTGAGCCTGCCACTGGACCATTTTGGGCTCTTGATGCCACTGAAAATACAGGCATAAAAAGGAGTTATCCTACTGGCTGGACAGATTGATCCCATTTACCAAGGACAAATTGGGTAAATGCTATGCAATGAGGGGAAGAAAGAACTATGTCTAGAGCCCAGGGAATTCTCTGAGATGCCTTTTAGTACTTGGAAAAAAACTAAGAAAACTACAGCAATCCCAAAACTTCAGGACTATTGAGCAATCAGATCCTTTGGGAATGAGTGTTTGGGTGACTTCAGCAGGTAAAACTGCAACCATCTGAGTTCCTGATGAGAGCAGGATAATACAGAATGGTAGCAGAAGACGGTAGTCGTAGTTCAATTACAGACCAAGGACAGACTCGTGACCAATTATGGAGTCAAGATATATAGTGACTTTATTTTCTCTTTGCTTGTCTATGCATGTGTTTAGATATGCTAGTCATTTGCTTCTTTTATCTCCTTATACTCATTATTAATTTATATACAGGTTGTCACAGGTTAACCTTATAATTTAGTTTTCAGGTACATAATATTCAACAGGACTGTCACAGAATTTGAAGAGTAATTTAATATAGCCAGAAATGGATAAAGTGACTCTTGGGACTCGGTTCCTTCACATTTTGGGGAACAGTTGACAACTTTCCTTATGCTAATTATAGTTCTATCTGGTTAAGTGGAAACATAGAATTGTTTTGTTATTATAACCAAAGGAGTGGACTGTGCCACTTAATAACTTTTTGCCTCATCAAGAAAACCTTTCTTCTTTGCCTTTCTTGTGACACTGAATCTGAACCCTGCAAACATTTCTA
Organism: Equus przewalskii; assembly: GCF_037783145.1. Lineage (NCBI taxonomy): Eukaryota > Metazoa > Chordata > Mammalia > Perissodactyla > Equidae > Equus > Equus przewalskii. Next base: position 5,633,401 of record NC_091838.1, read on the forward strand.
CTTTGCCAGCTGGCACAATGTTGAACTTTGTAAGTAAAGAGCACAAGAAGAACACTGCAAGAGGCATGGTTCAAGCTCTGGGGTGCTTTTGTTCCTGCTCCCACAGCGCACAGCCACCGTTGGCATGCAGGACATCAGTGGCATTCACTATCCAGTGAGCTTTCACAGGGAGTCTGGGCAAGGTGGGGGTCTCCCAGTGAATATCAATCACACCCCAGCAGGTGGCTTGCCAACCAGATTTACCAGATACCCAGTGAAAAGCTTCTGAGCACATCTTGGTGGCATTCCAGTGGGAAGCATCCCAGGATGCTTGCCGGTGCCCAATGCGTGGCTTCTAAGCACATCATTCCCCAGCAGGCAGTTTCCTGCTTGCCAGTCCTTGCCAGTGGCATCTCAGTCAAAGTCTCTACCATCCGTACCATCCGATGGGATTACATCCACATCCTTTCCAGTAAGGTCTGAATCTCAGCCTTTAGGGGAGGGCAGTCTTTTCCAAATTTGTTTCTTCCTTCGGTGTGCTCTCAGCCCTAGAAGTTGTATCTGCTATTCTGGTATTCTTTAGAGTTCCTTTATCCCTTAATAGTTAGATGCCTGAAATTAGTTGATAATTCTTTCAATTAAATGTTCTTGGTTCATTTCTTGTTCTGACGGGACCCTGACTAATACATACACCCACTAAGTATAAGTTCTTCAAAAATAGAAGCTTAGTTTGCTTTGTTTCCTGCTGTATCCCAAGAGTCTAGAACATTGTCTGATATAGTGCAGCAGATCAATAAATGTTTGTTGAAGTAATTAAAGTCTTGGCTCATTAGATGTAAACTGAAGAAGATAAATGAGTCAAAGATGGCATCCATGCTGCTGATGTTGGAACCTGAGTGGAAGATGTAGTCATTCTTTGAGAGAAATCAGAAGAGACAAATTGGGTTCAGACAGATATAAGAAGTTGTTACAGATTTGGAATATTCATCAGCAAATGAATATAGGATATTGACTAACTAATTGGCATGTGTAAAATGAGGACCTGGCCATGGGAAATATTACCACTTAAAAGATCAGCAGAGAAAGTAAAGATTTTATGAGAAGCAGCAATTAGAAGAAATAACATAAGGAAATGGTGATGGGAAAACGAAGTATTTCCCATGCTCTTTATGCTCAAGTACCAGTCAATGCCACACTCGCCACAGATAAATTTGTTTCTCATGTCACTGAAATAAATATTCACAACACTCTCTTGGCTCTGCATATAATTTTCTTACAATGGAAAAATAGATATTTATAAGCATATTTTCTCTCGTAATTAAAAAAATAAATACCTTCAAGGGTGGAGAAAAGCAGTGAGTGGATGTGCATGTGCAAGTCACAAAGCAGAAACATAAACAGGCTAACAAAAAGCTCACTTCACTACAAACCCAAAAATTCAGATTAAACAAAAAGTAAATCAGTTGTAATTTTTGGCTACCAGATTCACAAAGATTTTTGAAAAATGATAATTCCTTCGCTTGTGGAGATATTATGAAATGGTCGCACCCTTACACAGCTTACAGAAGTCTAAGTTGGACTAACAGTTACCAATATGGATCAAAAGTATTTAGAAATGTGCATTGCTTCATATTCAAAAATATTTCTGGGAATTTTCCTATGAAAGTAAATATTAAGATTCAAATATATTGAAGTAATCCATCTATCCAATAATAGAAAGTAAAAATAAATTATGATATACAGAAGATATTTAAAATGTTGTTATGGAAACACATTTGTTAATGTATGTATCAGTCTCCTTGGACGGACATAACAAAACCCACAGATTAGGGGACTTAAACAACAGAAATTTATTTTCTCACTGTTCTGGAGGCTGGAGTCTAAGACCGAGGTGCCAGCAAGGTTGGTTTCTGCTGAGCACTCTTTCTTATACTGGCAGAGGGCAACTTTTCGCCCTGTCTCACATGAGCTTTTCTCTGTGCTACAGGAGAGAGAGCTCTCTGTGCCTCTTCCTCTTCTTAAAAGGACATTAAACTGACCAGATTAGATTAGATTAGATTAGGAGTCCCACCCTTATCACCTGTTTTATCCTTCATCCTCCTTTAAGAACTTATTTCCAAATATAGTAACATCTAACATTGGGGCTTGGAACACCAACATATGAATTTGGAGGGGGACACAGTTCAGTCCATAACAATGTGCAAAGATGATCAATGATATATCGGTAAATACAAAGGGAGGTTATAAATTATGTAAAATGTGCAATCTCATTTTTTAACAATAAAATAAAATAAAATAATTTATATACCTAGATGTTAGCAGTTGATTTCCAAGGGTATTAAATTACGGATTACTTTAATATTCTTATTTTGTTCATAATAACTTCTATTTTTTAATATAAGGAACTTCTGCTTATTGTTCAGTAAGAAAAAATAGTATTTAAAATTGAATAATGCAAACATACACACAGCTTTAAATAAGCACTTATCAGTATGCCATATCACTGAATTCTACTAATTCTTCTCCTTTTTAAAGTTAGTTGAGCAATATGCAGATGGGTGTGAGAGTATAGTATTATAGGGGACGACCTGTGGCCCAGTGGTTAAGTTCTCAGGCTCTGCTTTGGTGGCCTGGGGTTTTGTGGCTTCAGATCCTGGGCATGGACATGGCACCGCTCATCAGGCCATGCTGAGGTGGTATCCCACATAGCACAACCAGAGGCACTCACAACTAGGATATACAACCATGTACTGGGGGGCTTTGGGAAGAAGAAGAAAAAAAGAAGATTGGCAACAGATGTTAGCTCAGGTGCCAATCTTTAAAAAAAACAGAGTATAGTATTACATATATAAAATGAATCTGAGTGAAATAAATCTCAGTGGAAAATTGCTCTGGAAAAGAGATGGGTATCGAGGCCAAAACATTATTTATTAAGAATTTTGAATAGCTCTGAAGGTCAATGGGAGACACCTGGTATTTGCTCTAGCCCGGTCCACACACAGCTGTGAGAAATTGGAAGAAAGACGTTTTGAGTTCTTTATTTGACCTTCTGCATCTGGCCATTACATGGCTTGCTTTATGAGAAAGGTCCCCATAACGGATTTACTGCTTGCCATTATTTAATGACATGCTTCCTGTTTAACCTCACCATCCTAGGACCTTCCAAAAGAAGGAGAATTTTGGATAAACGTCCTTTTCCTATATTTGTATCAGGGGAAAAATAAGTGTGTCTATATTCCCAGGAGAAAGTTCTAGAGAGAAATTTGCTAGCATTAGTAGAATAGTGTTCAACTATTGTCTCCACTAACTCAGGTCATTTTCAGCATTGAGGACAAATTCCAGTCTTTCCTTGATAATTTTATTTGTGCAGAAGATTGCAAAGAAGCACTTACGGCTCAAGGTAAATCTAGAAACCCTAATGTGCAAATAATGAGGTAGATTTTTAAAAATTTTTTTCAGAGGACATTTTTGTGGAGAAAGTTATTTTCTCCTAGCAGTTTCCACTTATGACAATAAAATTTCTTGTTGCCATAACCTTCCAGTACATTTCTCTGCACACAGTGGGTGATTAACCAATGTTGCCGACTAAATTGCGTTAAAGACTAAAGTGAAGTGTTGTGATTATTGTCATCTGGTTGCCATAGAAACAGCAGGAAAACCTATTGTTGAAGTCCACATCTTTTGATTATCTCGCCTAGGTAGATAAGAAAACCTGAGGAGTAGGAGGGAGAAGCTGTTTGAACCCACACTGAGAAGTCCTTCACTGACAGCTGACCACACTGCATTATAATTATTTTCTATTTCTAAGCTTCAGCACCCTACTAGATTATATATTTCTGTGGGAGAAATGGCATTTGTTATTGTCTACTCTGAGCCAGAGATTTACATACATTTCTTCCCCAAATCCTGCAAATTGGTGGCACTATTTCTGTTTTTACAAAAGGGGAGTTTTTAAAACTTCATGGGAAGTGTCACGCCAGGAAATGAGCTCTGGCCTGTTGATTCCAGCAATCTAGTAAGAACTCGACATTGCCATTCAGTACATTTGTTATCCTTTATTGCTTACTACAATTGGCACTCCAAAATCAACAACAACAACACACTCAACCCTTGAACTGGCATAATGTTAAATTTGCAAACAATATTTGGGAGTGTCCAATTAAATGACACCTCTTCACTTTATATTTACATGTCTACATTTTAAACTTAAACCAATGAAAGGGACTTTAGACACTATCCTAATATCTCATCATTATTTTCACTGATTAGGTAACTGAGATTTCTAGAGATTCCCGACATTCGGGTTAGAAACTAAAATTTGCAGACACAGCATAGAACTTACCCTGTTAATTCAAATATTATAAAGCAGTGGGATGAGGGACAAGATAAGGGAGTTAGTTTATTTCAGAATAAGTGTGATTCAGCTATTGATCGGTAAATAATCCAAAGTAAATAGGGAAAGGAAAATGTTCGACATGGTTATTTTTTTCAAGACTGGTAAGATGGTAATGCAATTAAGGAAAGAAAGAAATATTCATTGGTTGCTTTGTCAATCTGGGGTATCCTTCAGGAAAGAAATGACATACTCAAATTTGGTAATGGAGAAGAATTTAATTGAAACCACCTGCCACTTATCAAAGTATGGCCAGGGAGGAGGTAAAACTCTAGAGTTCAACATATCAGGAATAGAAACAGTGGGCCTCTCCCAGCCTAAGGCCTGAAATGAAGAGAGAAGAAAGCACTTTTTCAGAATGAAGAGATTGAAAGAACTAAGGAAACTGGGCCTCTGGAGGGGAGCAGGACTCAGCTGCACATTGGTGACCTGTAGGGTAAGACCCAGAAGGAGGAATATCCTGACTTCTCTCTTCTCTAGTTCTGTGATCTGGCAGTTCTCCCTGACGGCAGAACCCAACCAGATGTGGGAGGGTGAGGAGGTTCTTTGAGATGGTGCATACGAATCAGCTTCCTAAGGTACAGGGAAGAGAGGAGAAAAGTGGTGAGTGGAGTAAAACATCCAGCAGAGTCCAGGTAAAATGAGCAGTCTGATTTTAGAACCTAGTGAGACTAAGAATCTTGAAGGACACATGTTGATCTACAGTACAACACAAGTCTGGTTCTCAGAACTGAAATCAGGCTGGGAAACTATTTCGTGGCCATCTACAGTGAGAACATAGACATAACCCAAAAAGGCATGAGATTGTCCAGTGACGGAATGTAGCATAATAAACATAGGGTTTCAAAAACAAAATCTTGGCTTATGCTTCCAAATAAATTTGTGAAAAAGAGGATCAAGTACAGATAAACAATATATCCTGAAGGACTAAAAATAACAAGACACAAAGCCAGACCTGTGGTATGATTTTGAAGAGTGGTACCTACCTTCAAGTCATTTTCTCTTTTTTTGGAGAGTTAAAACTTGTACACAAATTACAACAAATCATAATGGTAAATAATTAGTAAATTTTATGAGAACGGTAAAAATAAAATGCTATAGACATTTAGAGTAAGGGGAGATTATAATTTGCCAGAGGTTGATCAGGAAAATCTTCATGCGTAAGGTAAGAAAGAGAGATGGATATTGATTAAGTGGTTCCTGTTGTCCCATCGTGTTCCCTCACACAGTACTATTTCAGGGCATGTGGCCCAAATGTGAGAGGCAGTGTTGAGGGCTTCCTCTGGCTCTGCCTGAGCATGACAGGCTCGAATTGCTAGGCAATTAATGCCCCCAGAAATATATTCAGCCAACATCTAGTGAGAATTGATGGATAACTAACACAATTAACTTACCCCTCGTATAGCCTAATATTTCCTACACTGGTTCCCAGGGTTCTCCAGTGGGATTGAGCTCCAGAAGTCCACAATTGTAACTTGCTTGATAACACACTCTCTTACAGGCTTCTGTCCCTTCCTATGTCACTTCCTCATGTTATTTCCTGGGACCACCACACAGGTAAGCCATGAAAACATGAGTCCTTGACTGATTCCACAACAACACAAACTAAGACATTCTCTAGTATTTATAATTTATACAGTATAGAATCATTGAAGAGGCTTTCTCATGCTTAGTGTGTTTTAACGTTTTCACCAAAATATTTCTAATCATGAAGAGGTAACAGGGTAATAATGAACATTTTCAAAAATATTAGTCTTGGGTTCACCTTACCTTTGCCACTTCTCTGTATCTGTCTGCAGTGACTTAACTTCTCTAGGCCTCAGTCAGATTCCTAAATTAGAAAACAGGAAAAATATTATTCACCTCAGAGAGATAATATAAGGATTAAATGAGATAAAAAAATATAATGCACTTAACATAGTTCTTGGCAAATGGAAAGTACTGTAAGTCAATATTGGCTAATATTTTTAATATTTCAGTAAATACTTATTAGTACTACTAACAGTTGGGGAGAGTAAACTCATACCCTTAAGGAGTATTGCAGCATAAATTAAAGGAACATAGCACAAAACTTCTTTTTTAGCTTTAACATTCAGCCACTTTTTAATACCTCATTTAAGTGAAGCAACTTGCCAACTCAGCCTCACCCAGTCTCTGTTTAAATGAGGACAAAGCCATGATGTATTAATCAGCCTCGGACTATGCTTCTGCCATCTTTCCTGCTGGGAACGATGTCCTATCTCGCCCTAAACCTCTCACCAGTTTTGGTTGTCAAGCCTCAATGTAGCTCCTGCTTATCACTTTCTACTAGGAGCTTGATCCTATCCCTATCCAGGAATACCCAGCTGCTGACTAAAATAGCTTTGTTCAACCTACCAAAGCTTCAAGGACCAATTCTAAATCTACTTGACTTCAAATGGCTCTGCCTTACAAACTGTCCATCCCTTTAGTCAAGATCAGACTAAAAATGCAGATGAGTTTCATTGTGTCTCATTGGACACAATGATTGGGAAAGCTAGCCCCAGGGCCACTGCTGTTAAAATGCCATCTTTGTAAGAGTTAGAAAGACAAGTCCTGTGAGAACCTCCTCTGAGGAAAAGGCATCTCTTTGTCTGGGCTGATGAGACCTGTGCCTCTGCGTAGTGACTGACAGCAGAACACAGACAGGCTTCAACTCTCACCTTCAATTCCTTCAGCTGTACGCAGAGCACAGTTTGTGTGAAGGCATGTTGCTGCCCAGGCGGCCCACTCTGCTTGGCACTACCACAGCATCAGGTCTCCTTGCTCTTGCTGGAGCATACTTCCATCCCCCGGCCAGCATACCTCATAGCCAAAAGTCTTGGGTTTTGATGAATAAAGATTCCAAATTAATTTACCATAAGAATCCTTCAACTACAATTTATGTCTGTGTTTTCTCCTAACTATGCCAAGATTGTGAAATATTAAACTTTCCTTCTGCAATTGGTGTGTGCCTTTAGGGATCAATATGATATGATTAATTTCCAAGGTAAAACCATGAAATAGTAGCAGCGACAAAAATATGAACCACTTTCATTTAGTGCAGGAATAAAGGTGACCCATTCAGTCATAACTGCAAATAGTCTGAATAAGCCATCCCGAAACGGAAAGGTCATCTCAGTTTAATTGTAATTATGCTCTCTTGAAGTAATAAAAAATAGTTGCCTAATGAATATCTATATGAAGACTCAGTCAATTAAAATCTTTGATGGTACAGGAAAACTTTCACCGCCTATTCAGAATTTTAATCTTTATCAATTTCTGAACGGAGTTTTAATATTGTCATATTTTCTGAGGAAGCTATCTGACCTTTTTTAATTTCTAAACTTTAAAAATGATATGCAACATTTAGCTGTAAGCATGTTATTTAATGTGGGTTGGCGTTTTTGATGGAAAATGAAGACTACTTTTGATCATTTTCTCTCCCTGATAAAATTTTAGTGTCTTCTACCATGAGTAACTAATGATTAATCATTAATTTCATTAATTAGGGACTTGATTAGGGTAAAATATAACAGGAGTTCTTTACGTTTTATGCTTTATTTCCTTAAAGTATTCAAAGTGAGACAGACCTTTAGAAAGTTCTATGTGGTCTGCACTTAACGGCAAGCAGTTGCACAAAACAAATTCCATTATGAGTTATAATTTTCCTATAATTAAAGGTAGTATGTCATTTCAAAGAAACAAAATGTTGTTATAACACTGAGACAGTGTTCTTTAGTCAGTCAGTTCCAATCAATATAATTAATATGTCTAGCAATAAGATTTTTGTTGTTGTTATTAATGCTGAGATCTTTTCCTAATTTCACTATTGAATGTTTATTCTGTTGTTTCTTACCTTAGTCTGCCTGGTCATGATTTCCTGTTCCAAAGTTTAAAAAAAAAAAAACGATTTCTTAGTCTTTACTCTTAGGATTTGCACATATATTCTTTCCAATGAAGGCAATTCATTACATTAAAAGAATCAAAAAAATTCAAGATGAGCATTTCTTCTTATTTTCTATTGCTGCGTAACAAACTGGTCTAAATTTTAGTGACAAAAACAACAATCTTAATATCTCACAATTTTGGGGGTCGGGAACTTAAGAGGGTGAGACCGATGAGTGATTCTTCTGTTACATATGGTATTGACTCCAGTCTCTCTCAACTGGAAGCTCCACTTGTCTTGATTGTCCAAGGTAGCTTCATTCACATCCCTGGTTCCTTGGCAGGGATGGCTAGAAGCCTAAACTTGGCTGGAGCCCTCTTCCTCCCCACCAAGTCTCAAGGCCTCTCCATTTGTTCTCCCCACAGGGAAGTCTTCTTCTTACCTGGTAGCTCAGGACTCCAAAAGACCAAGGGAGCTTCCAGTCTTCTTCAAGGCTAGGCAGGGACCAGGCCTATCTACACTCCACCATACTCCATTGGTCAAAGCAGTCAAATGGAAGCCCACATTCAAGGAGAAGAGAAAAAGAATTCATCTATTGATAGGAGAAATGTCAAAGAGCTTGTGGCCATCTTTCATCTTGACACAGCATTCCAATATTCTGAAGATATCTGCACATTACATTCCCAGTTTCTATTTCCCTTGGTCTGTGCATCTAAGCTTATCTGAGTCACAGGAATGACTCCATGGCTGTGGAGCCACTTTACAGGAGACACATAATATGACAAACTCTTACCTTAACCTCTAGAAAATTCTTTTCCTAGAAGCAAACTCAATGATCTTTATCGGCTCTACAATTCCTGAGAGCCATTTGTTGATATACCTAGTGGCAGGTTGACACTCTGCCTCTGTCTTCCTGCCTTTGAACACAGCAGGAAAAAAGATCACAATCTCTACTTCTCCATCAGCAGAATCAGTCAGGCTCCTTGCGTGATAAAACCAGGCCCCAATGTCACTCTTCCTGTTACCTGAATCTGTGAATTCCCCCACTTAGCTCACAAACCAATAATTTAAAGATTGATTTGATCTGCAGGCCTTTATCAAGCTAGGATAGCTACCGCCAATTGGAGTTAAATAGTGATTGATTCATTGACTTTTATCTTTTCTATCTATATTTACATGCCTATGAATTATTTGTCCAATGCATGATAGCAAAAATATTTTCAAAATTTGGCCCAAATTTTCAAAGATTTTGCCCAACTACTGCCTTCTCCCTCCAATAAAAACAAGTACAAGGTATTTAATAAAAGAACATATCAATATGACTGGGAAAATCTCAGCTTTTATTGTTTAAAATCAGTTTTCAGTTATGTATGTTGATTATCTGTGATAATTAACGGAGAATAAATGAACTCAATAGAAGAGTTAAATGTATAAAAGTAGATTCTCGATCTGTAAATAGCCTATTTAATTCTTTGAATGTGTGAACATTTGCTTTACCATTTCCACTTTTATTTTTCTTTGCTTGCCTATTTGCCTTCCTCAAAGAATTAAAAAGATCACATATAAAAAGATATCGATGTTAAAGGTTGATCACCTTTATAAGATTTGGATAATATGTGCTGAAAGAAAGGAGGTGGGGTCATGCAGATACTAAAATGTCCTGTTTACACCCTGTTTGCCTTCATGCGAGCAACAATTTCTGAAAATAGTTCCTTCTTCATTTATACTGTGATGCATTTTTAAGCACCCTGTCTATAGCCATGACCTCTTGCCCTTCATTGAGTAGATGTGTTTTCCAGAATGAATGCCAATGCTCCTTTATTCATTGTAATTCAAAAGAGTGTCTGATAAATGATGAATGTGAGTGGACATTAAGTTTTAATTAATTGAATGGGGTAATCAGATATGGCTAAATAGTTGGATGATACTTGGATGGAAAATAAGCAATAAGCTTCTGGGCAGTAATTTTTAGTCCTTTATCTCTAATATATGTGATATGATATCCAAAGTAGAAGTGTATAATGCTAAGACAGTCACAGTAACAACTTCATCTAGATATTAGAACTGCAAGCTATGTTTTCTGAAGAAGATTTTTCATTTTGAAGCAATGTCATTATTCAATCAATTTTAAAACCAGTATAACAGATTAGCACAGATTTAATTCATTGATTAAATTTTCTTAATTTATCTATATTAGTTTTTCCAATGTTTGGAATATATTATTCACTGGATAGAATATAAAATTTTAGTTGTTTACGTTTTCATGTTCTCATGGAATTTCCAATATTTATGTAAACACGTTAATAAAGAAATCATAATTTCAATTTATAAGATGCTTTCTGTAAACACTAATGGAATATCTGACTAATAACATTTAACAGTCTTCAAAAATGTCAATCACTGATTCAGTAGTAATAACATTGTTTGTTTACAAAATTAAAAATGCAACTACAATAAAAGTCAATGAATCTTGATTTTACAACATGCATTGACATGATTTTGATTTTTAAAACTTTTGATAAGACCTAAAAAGAAGTTATTTGCAGTAAGAAGTATGTTAAGAGAGATATAAAATGAATATATTAATTAATAAAAGACAGAAATATGAAGCTGTCTATATATCTAGGTTTTTATCTTGACTCTGCCGCTACCCTTCTGGATGGTTTAGGACAAAACCCGTAATCTCAGTTACCTCATGTTTAAGATTAAGGGCCAAGAGTCGAAGTCGTCCTCCAGTGCCAGTTTTCTGATTCAGGAAGTTGGTCCTGATTTCTTTAGTTTAATTTTACTCTCTGGCTCAGAGGTGATGATGAAAGTACACAGGAAGAAATTGTGAAGGAAGAAAAATGTGTCTTTCATAATCCCCCACTGACCTGCTCCTAACATTTTGGGATGAAGGTAACAGATTAAAAAAAAAGTCCATACACCATATATCTAAATGTTGAATTTATAAATCAAACGATCAAATTGTTAAATAGAATGTGTTCTTTATTCCTATCTTGTTAAAATAAATTCAAAATAACCTCGAGGGTCAAATTCCATGCCTGATGGTGCAGGCACCGCCTCCCAGGCTCTTTGCACTCCAGATCCATTCCATCCGGTGAGCGGCTGTGTGGGTATGTGTGTGAGGCTCTTGTATGCAATTTCCAAGATCCATTCACACCTTCCACAAAGAACAACTCTTTGGCCACACATGTTGGGCTTAGAGGGCACCTCTTAGGAAGACAGACACAGAGAAGAAAACTATCAACTTAAGGGACAGTCTTGGTGCTATTAGGCGGGTGTTTAAAGATCTCAAGGACGTGAAACATGGTCTAAAATGGGAAATGTGAGCCCTGAGTAAAAACATTCTCTTGGCCTTGTGGATACCTTGTCCCAAGTGACAAGGAATGGCTAGCGCAGGACCAGAGCAAAGCCCTACAACGCATGGAACTTAGGGCAAGGGCCTTTCTCTCCTAGGTCTGAAAATGATCCCTCTTCAACACACTTTCCCTTTCTTCTACTCAGGACGCGTCAGCAACCAATAGTTCCCCTCCCAGTCTCACATCTACCACATTAACACTTCGTCACCTAAGGCTACCCTTTCCAACAATATCCCTTATTGCACACCTTTGCTTATTCTCATATCCATGACAGATGGCATTTGTAAAGAAGTAAATACGTTTTGAAAAATGATTTTAGATCCAAGGTTGAAATTGTTCATATGTCAATGCAGCCTTTTAAGGCTATTAGCTCTCGGTGAAAGAACTTTTGAGGACACAATAACTTGACTCAGTGAAAAAAATCTCCATTTTGAGAGTCCATAGTAGAATGTCAGAGAGAGAAATAAAATTCCCCAAACATTTATAGTTTTAGATAGACTTATGGTAAAGTAATTGTTTAACATTAAAATAATACTTTCTTTAGATATGGAGGCTTCCTTTCATGGGGGAGGGGAACAGCAAAAGATTGGTTATATTTAATATTTTCAAGAATGCTAGTGACAATAGCAATGATTAAAAGACTCAAAATTTAAGTCACAATATTGCCACTTGTCTTTTGTTCTAGGTTCAAGAACTTCGCAAAGCAAATATTTTTAAAATTTTAGGAATTTCAGACCCTCTCTAAATCACAGAGGCTACTTTAAGTTCTATTTGACATCAAATACATCTTTCATGTGCTTTCTGAAATGCAAATATGATTACACGTTTCCCTGCTTGAGTCCAAATAATTACTTCTAATTGCCTGTGAGGGATACCTCAGTGTCTTAGAGCTGCATACAATTTCTTTAGGGTTTCACCATTCCCTAACATCCCTCTCATCTCCTAACATCCCTCCCACTGCTCATGATGTCGTGAAGGTATCACGTTGACTTGTTCAAGATTCAGCCAGGACCTTTCTGTGGGATGTTTTGCCTTTCAGTTAAGGACTTCCTCCTCTGTATTCCACAACACTTTATAAACACTTTAGTCTTATGCCCTACTTACTGCTCTAAATACTAATTTGCCTTGAATAGAAGAGTCTCTATTCCTTTCTTTGATGCTTCAGCAGAGCATAGCACTGGGGCTAAAATAAGTTTTCAATAAATTTTGAAAGCAAATTTGAAGCAAATAGCAATATTATTTAACTCCTGAAAGAAGCAGTGAGAAACGAGGGGGAGCAAAGCAATCACTCATTTCTTAGCTGAGCATTTCTCAAAATGTTTAGTATGATGCTAGGTCATGGTCTTTCCTGAAATCAGTCTGGATATAAGCATGTAAACTGAACGCAAGACAAAACATTTGAAATCAGGAAGTCTTCTAAAATGTCAGGTTTTTGGTCATGATATGCTAAATATTAAACCTTTGGGGATGTGAGTCCATTCTCTGTTTATAGTTTAATTATAAGCAAATTTATCATGTTGAATGGATTGTTATATTCCAACCAAAATGACAAAGCAGATGTAATACCCATCCTCAACAGCAATTAAGAATACCATACAAAATTCAACAAAATGTAGAACATCTAAATACAGAACTGAGACTGCAGAAACTACAGGAAATCCCTAGGGGCCAAAAGCCAGAGCAGTAAAGAGATGAGAAGCTAGAGGGGCACTTGAGGCCCTGGGTGGCTGGTCTGGAGAGTTAGGTCTTTCTTGGAGACCCTTAGATGAGGTTGGTGTCCTGGAGAAACTACAAATTCAGTAAATTTCCTTTATACCAGACAAAGGAAAAAATATTTTCCCAGGGTATTTGAATTTTTTTTTTTTTTTTTTTGAGGAAGATTGGCTCTGAGTTAACATCTGCTGCCAATCCTCCTCTTTTTGCTGAGGAAGACTGGCCCTGAGCTAACATCCGTGCCCATCTTCCTCTACTTGAATTTGTATTAAACTTTATCTACATCATCTCAAAAACTCAGAACAGGGATGTTATAAGAGAAACCCTGAGTGGTTGGTGCTAGGGAATATGTTGAAGAATTAAAAGCAAGGATCCTCTGGAAGAATGCTCCCTTAACACAGGTCTCGTAAGATTTCTTCATATAGAGCACTGACACACAGGAGGTGGCAATTCAAAAATGACAGAGTACTAAGAAATAGCTAATAATCATACAAAGAAACACAGTGAAAAAAGAAACATTTCCAAATTTCCATAAAGAAACTTCTAAGGAAGATGGTTTAAGAAAAGAAATAACCCCAAAGTAAAGTCTGAGCCAACAGAAGGTACAGTGTTGAAGAAATTGTAAACAGGTACACAAATCTACAGTAGCACAGACTGTAGAAAATGGTAATGAGGTGTCTTACTAGGAAAGATAAAACACAAAGTCTCTCTAAAATATGGTATTCAGATAATCTAACAGTAGCAGGGAATGATCAAAGTTAAAGCGTTCTGAGAATGTGGTATTGCTCTGGAGTAAGCAGATATAGCTATAGATATAGATGATGTATTCTGTGTACTCTGGACTAGGAGGAATATAGAAAATATATAGCACATTCTAAGGTTAACCATTAAAGAGAGAAAGAATATAAATAATTTTTAATCCAGTAGAAGAAAAAACTGATTTTTTTTCATTGAGGTCATAATAGTTTATAACATTGTGAAATTTCACTTGTACACTATCATTTGTCAGTCACCATAAAGGTGCTCCCCTTCACCCCTTTTGCCCACCCCTCAACCCCATTCCCCCTGGTAACCACTAAACTGTTCTCTTTGTCCGTGTGTTTGTTTATCTGCCACATATGAGTGAAATGATATGGTGTTTGTCTTTCTCTGGCTTATTTGGCTTAACATAATACCCTCCAGGTCCATCTATGTTGTTGCAAATGGGATGGTTTTGTCTTTTTTATGGCTGAGTAATATTCCATTGTGTATGTATGTGTCTGTATATATATACCACATCTTCTTTATCCAATCCTGAGTTGATGGGTACTTGGGTTGCTTCCATGTCTTGGCTACCTTGAATAATGCTGAAATGAAGAGAGGGGTGCATAAGTCTCCTTGAATTGTGGATTTCAAGTTCTTTGAATAGATACCCAGTAGTGGCATAGCTGGATCATATGATATTTCTATTTTCTAATTTTTTGAGAAATCTCCATACTGTTTTCCATAGTGGCTGCACCAGTTTGCATTCCCATCAGCAGTGTATAAGGGATCCCTCGTCTCTACAACCTCTCCAACATTTTTTATTTTTTGTCTTGCTGATTATAGCCATTCTAACAGGTAGAAGGTGACATCTAAGTGTAGTTTTGATTTGCATTTCCCTGATGATTAGTGAAGTTGAACATCTTTTCATGTGCCTATTGGCCGTCTGTATATAGTCTTTGGACAAATGTCTGTTCATATCCTCTGCCCATTTTTTGATCAAGTTGTTTGTTTTATGTTGTTCAGTTGTGTGAGTTCTTTATATATTATGGAGATTAACCCCTTGTCAGATATATGATTTGCAAATATTTTCTTCCAGTTGGTGGGTTGTCTTTTCATTTTGATCCTGGTTTCCTTTGCCTTGCAGAAACTCTTAAGTCTGATGAAGTCCCACGTGTTTGGTTTTTTCTTGTGTTTCCCTTGTCTGAGTAGACACGGTATTCGAAAAGATCCTTTTTTTTTTTTTTTGAAGGATTGGCCCCTGAGCTAACATCTGTTGCCAATCTTTTTTTTTCTTCCTCTTCTTCTCCCCAAAGCCCCCCAGTACATAACTGTATATTCTAGCTGTGAGTGCCTCTGGCTGTGCTATATGGGATGTCACCTCAGCATAGCTTGATGAGTGGTGCCATGTCCATGCCCAGAATCCAAACCAGCGAAACCCTGGGCCACCAAAGTGGAGTGCGTGAACTCAACTGCTCAGCCACGGGCTAACCCCCAAAATATCCTTGTAAGACCAAGGTCAAAGAATGTACTGCCTATATATTCTTCTAGATGTGTTATGGCTTCAGGTCTTACCTTCAAGTCTTTGATCCATTTTGAGTTTATTATGGTGTATGCTGTAGGACAATGGTCTACTTTTCATTCTTTTGCATGTGGCTGTCCGGTTTTCCCAACACCATTTATTGAAGAGACTTTCCCTTCTCCATTGCATGTTCTTGACTCCTTTGTCGAAGATTAGCTCTCCATAGATGTGTGATTTTATTTCTGGGCTTTCAATTCTGTTCCATTGATCTGTGTGCCTGTTTTTGTACCAGTACCATGCTGTTTTGATTACCATAACTTTGTAATATTATTTGAAGGCAGAGATTGTGATGCCTCCAGCTTTGTTCTTTTCTCTCAGGATTGCTTTAGCTATTTGGAGTTTTTTGTTGCCCCATATGAATTTTAGAATTCTTTGTTCTGTTTCCATGAAGAATGGCATTGAGACTTCGATTGGGATTGCACTGAATATGTAGATTGCATCATGGAGTTGGATACTTTAACTATATTTATTCTTCAAATCCATATGCACGGAATGTCTTTCCATTTCTTTATGTCATCATTGATTTCTTTCAATAATGCCTTACTGTTTTCATTGTATAGGTCTTTCACCTCTTTGGCTAAATTTATTCCTAGGTATTTAATTCTTTTCGTTGTGATTTTAAATGGGATAGGATTCTTGAATTCTCTTTCTGTTAGTTTGTTATTAGAGTGTAGAAATGCAACTGATTTTTGTAAACTGATTTTGTACCCTGCAACTTTGCTGTAGCTGTTAATTATTTCTAATAGTTTTCTGATGGATTCTTTAGGGTTTTCTATATGTAAAGTCATGTCATCTGCAAACAGTGAGAGTTTCACTTCTTTATCACCTATTGGGATTCCTTTTATTTCTTTTTCTTGACTAATTGCTCTGGCCACAACCTCCAGTACTATGTTGAATAAGAGTGGTGAAAGTGAGCACCCTTGTCTTGTTCCTGTTCTCAGAGGGATGGCCAACAGTTTTTCCCCATTGAGTATGATGTTGGCTATGGTTTGTCATGTATGGCCTTTTTATATTGAGGTACTTTTATACTCATTTCATTGAGAGTTTTTATCATAAATGGATGTTGCATTTTGTCAAATGCCTTCTCTTTGTCTATTGAGATGATGATGTGGTTTTTATTCCTCATTTTATTAATGTGACGAATCACATTGATTGATTTGCAGATGTCAAACCATTCCTAGGTCCCTGGTATAAATCCCAGTTGATCATGATGTATGATCTTTTTAATGTATTGCTGTATTCTGGTTGCCAATATTTTGTTGAGGATTTTTGCATCTATGTTCATCAGTGATATTGGCTGTAATTTTTCTTCTTTGTGTTGTCCTTGTCTAGCTTTGGGATCAGGGTGATGTTAGCCTTGTAGAATATATTAGGGAGTGCTCCATCTTCCTCAATTTTTTGAAAGAGTTTAAGAAGGATAGGTAGTAAATCTTTGAATGTTTGGTAGAAGTCTCCAGAGAAGCCATCTGGTCCTGGACTTTTATTTTAGAGAGGTTTTTGATTATTGGTTCAATCTCTTTACTTGTAATTGGTCTATTTAGATTCTCTATTTCTTCTTGATTCAGTTTTAGGAGGTTTAAGAGCCTCGGGATTTATCCATTTGTTCTAGATTGTCCGATTTGTTGGCATACAGTTTTTCACAGTGTTCTCTCATCATCTTTGGATTTCTGTAGTGTCTGCTGTAATTTCTCGTCTTTCCTTTCTAATTTTATTTATTTGAGCCTTCTCTCTTTTTTCCTTAGTGAGTCTGGCTAAGGGTTTTGTCAGTTTTATCTTCTCAAAGAGCCAGCTCTTTGTTTCATTGATCCTTTCTACTGTCTTTTTTGTTTCAATTCCATTTATTTCTGCTCTAATTTTTATTATTTCCCTCCTGCTGACTTAGGGCTTTGTTTGTTCTTCTTTTTCTAGTTCTGTTAGGTGTAGTTTAAGATTACTTATTTGAGATTTTTCTTATTTGCTGAGATAGGCCCGAACTGCTATGAATTTCCCGCTTATTACCACTTATGCTGTATCCCATAAGAGTTGGTATGTTGTATTTTCATTTTCACTTATCTCCAGGTATATTTTAATTTCTCCTTTTATTTCTTCATTAATCCATTGATTGTTCAGTAGTATGTTGTTTAGTCTCCATATCTTTGTCCCTTTCCCAGCTTTTTTCTTGTAATTGATTTCTAGTTTCATAGCATTATGGTTGGAAAAGATGCTTGATATGATTTCAGTCTTCTTAAATTTATTGAGGCTTGCCTTGTTTCCCAACATATGGTCTATCCTTGAGAATGTTCCATGCACACTTGAGAAGAATGTGTATTCTGCTGTTTCTGCATGGAGTGTTCTATATATATTTATAAAGTCCATCTGGTCTAGTTTTTCATTTAATTCCACTTTTTCTTGTTTTATTGTGCTGGCTAGAATGTCCAGAATGATGTAGACTAAAAGTCATGAAAGTAGACATCTGTGCCTTGTTCATAATTTTAGGGGAATATCACTCATTTTATAAAAATTAATATGTTATTAATTGCAAGATTTTTTTAGATGTCCTTATTCCTTCTATTTCTATTTAGCTAAGAATATTGATCATGAATGAATGCTAAACTATTTTAAATGATTTTTCATCTATGGAGATGATCATGTGGTTTATTTCATTGGTGTAATGAATTGCACTGATTGAGTTTTGAGTGTTGAACTGAATTTGAAATCCTAGGATAAATGCTAGTTGATCATCATGTCTATTATCTTTATAGGTTACTGGATTTGACTTTGTTAATAATATTTTTGATCATGTTCATAATGGATATTAGTCTGTAGTTTTCCTTGTTTATAATATTTTTTATTGATTGTAAATCTGGGTAATATCACCTCATAAAATAAATTGAGAACTGTTCCTTGTCTTTTATTTATGATAAATTTGTATATAATTTGTATTGTTTCTTCCAATTACAAACATTTCCTACTTAAATTTTTAGTAGACTTAACCAGTGAAGACCCGTGGGCCTGGAGTTTTCTTTATTGGAAAGCTTTTAATGATGAATTTAATTTCTTTACTTGGTTCAATAATATGTGGGTTATCTATTACTTCTTAAGTAAGCTTTGGTAATTTGTATCATTAAAGAAATTATCTCCATTCATCTATTTTATCAAATTATCAGTCAATTTTTTATATATATTTTTATATAAAAATATAATTTTAAAAAACATTTTTTAGTATCTATGTGATCTTCAGTGATCTGTCCTCTTTCATTTCTAATATTGGTAATTTGATCTTTTTTTCTTTTTCATTTGTAAACCTAGCTAGATGAGTTGCTGTTAGATGGGAAAAGAAGGAGGTAAAAGACATTCTAGGCAGGATGAACAGCATATGCAAAGGCCCAGCTAGGTGAAACATCTTCATATGACAAACTTGACTGTAGGATCCACGATGACATGCAACATAATTGTCTTGTTCACTTCTTTTATCACCAGGGCCTGCCACTCTTTCTATCACATAGTGTATGTTCAGTATAAACATGTTGTATAAATGAATGCTTGCCTGAATTCCTTTACTTATTTATTGAACCCCTACTATCTCCAAGGACCTGTTATAGGAATTGAGATAGAGCATTAAACCAAAGAGACACATCTGCTGTCTAGCCAATCACTGATTGTGGCTTAGGCTACAGTGTTATTGGTGGAGATAGTGAGAAGTATTTGGATAATAGTTCTTTTTTAAATGTATTTGCTGATAAATTAAGTGGTAGAGATGAAAAACTGCATCAGAGACTAGGTAATAGAAGCGCCATTTACTGAAATGTAGTGTAGGAACATAGAGAGGAGCAGGTTGGTTGATGAAAATCAAGAGTTCATTGTCTAAATTTCAAAATGACTATTTTATATAATCAAAAGCCAATGATTGTAGGAAAATTGGATTCTAAATTCTGGAGTTCAGGGAATAGTCCAGAATGGAGACAGAAATTTTAAAGAGAGCAGAGGATAGAT
The DNA here is from genome assembly GCF_037783145.1 of Equus przewalskii. Taxonomy (NCBI): domain Eukaryota; kingdom Metazoa; phylum Chordata; class Mammalia; order Perissodactyla; family Equidae; genus Equus; species Equus przewalskii. Next base: position 5,653,029 of record NC_091838.1, read on the forward strand.
AGTTTTAAAGTCATGTAAGTGAGTGTCATCACCTACAGAGTCATTATAAATTTTAAAAAGGTAAGCAACACTGTACCGTGAGTCCCTCCAGTATTCAGAGGTCAGTGAATGAGGAGAATCCTGGAAAGAGATAAGAGCAACTCATTAAATAGGAGGAAAATCCAGGAGAATTTTGTATCCCTTAAGCCTGATGCTAAAAGTGTTTCAAGAAGTTCAAGAAAGAGGAAATGGTTAATACTACGGAAAGATTAATTTAAAAAAAAAAAGTGATTGAGAATTGACTGATTAATAACTGGTAAATAAGAACTTCAACAGTGCAAGAAATTTACTGGACTGGCATTTATTAATATCATGTATGGAAGTGGCAGGAGCTTAACCAGAGAGATAAGAAGGGAAAGCAGTTTATGTTGATTTATGTCTGCCTTATTAATTATAAGAAATGTAACCATTTGCATCATAGGGCAAGAACAACAAAAATACTAATATGCTTTCCAGTCCCCACTGAAAATACATTACTTACTCCTGATAAGAAATATTTATTTTAGTCTCTGTATCTCCCCCAAATGAAATATTAGTGGTCCAATATTCCAAAAGTATTCAAGTACAAATGTTCTTCAAAGACCCACTCTCTATGTTGGATTATTTTCCATTCCCGTGATAAGGTTCATTGTCCTTTCCCTTATGGTAGAACCATCATTTGGGGCTTGGTTTTAGAAGCTTTGTATCCTCGCTCTTAAAGGTTAGGAATGCAAATGAAGGATCTTTGCTGGCTCAGAATGCCTTGCTTAGTATTTCCCTATTTCACTATTCCTAATCGTCACCTTCTACAGTATCTAGTTAGACAAAATACCCCCTGTCCTTATAAGTTCCCTGTTAATCATAGCTTATAATGAGTCTTAGGAAAAAATAAGCATAATGATGATAGTGAGGAGGAGGAGCAGGAGGAGGAGGAAGAGGTCTAGACTTATCTTCAAAAATCTGATTAAATCAAATCCTGAAGAACTTTCTTTTTCTGATACTGAGAAGGAATAATTGCCCTTAGTTAATACTAATATCAGGGTAAAAGTCCTTCTAGAATTTAAAAAATCTAAGAAATCTCTTTATCTTGGAAAGCTAAAATGTAATTTTCTGGGCACCTAGAATCACGCTGGCCACACTTTCCATTCCTTTTACAAAGGATAGCTTCCTGAAAATATTCACATTAAAAAACAAGCTCCTCAAATCCTATATTACACAACTAAGAAGCTAAAAATAGCATTATGATTACAATGGTAATCAACACAGAAATGACTCAACAGTAGGTGAGGATTCAAAATACAAAATTATGTTTTCTGTGTTTTCTTCCTCCAATTAGCAAAGTAAAAAGGGCACAAACAAGAAGGCACCTCAACTGCCATCTCTCAAAATCTTGTTGCACTTCATTATTTTTAAGAAGATAAACTTAAAGATACAGCTTTTAGTCAAACACACAGACAAGACTAAATGATGCTGTGGTTTTGTGGTTTTTGATTTTTGTTTTGGTGAGGAAGATTCACTCTGCACTAACATCTGTTGCCAATCTTCCTCTTTTTTTGCTTAAGGAAGATTAGCCCTGAGCTAACATCTGTGCCAATTTTCCTCCACTTTATATGTGGGTCACTGCCACAGCATGGCTGACAAGTGGTGTAGGTCCATGCCTGGGACCTGAACCCATGAACCCAGGCTGCTGAAGTGGAATGCACCAAATTTAACCACTATGCCATGAGGCTGGCCCCTAAATGATGCTGTGTTATTTTTCTTGATGTGGTTCCCAGAAATTGCATTTCCCAGTAACTTAGAGTCAACTTGCAAGTTTCCTAACTGAAATGGAGAGAAAATGAGTTTACAATATATCATTTAGGTAAAAAAGAACATTTTCAGGAAACATTTGAAACCTGTAAGGAAGGTCAATTAATGTGGGGCAAAGAAAAGGATACTATTGCAGTTGGGAACCACAGAGGGGACTGTTCTTATAGTGACTTGGGACATCAGAACATTGTCTTTTGGAGCATATAATTGACTAAATCTATTTTTTTATATATAGGTTATGACAAGAAAGCAATATATGCATCGCCTCAGCTGTTGCTACTTGAGAGCAGTGATAATGTCTGTAAATGTGAGAAAGTGCTTCTTTTAGGATATCCAGGCTTATTGAATTAATATTTCTTTAAAGAAACAGACACTGTTGAGTAACTTTTCCCAAAATATTCTGACTTATTATCATACTCATATGCTTTATTTTTCTGAAACAGCAGTTATTAACAATACCAACATATTAAAATTACACAAGGAGTTTTAAAACAATATCACTATGGGGCCCCACCCCCACAGATCCTGCTTTATTTCCTCATGGGTGAATCCCAAGTACTGGCTCATTCAGACCTTCTCTAGGTGACTCTAGTGCGCAGCCAGAATTGACATATACTACTTCACATTTTTTTCTCCTCTTAGTTTTCCTTCTAATATCCTAAATTTAAACAGAGACATTATCTATTCCAATTCACCCTCACTGAATATAAAGTGCATTACTCTATCTAATCTTCACTTTATGCAATTATTCATTATGCAGTTATTAAATACTGAATATTGTTCATATTATATAATTACTCACATGATGGGAGAAGCCTCTCAGATTCACATTTCAAAGTTGTGAAGCTAAACATTTTGTTCCATACTATAGAGATTTTTCCTTTATTTAAAAGTAAGTGTGACTCCAACTATCTATAAAAAGAATTATACACCACAACCAAGTGGGATTTATCCCAGGTATGCAAAACTGGTTCAACATTCAGAAATCAAGTAATGTAATCTATCACATCAACAGGCTGAAAAAGAAAAATCGCATGATCATGTCAATTGATGCAAAAAAAATTTGAAAAAATTGACCAATTATTCATGATAAAATCTCTCATAAACTGAGAATAGAAAGGAACTTCTTCAACTTGATAAATAATATCTACAAAAACCCACAATAATGTCATGCTTAAGGGTAAGAAACTTGAAGCTTTCCCACTAAGATCAGGAACAAGGCAAGGATGTCCCTCCCACTACTGTTTTTCAATATCATAACAGAAGTCTGAGCTAATGAAATAAGACAAAAAAATAAAAGCACCAAAGATTGGTAAGGAAGAAATAAAGCCATCTTTGTTTGCAGATGACCTGATTGTCTATTTAGAAAATCCAAGTGAATCAACAAAAAAACCTCCTGGAATTAATAAGTTATTATAACAACATGGAAGGATACAAAGTTAATATACAAAATCAACCACTTTCTTATATACTAGCAATGAAAAAGTGGAATTTGAAATAAAAAACACAACCATTTACATTAGCACTCACAAAACATGAAATACTTAGGTATAAATCTAACAAAATATGCACAAAATCTATATGAGGAAAATTATAAAACTGTTGAATTAAATAAAACAAGAAATAACTGAATGCAGAACTAAATAAAAGTTCATGGATAGGAGCACTCAATATTGTCAAGATGTCAGTTTTTCCCAACTTTATCAATAGTTGCAATGCAGTCCTAATCAAAATCTCAGCAAGTTATTTTGTGGATATTGACAAACTGATTCCAAAGTTTATATGGAGAGGGGAAAGATCCAGACTATCCAGCATAATTTTGAAGGAGAAGAACAAAGTTGGAAGACTGACACTACTCTACCTCAAGAATTACTGTAAAGCTACGGTAAACAAAAGAGTGTGGTATTGATGAAAGAATAGACAAATAGATGAACGGGACAGAAGAAAGAACCTAGAAACAGGCCCACATAAATATAGTCAAATGACCTTTGACAAAGGAGCAAAGGCAATACAATGGAACAAACATAGATTTTTAGACAAATGATGCTGGAACAACTGGACATCTACATGGAAAGCATTAATTTATATACAGACCTGACACCTTCACAAAAAAATTAACTCAAAATGGATCACATACCTAAATGTAAAATGCAAAACAATGAAACTACTAGAAATAACATAGGAAAAAACCTAGATGACCTTGGGTATGGCGATGATACAATACCATAAGCCACAAAAGAAATAATTTATAAGCTGGACTTCATTAAAATCATAAACTTGCTCTGTGAAAGACAATGTCAAGAGACTGAGAAAACAAGCAACAGACTGGGAGATAATACTTGCAAAAGATACATCTGGTAAAGGACTGTTACCCAAAATACATAAAGAACTGTCAGACTCAAAAATAAGAAAACAAACAACCTGATTAACAAGTGGGTCAAGTCCTTAACAGACACCTTACCAAAGAAGATATACAGACGCAAATAAGCATATGAAAAGATGCTCCACATCATTTATCATCAAGGAAATGCAAATTAAGACAACAATGAGATAGTATTGCATATTTATTAGAATAGCCAAAATCTAGAACGCTGACAACACCAAATGCTGGCAAGGATATTGAGCGACAGGAACTCTCATTCATTGCTGATGGAAATGCAAAATGGTACAGACACTTTGGAAGACAATTTGGTGATTTCTTACAAAATTAAACATACTCTTACCTTATGATCTAGCAATCGTGGTTCTTGGTACTTACCCAAAGGAGTTGAAAACTTATGTCCACACAAAATTCTTTACACAGGGGTCAGCTCCGTGGCTGAGTGATCTCATGCTCCACTTTGGTGATCCAGGGTTTCACCAGTTCAGATCCTGGGCGCAGACATGGCACCGCTCATCAAGCCATGCTAAGGTGGCATCCCACATAGCACAACCAGAGGAACCTACAACTAGAATATACAACTATGTACTGGGGGGTTTTGAGGAGAAGAAGAAAAAAAACACCAAAAAAAGAAGATTGGCAACAGATGTTAGCTCAGGTGCCAATCTTTATAAAAAAAAAAAAAAAAAAAAGCTTCACAAAGATGTTTATAGCAGCTTTATTCATAACTGCCAAAACTTGGAAGCAACCAAGACGTTCTTCAGTAGGTCAACAGATGAATAAACTGTGGTACTTCCAGACAGTGGACTATTATTCAGCGCTAAAGAGAAACCCGGTATGAAGTCATGAAAAGACATGGAAGAATCTTAAATGCGTATCGCTAGGAAAAGAAGACAATCTGAAATGACTACATACTATGTGAATCCAATTATGTGACTTCTAGAAATGGCAAAACTACAGAGAAAGTAAAAATATAGCGGTTGCCAGGGATCTTGTGTGTTGAGGAGAGGAGGTACAAGAGGAGCACAGAGGATTCCTTGGGCAGTAAAAATACTTTGTACGCTACTGTAATGGAGGATACACACCATCACAGGTTTGCTCGAACACATAGAACGTATGACACTACGAATGAACTGCAACGTCAGCTATGGACTTTGGGTGATTATGCTGTGTCAACATAGGTTCATCGTAACACATGTACCACTCTGGTGGAGGCTGTTGACAATAGGGGAGGGTATACATGTACGGAGGCAGGGTGTGTATGGGAATTCTCTGTGCTTTCCTCTCAAGTTTGCTGTGAACTGAAAACTGCTGTTAAAACAAATGGTCTTAAAAAATCAGTGTCCCTTTATTTTTATTCTATCTTAAACATAGCATTTTTAAAATAGTATTTTGTGGGTACATTTCGATGTTTCTTTTGTTACCCTACCTTTGATATTGGCCTTTATTCCTCTTTTGAACAATTAAATTTGAAATATCTCTGGCAAAAACAGTTCTAAAATCATAAACACACATATACACACACACACACACAGAGAAAAAGCCAAACTCTATCTATCTCAACAGACAGACAGATAGATAGATAGATAGATAGATAGATAGATAGATAGATAGATAGATAGATAGTTAGATAGCTCTCTTTCCCTCCCTTTCTCTCTTCTCAGTTTATTTTTCCTTAAAGACTATTATTTTGAAAGACAAAATAATTTAGCTCCTTGAATCTCAGATAATTATTAGAAAAGTGAAGGAACTTCACTAGCAAATAAAATTTCAATAATACTCTAGTGAAGATGTGAAAAATAAATTATAATAATTCAAGTCCCCTATAAACATCTACTAAAAACTTCCTTAAGATCATATTGATGATAGAATCAAAACACAATCTGCCATGATACTGTATTTCAATCTCTCTTAATTCTTTAAAAAGGTGCTCTTAGTTCATCTCGTTTCAGACTTGTACATATTTAACTTTCAACACTTGTCCCTAAACTGACAGATTAACACTAACACAAGGAACACAGAGAGAGAAAAATGAACAACCAGCAATACAAGGCACGACATGCTATGTTAAATTTATGGCTTTGGAAGAGGGTTTTAAAGCAAAAAGATGGATCTCTAGAATTGAATTGAAAGAGAGGACGTCTCAGAGAAGGCGGGGATTAGGTGGAGGCAAGTACTTCACAGATAGATGTTGTGGAGGACGCTCCTGCAAGGATGACAGCCTGAGAAAGGCAGAGGTGGAGAACGTACAAAGTGTGCTAGGGCACAATGAACAGACCAGCTGCTGAGAGCACCGCATTTATGTCCTGGGGAAGAAGGTGCCACATTTAGCAGTTTCAGGTGTTAGTTTAAAAGGTATAAAATACAAGAGAGAGGACTTTTCATCCAGTCCTGGGGCAATAGGATGCCATTGGAGACACATTAGCAGATTTTTGAAGAGATGATTAACACTGAACATATTTGATGGAAGTGGGAGGTTAGGAATATTAACATGGCATTAGCATGAATGATTCTTCATAATTTGAATAGATTCATTATTCATCAATTTGAATACCAAACAAAATGCTGGATGATAAAAAGATGAAAGGACATAGCCCTAGCCCTGTCCTCAAGTTGCGTTTAAGGAATATGTTAGGGTTCACAGAGAAACAGGACCAACAAGATAGAGAGAGAGAGAGACAGACAGACAGACAGAATTTGAAGAATTGGCTCATATGATTGTGGAGATGTGACAAGTCCAAAATCTGCAGGCTGGAGGCCCAGGGAAGAGTTGCAGTTTGAGTCTGAATGTGCTCTCTTAGAAAGACCCCCTCTTCTGCTGGGGAGATCAGTCTTTTTCCATCAAGGCCTTCAGCTGATGGGATGAGGCCAACCTCGCCCACATTATGGGAGATAATCTGCTTTAGTTAAAGGTTGCTGATTTAAATATTAAGCTTATCTAAAAATTACTTTCACAGAAAGATCTAGAATAATCTTTGACCAAATATTCGGGTACTGTGTCCTAGTCAAGTTGACATATAAAATTAACCATTACAAGAATCAAGAGAGCAAAAAATAATGGCACAAAAAAGTGCTTTGAGAGCCATCTGTATAAAATATGACCGAGGCTCAAAGGTTGTAGTGAAGAAGCCTATGGAGGGGTACAGCATGTTGGGAAAAGAGGCCAAAAGGAAGGTGTGTGAATGAAGTCTCAAAAGGTCAGTATCCTTTCCTCAAAGTCGCCTATTCCAAGTCTGGAAAATACCTCATGCCTGGCTCACTTCACCAGCACCATTCATGGCACCCCTATACCATATGTCTCCATCTCACACTCACCCATTAAGCTCAAGGTGGGCACCTCAACCAGGCTCCTCCTTGTCAGCATTCCAAGCTCAGGGAGAAGAATGACCAAAGGCTCAGAGTCATTAACACACACACACACACACACACACACATACCCTATCTGGGAAACTGAACATAACTCCCAAAGAAGGAGAGCACATTTTGGAACAAGGCTGATAAATGGAGACTAATCAATAATCATTTAGTTTGATATACTAAAGAGTTTGTGCCTTATCCCATAAACCTTTGAACAATTAAATATCTTAAAAAAGGAGAGTAACTTGATTGGGAAGACATCTGAAAACTGCTATGACAAGAGTTTAGTGAACAGAATGAAAGAGGACAAAATAGAGAAAGATTGGCACAGATGCTAGCTCAGGGCAAATCTTCCTCAGCAAAAAGAGGAAGATGGGCAACAAATGTTAACTCAGGGCAAATCTTCCTCAGCAAGAGAAAAAAGAAAAAGAATGGTGTATGGACTATTCTGGGAAATGTTTAGAAGGCTTATTTCAATCCCACCTGTCTCATTCATGCATAAAAATAAAAGCCTTCCCACAACTAGAAGGACCTGCAACGAAGATATACAACTATGTATGGGGCGGGGGTTGGGGAGATAAAAGCAGAAAATAAATAAATAAATAAATAAAATAAATAAAAGCCTACATGATGCTCACTTAAAAGTATCAAAAAGAAAAAAAATGCTTATTTGTTTGACTAGGTGTCAAATAAAATAAAACAGAGTAACAGTACCAATGATGTCTGTCCCTAGACCTCTACCCCTGGTCCTAAAGAGGGAAATTTCCACTCTGTGGATTTTCTTTCTCCATATGGATGTAACTAGGGATAGAGATGATATGAATAATTCTCCCTGGGCCAGAATGTGGCCCCTGCAATGACCCCATATTCAACTTCTTAGCTTGTGCTTACTGAGGAAAGCCAAGGTGTGAAGTTTTGAATTAGATCACTGTGTGAATAAACCCAATAAACAGTGCACCACTCGCAAGCCTTGGAGGAGACTCAATCTTCTTTGATTAATCCCATCTCCCACGCTCAGGCTCTATTCTTTAGAATTAGGTCATTTCCCATTGACTTATTTCTTCTTAAAGTTGGAAAACTGAATCCTTATTATTACTGATATTTCAATTTGTTTATTTGATTCTCAGAAACTCATTTAATAATGGCTAAACTTTTGTTGAGTATTTCTACAAGCCAGTTATTCTTACATGTACACAAGTAATAGTTCATAGGTAGAATTCTCTCTCTATTACAGATGAGAAAACCAAAGCTCTAAGAGGTTAATTAACTTGCTTTAATCACAGAACTACGGAAAGCTGTGGCTGGGATTTGAAGCATAGGTACTCTGATCCTGAAGGTTTATCTCTTAAATGCTAAACTGTGCCAAATCTTTTATCTGGCCAAACTGTGCAGGCCAACATAAAACATTTCTGATCTATGAAACCATTTGCACCAAAAGAAGTTGTTCCAGTTGTAAAAATTAATATGCAATGTTTCCATTTTTAAAAATGGGGTCACCAAATAAGCACTCTTTCAAAGGAAATTCTCAATATGCAGGCTCACTTTTTTTAGCTTTTCTCCCTAATCATGATTTATTAGAGAAAGAACTTGCAACAATAATCTCTATAAGGTGAAAATAACAGTTGAAATTGAAATGAGCATTTGTGAAACAAGATATAAATGAATTTAGTGATAACGTAGATTGGCAAAGGGATAGAAGACGCCAAAGACAAAGGAAGTTTTAAATCTCCTTTAAAATAATGTGTAAGAGAAAACACATACTTGCTTCACAGTTTACAACCTAGCTAAGGAGACAAAGCACATCTAAAATCGATAGTAGAATGTCACTTATCCTCACATTTTCAAATATGGCAATACTGTGATGATCATTATTGTAGCTTTGGAGCCCATAATTTTTCATTTCCCCAAGAAATTTCCAAGTGAACATTTGAATTGGCACTGAATGGAATAAAATATATGATCCATTTCTACTCACTTCCCACACTACTTCAAGTTTGGCCAAAGCATCCAGATATAATTTTTCTAATATTTTATCATAAATCACCCCCTGGTCCTTTTTCTTTTTTCCACCTCTCTGCATTCATTGGGCCTCAGAGAATAATGCGACACAGGCAATCAGAGGTTTCCACTTATGCTTGCATAATAAAACCTTCTATCTTTATATTCATACTTTATTCACTCATGCATTTCTGACTTAACAACAAATCAGTCTTTAGCTGACAGAATGTGTTACAATCTAGGAAAGAATAAGGCCAGTGCTAGTCAGTGGTTTCATGCTAGAATTAAAAAACACTTCCATACCTTTATCTTTCTGCATCATTCTTACCATTTCCCAGTTTTCCACAGCAGATACACAAGGCAGGGAGCACTTTCTCATAAAGAACGGGTATTAACTGGGAATTTACTAGAAGGGAGGAACAAAGGCTCTATTTCCACCAAATAATGGAAAAGAGGATGGGAAGTTCATGTACCATATAGAACATGGCAACTCTAAAGACTCATTTACCATGGAACTATGATTAATCCAAATAATAATGATATCCATAATGGGTACCCAGAAATGGAACTGCTTGATTATACAGTAGTTATATTTTTAATTTTGTGAGGACCTGCCACACTGTTTTCCATAATGACTACACCAATTTACCTTCCCACTTCATGTTAGAAATATGTTATTATTTTCTAGGATTATAAGGAATGGCTATTTGTGCTTCTAGGAATTTGCCCATTTTGTATAGGTTATCCAATTTGTCAGTGTGCAATTGTTAATAGTGCTCCTTCATAATCCTTTTTATTTCTGTAGAGTGATTTGTAATGTCCCACTTTCATTTCTGATTTAGTAATTTGAGTCTTCTCTCTTTTTTCTTAGACAATCTTGCTAAAGTTTTCTCAATTTTGCTGACCTTCCAAAGAACCAACTTTTGGTTCTGTTGATTTTTTTCTATAGTTTTTCTATTCTCTATATCATTTCTTTCTACTTTAATCTTTATTATTTCCTTCCTTCTGCTGGCTTTGGATTTACTTTGTTATCTTTCTAATTCCTTAAGTTGTAAAGTTATGTCATTTATTTGATATCTTATCTCTGTTTTAACATAAATATTTATACCATACATTTTCATTTTAGTACTGCTTTCCTTGCATCCCATAAATTTTGATATGTTATGCTATCATTTTCACTCATCTCTAAGTATTTTCTAATATACCTTGTGATTCTTCTTTGATCCATTGATTAAGCATATGTTCTTTAATTACTACAAATTTGCCAATTTTTCAGTTTTCCTTCTGTTATTGACTTCTGACTTCATCCCTTTGTGGATTTTTTAAAAATAATTTTATTTATTTATTTTTGGTAAGAAAGATTGGCCCTGAGCTAACAACTGTTGCCAATCTTCCTCTTTTTTCTTGAGGAAGATTGTCAGTGAACTAACAACTGTGCCAATCCTCCTGTATTTTGTATGTGGGATGCCACCACAGCATGGCTTGATGAACAGTGCACAGGTCTGCACTCAGGATCCAAACCCATGAACCCTGGAGTGTGCAAACTTAACCTCTACGCCACTGGGCCAGACCCTAACTTTATCCCTTTGTGATCAGAGCAGGTGTTTTGTATGGTATCGATCTTTTTGCATCTATTGAGACTTGATTTGTAGCCTAACATATGGTCTGTCTTAGAGAATGTCCCACGTGCACTTGAGAAGGATGTGTATACTGTCATTGTTGGATAGAGTGTTCTGTAAATGTCTATTAGATCTAGTTGGTTTACTGTGTTGTTCAAGTCCTCTATTTCCTTATTTATCTTGCGTCTGGTTGTTCTAGCCATTATTAAAAGTGGAATATTGAACTCTCTATTATTATAGAAATGTCTATCTCTGCTTTCTATTCTTCAGTTTTTGCTGCATATATTTTGGTGGTCTGTTATTAGGTGTATAAATGTTTACAATTGTATCTTCTTGCTGTATTGAATCTTTTGTTGATATCTAATTCCCTTCTTTTTCTCATGTGAACTTTTCTTATTTGAAGTATATTTTGTCTGATTCTAGGATAGCCACGCCTGTTCTCTTTGGTTACTAGTTGCATGGAATATCTTTGTCCATCGTTTTACTTTCAACCTATTTGTGCCTTTGCATCTATCTTCTAGATGGCATATAGGTCAATCATTTTTCTTATTCTTTCTGCCAGTCTCTGTCTTTTGATTAGAGAGTTTAATCCATTTACATTTAAAGTAATTACTGATATGAAGAAAGTTACCTCTGCCATTTGTTATTTGTTCTCTACATGCCTTATAGCTTTTTGTCGCTCATTTTCTGCATTCTTGTCTCTTTTGTGTTTAGTTGGTTTTTTATAGTGAAACGTTTTAATTCCTTTCTTATTTCATTTTGTGTATGTTCTGTAACTATTCCCTTTGTGATTACCATGGGAATTACATTTGATATTCTAAAGTTATAAGACTCTAATTTTATCAGCTTAACTTCAATAACACACATAACTCTGCTCATTTAAAGCTCTGTCTGAATCCCTTTAAGTTATTTCTATCACCAAATTACATCTTTGTACATTGTATGTGTGTGTCCAAAAGCATAAGCTAATAATTGTTTTTTAAAGAATTACCGAAAATAATTATTTTCTAATGCTTGTAATTTCTGAAACATGGACAACAAGGAAATATACTTTGCCTTTTTGGTTGACATTAAACTGCTGATGGCACCTGTTAGCCAGGGGTAAATGTACAGTTCAATGATTATGAACAATGAATTACCAGCCTTTACCAACAGTCCAGTTTGGGTTTGGTTAGGGCTTCATTTTATATTTAACATTTATAGGCATACCTCGGAGATATTGCAGGTTCAGTTCCAGCCCATCACAGTGAAGTGAATATCACAATAAAGCAAGTCTCAGAAACTCTTTGGCTTCCCAGTGCATATAAAAGTTATGTTTACACTATACTGTAGTCTATTAAGTGTTCAATAACATTATATCTAAAAAACAATTACATGCCTTTATTAAAAAATATTTTATTGCTAAAAAATGCTAACTATCATCTGAGCCTTCATTGAGTCATAATCTTTTTGCTGATGGAGGGTCTTGCAGAAAACACAGTGTCTGCGAAGTGCCATAAAGCAAAGCACAATAAAAAGAGGTGTGTCTGTTCTTAGCATCAGTTGACATTTGATATTTGCTGGGCACAGTATAATTTTCAGTTTGGATCCTACGTATACTTGCTAGCTACAAAGTTGAGAATGAACGGTTTCTAAACTATTGTATTTGTGAGCAGTAAGAAGACGGATTTTTTCTTTTAACAACCTTCATTTTCCACCTCCACAGCCCTGCTTCAGAATGCCTGATCATGCTTTCCTCCTTCTCTCATTTCAATTCTTCTTACGTTAAAATGTTTGTGTTATGTTTTTTAATTAACCTCAAAGGAATTCTGTGTAGCAAAGTTACTGTTTGTTTACTTTTCTTAATTTCAAAAATGGTGAATAATATGTGAACTGTCATGAGTAACTAATGAAAGAGTATGTGTGAAGTGCTATCTAAACTCTAAAATACTTATTCTATAGTTATTAAGGACCACTATGTACTATGTACCAGTCACTGTGTTAGTATAAGAATACAAATAAACACTTAGATAAATTCTCTCAAAACGATGAAACCTACTTATTATTTTGAGCCCATGTGTATATGCCAAACAATACAGGCCTTTTCCTATAATACTAAAACACTTTATAGAGGACCAATATATAAACAAGTAGCTAAACTTTGCAAATGAAGAAAAGGTCTCAGAGCAATAGCTACTTTAGAGATGGTTTGATGTAAATGTGTTCTACAATTAATATGTTGAACTTATTCAGGTTTTCAACGTTCTGAAAGAAGCTGCTTCAGGATGTTAGCAAGACACTTTCAGCTCTTTAGGACAGATTGATTCAGAACATTTTAAAAGAGAAGGAAAGTTCCAGATTAATCACTTTATTTTTCTTTTTCACTGTAGAAATCTCAGTGTGAAAGCTGGTTGGTATGCACTGGAGAGTTCCCACAATATTCTTTGCTTATTCATTTTCTTCATAAACAACTGAGTCCCCGAACACTATTTTAGGAGCTGACCGTCATAGATTTATTATGATACAGAAAATCTCTGCTCTTGAAAATATGTGTTTTACACCCAGAGGCAAAAAGTAAGCAGGTATAAACAAATAACATAAGCTCAAGGATATACAATAAAGACTCCAAACTTGCAATTCATTTAGACAGCTAAAAGCTTGTTACAGAAAATAAAAGAGATGAAAATGTATTGAAATCGTGATATACTCACAAATGTTTGGGAGTTTGGCAAGGCTTATTTCTTGCCTTATTTTATAATTCTTATTATGGCAATTTGATGTAAAAGGCATAATATGCTTTGTAACCCTTACTCCTCAAGTCTCAATCAGTTTCTCTCCCTCAGCTCCATGTGTTCCCTAAGAAGATGGTGTATAAAATGCCACTTCCGGAAGGAGAAGTATGGGAAACAGACTGGGGAAAACCTGGCCTTGATAGATATTTAACAGTGAGAAGAAGGTGAAGGAGGAAGTGTGTCCTGACCTTCCCAGCCGGACTAAGATTCCCACTAGAAGAGAATTGTTAGATAGCTTGAAGGAAGAAGGAAAGGCAAAGGGAGTTTTGCTACATTTCCCAGTTGAGACCCAGAGAAGAGATAGCTTCTCTTCCAGAAGTAGACTGCAAAGGGGCCACTTCTCGAGGATCTGAAGAGGTAACTCTGGGTTGGCAACTGAGTCGTCTGATTGCCATAGCAGGGACCCAGAGACACAGAGGCAAAGGCTGAAAGTCGACTACCCAGGCTGGAGATTAATGAGGCCAGGCTTTGGTGAAATATGCAGCACTAGGGAAAGAGTGGTGGGGCTGAGGCAGCAGAGAGGACCATGAGGTCCTGACTGAGGAGAGAGAGGGAAGAGGGATTGAGAGACAGCCCACAGACCTCAGCAGGGGAGATTTGGCCAGGCTGACAAGTAATACTGGTACCTTCAAAGTCAGAGACAGAAGACCGAGAAACTTCCCAAAGACATCCAGTCAGATGAGAGACTTCTGCTCTGCTGCAAGAAGCCCACAAGCTCCTCATGTACCCAGAAGGTAGTGGAGAAGGAGAGATCAAAACAATTGAGCATTCACCTGAAAGGACAAATATAAATAGGAAAGAGGTCATTTCAATCAGAAAAGAGCTATAACAAATAGCAAATGTGTTTTCGTTGGGGGTCTTTGAGATGCAGAGTTAGGAGGAAATTCAATAAGTTATAAGAAATAAAGTTTGAAGCATCTCCTTGCATCTCTGAGTAGCATTTTTTCTAAGGGACTTTTGACCCCATAATACCCAGCTACTTTTTCATATTTCTGTGGAAATTTCTATCTGCTATGCAATGGGGAACTCAACATTATTTATACTCTGAGTACAAAACATTGCCTATATTTTGGCACTAATTTATATTTATAAATGTTATTAAAATAGTGATTTTTTCTATTATATTATTATTGTATAAAAATATTGGTTCAAAGTATTATTGGGAATTTATTAATTTATAGAAAATAATGTTATAGACAAAATCTCTTTCTGAAAATTTAATACATTTGAAATTAACATCTAAATAGTATAAATTAATTTCCTTAATTTAAGCTATATATATATATAGTTTAAGAATTTTGACAGTAGCATCAGCAAAATGGCTGAATAAGGCATCCATCATTTGGATCCGGTTCAAGATGGCAACATAGAAAGATCCTGAACTCACATCTTCCCATGTACACACTGAGTCTACAGCTAGATGTGGAACAACTTCCTCTGAAAAAAACCTAAAGGTTGGCTGAGCAACAACTACACATTGGGCAAATGAGAAGAAACCCACGTTGGAGTGGGTGAGAGGCTGGGACACTGTCTCACCATAAACCCTACCCCTGGCTCAGCACCTCACAATCAGGAGGGAACTCAAAACCTGGAGCTTCTACCTGAGGAGCGGAGGGTTTTAACCACACATCAGGTATGCAATCTTTTAAGACCTGCACCTGAGAGATGAGACCCCAGAAGAACTAACTGTGGAAACCAACAGGGCTCACACGCACAAGGCACACAAGACTGTAGCAATCTGAGAAATGGCTCTTCAAGGGTTTTCAAGGTTGGACTCACCCAGCCAGAGCCCAGCCCAGAGGCAGCCGATCGTGCCCAGACTTTAAGTGAAAAAGGCTCGTTTGCTTGTAGTCAAGTTTAACTGAGGGGCTGGCATCTAAACACATTTGGGGACCTGCTGGAACACTCTCGGAGGGTGGAAACTGGCAAGTGCCATCTTCGCACTTCCCTCCGCCTTGCTCTAGTCAATCAGCGCTATCTTTGTGCTCTCCCTCTGCTTTGGTCTAGTCAACAGGCGCCTTCTCTCTTTCTTTTCCTTTCCTTTGTTTTCCTTTTTTTTTCCAGGGGGTGCCATCTTTACGTTCTCCCTCTGCCTTGCTACAGCCAGTGGGCACCGTCTTCACGCTCTCCCTCTGCTGCGCTCCAGAGCACCAGTCTCTCTAGGAGGGGAGCCCTTATAAGTATCTGGTGCCCCAGTTTTTGTGGCTGCCACACACGAGGTACACCCCTTGATGGCCTGGGGGCTTGTGCTCCTGGGTCCCAGGGGTTTGTAACAATTTGAGAGGCAGTTCTTGGTAGGCTATCACCAGAAGGCACTGCATAGACAGTAGACAGAAGAATACCTCAGCCTTTCTGTGAAAAAGGCCAATTTGCTTGTCCTGGAGCTTGTTTTGCAGGCTTCAGGTTTGGTGCACATCTAGAAGATTATGGAACTGCTTTCAGGGAACATAGGCCAGTGGACGCCACCCTTGTGTTCACCCTCTGACTTGCTGCAGCTCACCTGTATCTTCCAGAAAAGAGCTTATACACTCACCGGGAGCCCCAATTTTTGCTACTGACACCCAGGGGACATCTCCAGATCACCCGTCTCTGGTGGCCAGCAGGGCTTATGCTTGCAGTCTCATAGAACTGTGCATATTTGCATACTGTAAAAGCTGCTGCCTGAGAGGCTGGCTTCCAATCAGCCTGAATCTAGGTGCTGACTGAAAGCCTTCCCTTTGAGACACTAACTGGGCTTAGCACACCGCATATATTGGGAGCTGTTAAAAATATAATAGGTTGCTCAGACAATCACAAAGGTTTGAGAGACAAGGAAGGGTTAGGGCAGGACAGAAGGATAAGGCTCATCTCCTACATGAGGCCACCCCTTCAGGACTGAGAGAGGCTGCTTCATCTAATGCATGGAAACCAACGCAGAGAGTCAAGTAGAATGAAGAGACAGAAGAATACATTCCAAATGAAAGAACAAGATGAAAACTTCAGAAAAAACCTAAGTGAAACAAAGATAAGCAACTTACCTGATAAAGAACTCAAAGTAATGGTCATAAAGATGCTCTCTGAACTGGAGAAGAGAATGAATGAACACAGTGAGAACTTCAAAAAAGAGACAGAAAATATAGGGAAGTACCAAACAGAAGTCACAGAGCTCAGGAATCCAATAACTGGACTGAAAAATACTCTAGAGGGGCTCATCAGCAGACTAGATGAAGCAGAAGAAAAGACCAGTGAACTCCAGGTCAGGGCAGTAGAACTCACCCAATCAGAGCAGGAAAAAGAAAAAAGAATGAAAAAAAGTGAAGATAGCTTAAGGGACTTATGGGACAACATTGAGTGGGCTAACATTCACGTTATAGGGCTCCCAAAACAAGGGGAGAGACAAAAAGGGGAAGAGAAATTATTTAAAGAAATAATGGCTGAAAATTTCCCTAACCTGAGGAAGGAAACAGACATCCAGGTCCAGGAAGCCCAGAGATTTACAAACAAGGAACCAAAAGAGATCTACGCTAAGACACATTATAGTGAAAACGTCAAAACTTGAAGACAAGAAAATAATTCTAAAAGCAGCAAGAGAAGAATAACTTGTTACATACAAGGGAACCCCCATGAGACACTCAACAGATTTTTCAGCAGAAGTTTTGCAGGCCCAAAGAAAATGGCATGGTATATTCAAAGTACTGAAGGAAAAAAGCTCCCACCCTAGAACAGGAAAGTTGTCATTCAGAATTGAAGGAGAGAGAAAGAGATTTCCAGACAAGCAAAAGCTAAAGGAGTTCATCACCACTAAACCAGCCTTACGAGCAATGGTAAAGGACTTCTTTAAGCTGAAAAGAAAGGATGCTAATTAGTAACAAGACAACACATGAAAGCATAAATCTCACTGGAAAGGTAAATATATATTAAAAGTAGTGGATTAATCACTTGTAAAGCTAGAATGAAGGTTAAAAGACAAAAGCAGTAAAAATAACTAAAACTACAATAATTAGTTAAGGGATACACAAGATATAAAGATGTAAAATGTGACATAAAAAACATAAAATGTGGAGAGGCAGAGTAAAAATATAGAACTTTAGAATGTGATCAAACAACTTACCAACTTAGACTATTATAGATATAAGTTGATTTTTTGGATATGACACTAAAAGCACAAGCAGCAAAAGTAAAAATAAACAAATGGGACTACATGAAACTAAAAAGCTTCTATATGGCAAAAGAAACAAGCGACAAAATAAAAAGGCAGCCTATGGGATGGGAGAAAAATTTGCAAGCCATGTATCTTATTATGGGTTAATATCCAAAATATACAAAGAACTCATAAAACTCAATAGCAAAAAAAAAAAATCTGATTTAAAAATGGGCAGAGGACCTGAATAGACATTTTTCCCAAGAAGACACACAGATTGCCAATTTGCTGTTGGTGCCATCAAATGAATTCTGACTCCTAGTGACCCTGTGTACAGCAGAGCAGAACTCTGCTCAGTCATTCTGCACCATCCTGTATCAGACAATGATCCACTGCTATTCATGGGTTTTTCACGGCCAATTTTTTCATAAGTGGGTGGCCAGGTCCTTCTACCTAGTCTGTCTTAGTCAGGAAGCTCCACTGAAACCTGTCCACCATGAGTGACTCTGCTGGTATTTGAAATACCAGTGGCATAGCTTTCGCATCACAGTAACATGCAGCTGCCACAGTATGACAACCAACAGACTGGTAGTGTGGTTCCCTGACTGGGAAACAAACCCCGGCTGCAGAGGTGACAGAACTACCATTTGATCTGGCAGTCTCACTTCTGGGTATTCCTCCAAAGGAAGTGAAATCAGGATCTCAAAGACACAGCTGTAGTCTCTTGTTCATTGCAGCATTATTCACAATAGCCAAAATTTGAAAACAACATTGTCTGTCTACAGTCAAATGGATAAAGATATAGTATTATTCAACAGAAAGAAGAAGAGAAAGAAGGAAATCCTGCCATTTGCAACTGTATGGATGGACCTTGAGGGCGTTATGCTAAGTGAAATAAATCCGACAGAGAAAGACAAATACTGTCTGATCTCATTTATGTGAGCCATCTCTCCTTCTCCTTTCTATCAGTTTTATAGATGTTATTTCCTAATTCTTTTACTGACGTTATAATAATTTACACAGTCTGTAGCATTTCCTTATTTATTTTTCATCAGTGTTGTTCCTGCTCACTCATCTAGATACTTTACATCTCTTCTGGTTAGCCTTAGAATAATACACAAACGTTATTAGGAAATGCTTGTTAATTGATTGCTTAGGCGACTCTGATGTGGTTTAGCTTCAGATATATGTGTTTCCAGTAGACAACGAAGTGGATTCAAAGGGAAGGGTCTATATGAGGTCAGAGCCAACCAGAAAGAGTGGACTAAGCCAGCAAGTACTGAGATTCCCATCCCTAGAAGGGTTGAAACAAATTCAGGTTGACTTCTTGTAGCAGACATCGTAGTGTATCTTCAAGTGTGAACAAGGATTGAATGGACGGTTTAAGGTACCAGGGAATCCTTGAGATTCTTGAGGAAAGGTGGAATTTCTCTTATTTTGAAAAGCAGACACATTTGGTTGGCTGGTAAAATGATTTAAAGAAATGAAACCCAAAAACCTCTGGGTTAGGTATGAACACTCCAGTTCACCATAGACCCCATCACTCTCTGATATTTTAACCCTGTCTTATTTGCCTATTTATGTCACCTGATAAGCCACTCTAAGTATTTACATTTTTGTTCCTTCTTGTAGAAGTTTTCATAGGCCCATAAACAACTGGCAATGAAACTGAGGGCAAGATATTTTGTCTGTTTTGTTTACTGCTGTATGTCCAGCATGGAAAAAATGCCCGGCCTATAGCAGGTCTTTAAGCTCTTTTCCAAAAGAATCAATATAATACTATTTTCCATTATAAATCTTTGCAGAAAGACTGTTCCAACTTCTATTTTTAACAATAATCATGATGTGTTTTCTTACAGAAATGACTCCGCTTAGCAGTAAGAAAACGTTAAAAAATAATAGTTACATCTTTCTTATTAAATTTAGTCCAGGTCTTCTAATAAAACCTCCTACCTGTTCTAAATGGTTTCACAGGTTTTAACTCAAAAGTTTCACTCCAATTTGCAAGTGTATTGACATCTGAATAGTGAGAGTGAAGCTTAAACGGAATGGTAATAATGTAACCAATTTTCAAAATCATTAAATTTAATCGAGTGACTAAAATTACTGGACTCTGACAACTGTCTCTTAACTAAGAATGTACCCTTAGAAAGTTCCTGAAAATAGATAATGTCAGTGTCAGCCCCAGTCTGGCATTTTTGGGCATGACTTCCTGAATGTTTGTACGTGAACATTTTGCAAAGATCTATTGGTATCACTGGTGGATAATATTTGTCAATATCTAAAGCAATAATTATGTCTCTGTGTGTGTGTGTGAAGAAGAGTCACCCTGAGCTAACATCTGTTACCAATCCTCCTCTTTTTTTTTCACTTGAGGAAGATTAACCCTGAGCTAATATCTGTGCCAATCTTCCTCCACTTTGTATGTGGGATGCCTCCACAGCATGGCTGATGAGTGGAGTAGGTCTGCACCCAAGATCAAAACCCATGAACCTGGGCCACTGAAGTGGAGCACATGGAACTTTAAGCACTTGGCCAGGAGGCCAGCCCCTAATTATGTCTTTTCATGTTTTGCCAATCTGAGCTCTGGAAGGAGACTGCCTGTGGTTGAACCTCAGCTTCACTATTTAACTAGATGTGTGACTTTGACAATTACTCAACTATACTGTGTCTGTTTCTTCATCTATAAAGTAAGGTTAATGAAAGGCTCCATCTCATACAGTTATTTTGAAAATTAAATGTTAGTCCATTGAAAGAACATAGAATAGTGCCTAATGCATAGTAAATACCCAGTCAATGTTTTCTATTACTGTATAATAGACTTGAGAAATGGAAACATATGGTTTACTGACAACATCAGTTTACAGAAATGCTTTAAACACATTTTAACATGCATCGACACGTCTTGATACCAATATCAACTATTCCTAAAATATGCTTCTGAGAACCTCAATTCAGCATGCCAAGTTGATGTAGATTTCTATTCAGATGGCAAGCACTGATTGAACACAGGAGACAGAGCATTACAACCAATTCAGATTTGCTCTGCCAAATAACTAAAAGCTACTTCAACTCCCAAGTCAGAGTATCAATCTGTCACTCAAGTGGAAATGTCAATCTTTGTTCAAAAACTTACTATGTAGACATTATTGTATATCTTGATTAGTTTGAAAGAATACAAAATGAATGTATAATCATTTCTCTAATAATGTATTATCTAATTTTAATTGTTTCAAAACTGGAGTTAAGAAAGAATTTAATTACTTTCATCAATTATACTATCAGGGAATATAAATGACTAATGCCAAGTGAAGTATACCAAAAAGAGAAAGAGAGAGATTTTAAATAATGAATTATTTTGAAGTCAGAGTCATTGTGGAAGATTCACATCTCTCTTACTCAGTCATTTATCAAAGAAATTATATCTCTTATATGAAACACTTCCAAATAGAAAGATTCTTT
This sequence comes from Equus przewalskii, assembly GCF_037783145.1. Lineage (NCBI taxonomy): Eukaryota > Metazoa > Chordata > Mammalia > Perissodactyla > Equidae > Equus > Equus przewalskii. Next base: position 5,674,563 of record NC_091838.1, read on the forward strand.
ATAGCCAAAGAAAAACCAAAAGAAGACCACCTAGGCTATAAAAATATCTCTGTACTTCTTTTAAATACAGTATCTTTTCAATGAAATTACTTAATTCTTTTTAGCTATAGATATCTCTGGAGCAAAAGATTACTTCTGCTAGAAAGTTTAATAGTTTTAGAAGCAACAGAGTCTGATAAGAGTAAGTCAGCCTAAAAGTGAATAGTAAATTTAATTAAAAAGTAAATGGTTGAAAACCTGTAACTTTTCTTAGCGGAGCCAAGAATAAGCCTGAAACCTGCTTTCTAACAAATTTGGATATATCCACTCACATTTCCAAATGTCTACTGCCACAATGTCATTTTTGTTTTTTTTTTGATGAGGAAGATTCACCCTGAGTTAACACCTATGCCAATCTTCCTCCATTTTCTATGTGGGTCATTGCCACAGCATGGCAGCTGACACGTGATGAAGGTCCACACCCAGGAACCAAACCCAGGCTGCCAAACTGGAGCATGCCAAACTTAACCACTATGCAACAGGGCCAGCCCCAACAACAATGTCATTTTGGAAAAAGTTAGGCTTTCCATATTGCTATCATCGAAAAGTGGTATTCAGTGGCTAAGAGAAAGCTGACATCTCTCTCCGCTGCTAAACACCTAAAGAGTTTTGGATACTGGGCCCTAAAAAGGGATTGGAGAATGAAGATATACCAGGTTCCAAGATAAAACAGGAAAATAACCCTCCTTTAGTAACATGAAAAAGACAAATGAAGTATAAATTACATCATATCATATTATATTACATATACTATATGTATACATATCTTTTAAAAGCAATATCATTTATATTGATCATTTTGAAATGAAATATTTTTTGGAAGAAATTAAGAAGTATAGCCTAGCATTACTTATAATGTGATCTTTACTTTGGAGCTTTATGATTGGCTAATTTAGTAGTAGTGTGGACATTAGATTAAATAGTAATAATTTCAACACTTTGGCTAAAGAATTGATATTTTGCCAGGTATAATAACTTTATCAATATAAGTATTACCAAAAACAAAGCAGAATAGAGACTCAATTCCAATCTTCATATTGACAGGAAATTATTTTTTCTTAATACTTTTGATATTCATAAAATCTTCAAATATTGTCCTTAATCTAAGTAGTTGTATCAAAAATTTTTAACATCTACAAATCAATGACAGTTATACATAGTTTTCAAATTTAGTTTTAATTGACAATGTAAATTCCCTTATATGACCTCTATTCATTGACTAAACTCATGAATATAAATCCTACATTATTTTTTATGACTTTATTTACCAACCAGTTTATAATTTGAAACATAAAATAGAAAGGCTTATATTATAGAGCACATTTATCTTTACATTTTATTTAAAGTTTAAAATTATTAAAGTGAAAATGACAAAAATACTTTATTGCAGCCTTATATACTATCCAATCTTTTCCTTTTTTAAAAATTTATGTTTTTCCCCAACTTTATTGAAATGTAATGGACATATAACATTGTGCAAGTATAAGGTGCATATGTTTATTTAACACCCTTATATATTGCAAAATGATTCCCACCATAGGGTTAGTTAATACCTTCATCAGCTTTCATAATTACCATTACTATTTTGTGGCAAGAACGTTTAAAATTTATTCTTGTAACAACTTTCAAATATATAGTATATTATTTTTAAGTATAATCACAATGCTGTGCATTACATCCAAAGAATTTATCTCCTAACTGGAAGTTTGTACCTTTTGACCAACATCTCCCCAATTCCTCCATTCCCCAGGCCCTGGTAATCACTATTCTACTCTCTGTTTCTATGAGTTCGCCTTTTTTAGATTCCACATCTAAGTGAGATCATACAGTATTTGTCTTTTTCTGTCTTTGTTCACTTAGCATAATGTCCTCAAGGTCCATCCATGTTGTGGGAAATGGAAGGATTTCTTTTTCATGACTAAATAATGTTCCATTATACATATGAACCACATCTTTATCTATTCACGTTGACAGACACTTACATTGTTTCCACTTCATTGGCTGTTTTGAATAATGCTGGGATGGATATGAGAATGCAGATATCTTTTTGATATCCTGTTTTCATTTCTTTTGAATACATATGCAGAAGTTGGATTGCTGGATCAATGGTATGAAGGTTCCTCAAAAAATTAAAAATAGAACTATCCAAGCTTCTTTATACATAATTCTTTATAAAAACAAAATAATCCTAAACCCTACTTCCTATCTTTTGTATCAGGGCTCTTATTCATTTCACTTATACATAAGCATGCATAAGTATATATATATATATATATATATATATATATGTATATATATATATATAACATACACAAAAGCATACATAATTAAATTGTTGCTATTGTTATTTTGAAAAACCTGTTGCCTGTTCAATCAATTAAGAATAAGAAAAATAAGATAATATTTTAGTTTACCTTGACTTACTCCTTCTCTGATGCTTTTCCTTTCTTTACATAGATCTGACTATTTGACCCATAGTGTTTTCCTTCTCCCCACAGAACTTCTTTTAACTTTTCTTGCAGTGCAGGTCCACTGACAACAAATCCCAATTTACATTTGCGTGAAAAAGTCTTTATTTCTCCTTCATGTTTGAAGGATAATTTCACAGGGTACAGAATTCTAGACTTGTGGCTTTTTCTCTCCACACTTTATGTCCTTCCACTCTCTTCTCGTTGCGTGGTTTCAGAGAAGTCAGATATAGTTCTCATCTTTGCTCTTCTGTAGGTGAGGTGTTTTTTCCCCGCCAGCTTCTGTCGAGATGTTTTTCTTTATCTTTTTATTTCCTACAGTTTGAAAATGGCATGCCTAGGTGAATTTTCTTTGGTTTTTACCCTCCTAGTGTTCTCTGAGTTTTCTCAGTCCGTGGTTTGGTTCCTGACATTAATTTGCAGAAATGATCAGTCATTATTGTTTCAAATATTTCTTCTTTTCCTTTCTCTCTTTCTCCTCCTTCTGCTATTGCCAGTGTGCATATGTTAATACCTTTTGTAGTTGTTCCTCAGTTCTTGGATGGTCTGTTTTGTTAAAGTGTACAATTCAGTGCTCCCTTCTATATTCACAGAGTTATGCAACCATCACCACAATCTCAATCTTTTTTCTGTTTGCTTTTCTGTTTGCTTGACACATCCTCAAGCTCAGACATTCTTTTCTCAGCCACATCCAGTCTACTAATGGGCCCATCGAAGGCATTCATCATTTTTGTTACAGTGCTTTTGGTCTCTAGCATTTCTTTTTGGTTTTTTCTTGGGATTTACATCTCTCTATTTTCATTGCCCATCTGTTCTTGCATTCTGCTTTATCCATCAGGGCCCTCAGCATACTAATCATAGTTGTTTTAAACACCCAGTCTGATAATTCGAACATTCCTTCCCTGCCCTCTTCTGATGCTTCCTCTGTTTCTTCTAGCTGTGTTATTTGCTTTTCAAGTTGCTATGTAATTGTTCCTTGATAGCTGGGTAAAAGGAATTTCCATCCATAGACCTTTAGTAATATGGTGGGGAGGTATGAGGGGAGGTGAAGTGTGCTATAGTCTTATGTTTATGTCTCAGTCTTTTAGAGAGCCTGTACCTCTAGACTGTGAACATCACACCTGATTCTCAGTTTTTCACTCCCCGCTTTTAGGTGAGACAAGAGGGCTAGAAGGGGCTGGAGTCAGGTATTCCTCCCACATGGAAGGCTAGAGCAGCTGGGGTTGGGTATTTCCCTTCCCCCAAGTCAGTTAGGCTCTGATAAAACCCTGGGAGGTTAGGCTCTGGTTAACCAGTTTCTCCTGAGTGTAGGCATCATTAAGAAGAACAAAATGCTCTGGCATATTTCAAAATAATACCTTTCCCATTACCTCCTGCCAGAAGCAAGAGGAGATTTTTCTCTGACATCCACTCTTAGCACCTGGTATTACCCTAAGAAGCAAAATTCATAAAAGTGTGGGGCCCCCCTTTCTGATGACTGGGTCCTCTGGAGTTTTGGACTCTCAGAGTTGTCCACACTGAACTTCTAGCAATTCGTCTGTTGCAGTTCAGTTTCCCTGCCCTGGGCACTAGTCCCCTTGGAGGCTTCAGCTCCCGGCTTTCTGTTCCAGTTATGGTTTGCTGTATTTGCCTGTCAGTCAGTTTTGCGGCAGAGGTTTGCTCTGTAACATCACTTCTCTTACAGACCTAAGAAGAGTTGTTGATTTTTCAGTTTGTTTAACTTTTTACTTGTTCTGAGGACAGAGTGGTGATTTCCAAGCTTCTTAAATGCCACCCTGGAAACCAGATTTACATAATTCTTTTAAATGATTTTCATTCTATCAAAAAACATTTTCAGAATTTGGTAAAGACCTAATGGAAGAAGATCTATCAAATCTTGTCATTCGGATGAGAAGAGCAGACTCAGAAATCTAGCAATGTCCCCAAGCCACATGGCTAAGAGTTGTCAGGGATGGAATTTAAAACTCAAATCTTTTGGACTCCAAAATCTATATTCTTTCCACTACACTATTGACTTTGAAGTCAGAAATTCTCAATCCCTTTAGATTTTGTAATTTCTAGAAACAAAATTCCCAAATGATTGTGCTACATCTATTTGAATACCAACAGTGATGGAAATCTCGCTTCCTAATAAACCGGCTCATTTCGCTGTATTAATAAAAGTTGTCCTATTGCTAAAATCGAAATCTGATTACTTCTAACTTTCGTCATTGTTCTTAATTCTGCTTTCCTGAGCAACAGTCACTACTTTACATTGCAGTAATTTACATCAGATATTTAAAGAGAATTACCTGTGCAGACTTCTCTTTTTCAAGTTAAATACAGCAGCTCCATCAAATGATTTTTATGTTGCATGGTTTGTTCATTTAAAATAACTCAGGCAGTCTTCATTAGCTACAATGCATTTTTCCAAGGCTTTCTTAGAGTTTTGGATTGAAAACTGATTTGACTTGTAGAATAGAAATATCACCTCCTTATTCTAGACAAAATGCTTTTATTAATATACCCTTATATATATCTCTCTTCTGTTTTGACACCCACATCAAACTGTTCATATATATTGAGCTTGCATTAATTCCCCCAACGTGTTTCACATGTACTCTGTAATACTGTTGGTATTTTATATATAGTATTGGGTTTACCTTTGGCATTATTAAATTGTAACTTTTTAGATTAAAACTTACTTTTGAAAACCCATTAGGTAATACATTATTTTCTACACTCTTGGAGGCTTCATGCCTTTCTATTCTATCACCATGTTACCAATGTCTTCACAATTTTTAATAGCTTCAGTGAGATACACTGTAAATTTACCCACTTAGAGTGTACAATTCAGTGCTCTCTTCTAAACTCACAGAATTGTGCAACCATCACTGCAATCTAACTTCAGAACATTTTCATAAACTCAAACAAAACCCTTATCCAGTAGAGGTTGCTCCTCATTCCTCTGCACACTCCACTCACAGCCCTAAAAAGCCAGGAATCTACTTTATGTCTCTAAAGATTTGTTTTTCTGTGATATTTCATACAAATGTAATCCACACAGTTCGTAGCCTTTTGTGACTGGCTTCTTTCTTTTAGCATAGTGGTTTCAAGGTTCGTCCACGTTGTAGAGTGTATCAGTATTTCATTCCTTTTTATTTTTTTTAAGCTGAATAATATACCATTCTATGAATATACCAATTTTACTCATCCACTCAGAAGTTGATGAAAATCTGGGTTGTTTTCCCCTTTTTGCTATATGAATAATACTGCTAAAAATTCATTTACGAGTTTTTGTGTTGATGTATATTTTAATTTCACTTGGGTATCTGTCTAGGGGGGAGTGCTGTATCTTTTGGTAACTCTATGTTCATGTTTTAAGGAAATATCAAACTATTCTCCAAAATGCCTGCACTCCTGCTAAAAATATAGGAGGGTTTCAATTTCTCCATGGCCTCGACAGGCTTCTTATAGTCTATCTCTGTGTTATAGCCATTCTAGTGGATGTGAAGTGGTATCTCATTTTGGTTGGTTGTTATTTTTATTTTTTTTAGTTTTCCCAGTGACTGGTGATGTTGAGCATCTTTTCACGTACTTACCAGCTGTTTGGATTTAATCTTTGGAAAATTATCTATATTCTGAAACGTTGCTCATTTTTATTAGATTATTTGCCTTTTTGTTATTAAATTGTAAGAAATCTTTATATATTCTGGATATAAGTGACATCAAATATATGATTTGCAAATACTGCTTTGTCTATTCCATGGGTTACCTTTCACTTTCTTTTTTTTTTTTTTTCTTTTTCTCCCCAAAGCCCCCCGGTACATAGTTGTATATTCTTCGTTGAGGGTCCTTCTAGTTGTAGCATGTGGGACGCTGCCTCAGCGTGGTTTGATGAGCAGTGCCATGTCCGCACCCAGGAGTGGAACCAATGAAACACTGGGCCGCCTGCAGCGGAGCGCGGGAACTTAACCAGTCGGCCACAGGGCCAGCCCCACCTTCCACTTTCTTGATAGTAACATTTGTAGCACAAATGTTCTTAGTTTTGATGAATTGAATTTCTTTTTGTTACTTGTGCTTAAGTTGCAGATTTAATAGTCTGTTGCCTAACTCCAGGTCACAAAGGTGAATATTTATGCCTATGGTTTCCTCTGAGAGTTTTATAGTTTTAGCTCTTACATTTAGGTTAAAGATCCATTTTGAGTTAAGTTTCGTGTACGGTGTGAGGATGTTCAATTTCATTCTTTGGCATGTGGATATCCAGTGTCTCAGAACGATTTGTTAAATGGACTATTCCCATTCAATTCACCCATTGAATTGCCTCAGTATCCTTGTTGAAAATCAATTAACCATAAATATACACATAAGTGTGTATATTTTTTGACCTTTAATTCTATTTCATTGATCTTTATGTATTTCCTTATGCCAGTGCCATACTGTATGATTACTGTAGCTTGGCAGTAAGTTTTGAAATCAGGAAATGTGACTCGTCCACATTGAACAAATTCTATAAGATCATTTTATTCTTCTGGGTCTCTTGAATTTACATATAAATTCTAGAGACAGTTCCACCAATAGGCAGCTGGTATTCTGATAGGAATTTCCTTGCGTTTGTAGATTAATTTTGGTGTCTTGCCGTCTTCATAACTGTTAAGTCTTCCAACTCATGAACGCTGGATTTTCTTTCCCACTTATTTAGGTCTTCCTTAATTTCTTCTAATAATATTTAGTAATTTTCAATACAGAAGTCTTACATTTCTTTTGTTAAATTTATTCCTATGTATTTTCTTCTTTGTGAGGCCATTGTAAATGGAATTGTTTTCATATTTTATTTCCAGAACATTCATTGCTAGTGTATATAAATACAATTGAATTTGTGTATTGAACTTATATCTTGCAAACTTGCTGAACTCATTTATTAGCTACAACAGTTTTTGTTTGTGTGTGTGTGGTTTCCTTGGGAGATTCTACATAAAAGATCATATCATCTGAGGATAAAGATATTGTTACCTCTTCCTTTCCAATCTGGATTCTTCTTTCTTTTTTTTTTCTGTCTAATTGACATGGGTAGGCGCTCCATACAATACTGAATAGAAATGGTAAGAGAGAGCATCCTTTTCTTATTCCTGATCTTATTGGGAAAGCTTTCAATCTTTCACCATTAGTATGTTAGCTCTGCATTTTGTTTTTGTTTTTGTAGATATGCTTTGTCAGGACAAGACATCAATTTCGAGTTTACTGAGTGAGTGTATATGTGTGTGTGTGTCTGTCTGTCTGTCTGTGTTTATCATGAAACATTAGATTTTGTCAAATGCTTTTTCTGCATCTATTGAAAAGATCATGCAATTTTTGTCCTTTATTCAATCAATATGATATGATAGTCAGTTCTTTGGGTTAACTTGATTAGACTATAGTCCTCAGTTATTCAATCAAACACTAATCTAGGTGTTGCTATAAAGGTTATTTTGTAGACGTGATTAACATCTATAATCAGTTGACATTAAGTAAAGGAGATTATCCTGAAGAATGTGGGTGGGTCTGATTGAACCTGTTGAAAGGCTTTAAAAACATAACTAAGGTCTCTTTGAGGAAGAAGCAATTCCTCTTTTGGACTGCAGACAGTCCACCCTACAGATTCTGGACTTGCCTAGTTAGCTCCCACAACCACGTAAGCCAATTCCTTGCGATAAATATTAATAAACCGCCTCTGGTATAAGAGGCCTCATGTTGGTCTTCCTGTTGCATCTAGTTTAGTCAAAAGAATCTTTCCGTTGCAATCTTTCCCAGATTCGATCCCAGCTATCTGACCACAGGTGAGGGGATGTCACAATCCTTACACCTGACACGAGTCTCCCTGCATTTATTCAGATGAGTCCTTTATTGGAAGAGTGGCAGGCATATTTGGTGTGTGGAGATCTGATAATTCTTGATAATTCTCCACATCTGTTTATTGGCATTTAGTCTTGCCACAAATTATAAGCATTTTTCTTTTTGATACAAAAATGAACACAATGTAGGGGGGGTGGTTTTGCTTTTTCTCCGTCTCAGCTTATAGACAATGAATTCAACTATTCATATAAAAACACACAAAAACAATTATTTTCCTACAAAACTTTACCGAATTGTTGGAAGGTTTAAATCGCTTTAATTTCTCTGTCTAATTTTCTCTTTCTTTGATATCCCTTTATGTTGCATTCAGAATAATTCAAAGTAGGATTGTTGAGTTCCTGTTTGGTCCAGAGCTTCTGGACATGAAGAAGACTCTATTGTTCTCTATTATGCAAACTGTGAGGGGAAAAATGTGGTCTGGACTTGCAGCCACACCCTCGGTCTTCTTCAGCCTGCACCTCGGAAAGCCAAAGCAATTTGAAGGTTTACACTCACAGTAAAATTCTTTTGACTCCTCACTTCCATGTGGAGTATAATAATCCTTAATTTAATTCTACCACTTACTTGTATGATTCGGAGAAAACAGCTTCTGAAATTTGGGGATTATTATATGGGATTGTTTTGAAGGTGAATTGAGATAGTTCTAGGTACTTTTTAAAATTTTGCTTGACCTTATCTTCATTGACTTCATGCTTACACTTCGTCAATTTAAAGAAAATGTAAATAATTTTACCTTCAAGTTAATAAATTCCAAATGCCTCTTGCATAGGCGTGATATCCACCCCTCACCCTCCACACTCACTCCGGCCGTCTGTTACCTGCCAAGTATTTTAGAACCTGAATTTGTGCATAATGTGAGTTGAGCCTTTAGGAGACAGTTTGACAATACTTAGTTTAGTTAACACACATCACTTAAATACATTCTTTTCTTTTTAAGATAACAGCCTAGAACTGTCTTTGAGCTTGCAGAATGCTAGTTTGCTATAGCAAAGGCCTATTCGTGCTATCTCTTGGTTCACCAAATTGTATCTAGATTAAAAACTATGGTACTCAGTTATTCTTTACTCTCCAAAGACAAGTTCCATACACACCGATCTGCTGTATCAATGACTTTGCCAAATTAGTGTCATAGGATATACCACAAACGAATTAGTCGTTTTCTGTTCTTGTGACATTTACAACTTCAAATTCTACTTAAAATTTTAATTATTTGATTCAGTCTTTATAGTCATTAAAGCTGACTATCCTTATGGCTCTCTTGGGTGATAGATCAGACAGATGACCTCAAGAGTAGGTCTCCTTATGGATGCTCTAAGTCTTGGCGAGGCGCACTTCCTCAGAGCCCACAGAAGGACACCCTCCATTTAATAGGAGCATTGATTCAGGAAGGTGAGGTTGAATGGCTGTGCGGTAGTTAGACTGAGAGCTAATGAACAGATGTGTTATGGTCTTGGCTTCCCAGGCTTTCTAAAAGTCTTTTCAAATTACCTCCCACATAAATTGATGTTAATGATTGTGCAAGACTCTCTTTAAGAAACACTATGCTTAGACTAAAGGAAAATTTTCAATACTTTTGGGGAAACATTTTTCATCCATATTAAGCATAATTCTTTTTATACCTATGCTCTAGCTCTCTCAGCAAAAGAAAATGAGCTGCTCGGCATTTGTTTCTCAGTGCAAAGAAAGACATTTAATTTCTCAGGCAACGCATGGTAACTTAGAGCAATGTGTAGAATCTAAAATGGAAAATGCACACAACCACAAGATGAGTGGACTGTCTCATCCACAGATGATAACCCATCCCTAATGACTCATTTTCCTCCATATAAATTGAGAAATGTGACAAGGGTATGGAATGTTTTTCCCTCACAAGGAAAAAAAAATTTACCTGCAAAGATACGCTAATCATATTAGGCTGATGCATCCATTCATAGCACATCATTCTTTTTCTCCATATTAGGAATCTGCCTTCCTATTGCTACCATGCAACTAAGAGAAAGAAATGAAGAAGAATTTTTTTTAAATTTTTTATCTTTACTTTGCTGAAAGGGGCTGGGTGTGAGCTCTGTAGCTACAAATTCAAAACCAAATAAAAAGAAACGTAAATAAGAATTAAGAATTTGCTGCCTATATTAACTTTCTTTTATTAATGCTTTTACTAGGCTGTTAGAAGATTATTGCTGTCTGGAAATTACATTAGGAATGAAGAGATTTGGTTTTTTCAGGCCATAAATTTATGTAATTCTCTTATGTTGTGTGTGAGTCCAGCTCTAATCTTTTATCTGTTTTCTTAAAACACTTGCCCTGAGAATCAAGGATTAAATACAAGATGGTTTTCCCTCTTTCTCTCCATTCTCATCTGCACAAAGAATTTTCTTTGATGCGTACTCTAAAGCTGATTCCTTTGATTATTTTTTAAACTCCCAGTCTCCACTCTAATCAGGTTTTAAAACTGTACTCCTGCATTAACATTATGAATGCGCGCACCAGCGCCGAGCTAATGGGCTAGGATGAGTCAGATCTCCATATATTTTTAAGTTTTTTTTCCCCTTAGTTTGTCTTCATTTCAGATTGAAAACTCCCTTTACTTAGCCAATTTTTTAAATGAACTTCATAAATCTCCTCACGTAAAGCAGAAGCAGCAGAATTTATTTAAAGTGGAAAACTTTTTTTCCCAATACACTTTTGTAGATTTTGCTGTAAAGGGAAATCAGTTTTAAACAGGCAGGACTGCTTTGCACTGAAAGAAAATTAAATTCTTACGTCCCTGTGCATCCCGCACGCATGATATGCTTTCCACATGATTTCTACCTACTCGATCATCACTCAGCATTGAGAAAGCTCAGGGGCAGAGGAAGGTCAGGAAGGTATGAGGAGAGCAACAAAAATCAAGATGAACTGAAAATGACTTGATTTCCATACATATTTCATCCTAAGTGCAGGCTCAAAGGAGAAAAGTGCTCACTCATCTCCCTCTTCACCAAAGCCTTCCCTGCAGCCACACTTCAGTTAAGTGGGAGTAAAACAGGCTTTTGCACTGAGTTCAGTAACGTCCTCAGATCTGCTATCACAAGGAATTCTATTTGCCAGTGGCTCACTTGTCAATTGCAGATAGGAAACAATCGTAGTTTACGGATAAGTGAAGAGCATTCCACAGTTATCGGAGCCCATGACCACATTTGTGTCATTTAATCCTTGCAAAACACACCACCAAAGAAGATTAACTTTATTATGATTGACGAGTAAACAGTGGCTCGGAGGTGAACTAATCTGAACAAGATCTAATAATGATCAATAAAGAGCAGGTAACTCTGGTTTTCAGACTCTAAGCCCATATTATTCCCAGTAAACAAAACTGCTCTGAAGGATGCCCTTGCACATCTTTGTATGGAGAAATACTCTTCTGTGAACTGAAAGATGGAGGGGTCTTTGCTGAAGCCCTCCACAGTGCAGGAGTTATTTGTTTAAGAGTCAGCTCCTCCAGGCCCTTCCCTCCTTGGGAACTAGAAATAGGAACACTGTGCATCTATGGTTGAGCCAGGACTTTTTTCCCCCTCTCAATTTTAACTTTTTTACTTAAATAAAAATGTAATACATACATAATCATTATACAAAAAACACAGATAAACAAAAAGAAGAAAATTAAAAATATCCATAACCCTACAAAAGGTGATTTTACTGGATAACTTTAAAAAAAATAATTTTAGACTTAAAAAAAGCAGTAAAAATAGAACAGAGAGAGCTCTCATATAATCTCACCCACTTTTCCCTTAATGTTAACGTCTTATGCAATCATAGTATAATTATCAAAACCAGAAAATTAACATTGGTCCAATAGCATTAACTCAACTGCAGATCTTATTTGAGCGTTTTTCTACTAATTCCTTTTTGTTGTGGTTCTAGATTCTGATCAGTGGTCCCACACGGCATTGTTCTCACTTCTCCCTAGTCTCTTTCAATCTGTGACAGTTCCTCAGTCTTTCCTTGTCTTCCATGAACTGGCCACTTTGAAAAGTATTGGTCACGTGCGTCAACGTTAGTTTATCTGACATTTGCTCATGATTAGGATGGGGTAACGCATTTTTGGCAGGCACGTGACAGAAGTGATATGCCCTTCTCAGAGCATAATATCAGGGTGTATATGATCTTGATATATCTTCTTACTGGGAAGTTAATTTTGATCCATTGGTTAACGTAGTGTCTGTTAGGTCTCTCCATTGTAAACTTACTATTTTCCTATTATTAGTAGTATAAAAGTTGGGTAAGATTATTTTGAGACTATACAAATATTGTCTTTCTCTTTAAATTTGGATAACTAATTTCAGCATCCATTAGTAGATCCTGCTTGCAACAATTATTACTACAGTGTGTCTGCTTCCCTCGTTACTGCTACATTTAACACTCGAAATTCTTTCATAAGGAAGAGTTATCCCTATTCCCCCACTTACATATTTATTATTTACGTATATCAGTATAGACTCATGGATAATTATTTTATTCAATACTATTATGATAGTCAGAATAATGGTGCCCCAAAGAATCCCTGGAATCTATGAATATGTTTCCTTCCATAGAAAAAGATGCTTTGCAGACGTAATTTAGTTAAGGACAGCCCTTGAGATGGGAAAGTTATCCTGGACCATCTAGCGGATACCATCTAATCATGGGAGTCCCTAAAATAGAAAACGAAGGAAGAACGGGTAAGAAAGATTCAACGTGAGAAACACTCTCCTTGTTGTTGCTGGTTTTGAAGATGGGGAGAAGAGGCTACAAGCCCTGGAACGAAATGGCTTCTAGAAACTCTAACCAGCCTCCAATCGACACCCATCAAGAAAATGGGTACCCCAGCCCCATAATGAGAAAGAACTGAATTCTGCTAACAACCTTCTTTTTTCCCTCAAATTGTTCCAGCTTTGTTTATTGGAAGCACCTTTATTTGAGCTGGGTTTTTTGATCATCTTGATGGTTGGAAGCATTTTCTCATTTGAATTGACTATGCAGTCAGTCAACCTCATCAGCGAGAAGATGACATTAGAAATCTGATAATTTCATACAAATAGAAGTCATCTTAGATTACCTCTACATGTTCCAAAAAGAACTGTGAAGGGATACAATTTAGACAGACATTATAATTTAAAAAAAATAAATTTGAATTATTGAAGTAAGGAGGCATTGGGGATTTTTCTCTTTTTGCCAATTTATTAAAGCCAGATTATGTTTGTGTGCATGTTTCTATTTTTAATAAGTCTCACACTAATTGGAAAACTAGGGATAGGTCAGAATTCAGGATAGAAAACAGGGTAAGAAATGGGTAAGAGGTAGGGAATAAGACACGTGCAGGCTCCTCCCTGGCTCAGTTTTCAAAGGCTATAGTTAGTGAAATTTTAGGCCTACAGTAAAGCTTCCTTATCTGATTGGGATAATCAACACTTCCCCAGTGGTGATTAATGACTAGATTTCTACAATTTGAGATTTGGTTTGAAAAGCAGTATTCTCAGGGGCACAGGAAGGTGGGCACAGATGTTAGCTCAGGGCCAGTCTTCCTCAAAAAAAAAAAGTATTCTCAGAGACAGAACTCATTGATATCAATCATTCCAAGTAATTTATGATTGATATCTATCTAGTCCCTCTGAAAAATCAAGTTTTGCATGAGGCACTGTGGTGGGGAGGGTGCAGTAGACATTTCAATAGGGAGGGGTGCCATGGAGTGGGCAAGGGGTCCTGCAGAAGTGACAGATTAGACATACTGATCAGAAATTGTCTGCATCACAATTTGGCTGGTCTTGGCCTTACCGAGATCTCACATGCCTCCTGACTATTCTTGCAAAATTTGTCTATTTTGGCAAAAACATATCCCTTAAGTTTCTTGAGGAAAGGAACAGTATCTTACTTAACTTTGATTTCTTAGCCCAGGTCCTCACACATAGTATGTTCTCTATATACGTTTGTGGAACAAATAGATAAAAGAATGAATGGTAATCTTAAATAGTGTGGGTTGTATGTAGAAATTCTGCTATAGGAAATATTCTCCACAATAAATCAAGCATCTGAGGATGAAGGATCCATATTTTATAAATGCCAATTATTTGTATAGGATAATACCTCATATGCAAAACCTTATGTTTTATTTTCCATTTCGTCTCATAATGTGCTAGTAGGATAATTTAAATTTTTAAAATATATACATATCGTTATGTATATATTTTAGAGAATGAATCATCTCCATTGATATTAAGAAAGAATATAAGAAAGTAAAAAGAATGAAATTCAACAGGGGAAAACTTACTTTTTTAAGACTTCACTCCGAGAAAATAAAGTAGATGTGAGATGATGATTAATAAAATCTGATGCCATAAGCACCACATAAAAAATAATTTATGCCAATTTAATGTTAAAGCAATATAGTATATAGGGTCATTTTTGTTTGACAGTGACGTAAAGAAAATCTAACTTGAAAGGCTCAGTTAAACCTCTAGATTCAACAGTTCATCAATCTTTTAGGTTTTCTTTTCACTTAATATCTTTCTCCTCAATGGTTTTCTTCTCTTTCTTTTTATTAAGCTATTTTTCTTTTCAACAGATTCCACAGAAGGTGCTTGAGTGAAATCAGTCGTATATGCATTTGCTTTGTTTGGTCCTGCACATATTTTTAGGAATTTGAATGGGGAAAAATCATCACCTTAAGGAAAAAGTCAGAGCTACACAATACTTTATCACTGTCAGTATCGTTTTCATCTGACGATTGGGCCTGCTTTGCTCCCCAAACGGTAAGCTCATTTCAATAGCCTGTTCCAAAACAGAGCATCAATAATTAATGTTTAATCTGCTATTTTGCGTTTGGCTCAGAAACAAGTGTATACATTTCAGATTAGCATTGAGGAGTTCATACGAGTTGCTAAAACCTATCACTTTAGAAATCGCTTTCCCTTCCTCAGTATGTGTCTGCTTTTTTCTTCATTTTTCTCTTGTTTGTGAGTCCCACTGTTTCTGATTTGTGTAAAGCAGCTAACATCTATCAATTCATTTTTCTGTAAGTATATTGAAAATAATTTATAAGTCTTTCCCCATACATTAATTTTTCAATCTGTTGGTAACCTGGGCAACTTTATTAACTTTGTTTCCACCGCCATTTCCTAAAACATCGTAACTCGCCAGAGTTTGTCGTCCCCTAAATTTCCTAAGATGTGTATTTTCCTACAGCACTTTCTCACTGTATGAAACAGCTTTAAGTAAGAATGCAGTAGAAGCAGAATGCAAGAGAATAGGGGAATAACTTAGAAGATTTAAAATGAAGTCTTTATATTCCACATTGTTTTCCTATTAATTACATATTTGGAGTTTAGCATCTATAACAATCCAGCAGTCTGTGGTGGCCTATCTGAAGAGCCTCACAGTTGTGAAAGTGTTGCTCAAGATGCATCGATGTACATCCTCGCGACACTGTAAACGCAGAGCAATTTAGTGACATAAATCACAATCCTCTAAAATAGTTAAATTCTTATCATAATAATTCTAAATCTGGAGTTATTTCTTAAGGAAATAATCCTCAGTGGAGAAAAACAGCCTATACTAGATAAAATATGAAATACTAATTATAGCCTAAATTGGAAGGAAATTAAATGTCCATTTTCAGGGAATCTTGAACTATGATTTATCCATTCAATGCAATGTTATGCCACTTTTATATACATTTCCCAAGTCTGTTTGTTTACATAAAATACATACTACACAATATTAATTGTATTGCCCTAATATTTCCATTAGAACATTGAAATTAAATATTCAATATGGTTACAATTACATTTTTTCAAAGCCACACAGAGTGAAAAGAATGAAAGAAATTTCCCTAAAAAGTCTTTAAGTGATAAGCGGTTTTCTTTTTTCACAAGTAACTTCTAAATAGCTTATTGTGAAGGCTTTTCCTAAATCTCTCTTTCTTGACCTTTTCATAGAATTTATCAATGTGAATTATTTCTCTCTTGCTTTTTGAGTAAATATCTTTCCTGATTTTCTTCTGGTTTACTCTCATCACTTTGCCATTCTCCTCTACTCTGCTTGCTAATTTACTTGTGCACCCTGAAAATGGAGCTTCCAAATCTATAGCTTTTAACTCTATTTTATGCTCTATCCATGTATTTCCTTTTTTTCCCCAGGTTTATTGAGATATAATTGACTTCTAACATTGTGTGAATTTAGGGTGTACAATGTATTGATTTGATAAGCACATATTTTGCAAAATGATTACCACCATATCATGAGCTAACACCTGCATCGTGTTATATAATTACAATTTCTTTTTTGTGGTGAGAATTTTTAAGATCTACTCTGTTGGCAACTTTCAAGTATATAATATAGTATTATTAACTATAATCCGCAGGCTGTACATTCAGTCCTCAGAACTTTTTCATCTTATAACTGGAAGTTTTTACCCTTTGACCAACATGTTCCCTTTCCCCTACCCTCTCGGCCCCTGGTAACCACCATTCTAGTCACTGTTTCTATGAGTTCAGCTTTTCTAGATTCCACGTACAATTGATGTCATATAGTATTTGTCTTTCTCTGACTCATTTCACTTAGCATAATGCCCTCAAGCTCCATTCATGTTGTCACAAATGGCAGGAAATCCTCCTTTCTCATGGCTGAATAATATTCCACTGTATATTTATATATAGCATCTTCTTTATCCGTTCATCCAGTGAAGGACACTTAGGTTGTTTCCATATCTTGACTTTGTAAATAGCACTGCAACGAGCATGGAGGTGCAGATATCTCCTTGAGATTCTGTTTTCATTTCCTTTGGAAATACCCAGAAGTGGGTGCGCTGAATCATATGGTAGTTCTATTTTTCATTTTTTGAGGGACCTCTATACCAACTATACGTTTTCCATAGTGGCTGAACCAATTTATATTTCCAAAAACAGTGCAAAAGTCTTCCCTTTTCTCCAGATCTTCACCAACACTCATTATCTCTTGTCTATTTGATGAGAGCCATTCCGACAGGTGTGAGGTGATATCTTATTGTGATTTTGATTTGCATTTCCCTGATGACTAGTGACGTTGAGCACCTTTTCATGTACCTTTTGGCCTTTTGTAAGTCTTCTTTAGATAAATGTCTATTCAGGTCCTCTGCTCATTTTTTAATCTAGTTTTTTTTTGCTATTGAGTTATTAAAATGTCCATAGGACCCAAAGCAATCTTCAGATTCAATGCAATCCCTATCAAAATTCCAATGGCATTTTTCACATTGTTCAACAGTAAAACTGGCCAAATAGGACAACAGTAAAATTTGTATAGAACCACAAAAGACCTTGAAAAGCCAAAGCAATCTTAAGAAAAAAGAACAAAGCTGGAGGCCTCACGCTTCCTGCTTTTAAACTATATTACAAAGCTATAGTAACCAAAACAGTATGATAGTGGCATAAAAACATAGATCAAAGGAACAGAATTGACCCCAGAAATAAACCTACGCATATGTGGTAAGTTAACTTACAATAAAGGAGCCAAGAATATACAAAGGGGAAAGGATAATTTCTTTGATAACTGCACCTGGAACTAATATAATGTTACATGTCAATCACATCTCAAAAAAAAAAAAAAAAATTGGCATCAAGAGTAATCCCAGTCCCATATTCTGAAACACCCCAAATTGTGCTTTAACCTGATGAATGAAAAGATGAGAATCACCTTTTCATTCTGAAAAACAAAAGCTAACAGAGAACTTCTAAAACTATGAAGAAAAACCTGAACTGTTTAAATCTGGATTTATTTACCAAATCACTAAATAATATAATGTAAATTTCACTTTCAAAATACTTATTGAGTCCATATATGCTTATCTCCACAGTGGCCAGTCTAATTCAACACACCCTCATCTTATCTGGACTAGGCTTCTCACTGGTCTCCACTCTCTATCGTTCCTCTGCTCTAGTCCACATTCCACAAACATTCAGTGTTTTCAAACTCAACTTGGGCCCAGGCCAAGACGGCAGGCTAGGCACACATGTTCACACTAGGTCTGTCCTGAGACACTAATTAAAATTATTATAAATAAATGTACAAAGAACAATATGATCCTACAATTGAAAAATAGAAAGTCGTCAATGAAGGAGAGATTTCAAGTAATTCTGGTGAAGTGAAGCTAAGAAAACATCACCTAGAATTCTGGTGGGCGGCCAGCCCACTCAGCAGATGACCAAGGTGACTACAAATTCAAAGACCAAAAGCATAACAGAAGTTAAGAGTGAGGAATGGAGATGAAAACAGACGTATTATTTGAAGGCTTAAACAGAAAAGAGGCAATGATTCCACTACTCTCCCAGGCCCTAGAGGAAAATGAAAGCCACACAGCATCTAAGACCCTGCGAAAACAATTGATGGTTATCTTCTGAAAAAGCAACAAAATAAAACGAAACTGGACTAAACTGAAAGAGGAGAGCTAAGGCAATTTTAGTTCCCCAGAGTAACATGTTCTGAATTCTTGCCTTTAATAACCTCACTAAAATAGGCTGCTTGTTCCAAAGTCAGGCGTCTGTTGGAAATTCTGCCCACAAACACACGAACACTACAATCACCCTTTGTATTACCTTATATTAAATGTGAATGCATGACCAGGAATTACTAGATATTTAAGGAAAACTTGCATCATGGAAAAGAATGATCAAAACAAACAAAAAAGAAACCATTGATGGGAGAAGATGGACATAATTCAACAAACAAAAATTTTGAGGAAAATTAATTAGTAAACTCAATGCTCTGAGAAGTACATTTAGAGACCAAGAAGAATTTCTTGAAAAACAAAAAATGCAATTACCTAAATAAGAAAAGACTAACTAATTATGAAAGTGTTAGAAGATAAAGCTGAAGAAATCTCTTTAATATAAGCATATATATTATATAATTTATATCATTTATCACATTATGTATCATTTATTATATATTACATATTATATGTTACATATTCTATATTATATACATCAATCAAGGAAATTTTTTTACTTGGGAGATATCACCAACTAACAGAAGTTCAAGAAAATAGTACAGGTGGGAGAATAATAGAAGATAATTTACAAAAGCTGAAAGGAGGTATTTGTCATCAAAATAAAGATTCCATAAATTATTGACCAGAGCGGATTAAAATAAGTGGCCTACACTCTGAAATGTCATATTACCAATTATAAAAAGAAGATTGCTGAAATATTCTAAAGAGGAAAAGAAAAAAACAGATTGCTTACAAATGGACCTCTTTGAGACTGCAAACAGAAGACACATCATGGCTGTTCGAAGATAAAACAGCGCCTTAAAAGATCAGAGAGAAAACAATAGAAAACCTGGAGGCACCGGATTAGCAATTAAAAGTGAGAAGAGAATACTTTTTCATCCTGCAAAGGCTAAGAATTCACCTCATCCACACACCTTGTGCTATTAAAGATGTACTTTAGCAAAATGAGGGGCAGTAAAAAAGGACCATAGAGGTCTGATGTACAAAACTCAAGAGGGAAATTCCAGAGGCCACTGTCTACAGGCATATATCACAATTTCTTCAGCTTTGAGCAGGAGAACAGAAGACTCCAGGAGAAATCTTTGGGGAAAGTTTTATCTACATCTATATGATTTACATAATATTATATGGCTTGAGAAACAGAAAGAACGGAATATATCATATTAAAGGCAAAATCATAGCAAACACTTCGAGTGTTACTATGTGTCAGGCACTGTTTTAAGCATTTTATGTATGTTAACTCATTTAATCATCACAATAACTCTACAAAGGCTACGCCATTAGTATCACTGTTTACAGATCAGGAATGTAAGTTCATAGCTGGGATGTGTTGAAGCTTTGATCTGAAATCAGGCAGTCTGACTCCACAAGAGCCAAAGGAAAATTTAAAAAGAAGAAATCAAAACAAAATAAACAAAAATTGTAAAAGGCACAAAGAAAAGAATGCATTCATAGCATACTACTTGACTCTGCAGCAAACAATATTTACAAAGAATATCTAAACGTCATTAACCTTTAACTTTATAATTGTTTTCAGGAACCCTTATCTAACATTGCCATAGAGGGATAGGAATTCTCATTTGGCTTCTTTAGCGTGAAAAATAAGGGAGAAACACTCCAAGATTCTCTCCATTCCTCACTACTGTGTAATTTATCTGATGGGCATGCCTAGCTGTTTATAAGCTGTTTATGCTTATTCCAGCATTTTCCTCTTCCTCCCCGTCTTCTTCCCTCTCCCTTTCAGAGAAGGTTCATCTTGGTTGGCCTTCTCTCTCTCCACGCAGTTTGCTCATATTAGGGCAGTCTCTGTTCCTCGGGGAAGGTCTATATTTTTCTTGTCTGTTCTGAGTTAATGAGCTTTGGACTCCTATTTTCCAGTACGCCTTCTATCAGCAGCACAGCAGACATTTCAATCTCCTCCTCCTCCTGCTTCTTCTCCTTCTTTCTCTCTCTCACACACCTGATTCCACACTCGAGGGTAATAAAAGAGTCCTAATTACTCATCCTTTAACACTCCAAGAATCACCATATATCATAATATAAAAGTGCAAATATGAAATTTAAATATAAAAAGTGCAATATAAAGTACAATAAAAAAGCACAAATGTGGGGGCTGGCCCAGTGGTGCAGAAGTTAAGTCCACACATTCCTCTTCGGCAGCCCAGGGTCCGCTGGTTAGGATCCTGGGTGGGGACATGGCACCACTCATCCAGCCATGCTGTGGCAGGTGTCCCACATATAAAGTAGAGGAAGATGGGCCTGGATGTTAGCTCAGGGCCAGTCTTCCTCAGCAAAAAGAGGAGGATTGGCAGCAGACATTAGCTCAGGGCTAATCTTCCTCAAAAGAAGATAAATAAAATAAAAATGAATTAAAAATAAAAGCACAATTGTGAGATGTGGAGACATAGTAATGAGATAGGATAGGTACCAGAAAGAAGAGAGTTGTTAATGCTCTTAAAAGTAGGGAGTTGAAAGACACTGTAGTTAATTCCATAAAATGGTACAGCTATATTTTAACCAATATTCATGTTTTCTGATCTTTTGGCAGCCCCACTCTTAGAGGCACTTTGTACATCCAAGTTCTGAGCTTCCCAGAGTCCCTGAATCAGCTGATTCTGTGCCGTCCCTGGGGCTGACTTCACTGTCCTTTGCTCAGGTCTGCCAAGTTAGTTACTACTTCAGTCTTCGGCCTCCAGCTTTCCAAATATTGGTGCTCACCTCTTCCCTCAGGTTCTGTTTGCCTTTACAGACTTAGGTCTTTATGGCAATTCCTGTTACTGTCATTTTCACGGTCTCTCAAGGAGAATGGAGGTAAATAAGTCTATTTGGTCTGCCATGTTTAATTTGAAGTCCTGCCATTAGTTTCGAAACTGTCTATATTTGCAGTTTAGAAGTTGTCTTTGTCTCTGCCACAAAATGGAATTACACTCTTTCCTTAATTCCATTCCTATCCACTTTTGGTTACGTGATCCATTGTTTCAGCCACTGTCTTATCAAAACTCCAACTCTCTTGCTCTTTTATTCTGTTAGTATCTACCCAGCTAAACACCACTATTTTCTCTTTGCCTACACCCAAATGACACAGGTAATAGAGAAGAATGAATAAATAAACAAATACAACTAGCTCAATAGTGTTATAATTTGCTCATCAGAAATATCAGCTAGTGTCATGATACTGACCAGCAAGTGTAATTGGTCTTTTAAGTAATTTTTCTCTTTCCACCTCCAAAAATTATATTTCAAACTTTGGCTGATCTCTTCAGCTTCAAACTCCGCTACCTCTTTTCAGTTTCTTAGCACACTCAGCTATGACTTATTTTCAGAGAAAATGAAAGTCAGGAAAAAAGACGCTAACTTCTCAAAACTAAACAAAGTCACTTTTCTTAGATTTACCTCCTACTCCTTGCCCCTATTCTATTGCCAAATGTAGTAGAGAGTTTTCAGTCCCAATTTCACTTCCTCTTTAAGCAGCACTTGAGAAAGATTCCCTTTCTTTATTTCTTGGAAAAAGAATGACTTTCAGCTCTTGCTTTCCATGGAAACCCACTGTGGTTTTCCTCCCTCCAACTTCTCTAATTTCTAATTTGCCGAGTGTCCTTTCTCTTGTTGACCAATACATGTCGAATACTTCGGGGTTTCTTTCCTAGTGTCTTTACATTCCTAATCATCCACTCATTCCCACCATGATCTCATCCGCTTGCGAGACTTAACAGCCAAATCTTAATCTCTGTAGAAGCGTTCATCAACCCCAGACCCATATACAGAACTGTGCTGTTCCCTTACTAACATTTTACTTCCAGGCTACCATTGTCTGCCACCTAGACTCTTCCTTAAATTTGGTTCCTCTGAATCACTACTGGCTTGCTCCAATCTGCTCTCCACAGAGCTACTAAAGGGACCTTTCAATTCAAATCTATCCACGTCACTCCTATAGTTAAAAGCCCCAGTGGCTGCTCTTTGCCTCTCCATTAAAGTCCACACTCCTAAAATGGTTTTCAGGGTCCTTCCTGATCCACACCCTCATGTTATTTACAGTCTTATGCTTTACCACCATCCTTTGAGATCTCTCTCTGCTATTCATCCTAGATTTCTTTCAGTACATCAGAGTAACTCCCAATCTTTCAAGCACAGTGTGGTGGATGCTGTGAGGTGTTACCCAGGTCCCATTCTAGGAAAGACGGATTTATACTTTAGCTCCTGAAATTGCCACCAGTACATGTATCTGAACTGCCAACCCTCTTTAGGGATTGCATCAGCTGAAAAGAATTGGGTTGAGGCGGGGTGGCCAGAGTAGCCAGCATCCAATTATTCACTGATGGTGGGGTATAAAAGCTTGACTTCTAGGCCCAACTCAGGACAACTCCTAGAGGTCTTTATATTTCAAAGCCCCCAGTAGGATTGGAAGAAGAGGCTTCTGTTGAGACTGCATCACAGTTTGACTTCTCCTTCTGCCCATTCCTTGCTGTACCTCTTCCCTTCAACAGACGTTAATGCCAAGAGCACTTCCTAACATCCTGCTGCAGGCAGAGTCCATCTCTCAGGAACGCAACTTGTGACGAATAATGTCACCCCTACTTAGAACATTATATTTTACTCCCTATTTTCCTCACTGACTTCTCACTGCATGTGTCATTTTTCCATGGAGACATTCCCTGATTCCTAGGATTGGGGAAAAGTCCCGTCTGTTGTGGTGTTATAGCACTTGTACTTCCCCGCTCATAATTCAATTATTATCCCCATCACATATTCAATTATTTGTTAATTCTGCATTCTCAACTGGATTTAACCTCCACCTCTCTCCACCTTCTATGCTGGTCTTCCTCAGCTGTTTATTTCGTAGTTCATGCTGCCTCCTGCTTCTGGTCCTCACACTACCATTGTGGGCTTCTGGCCCTTTCCTGTAACACTTTTTCCCACCTCATTCCATTAAGCTAACTCTCCCTGTTCCTTTTCATCTTTGCTTAAAAAATACCACGCCAGAGTTTCCTCCATCCCACTTGCAAATATTTACTTATACCTAAATATTAACGGCATGCTTTTATTCTCTATGTCTCCAAGAATGCAGAAACTATGTAAGATTTTCCTCCTACTTTATCCTTAAGTCTTGACAGAGCTTCACACTTTATGGATGCTGAGCAACTGATTAACTTGAGGTCTTTTTCCTTGCCACTCACATAAATATTGCGTTACTTTGGGATACATGCCTCTGAGAAGGAAGCATCCTTTTTCAGATCAACTCATTTATACACAGGAATGTAGTTTGTATATTGATGAATAAAAGATGGAGGTGGGAGCAGTTGAGGGTTATGGGCAGAGGCGACTGCTTCCTGCCACTTCTCAGAGAGATCACCTCTCCAGGGCTCTCATGTAGTTGACACACGCAGTGTCCCCTCAATACGGAGAGATGGTAGGGCAGTACAAGAACAGAGTAAAGCTGTTTATGTCACTGTTACTCCTAGTGGACTTAGTTGGACTAAAATAACTGTCACATTTCAAATTTGTTACACTTGATAACATATAATTCTTAGATTTAATATTATATGAAGTTGTCTTTTGTGAAAATTCATCAATTAGTAAGAAATTGGGAGAGGCCCAAACTTCCCTGTAAGTTCTAGAATTTGGTGGTATAATTTGAGTTTTATAAATGATATTATAACTTCAATGCGTTTACATTATGCATGTTTGCTTTTGAAAAATACTTTTATTTCTGTTTTTCACCAACATTTAATCATATTTACAAACTTAAGCATTGAGGATATCTGGATATAGAATGCCCGATTCAATATTTTTTTAACCTAAAAAGTTTGCACTTATTGCTAAATTATATGCTTTGACTTAATGTTTGAGATAGACTGTATTACTTTTTGTATTTGCTTACTCTGACTTGATTGGGAGATAATTATACTTTTCTGCACCATTGATGTCAGTCTTGGGCACATGGTTTATTATGGCCAATTCAATGTTAGGGGAACTTTGAAGATTCAGTGTATGATTTGTTCTGTCCTCCTTTTTTTCTTTCCTTCACAAGACAGGCAGAGAGTTCTTCAAGCCTGGATCTTGGAGTAAAGGGTGATTTCTGATGAATATATATATATATATATGCATATATATTTATATTTACAAATATACATATATAGAGAATGTGTATATATGCACATGTATAAATATAAATATATTATATAGAAATATAAAAATATAAACCTACACATATATATTGTATAAATATTATATACACACAGACACATGCATAAACATGCTGACTTTCAAATGTCTTGGAACGAAACCCAACAGAAACAGAGCCTCTTACAGTTTGGGAAGTGTTTTATTATTTTGTCAGAGACCTTAAGCCTACGATCTTCTCTTGAAGTGTAGAACAACGATGCCATTCACAGACTTAGAGAAGATCAGCACTAGGCAGGCTCCTACAGAAGAACAGGACCATCCCACCTGGGGACGGTGTTCTCTCGTGGGCAGCATCTCTCTCAGTTAAGCTTTTCGACTACAGCAGCAATGGGATTCAATGGAGAACAATCTGTAGTCCCTTTTTTAGTCTCTTGCTAGTTATCTGGTTGGCTGCTGTTGCCTTTTTCCAGGTTACATTTTAGAAAATGCAGGGGGAGAACCTGTAATCTTTGGAATGACTATCCCTAGAGATCATTCTTTCAATTTGCCCACAACATTCAAATTGCATCAAAATATGATTAACAGGGTCATTTTGATTTTCATTAGTATAACACAGTGCAGCTAACAATAATTTTGGGTTGAAGAAAAGATCAAGTCAGTTTGAAATTCTACTTTCTATGGCAGTATTGAATATATCTCAGTAAAATAAATTTAGTATTAGATAGATGTGTTCTGAAAATTATTGAGCCATTTCCCAATGAGAAGTTCCTTGCCTTCACCTGAGACAATGTTCTGTGCCCCCAAATCCTGTCCTTCTCTCTTGCAAAGAGAGCTCTTTAGCTCTCCACATTTTTACAGGAAGTTAAATTCTTGTCTTAAATCTGCATTCCCACTACTTACTAAGCTCTTCTGGGAAAGAAAAGAGACACTTTTGCAGGTTTTCTACCCTTGAGGCATACCAAGGCCTGGAGCAGAGTTGAATTAGAATTTTTTCTTTAAATGATTTAAATACTTGGTCAAGGCCCCCTAGGACCCTAGTCTCTATAGACAGAGGGAGCACCATGTAAAAATGAATCCTCTTCATCAACAGAAAGCCCAAGGATTCTTTAGTTGTTTTTTTTTTGAAGAATAACCGATGTACAATATCCTATTGGGTGTACATCATAGTGATTCGCTATTTATATACATTATGAAATGATCACCACAATAAGTCTAGTTATCATCTGTCACCATACAGTTATTACAATATTATTGACTATACTTAATTCATTCTTTTTTCTTTAATAATATGTAGATAAGGAGACTTGCCAAGGTCACATAATCTTTAATAATAATATTTCCCAATTTTCAGTATATACATTATGACCATGCATTTAAAAATATTTATCAACCCTTCTCACATTTTTTCACCTTTTGAAGATGAGGAAACCTTGGTTCTCTATGGTTTAGGTAAATTGACCAAGGTCCTTAAAAAATCAGAGGGTAGACATGGGATTCTAAACTAGGTCTTTTTAGCTAGGAAAATACATGAGAAATGGAGAATGGGTGACAATCTTGATTGTTACTATCTAGATTTATGGCTGCTGGCATTTCTTCTAACAACTCTGAGCTTCAGTTTAATCATCTAGAAAATGTGAGGATTAAAGTAATCTCTAAGGTCTATCTAAATTCCAAAATCTACAATTTTTCAGTGAGATGTTGTATTGTAATTCCTGCAGAAGTTTATCTACTGCTTTATATTTTTGAGCTATACTCATTGCTTATCAATATTTACCAGGCTATTTAAATATGCTAATTTAATCAGAGCATAATATTTAGGGGAAATCACTAACGTGCACCTGACATCATTCTTTCTCAGACTACATTATTATGATACTCAGACTTCAATCTTCTTTAAGTATAGATTTGCTGCCATAGGAAATTGTAAATTCTCTTTCGATACAGGAATGACTTCTTGAATGATGTATTTTAAATACTAATCTTTAAAATCCTTTCCAAGCTTTTAACATAAACATGATTTTAAACCTTTGGGTATATTTTCCAAGGTGCTACACAGGCTTAAAATGATGGAACATTCAGACTCTCGTTCTGCTTACTGTAGGTGAAAAGAACAGTAGGTGAAGTGCCCCAGGGTTAAAAGCCATATTCAGTGACTTAGACCGCACACACGCTTCTTCAGTGTTATGAAACCCTGATAGTGTCCTTTCCACACAGGGGAGATGATCTCCAAACTAAGCATAAAGTTTACTAAATAGGCATAATTATTCATATATATTTTTTGCAAATGGTAATAAATATTCTTTTCTTTCCATCTGTTTTTTAAGCCAGTGCCTAACCAGGTTCAACGAATTTGCTGCTATCCTGAGACTGATTCTCAGTAGACACAAAGGACTGGCGCACACACTATCATATGGCAGGATGCGATGGAATGGGAAGGTCCTCATTATTTCCAAGTAAGTGATTGTAGCGATAGCCTCTTAAAAATTGTATAATCGAAATACTGGCTGTGTATCGCTTCAAGCAGGCAGGCTTTGAAATGGATTAAATAGACATCTTTTTAAAATAGAGAAGCATATTTCCTGATCTCCTCCGTGGCAGTCATCTCACATGATTGTGATTATTATAATTTAGCAATTACAGGACTTTTAAAACGGATTGTGCTTAAGCCAAGAACTATTATTACCACCATATTCTGAATTAAGAATCAAGCACAAAGATTTCATCAGTGAGGCCTCTCAGCCACTCTACCTTCTGTTAATCTGAATACTACAAGAGGAAAAGGTCAAGACCAACAACTATACATACTGAATAGCTGTTGAACACAGCAAGAGATGCTATTAGAGGCTGGATACCAAGACCGCAGCCTGAGAATGCCCAGCCACCGGCGGCTGTGGAAGTGAACGTTCCCAGATTTAATTAAAACTATCCATGAAGATACTTTGGACAATGAATCAGACACCATGACAATTACCACAGGCTTTTTGTGCTTGGATGACAGAGGAAAGCTATCATTCAGAAAAAATATATTAAATTCAGAAGATAATGCTGTAGAGCAAGCTTTTACTGAGTAAAAACTGAAGGCCTTTTTGCTATTTGCTGAATGCCGTTCGCCAGGATGGGAATAGATGGTAGTTCAAGTGGTATTCTACAACCAAGTGCTTATTTGCCAAATATTTTTTATAGCATTCAACAACATCTGTATATATTCTGGGGCATTTGATAGTAATTAAATTTTAATGCATATCTAACAACTTCTTTCTCTGGGCCCTTGCAATGAGGAAAGGATTGTAAGTTACTATTTATAATTTTTATGGAGGTACTTTTTAAAAGAGTATTTCTAAATAACCACCAATTGCTGTCTTGTTACAATGCTTTTCAGTCTTTAAAGTACAGTAAAGCGTAATTCCCTATAATAACATATTTTCAGAAGTTATGTGATAGTAAATACAATTTTTAAAATTCATTCCCCTGATACGTTATTCTGTTTCTGCTGTTTCTACAATTTTAATATATTTAAATCATAAGAAGTAGATAAGAGAAGCTAACAATTAAAATAGAATCTGTATCCTCTTAATTCCATCTCAGTTATTTCAATTAAATGAGTTAAAATAGAAAATAAAAGCAACTCTTATTTCAGAGAACATACAAAAGATCAATGTTGCATTGACTTTAGCATTATTATTATTTTAAAAAACCATTTAATGTTTTATAGTTATGCAGTATTATGAGCAATGTAAAAAACCTATGCACTGCACTGAATTCAAATTTTTTTAGAATTATTCTTAATGGACAAAAATATAGAGGAGTGAATTATGCAGATTTATTTGTATAGAAACAAATCATTTTCTTTTAAACCAAGCATAAGCTGCAACAAAAATATAATCAAGCACTATTTTGTAATATGAGAAGTTAGGACAGTGAAAAAAGTGAGCATAAAAACACTGGAATATTCACTGATTTTGAGTTTTTCCCTTTTTTGCCTTTCCGTTTTACAGTAGTAACAACAGTGTCATTTTACAAACATCTTAAAGGAATAGTGGGCTGTTGTCTTGTAACAAAGATAATGATAGAGACCTGCCGTTACGCCGGAAAAGAATGATACGGGTGTATTCATTTGCTCAGGTTGCCGTAAGAAAGTTCCACAAACTGGGGGACTTAAATGACAAAAATGCAGTGCCTCACAGTTCTGGAGGTCAGAAGCTCAAAATCCAGGTGTTGGTAGGGTTGGTTCCTTTAGAGGGCCATGATGGAAAGATTGTTCCCGGCCTCTCCCCTGGGCTTGCAGGTGGCTGTCTTCATGTTCACATGCGCTTCCCCCTGTATGTGTGTCTGTCTCCAAATTTCCTCTTTTTATGAGGACACCAGTCCTACTGGATTAGGGTCCACCCTTATGACCTCAGTTTAACTTGTATAACTCTGGAAAGACCCTATCTCCAAATGAGGTCACATTCTGCAGTTCTGGGGTTAGCACTTCAGCATATGAATTTTGAGGGACACAATCCAATCCATAATGATGGAGTTTTACCCTGTCCTTTTTAATAGTTTTTAGATCTTACCTGGGATTCTGAGGATTTCTTGAAGTGGGTGGTTATGTCCATATTGCTATTCTCCTGGCTTAAAAGCCTGACAGCACAGTAAAAAGCATTTATATGGTTCTACTGATCCCCTTTTATTTTACTCTACAGAGCCCCTCACCTACAGCCCATTTAGAACATCCCATTAGAATATAAAGAACTCTTTATGTTTCATCTGCTTTGTAATTGCTTCCTTCCAATATCCTTCAGAATTAAGCATGTGCTCCCAAACACCAGGAAATATTTCATCTTTAAAATATAAATAACATCAATAATGAAAAATAAATGGATTACTGTCTCAGAATTTTAGAAATATCTGCAAACTAAAGATCTTTTTATATATAAGAAAACTTATTCTTTACACATATCCTCCACAAGAAAGCTGCAAAGTTGTCAACTGTATATTCACTTTAAAAAAGTCAACATATAATAACACAAATTTTTCTCAGATCTTTGATAAAATGGGTGAGTAAAACAGAATGGTACAAGGTTGCTTACATGTCGTTAAAATTCTTTCAAATTTCATGCGGAATTATATCTGTGACTTTTTTAAACCTTCCATTTATCTAGTTTCCTGCTTTACATAGATGTGATAGTCAGTATTTAAAGCAATATTTGAAAACAGCATAGCATAGTCATAAGATGTCACCTCTGCAAGCACACATATCTTCAATTCCCAGAAGACCTGGGGCAAGTCACTTAACTTCCCTGAGCTTCAGTTTCATCTTGTGTCAATTTAAATAACAATGGATTTAAAATATTTAGAAGAGTGCGTGGTCCATGGTAAGAGCTCAAGGTGTGTTCGTTGTTTTACTTTTGAAATAGAGCTCGATTTTTCTACTTCCTTAGACTGTAATTTTCTTTCTCCTTTCAGTTGTACAGAGATCACACACAATTGTACCATGGGCATATGAAGTAAGGCCATCTACGTGAATTTAACATTGGAGATGGTCTTGAGAACACACATTCTGACAATAACAAAAAATAGCAGAAGATGATAAGAATTAGACACCAGTAGGGAGAAGTTTCCCTTTTTTACTTTTAAAAAAGAAAGTAGCTATAAGAAAGAAAAGAAACTCTTTTATTACAGCTTAAGTGTCAACAATATGTGGTATGAAACAAGGTCAAGTTTTCTCCAAAGAGAAAACATAGGCAATAAATTCTATGGTTTATTGAAAAGGTAAGAACCTTGCCAGAAAGAGGCTTTATACTTTGCACATAAGTATCACTTGTTTTATTTTGAACTCATTCTATTGTACCTGATATAAATGTCAAATATGTGACATAAATGTAAAGACTTTAAAAGCTCTCGTAATATAAGATCACAGCTGGATAGAATTAGCCGGATCAAATTTTCAATGCTCAACGACATTTATGGTAGAAATGGTATTTGAATAGAGAATTCAGAGGCCTTATCTTGGAATAGAGAGTTAAAATGAAGTTAGGTAACAAATTAAAATTAAACTTAGTTATAAATAATTCTAACAGGATGTCCAACAATGTTTTCCATCTTGAACTGAGAGGTTAGTCAAATAAAATAAATTCAGAACAAAATCAGCTCAATTCCTTTAGACAAAGCATGAGAAAGCAGCAGAATTTTGGCCTTCTTTCTTTGATTGTATTTCCTTCCCACTTCTCACATCTTGACACTAGCAACCTCTTTGAATAATGAGAATGCAGTCTCACTATTGCTGTCAGAGTTGCTTTCCCCAGCGTTTGTCAGTTTGTTGACATAAGCACTCAGATTTTTCTGTTCCCGCTGTATCATAAATACAAACGATGGGCAAAGTCTTTTCACAGGAAGACTCACTGAACAAACCGTGTGGCTTTTTTAATTAACAAAAGAAGACCTCAGCCCTCACTGATTTGTGGTTAGGCCAATAAGGCATCTTGACTGTAAGCTGCGTGCTTCAGCAACACAAGCCCCTGGGGAGGAGGAAAGGTAAAGTGGTTGCATAAAAGTCAATATGCAGGGCGTCAGGAAATGTTTATGAATGGATAAAGAACTGAGAGTATAGGGTAGAGATTGGGTTCCAGTATCTGTTATCTTGTTGATTGCCATGTCAATTTGAATGACCATATTATTTTAGATGATTTGCAAAGATTAATCATCTGTCACACACAAAGTTAGGATTTATTTTATTTCAATTTATTTCATCACTTTGTGTTGTTAATTGACTATTTCAATTTGAGAATTAAGTGGCTTTAATATACGTGGAAGCTAGTTTTGCTTGCTGACTTTTTCCATTCTCATTTTAACTAGTATTTCGTTATGGTGACTGTTAGATTTAAACTGACTTATTGACAGATTATTTGCCTAATGTAGATGTTTGTAGACACTCAAATCTATCCTGATAACCTATGAAAGCATACACTCTTTCACACTTGGGGGCAGTTATTCTGACACCCCTGGTCACCTGGTTTCCCCAAGCTTTCTAAAGGAATGGATTACACAGTCAACTTCCCTTTTACCTGGCTACCACCCTGACACTGTCTAGACATCACCTTTCTGCTCTTACAGTTTGTGGCCAACCATTTGGTGGTCAACATATACACATCAACTTTCATCTGGGATATGAACTTGTGAAGGATGAATCCTTTATCAAAACAGCGAATGATATTAGCAAGAGACTGAAGGTGAGCTCTAAAGAGAAAGAAGAAAAACTGGCTGTGGAAGTCACAGTCCATTTTGGCTGATAACACTTCTGAAGAAAAGGACACTAGAGTTGTTAGTCTGAAAGAAAAGGTTCCTAGCAACTCTTGTTCCACCTATTTACCACTTGACTTCGAGCCTACAGATTCTTCCCTTGTTTCCACTTTCTGTCAGAAATCCTCTTGCAAGGGAATTCAGTTTGACACTCCTTATGTACAAGCATCACTAATTTCTCCAATGGGAGTTTCTCATCCCACACAGAACTAAACCACTCTGGTATGTGTCTCTGTCCCCAGGCTCTACCCGAAGGAGGCATGTGGTGATGAACACCATAAATTCCTTTTGGCTTCCATGAAAATTAGATCCAAATCACAATAACTCATATTGTTGTAACTAGTATTTTAAGCATTCCTTAAAATATATTTGAAGTGGTTACACTTCTTTTCCCTCATTGCTTCCTTTGGTCAGTTATAAAAGTAAAGAATACAAGACTTCATAATTGTCACTCACTCCTACAGTAATATTTTAATAATCCACTTTCATGCACAGAAGAAACCAGTCTCTTAACTGTAAAACCCTTTCAAATGGACATTAAGCTGTACTTAAATCAGACCCGAGTTTGTATTATATAAAATTTGATACTAATTAGACTGAACTACAGAAAAAAGGTCATTTTTTCACTTTTCATAATCATAAAATTAAATCACGGTCATTGAAGAAAATGTGTATTCCTTTTCTTCATTTCTTATACATGGACATACATGGTATACACATATTTCTCAATATTGTATTACATATAAAGTTGTGTGTCTTTCGTTTTCACTTGATATTATATTGCAAACACTTCCAGATGTTTTTTACAGCTTCTGTAAATCTTTCCTTAATAGCAATGCCTCTTGATGGCTATGGATTCTGGTGGCTGGCTGCTGGCGACAGCTCTGAGGCTGTCTAGAGGTAGGATCTTCTCTCTCTGTCTCTAGCCACGTGAAGCAGCGCCTTATTCCCTTTCATGGACCTCCCAGGGCCACCACCCACTGCATCCTCTCTAGCCTATTGCTTCTAGTGACAAGTACTGTGCTGTGCATTTCTTTCAAATCCCCTAATAGTGCACCCAGGAAACGCTTCATATAACAACACAAAATTGTATATTCTTACTTTCTCAGTTTCTTTTTTTTTCTTCTTCTCCCCAAACCCCCCAGTACATAGATATGTATTCTAGTTGTAGGTCCTTCTGGCTCTGCTATGTGGGACGCCACCTCAGCATGCCTGCGCATAGGCTCCAAACTGGCAAAACCCTGGGCCACCAAAGCAGTGCAGGTGAACTTAACCACTCAGCCATGGGGCTGGCCCCTCAGTTTCCTTTTGCCTTGTGTAAACTTAAATCCTGGCTCAATGATATTTTAGATCATGGTGAGATTTTTTTTGTTCCCTTAAATGTATGTTTTCCCAATTCTGCCTTTGTACAGCCAACAGTGATCTCGTGGAAATTTCTAGATTGAGATTTTACATGGATTTGGCAGTAACCCCACCTTTATCTTCCTGTACACTCTTTGCCTATTTCTCATCTTCCTGATAAAGTGCTATGTACACATGGAATTCCAAGTACATCCATGATTTTCTCATAGTTACCCAAACTAGATATGCAAACCAATGTCTATGAATTACCTGATTTTACAACTAGCTTTTCTTTCAACAGATGGTACCCTTGAGAGGTCAGCACTTTTATGACAGTCTCTTATGTTTTCTGGAGTACTACTGCCATGGGTCTTTGTAAGTGATCCTGTCTGAGAAATGTAGGGATTTCAACAAGCTCTCTGCTGTTAGCATTTGAGAGAACAAGAAAATTGAATGAACCAATAGGCTCCAAAGAGAGGCATAAATACACATCAAATTTTGCACATTAGTAGTAAAAGCTACCAAGCATTTATGATGCTTTTAACTAGGTGTAGCAAGAAGGACATATGAAATAGCCTAAGCACAGCAAGAGCAGAGATTTGTGTCTGTTTGGTTCACTGACGTATTCTGGACACCTAGAAGAGTAGCTGGCACAAAACAGGCATCCCCAATAAATATTTGTTAAATGAAGAAATAGTGATTTAAAGAATTTAGTTCACTAGAATCTTTCAAAGAACTCTGGCAATTCTTTCCAATCCCTCTGCTTATCATTTGTATTTTCTTGTCATTTGAAATATAGTCTACCTTTGCTTAAAGGAGGTAGGAAAAGTGTCCCCTTTCTGTATGGCCAAATAGACCAATAGCCATCCACAAACATCTGTAGAATAACCCCCATAGCACCTAACCATTGATCTTGTTCTATACATAGTCTACTTTTGCATGAAATATCTTTGAAAGAAAATATATGAAAAAGATGGACAAATAAGTTGTACCCATTTTCCAAAATATTTCTAGCCTTATGATATTGCCATATAAAAGGAAAGTCCATTTCCCACTTCCAGATATGCTGTTCATTATTTCCAATTAGACTTTTATTGCAAGTAGACACTCTCAGAAATTGCTGTCACATTTCATATTAATACTACAGAAATAATTTATTATGTACAGAGCACCCCAAAGTAGTAACATTCGCACTATTACTGTTGAATTATTACCTAAATGCATTTGATTCACTGTTTATAAGTGTTATAAATTGTCTTGCTATTCTTATGCAATATTCACACA
This sequence comes from Equus przewalskii, assembly GCF_037783145.1. Taxonomy (NCBI): domain Eukaryota; kingdom Metazoa; phylum Chordata; class Mammalia; order Perissodactyla; family Equidae; genus Equus; species Equus przewalskii. The sequence goes on from NC_091838.1 coordinate 5,709,468, forward strand.
TGATAGTTATCTATGAGTCTTGAAAATAGTCAACTTTCCTAGTGACTTAAAGCAAACAAACACCTTGGTTTAAATTACTTTATTATTAGCACTCCTGTATGAAGAAGGAAAGAAGATAATTTTTTTCTGATGGGTAGAATCAATTTCTTTTACTTATGTATAAGTTCCTTTCATTTCTATTCACATTAAAATTATTCGTGCGGAGTCTTATTAAATAAAACTAAAGAAACGTGTCATTTTTGGGTGACTAAATCAAAGACACACCTTGAGATGTTTGCCCTCAACAACAGCAACAAATAAAAAAGACAACACCACTTACAAACTTCCACTAAGAAAAAAACAGCCTACAAGGAGATGAAAATGAACGAGGATACAGTTTTTCCTCTGCTCAAGATACTGTAAAATAATGTAAGTTGCAATGAAAATAGAATTATGAACCTAGAGTCATATGTCTAATCAAGCAAGAGAATCTAAAAAAGACATTTTTAGTCAGACAAAGACACAGACTCCTGCATGCCTCTGTTTCTCAATCCACATTTGTTTCATTTTCTTCCCTGGATATCTGCTTCCTCTCTAAGACTTTTATTTTCTGCTTCCAGATAACTTTGACTTGTAACGTTCCACTCTTTTCATGGCATTGCTTCTGGCCTCACCTCATCGTTCATAGATCCAACTACAAATATCAGCTCAATTCATCTCTGTGTCTCTTAGTTCAAATTTCCGTAATGACAGAAACTATTTGACTCAACCTAGATCAGGTGCCTGCCTTTGGTTCCATCAACGGTAGGCACAGGGACACCTGATATCAACATGCCCATGTCATCTATGGGAAATAGGAGTGGGGGTTACACATTATTTTAGTAGGGGGTGAAGCAAAGATGAATATATTTAATAGATCTAACCACTGACAATTTGATGTGGCAGCTTAATTATGAAAGAAAACATAGACTCTGGAATTAGAGGGGTCTGGCTTGCTTGATAACTTTATGTTCCTAATTGCTTTTATAAAAAATATTATTATAGAGGTAACACTGGTTTATAACACTATATACATTTCACATGTGCGCCATTTTGACTTCTGTACAGACTACACTGTGTTCACCACCAAAAGTCTAGTTTCCGTCTATTACTGTATAAATGTGCCCCTTGACCACTTTTGTCTTCCCACCACCCTCTTCCCTCCAGTAACCACCAATATCTTCCCTGCATCGCGTGGTTTTTTGTTATTGTTCGTTTGTTTTTATCTTCCACATTAGTGAAATCATATAATATTTGTCTTTCTCTGTCTGACTTATTTCACTTAGCATAATTCCCTCTACGTGCATCCATGTTGTTGCAAACAGCAAGATTTTACCTTTTTTATGGCTGAGTAGTATTTTAATTCCTAGTGTTCAATGATAAAAACATCTAACTCCTGGTATTGCTACAAAGAATTATATAATAAAACACTTGACGTGTGCAACCTTAAGTCTAAAATATAATAGTTAATTAATGGTAGCTTCCTTTCCAGACATCAATCAACTAGTCAATTTAAGCTCAAACAAAAATCATCTGTTCTTGCAGAAATGATTTAAATCATTGAGAACAGAAGATTTGGAGAGGAGGAACTGTGTTTTTGGAGGAAAAGTATATTGAAGCCAAAATTTACCCTGTAAATTTTGTACCCCCAAAACAATCCAAATTCACAAAAGCATTTCCATTATTGACCTAGGGAGTCAAGAGCTTCTTAATTGGGTCAGAGATAGATAATAAATAGATAGGTAGGTAGGTAGATAAAGATAAGCTGGAATAGAGATTTACGTATGTGTCCCATAGCTTTCAAAGCCTTCTCTAATCATGTCCACTCTCCTCAGTCGACTAGTTTTCTCACTGACAACCAATATGTTTCCGCCACCCTTTGGTTCCCTCAACACACAAAGCTACAGCCAACTTATATGCATGTTCCCTTGGTGTTCTACAAGTCCAGAACGGGTCCTTTTCTTTAATTAGCCAAACATTACTCATGCTGTCACCCTAAACCAAGTTTAAACTGCTTAAAGAAATATTCTTCTAAATACTAGAACTTCTACTCACCTCGCCTTTCTCTGAACTTCAGTATTCAATGACCATGTGATGTATCACTCTATCATCTTCTATCTCTAGTTGCTTGTCATGCATGACTATTGTCTTCCCAACTATAAAGAACAATACATTGCACCCAGCTTATACACCACATAGCTCCTAGTTTAATGTAAAGAACATCATGGGTATTCAATAAATTTCTAGTTTTTATTTACTCTACTCTCTTCAATTTTTAAACAAATTTTTTGATAAATAAAACTTGATATATTACTGACAGTAATTATGTAGAATTCATCCTGCAACACAAAGTAAATATCATGGTGTTACTCTGGTAATAGCGATAGCACCTAAAAATAAGTATGTAACGTTGATTCCCAGTGTGTCATAACTACTGAAATGTAATTCAGATGAAAACTCCCTCAACACTTACTAGCCCAAAATACTACATAGCTTTCTACATATTTATATCAAGCTAAACACTTGGGTCATTTTACAAAAGACAAACATTATTCAGAGATAATAATTCATAGACTTCACTTAATTAAAAATTATTTTTCCCGGTGACTATAAGTAAGCATAATATGTTAACAAACAGAAATTAATCTGTTAAAGTTGAAACCACAAGGAGTAACTCTTGAATAAGAGCCCATTGCCCTAAAAGTCAGAGTAGCAATTGCAAGAATTCTAGTATACTGCATGCACAATTGTGTAACATTGCTTCAAATAAATTACACTATTTTCCCTTAAGAATTTGTAATAATGTTCAATAATAAATAATAACCTGTAGGGCAAGTATAAATGGAGGTGGAATGTAGAGCAGTATTTTACCAGAAACTCCACTCCACAGGCTAAATTGATCTTTGCTGATTGCTTTCGCCTGTACAATTTGCTTCTGCAGACAATAGCATAAACTCCAACCCTACTCCCCCAACACGCCAACCTCAATTGACTTCTCTGTTTACACTACTTGTTATTAGACACTAAGAAGAGGAACTCTATATTCAATCAACACTGCAATCTCTTGTATAAGTCCCTTCCAAAAATAATGCGATCTATTAAGAGAAAAACATTACCATTTCATGTAATTAAAGGCCCTGTGACAGCAGATAAGAGTTTAATCTCGTAGCACTTTAAATCTTTTTGTAGCCATATTTTTTAGGGGGTATAACCAAGACTCAACATTCATACTTCTCAGGAAAAATTTCACAAAAGTAAAAATTTTAGGTTTCTGATATAGTCTAAAATACATCTTTTAAAATTTATAAAATTATATCTAATTACTGATCATTTACAAATGAAGATGTATTTGTGCAATTTCATAGAAATGTTATATTACAGGTGGGTTTTTTATGGCTTATTTCTGTTCTTGGAAGAGCCTTAAAGAGAAGTAGGAGAAAATTAGTCAGAAATATGTTTAATTTTATGTCCCACATTTCCACCAAACTCAACCAATACTCTCGAAACTTTACATTAAAAATAGCCATTATTTGTATATAAGCATGCAATCTTAGAACATGCTTAATTTGTGTTCTTTAGTGTGCACAGTTAATACACTTTTATACCATATACACACACACGTATATGCAGGTATATTTATAACAATTTCCAAAGCCCACTTTCTCCATTATTGGAGAGATATTGAACATCAGAGAATATCCAAGAGGAGAGAAAACTCCCAAACTGATGTCCCACCAGCAATTTTTTCTTTATTAAGGTGTATTGCAGGTTAACTTCCTTTCTCTTTTTAATATTTTCCCTACTTATCACTGTCGAACCTCTTCATTTATCTTAAATGCAGACACTGTCTTATTCATTATAACCACAATAGGATTTAACATATGGATTTTTAGTGAGGAATCAGCCACTACATTTTGAATGCTGAATGAATGATTTGCACTTCAACAATGAGGACCCTCTTTATTCACTCCATATGGAAAGCAAACTGCTTGCTGTTGTAATAACTAACCTCGAACTTCAGTGGTTTAACAGAATGGGTGTGTATTTCCCAACACAGAGCAACCCAATACGGGTGGGTGCTCCTGGTTGCAGGCAGGATGTGGTACTCTTGACTAGATTCACACTGTTCAGGGATTCAGGCTGATGTAAATTCTTAGGATGCTCCATCCTGCTACAACATCTTTCAATGACTTTTTTCACCTTTGTAAACAGGTCCAGTCTCCTTAATGTCTCTCACGAAGCTCTCTGCGATCTGGTTTTTGATGACTTTCTCGGCTCCTATCTATCCTGTGACATTCTCCATCTTCTCTGCACTGGCCCACTGACCTAGTTTCAGCCTCCTGAAGGGGCTACACTCTCTCACACACCTCAGGCTTCTTCCTCTAGGCTTTCTTTCTACACGTGCTGTTCCTCTCTGGAATCTCCTTCCTTCATTTTTATGTGGATAAGTTTTATAAATCTTACATGGTTCAGCCTAGATATCACTTCTTGGAATTCCAGAAGTGACCCCTCTCCTTCCTAAGACTGTGCTCCCCACAGCACACTATATTTAGCACCATCACAGCATTTAAATCATACTGCAATTTCTTCTTTGCTTCTTGGTGACAACACTGAAAGGAATAAAATGTTTGAAGGTATAAACTATGTCTTACATGCCACTTTATTCCCAAGACATAGCACATGACGAGCCAACAGTAGATGTCAGTGTAGAATATTGAATACCTGAATGGGGAAAATTAATTTGTACTATAACCTACAATTTCCTCCACTTGGAATTTGTTCTAAGTAAACAATGGAGACTGTTGGAAAATAAATATTTAAATCACATCTTAAAGTAGTATTTATTAGAATACAAATTGGAGACCAACTAAAGTTTCCAAAACAGGTACATGATTAAAAAAATATAGTGTGTAATATAAGAAAATATTATTCAGTAAGTAAGAAAATATTTAGTGACCTAAAGAATTTTTTTCCCATAGTTAGGCAGGGGAAAACGGCTTTTTTGCCTTTGTGGTATCTGCCTTTGTTTTAGTTTCCTCAGTTGCCTGAAAACTCGAGTTCTGCCTGCTCTCCAGGGTGGTGCCAGTGCCCGGGCTGTGCAGAGCTGAGGCAATAGGCAATGAGGTAGGACGGGCCCACCTTTCTTTGCTCCTTCCCCATAAACAGTGTTCATTCTTGGACTTGGGCCTTTGAAAGAAAAAAACAAATCTAAGAGTAGACGTAGACTATTTCTACGTTTTGGTGTGCCACAGTCCTTTTGAAATAATGTAGAGAGCCAGCTACCTGCTCAGTATGCTTGATGGAAAAGGATGAAATCTAGAAAAGGAAAATAATATGGATTATATCCAAAAAACATTATCATCCACATTTTGAAAGAATTTCTCACAACGAAGATCAAATAAACACTTTTATTTTTCTTTTATTTTTATGGCACCGTTAAAATTAGCTATAACTTATGTCAGATATTTTTTGATACATCATGAGAAAATTATCTAACTTATTTTTTGGAAAAACCAGCTTTCCAATATCATCTATTAAATAATTACATTTTCTGTTAATTTGAAATGTCAAATATAACCTATACCAAAAAACGCCTGGTACAAGGCATAGTACTTATATTTAAAAATTTTACTTTTGTTCCTTTGATCTGTTTCTTCATTATTTTCAGACAGTGTTCATTAGTAGTTCTTTATGATATGTTTTTCTGTTAATTATTATAAATAAACATAATTGTACAGTTCAGTACATTGTCAATGTTTTCTTAATGCTGATAAATAAGTTTATGTATTTTGCTCATCAAATTAAAATAAGGAAACTTTCTGAGAAAGGATTTTAGATGTGCTGTTTCACCTCTATAATGAGCATCACTTATGTTCTCTCTCTTTGCCCTATATTACTCCTTAATTTTACATGCACTGCGATTGATATAACATCACTGGGGCCACATGAAACGTTTTCTTCTTCCTTCTTTCCTGGCTACAGCTCTTATGCAGCCCTTCCTGGTAAATTATACTCTTATTTTAAATCTATGCTGTTTATTCGTTTCAATGCAGGGCCTCTATGACAGCTGTTCTGAAACCCAAGCAAGGGAATTCATTCATTTAGATGCAGTTCCTTCCAAATAACTTCAGTTGCCTGAGGTTGCCAGTGGTGGAAAGCGTAACTCCTACTCTCTTTGACTGGCTTGAAACTTTTACCACTAAACTAAGCTTGAGGGTTTCAGGAAATCATAGCTAGATTGGTCAATTACTGTGCAATAATCCACTTAGGGAGGCAGCTTCCTAGGACCACTAGAGTTAAGAGTAATTTTGTAAGGATTCTCGATTTATAAGGCAGGACTTCCTCCAATACCTGTGACACACTGGACATCATTTGCCTGCTGCCAACATGTACTTGCGAAGAGATGTGAGAACTGCTGTAAAACGAGAACCACAAACATTTTCCAGTGATGGCATGGCTTTACTCTAATTTTAATATATTGAACTAAAAATCCAAAACAGGCTTCTTTCTTCCAAACTCTAGTCCATGGTAACTGTCTACTAAACAAAGCGTGCCTGGTAACCTAGCATAATCGACCCAAGCAGTAACCATAACAGAAGAATAGGCGCAGCAGCATTTAGCACAGCGCTAGACATTTCAGTTGCCTCTATTGCTCACAAGAACCAGACGGATAGACACGGTTAACACTGCCCTCCCCATTTTAGAGATGAGCTAATGGAGGTTTAAGAGGTTAAATAGTTTGTCATTGCTGCACTGCTAATATGCTGTGGGCCTAGCACTGGAACGCTAGCAACAATGACAAACTATTTAACCTCTTAAACCTCCATTAGCTCATCTCTAAAATGGGGAGGGCAGTGTTAACCGTGTCTATCTGTCTGGTTCTTGTGAGCAATAAAGGCAACTAAAATGTCGCCATCAATCTGTTCTCCTTATCTATGTTTTTGTCTTTTTATCTTTCACATATGAGTGAAATCATTTGGCATTTGTCTTTCTCTGTCTGACTTATTTTACTTAGCATAATACCCTCAAGATCCATCCATGTTGTCGCAAATGGTAGAGGGGACTATAACCTAGCCAAGCTGACACATAAAACTGATCATCACATATTACAGATTGAATGAATGAAGGAATGAATGAAAGCCCATTCACTTGCTACCCTACCTTGACAATTGCAGAGGATAAGCCATTATGACTGGGAAGAGAATGGAATTTGGAGAAGCTAAAAATGACCGACTCAGCCCAACACAAGAAATATCAGTTTCTTGTGCAGAGGAATTCCTCTGCTACACCCAAAGGAAAAGCTCATTATCTCCCTGACTTGGCCTACCTATTAGGCTTTCCAATCTTTACTCAGTATTACACCTGTACTGTACTCTATGCTACTCTATACACCATCGTACACTGCAGTCTAAGTAACAGCCTTCCTTCAAGGTTCGCCCAAGCCCTCCTTGCAGGGTAAAGCTTGCTGAGATGGCAACTTGCTCTGGACTTCCATATCAGGGAACGTTTACAGTACTAATTTAGCAGTTCCCATCCACCCCTTTTATTATTATTCATCTTTAGAACTATTCCCCCAGCTAGACTATAAAAACGAGTCCATACACAATTTTGTGTTCCCTAGATACGTAATAGGTCAAAAACAATAATGACCACTCTGGTCCCTGTCAGACAAAGAGAATGGTTTCATAAGCTACTCTACTTTTATCAAAAGACCATTCTGATGGCAAAGTGAGCAGAAATAGGTAGGGAGATGAGTATATTCTCTGTAGCCCAGTGTGTGCCTCTTGGTGTACAGCGGACTCTGTTTCGGCTGCATCTGCTTCTGTTTCATCTCCTCTTTCAGTTCCTTTTTCCTTTCCTCCCCTTCTCACTGCACATGACCACCCCCCAAGAAGCCATACTGATATCTCTTGATAGATGCTTGATCATCTGCTGCTTTACCCAGCATTCTCAGCTCTGCTGCACCGGCTCTCTCCTTTAGCGTGATTCATAATTGCAAGTCCCAGCCAGGGCCCTGACACCTCAGATTGCTTCTAGGCTTCTTTAGAGACATGCTAACTCCTGCTGATGTTGCTGGGAGCTTAGCTACAAGTATAGGATCGAGGAATAATACCCTAAAGGCATTTCAAATACGCTTGCTGTTCAGATCATTTTGTTTAGTGATTTAATCAAACACTGTGCTCAAGTTAAGTATCATGGATTCTAGGATGTTAAAGCAAGAAAATGCTACTTACATCTTCTTATTTTCCCTGCCATAACAATGATGATCCTTGTGGTCTATTTCTTGGAGTAACCAAGCCCTAACTTACAACTAAGTTGTATTACAAAATTAAACTCTGAGTCATCGGTCTGGAACCTGGAATGTCTTTTCGCATTGAAAGATGTTATTAATGCCAGTTAATTTCCAGTGATACGCTAAAAAAATCTCAAGGTAGATTTAAATCAGCGAGTTAGGCTCAGTATATTACAAATATTTGGGGGTTTTTCCCCAAGTAAACTCTATTGAAAATGTGGCCATTATTTATAGCACAAGTTTCACTTTGGGCCGGTAGGAACTTATCTTCCTACCAGGAAGGCACTGGATAGCGATGTGAACATTTACACTTGCAGACTTCATCCACCGGATGTTTATATGAAGCATGGCTACCACCCATATATTTTCTGAATAAATAAATGTATTAATGAATAAGCAGATATCCTTTCGGCTATGTACCATGACAGAGAAAAAAGTTAAAAATACCTCTTTTGGTATCAAGCAGCAGGAATCACAGGGAACGTCGGATCACATCCTCTCATCGAACACTTCTCTTTCGCTAAAATAAAAAATCTAACCTTTCCTTGACATTGTGTGGATAAACTCACCCAAAAATCAGGCAACTAAAGATGAGGTGTTGATATGATGGAAGCTGTCTATATTTAAAAGGTTTGTTTCAAATGAAGACTAGCATTAAAGATTCTACCAGGAGAGCTGATCCTGCCCGTCCTTGCAAAAATCTCAGATCTCTTTCTGTTCTCTTTTTACAAGACTTGAATAAAAAATGCAGAGCACTTAAAAATATACACTCAGCTGGAGAAAGAAGATAGAGAAAACAAGAGAAAGCTTCCTTGCCTGGTGCTAGGGGAGGAAAAAGCCTGTCTTTTATATATGAAGCCTTGAGACTAATTACATTTAAGGCATATTCCCCCAGGTAATACCATTTTTTTTCCAGGATATTTATGAGTAATTTTAATATATACCTTTTAACCCATACCTCATGTTCCATTATACATAATTATTCTTCTTGCTTATTATACCCTTTAAATTACAATGATTAATCATACACATTGTATAATTAAATTGTGAAAAATGATTAATCATCATTGTATTATTGTTTAATTATACTGCATATTTCATTTTAACTGGAAAATGCAAAGTGCTTGAACTCATGGGCTAGCCACAGTGTAATATGGCTAAGTCAGTCAAGATCTTACTGCAGGTAGAGATGAAGGCCCAGGGTAGGTGACTTATTCAAGATAAAACAAGAGTAGTCCTTACCCGTGGTCTGAACTAAGAATAACTTAGGATGCAGCACTTTTAGCCATTTTTCACCAAACCAAACCAAAGAAAAACAAGGTTTTCTTTCTAATGAATAACACGATAACTCAAAGAATATGTGCTCTTCTTTTCCACAATGACATGGTCCCTACAGGGTTTCAGAGAACACAGTCAATGGGCACGTCAGTTAACCACCTATTGACATTAAGCTTGGTTAGACAAGCTGTCACAGTCCTAGCCTCTGACCGTATACAGCTCCACAGCGTCCTGGAATAGTTCCGGAACATCTTACTTTATAACTGGCCTCCAAAGAGATGTTGTCTCCAGATGGCAGTATCAGAGACCTGTGACCTGTGATCCTGAACATAAATATACCATCTTTTCTTTTCCATTATAATACCTATCCATAACACAAAATGGACAGAGAGAATAAAAAGGACTAGTGGGAATTATTTTAAATCACAAGGCAGCTTTTTCTGCTTCCTAAAGAAGTAGTTAAATTCCCCTTTGAGTAAACTGCATTCAGTATAGTCAAGTCCATTGATGGATCTTTTGATTACTGTAAAAACTAAGACTCAAGCCTTAACCAAGAAAAGACAGGAAACGAATGAATGAACAGCAACAACAGCAACAACAAACTCGTCTCTCTTTTAATGTGTTGTATGAAGTAATATTCATAATTCCTGAGAGAGAAAATCTCATCGCTCAAGATTAGATCATAGCACTGCCCGGCACCCCAAGCCAAAGCTTAACTGTGGGGAGAGTAGGCAGCTGGTGTGAGGTATTTGGCTGAAGGAGTTTGCAGGAATCCTCCCATTTCTGTTGATTGTAGGTAGAGCACATACGTTGATTTCGCCACCAAAACTCCACATAATGAGTGGGAAACACCCTTAAAGGTAGACTGGAAAATCGTTAGCCAGGGGAAATAGATGCTGAGGAGCAAAAAGCAAAAATAAAAACAGATGTCCACCACAGAGTCTAATCAACATGCTGTAATTTTTAAAAAATGCTTTGTTATCTGGATAAGGTTAATATTATTTCAAACATTCTACATTCATATTTTTACATATGTATGTGTGTGTGTTTATATCAAAATTTACAACAGGAAAGAAACAACTCAGTTATTCCTCACAGTACCTCCTTCTTAATAAAGAAACATGGGAAAATCTAGCGAATATATTTTTTATTTGAAGAGAAACTGTAAAAACCAAGGATCATATATAGGGTATATTAACTTGCTTGTAACTATTTTTCTGGTAAGTACTTCAAATAAAAAATTCCCTAAAGTGAATATTTTTAAAAATGTGATTAATATCTTTATTACACACAGTCTTCTCACAAGCTGTCATAATTTGTCCCTCTTAGAGTTCTTGACTATATACAACAGACTCAAGAAATAATCCTTCTATTTGATGTTTTAGATCCGGCATCTAACTGCAGCTACCATGGTTACAGTGCCAAGTGTTAGGCATGAAATTGTAGGCTTTAAAAGGCAGAAAAATTGATATATTGGCTTTTTAGGACACTCAGCCACATCTGCACCAGATCACATATTTGTCTATGAAGAAATGGTGGTCTGTAAGATAAGGTGATGTAGACCATTAATTATAGATGGGAGCCCGCAGATAAGGAAAAAGATGATTACTTATACAACCCAATTCCTTCCCAGAATACTGTACAATGCAAAAGCTAATAAAATTGCTCTAATAACTTTGAACCCAGGAGGTAATTTACATTTTATTAGGTAGAAGAGATTTGAAATTGTTTGTTGCAGAAGATTAAAAAGAAGGGAAATAAAGAGAAAGAGACTGACGCTTGAATTAGAAATGAGATCCATGATTTTCCTTTTGATCTAGAAAACAGCAACTGTCTATAGTGCATTATAACGTCAGACAATTTCCCATCAGGTTGTCTGAAAATTGACTCTTTAAATATGATGATGCTGAGAAACAGTCTAAGGAAAAAAGATTTCTTTATCTTTTTAACATGACTGTCTCTTGCAGCATTTTCCTAATGAGATACACAATAAAATTATATCACTCATGCATTATTTAACATCACACCCCCCGATTCCCATCTCTTGATTTTAGATATCTCACGTGTTCCAAAAACAGAACAGCCCCAGGCATTTTAGGTTTTGAATATAAATCAACTATGTAGTTTACGAATGCTATTTTAAATAAAACACCCAATTCTCTGGCCTCTATTTTACGTGAAAGAGAATGTGTACTTTTGCATAATTATAACTTCACTTACATATTGCAATATTTCATTTGTTCATTGAACAAATTTGTATTGAATCCCCACTGGTACAGGTGCCATGATAGGGATATACGCTATTGTTTAATTTAATTAAAAAATCATTAACTCTTCGCATATTCCACACCTCCCATGCAGGCACTTGACAGAAATACTTTGATAACTTGCCGGCATAAATTAAAATATTTACAGAGATAAGATATCCATTCCACATTCAAAATGACCCAGGACTTTAATATTTGAGTTGCGGAGGGAAATACATTCACGTGCCCAAACCATGTAATTAAATAGGCAGATTTATACAGTGGTGTGCTGGAGTCAGCGTATTCTGGCCCAAGGGAATTGTTGTAAGAATCTCTTTTCAAATCCATATTCAATAATGTCAAGTTGCTGACTTGAAATTGGCCATAGTAAGAGTATTTACACCAGAGAAATTGTAAATGCAGCAAACCAGTGGTTTTTGTTTTGTTGTTCTCAGAGAGCCAGTTGTCAAACCTCTATGAGTGCACCACTGGATTTATGCAACATTATTTACAGAATCACACGTGCAGATAAAATGGAATCTTGAAAGAGCAACGATCTTTTTGAAAGATTTCTAATGTTGTAAATGCTGTATCAAAATAATGCTATATTAAAATAATATTGACAAATTATATATTTGGCATTTACCTTAATATAATCCAACCTTCCTCAAAAAGTGAGCTGGGGGGCTGGCCCCGTGGCCGAGTGGTTAAGTTTGCACGCTCTGCTGCAGGTGGCCCAGTGTTTCGTTGGTTTGAATCCTGGGCGCTGACACGGCACTGCTCATCAAGCCACGCTGGGGCGGCGTCCCACATGCCACAACTAGAAGGAGCCACAACAAAGAATATACCACTATGTACTGGGAGGCTCTGGGGAAAAAAAGGAAAAAAAATAAAATCTTAAAAAAAAAAAAAAGTGAGTTGATATGATGATACGAAATAGATTAAAAAAACTAGTAAAGAACATTAATATTTTCAAAGCTGGATGATTGGTACATAAGCTCATTTTCCATTTTTATATTTGTGAAGAGTTCCATAAAAAGATGTTAAAAATAACTAAGAAAAAAGTAAATATACATATATATTCACTGATGTATATATATGTATGAGTGTATATAAATTTACATTTTTTACTAAATATTATATGTCTTCATTGATAAGTATTATATTCTCAAAAATAAAGACCATATGTGTGCACAAAGCATTTGCTGTATAGATATTCAATTATTTTCTTAGTATGTCTCTGTATCAGGAAGTTATAGTTTATAGTTTATTTATGAAAAGAATATTTTTCATTAATCTCAAATGTTTCCTTAACTATGATTCAAACCTCATCAGGGAACAAAAAGAAGTAAAGGACCGAATTTTCTTCTTAAGTAAATTTATGGCAAATAAAATCACCAAAGGTTATAGTTTAATATATCTTACTAGAGGTATTAAGGGCTTGTATATTTCAAGACACTGTAAGATTGACGAGGTGCCTTGCATACTACTGAGTTCAACCATTTTATTTTGGGAATGAAAAAACCCCAAAACTTAAAAAGGACCAGGGACCTCTTTAAATTTAGTTAACCAAGTTCTTGCTACTCAAAGTGTGGACCAGCCCCAACATCACCTAGGAACTGGTCCGTACCCCAGAATGACTGAAAGGGAATCTGGTGTTTAACAAGCCCCCCCGAGTGATATATATGCACTTCAAAACTTGAGATGCACTGAACTAGGTAGTAACAAATTGGGGCTAGAAATCAGGCTTCCTGACTCTGATTCCCCCACCTCGTTACACCACACTCCCTAGCAAGTGGATGAACTTCATTTTGCTAATCACGACAACAGGAATACAGCCTTTCCTCATTCTATTTGTCTTTTCCCCTGTCCAGGTTTTTTTGCAGACATTCGCACATACTGGAGAGGCATCAAAAGGCTGTCCGGGCTTGCCTCCTTCCTTTAATCGTGGGTCGGTCATTTTACATAAGGGCCATGTTGATATTCCGCAATTCTATAAAAGTTATCACGTGCAAAAAGAATCAGCAGTAGGTTCAGCAGTGATCTGTGATGATGATGGTAAAAAAAGATGTCTGTATTCTGTATGACAGAAAAGGAGTCACATAAATTCATGAAGATTCATGTGGTAATGAGTTTGAGAAGAACTGAAAATGCTGTGCTAATGGCCATAGACTGCCCTTAAATGAGTGTATAACCTTTCCTCTGACCTCAATAGCACACTCTTTATTTGAAGAAAAAGTGCATTTGGAATGCATACAGCATGGAGAACAACAGCCTTTCTCGGACACAGAGCCTCAGTGAGAACGCAGACGGGAGGAAGCTGCCATGGGTTAAACCAATTACCCTACGCTCAACTTAATTGCAGAATAATTTATAGAAGCCAAGAAATGTTAATTGAACAATGAATCACTTAGACTGAAGGATAAAATGCATGTGGATTGATCACTAGAAAGCAAACAAAAGATTGAAAAGAGCTTAGGAGGACTTGAGTACCTTGAAACTTAAAGCCACTAAATAAAGAACTCCATGACAGCAGGACTGTCAAATGCTGGAGCAAGAAACTGAAAGAGGGTGTTAAGTCCCAGGGCTTGGCCTGGAGAGCATCAGGTGTTTGTGCTTATGTTTGTTCTCTCACGGAAGTAGGAAATTGGACTAGGAGAATTAACATATTTTTTTTAACCGTGTTCTTTAGAAACTGTTTCTTTTTTCCCTTAGGTATGCTACCCTTAAGAAATTAAGACAACTGTCATTTCAATGTTTGGAACACACTGGGTGTAGTGGGCATTAGTTAATTTCCTACACAGCTCAAGAAGCTTTTGATGGCATGGCTGATGAGAGAAAAGAGTCACGCCCGGTCATCAGGCCAATAGAACTTGGTTCAAAATTAAACACAAATCCGAGCGCAATGCCTGAAGGGAATTCTGGTCAAATAATGTCACTGCAAGTTTGCCAGATTAAGTAGTGCGACGGCATCAAGAAAAGGAGGGTGAATAGCAAAACACTCAATTGAGTTAAGATCTGCCATCATCCTTGTATGTCACTGAAAATATAATTGTAGTTATCTAAGAGAAATCTTTATTATTTTTCTAAGCAGGGAATAATTTAGGAACTTTGATAAAGTTTTGTTCGTTTTTAAGATAATGTATGACTGGATCACAGTTTTCTAGTTTTCTAACTCTCTCGGTATTCTACGGCTCCTGGTGAAGTAACCCAACAGCCTTACTTCAATCTTTAACTGACGTCAGAATGAAATATTCTCTGAACCTTGATTTTCCCTGGGAGACAGCATGGAATAGTTGGGAGACACGGGAAGTCAGAAAAAGTTCTGGCTCTGCCCTTCTTAACTATTAACCACAAGCAATAACTACCTCTAATCTTCAGCTTCCTCATCTTTTGCATCTCAGACATTCTTCATCAGCTTGTTGTAGAGATTAAATGAGTTAATAAAAGTAGATTGTTTTGCACAGTGCCTGGCATACAAAAGGAGGAAAAGTCTGGAAGCTCTTTTCTCCCTTCCCTGCATCTGTGATGGAAGATTTTTTCAAACACAAATCACCCAGAACTGACTAAACTAGGTGATTTATGGGAAAACAATAACTTCCTCCATTTTGAATAATTTGGTACCATGAATTATTGAGTGTGTCACTGTTACCACCTAGCTAACTATTCCAAAACACAAGGGATATGTGTACTCCCATAAAAAACAAAAAAAAAAGTCAAAAAAAGGAAATCCAAATAAAACAAAATTTAAAAGAAACAAAAGTCAAAATCACAGAAAATGTAATTTTTAATTTTGTGCTTTTCTTAAATGTTCAGAGTTTGGACTCTCCTCATCTCCTAGGCATATTTGTCAGTAAGGTTGACCTCAATTTAGTGACCGTTATTACTCCAGGATGCAATAACCTTATTTTTACAGAAAATTGCTTTGAATTTTCTTAAGGTAATAGCCATTCTAGCATAAACACGCCCTGTCATTTGTTTTGGGCTCTGTTTTGCCAGGAGAGGTTGTGCATATTTTAGAAAACATCCTTCCCTTTTGCTGTTTGTGTTTCCTAAGAGATCAGACCGGCAGTGTTATTTTATGGGTTACTTTATGCTTTGTGATTTTTCTGTGATTGACTTTGTGCACTTAAACTAAAGGGATTTACTGACGTTAACTGAGGTGGTTTCATTCCTATGAAGGCTCAGGATTTACCTAGGCAAATCTCAGCTGGATAAAGATGCTTCACATTCTGTACCACATCCGGATAAGCATAGGATTTTATAGCAAGGGGTCTGGAAAACAGTTAGGAATAGTTAAATAGATACACATTTGTTAAGATCATTCTTCAGTTCCTTGTATATTTCCAGAGTTTGTTGAGAATATACTTCTTGACCCCTAAGAATGGTAATGAAGTGATTAATTTTCTTGGTGTCACAGTTGCCTCATTCTAACATGAAAGCTATAAACTAGATGAGAAAATAACTTAATAAATGTGAAACCTTTTGTCAAATATAAAGTGTCTGTAAATATGCATAGCCAGCCTCCAAGATGGTTCCAGTAGTCCCTGTCTCCTGTATTCATGTCCTTGTGTGGTGCCCTCCCATACTGTTTAACGCCCAGGATATTGTGGAAATGATGGCACGTGATTTCCAAGGTTAGATCATAAAAGACATCACAGTTTATATCTTGATCTCTTTGAGATCATTTGCTCTAGGAAAAGCCAGCTTCTATGACATGAGCACACACAAGTAGTCTAAGGAGAGAGCCAGACATCACAATTGGAACTTTATAAGAAACTCTGAGCTAAAACCACCCGGCTAAGCCAATTCCAAATTCATGACTCACAGAAACTGTCCAAGATAATAAATCTCTATTGTTGGCTTAAGCCATTAAATTTGGGGGCAATTTATTACGTGACTATCGTTAACAAATAGGAAGTGGTGGTTCATTCATTCATTCATTCAATGTCTATAGAGCATATTGTATCCAGCACAATATTGGAAAGTTGGATAGAAAGATAAATACGCATGTAATTCACTGAGAAAGAAAAATGTAAAAACAAAACTAAGAAATGCTTTTCTTGGCACACTGTATTATAATGACTTTGATTGTAAAACTCCATTGCTGTAATTCTTTAATCTATGATTAAGTAGCATTTATAAAATCCTTGGGCAAACACGAAGTTGAAGGAAAGAAATTTCCCTCAGCAACCTGGATAAATGCATTATGATGATTACAACTTCCAGTTCCTTTCCAAATGTGTCCAGGCTAACTAATTAATTTGATCAAAAGCACGTCTCATGAACTAGACTCAAACGTCCAGTCCTTGGCCAGAGGGTTTTCCACTTCACGGCCAACACCCAAGAGTCTCACCTTGGCTTCCCTCCTCACCAGAGACGGGCCAAGCAAAGGTGTTGCAATCAGCGGGAGGAGGAAAACCAAATGCAAGCAAAACAAAACACAGAGAGCAAATGAACCCATCCTATACGTATGATGCACACCTTGCCAAATTTTGAAACTATAGCAAATTAAAATTGTTCCATAAGCCTATCTGAGTTTTCAGAATGAAAAGGAGTTTTGCACAAAGACATTATGTTGATGTAAAATGATGCATTTTACAGATATAGCAAAAGGTACACAGAAAATAGCTTACCATCAGTCACAGAATTAGTTAATTCAAGAAGCAGAAATATAACGCAGAATTCCAACGCAGATTATTTTCCTAACTCCCTAAGTGGCATCTTTGGCGGTTTCAGAATCACAGTAACAGAGATGTGGCTGAACTCAGGGCTCTGTAAATTCTAATTTATGTTGATGACACAGACTTCCTCTTGTTCCCTTAGTAGAAGTGTCAAATGTCTATTTGATATACAATATACCAAAGAGCAAAATAATTTCTCTCTTATCCCACAAGAAGCGAGAATCTTGTGAATTTGACAATGTCACTTCAGAAAGCTGTGTAATACTCCTGCAAAACCACACTTTACATAGCATCAAGAACACAGATCTCGCCACAGGGCAATAAGACCCTAAAGGATAACTTTTCAAATAGCAGTAGTTCCCACGTTTAGAGTCAAAAAAACAAGATCTGTAAAGCTCCTAAAAATGAGGTGCTGGAACTGGGTGTGCTTTGATATTCAAAACTTTTTCACAGGAAGAAACTGACAGAGTCTGACAACAGCATCTGTCAGAGGTTTTTGCTATTTGATATTGCTGGGAAGGTGGAACTCAAAGTTGGGAGAGCAGGTTTCACATTCTTGTTTCATAATAAAACTCTAGGCTCTAGCATAGTGTCAAAATGAATTTCATGATGTTCATGACTGTCTTCTTCTTAGACAGTACTATTTACAGTTTTCAGGTTTAAAATTAATGTTCAATATGTTAAAGAAACAAATATGGGAATATTACTTGTCTCATAATTTCAATGTACAAATAATTTTATTCCATTTTTTAATCTCATAGGAAAGAAAAAAATCACTTTTTCTTTGTTTGATTAACTCAAAATAAACAAACCAAACCTCCCCTCAAAAAAGTTCTATTGAGGGGCCAGCCCAGTGGCATAGTCATTAAGTTCACATGCGCTGCTTCAGCAGCCTGAGGTTTGTGGGTTCAGATCCCAGGCACAGACCTACACACTGCTCATCAAGCCATGCTGTGGCAGCATCCCACAAATAAAGTGGAAGAAGATTGGTACAGATATTAGCTCAGGGCCAATCTTCCTCACCAAAATAAATAAATAGATAAAAATAAGTAAAAAGTTTTATTTACAACCCATTTATAATTCACATTTAAACCCACTTCAAAATTTAATAATTCTACTTTATTTTTATTTTCTTCAAATGTATGACTTAAGAAGCAGAACCTTTCCAAGCACTTAAAAATAATTTTTGAGACTCTAGTAAATTAAACTTACAAATATAGTTATTCAAATTATTTTGGTTATCCCAACATAGTTTAGAGTGTTGGCCAACTCTTCTATATTTTTCGTCTTGAAATCACAAGTCCAAAATCAACTGTGCATTTTAAATTGTAAATTTTAATCTAATAAAATCTCAGATGATCTAATGAGTCAAATTCTCTTAAACATTACAAACATTTAAAATACCAATTACATATATTACTCCTAACTCTAACATCGATGTGTGAATTCCCTAGGTTTGATTTACATTGTCATTTCTATTTTCAACTCTAACCTTTCCATACCGGAAAGATACTTATCCAAGAAGGAAACATTTTAACCATCTCAGATGTATTGTTTGCCATCTCAGTAAGCTGGGGTTACTGATAAGCCAAGAGAAGTGGTCAGGGTTGGGCGGGAGGGCTGCATGCATCTGGAGTGACCCTTGCCCCACCGAAGAGGCACCACTGAGCCAAATTTCATGCTCACTTTGCTAACTGAGGATTCAACATCCAAACTGTTCAGATAGGATGTTAACTTTCACAAGTTGAGTTAAAACTCTGTAATTCAATACTTTATTTCACTATATAAATACCTATATACTGCTAAAATTGCAAATGACTGTCTTTACTGAATTTCCCAATTTCTTATTTTTCCATGCGTCTTCACTTTTCATATTCACAAGTCATTAAAGTTATCTTAATGACATTCAATTTTATTTTCCATGTGTCTCATAACTTTGGCGCTGCACAACTCTGTCGTCATCAAACACAACGTGGAAGAGAGGTTTGTAAAATAATCAAGACAACAGGACAAATCTACTGAAAGTCCTACAATTGTACATGCAGAAAACAATTACACATGCAATCATAGGACTTTCAGTAGATTTAATACTTTCACGGGGTCTCACTCTTAGACTGGTTGAGCAGAGCTGGCTGCCTGTGGATGCTTATAAGACACTTTGCCACAATTAGATCTGTCGTAGTGATAACGTATTGTTTCATCCATTCTTCACATCATTCCTGTTGACTGAATAGAATACATTTCCTTATTTAAATTTTTTATAATTATTATAAACAAAGGCATTAATTAAGCTTGTGAATTTAACGTTAAAAGGAATCTTGATGGAGTTGAATAACGTCTTGTGGCAAAAAGAGAAAAATGGAAATTAAATTATATACAATAGAAAGCTTATATTTCTAGTGCCATTTCAGTGACAAAGAACAATCTCTTAAAAGGGATAGCCCTGGTGAGAATGTCGTCCTGAGAAATAAGCCACTTTAACTACCAAGAGAGTGCTCAGCAGAGCTATGTGCTTCTCTCTCATGTTAGTCTGTTAGCGCCACCATAAAGAGTACCACAAACTGAGTGACAAACAGCAGACCTTTATTTTCTCACACTTCTGAAAACCAGAAGTCTGAGATGCAGGTGTCAGCAAGGCCACGCTCCCTCTGAAGGGGAAGGAAGTGTTCCAGGCCTCTGTCCTAGCTTCTGGTAGTTCCTTGGCGGTGGCAACGTAACTCCAGTCTTCACATGGAATTCTCCCTGTGTGCTTGTTTGTCTCTTTGTCCAAATTGTCCCTTTTTATAAGAACATCAGTCATATTGGATTAGGGCCTATCCTAATGACCTCATCGTCATTAACCACATCTGCAACAAATTTATTCCAAGATACGGTCACATTCGGAAGCACTGGCAGTTAGGATTCAACGTATGAACTTTGGGGGAGACAATTCAAGCCATAACACCTCTCTAGTGCTGTCTGAGAGCAGAGGGACCTCAGAGCTACTTGAGACTGATGGGAGCAAGTGACAAGTCCTCATCACTCTGGCATGGAATGGCTTCAGACTTGAGATTTAAACATCTTTCCTGGAGGTGAAAGATCAGATGCAGGGGTACCGGAGATGCTCTTGAGTAACAAATCACTGACTTGCACGTGAGGGGATATTTAAGAAAGCAGTATTTCAAACTATTTTTCCATAAATGAAGAATATATTTTTACATTCTAGAAGGAGTTTAAGGAGACAGAAAATTTTTCTGAAGACAACCTTCCTGCCTCCAATTCTCAGCCCTGTTCCAACACAGCCTATGACCCTTAAGAGAAAACGGTTTGTCTACCCTTTGAGCCTGTGTATTTCTGGAAATGAGTAAATGTGGTTGCGCTAAGAAAAAGAACTATAACTGCCTACCATTGGATCTAATAAAACAGATTACTAAATTATAGAAATTAAACTACGATCCCTATGATTTCCAGAAGAGGATGTCTCCAAAGTATAAACAACATGATTTAGCAAAAGCTGAGTTCTGTCATTTATATTTTTACCTAAGTTTTATTCTATGATTTCTTTTGTCCTGCTAAATCGAGAGAACTGAAAGGCATATTGCATTTTGATTCAATGGAGTCAGAGCACCTGATTCCATGCTCAACCTAACTACAAGAGTCCCCTGCTCTACCCATTGTCTCCCAAATATGTTTTGTCCATCCTTAACTTAGCTTAAGTTGACATCCTTGGCCTTGCCTTATTCAGACCCATGAAGTCTCCATCATGTCAATAAAGGACCATTTATTCTGGGAACTCATGAAGGAAACAGAATAAATTAAAATTGTCCTAACATCAGACTCTCCCGTCCAGCTAGAAAATCTCTAGTGTCTCATGCATTGGGAAACCAAAGTCTTAAATACGGACCTGGGAGTCCATGCTTCTGCTGAAGATTTCTCGACTTCTCACACAATTTTACAGATAATGCTTTAGTAAATGCAATCTCCACTCCCAACCTGAAGTGCCTGGACAAGGCAGGCTGGCTGGAGGGACCCTGACACAGTGAACATGCAAAAGCCAAGCCCGCAATAGAGCAAAGTGGAGCCATATCTTAGAAGCAGGTATAAGTTCTTCCAATATCACAAGACTCTTCTGCCCCAGAACCGAGAATCTGATAGCATTAATTTCAATTTCATTCCCGCCCTTGGTTAACTATTTTCATGACCTTACTGTGCAACTGGATGTGGCTTAGCTGACGTTGCTGTTTATTTCAGTTCGCTTTCCAGTCTTTAGTTTGGATGTCTGCCTTGTTGAAGCTTAGCTTGTCGTTGTGTAAGCACATGGACCACAGCTTTAACTCTCCTGTCCTTCCCCAACCAGTCTAGATCTCTGGGAAAGGCCAAGGGCTTGTCTCACCTGCGCTGTAAAACCTGCAGGAGGTGGTACCCAGATTTCTGGATTCGGGACTGGTGCTCTGCTGCCCCCTACTGGGCCAAGGCCACACTTTACATTGAAGAGCTACCTGGTCAAAGTTAAGCATTTCTCAAGGAGCTTTTCTTTCAAGAACTCAATCAGAGATCTATAAAGTTGACTAATAAAGAGAAAAGGCCTAATACGTATTGAAAACTTAAATATTTCCAGGCACTATGCCTGGACTTTTGTACATATTCATGATTTAATTTTCCTGACTTCTTTGTAAGATAACTGTTATTATAACTCACTAGATAAATTGTTTTAAGGGAGGACGGGAGAGATTAAATAACGTACCTAAGAAATTAAGCATATGTCATGCTTGGGTTTTGCTTTTCTGGTAGCTGTTCCTGCCTGCTTTGCTCTGACTCAGGGCACAGGCTCACAAACTCCCTTGGCTCAGAGTAAATTCTTAAATGTCCAAAATACCATTTTATCATTCTCAGTAATAGGGTTAAAATTCAGGTATGTATAAATTTGGGCTACAGTTCAAATTGTTTCTTCTACTGTTTTCAGGACATAGAGTAACGATACAAAAGAAAATAAACATTGGATATGAGGTCAAAGAGCCTGGATATAAATTTTAAGGCTGTTCCTTGGGCAAGTCAGCTAAATAGCCAAAGTCACAGTTTCCTCAAATGCGAAAGGAGAGCCCTGCTCTTTCTTCCTCAGCAAGGAGTGGTGTGGCTCACACCCACAGTGTTGGGAACATAGTGGATGCCCTGCAGAAGTACCTGGACTTGTTGCGTGTCTCATTCTAGATTCCCCAATGAACATACGCATAGCGACTTTCATAAGGATTGGAGATCATCCATGAGAGAAAGAATACTGGTATTTTCTATTGAACAACAGTATGCTTATACTGAAGAGTTCAAACAATAATAATATTATATCCATCAATATGCAAGTGATGACGTAAACAGTAGAAAGGAAAATAATTCTTTTTCTTTAATTGAGGAAATTCCATCTTTTTTTTTTTTAGATTGGCACCCGAGCTAACAACCATTGCCAATCTTTTTTTTTCTGCTTTTTCTCCCCAAATCCCCCCAGTACATAGTTGTATATTTAGTTCTGGGTCCTTCTAGTTGTGGCATGTGGGACGCTGCCTCAGCATGGCGAAATGAACGGTGCCATGTCTGCACCCAGGATCTGAACCAGCGAAACCCTGGGCTGCCAAAGCAGAGCATGTGAACTTAACCTCTCGGTCATGGGGCCAGCCCCAGGAAAATAATTCTTGATGCAAGAGCTTACTCAAATGAACAAGCATGAACCTAAATGCTTTTGAATTCTATTATTTTAATTCAATAGGTTATAAGATCACCAATACTGCCACTACTGTTACTACTACTATTATTGTAAGGTAGAAAAGGGAATAAGTAATAAATTATTAATTTTGCCTTTATATGTATAATAATCCATAGGATGTTTACCAACTTGTTACAAAAACATACAGAAATCCTTGTAACAGTTATATAATATTCAGTCAACTTTTTTTCTGGGAAACATTATTAGCAACGATGTCAACTTTCTTCTCCCATTTATGTTATTACCATGAGACTTGGTTCCCCTGTGGCCAGTATTTTTGCTTCTCACCAAAATTTTCAAATGGAAAATAAGCAGTATTATTTCAAGAAGAGTAGCCCGTAAGTTAATCCTTGACCATAAAGCAATGTAATCCGTATCAGCCAGTGCTATTTTCAATAACCTCATAAGCTGTTTTCCACCTCCCATCTTATTTCTCTCCACCTATTGCATCAGAGAGACCTACGCAAAGTCCGATATGACCAAATCGCTCCCTCTTTTCAAAATACTTTTGATTCAAATCCATCACTTGCAAGGTAAAGTCAAATCTCCTTTGAGGGACTTCGATTCTTTTCATGATCAAGCTTCTGCTTCTCTCTTTAGTGTCCCTTCTTCCACTCCCCACCTTGCACGTTACGATTCCGGCATATAAAACTGATGACATTTCAAGATTATGACGTCACATCCATGTCTTTGTCAACTGCTCGTCTTTCTTATTCCGGGGCTTCTCTACAACCCCTTGCTTCCTGTAGAGAGTTTTTATTCAGCCTTCAAGAATCAGAATCATCTCTGCAGGAGAGCTTTCCAGGAAGTCAAATCTAACTTTCCTCACCAATCCAGGCTCCACTAGTCACAGTGATAAATTATATTTGGTTAACAATATAATTCTAGCTCGAGGCTAAGCATGTCACATACATTAATTATGTAATTCAGACAATAACCATATGAAATAGTTAATATTATTATTCTTTTATGTATAATGAAAACGAAATACAGAAAGGTTAATCAACTTGGCAAAGACCACACAGCTAGTCAGTTGCAAAGCTGAGAATCCAAATTCAGTTAGTTTCGCTCCAGAGTGCCTCAGCTTGAACATCTCTACAGATACTGTTTCTCATGGACAACACTGTACTGAGATGATGCCTTCAAATATTCATCTCCCCACCATGATTTAGCAGGGGAAATAAAATCAGGTCATTCATATTCTATCTACAGCACATTACATGTTACAGTGTTCAATAAATGTCCGTTGAGCCTAACCAGGCTTTAGTTTTTAATTTATGTTATTTCTCAGTTATGTAGAGCTTTTCAAATGTATACTTATCAGAGTAAAGAATATATAATAAAAATTATTCTTCTGAAAAGAATTTGAGATATGTCAACAAAAGCCATATACACAATTAGGCTACTAAATTTACAGATAATAAAATAAAACATGTAGTTTTCTCAATAATTTTGTAAACCTATGCAATAATATGATGAAAAATTTTATGAACTCAGAGATACCAACGCACCTTCCTAGGGGACGCTCATCTTTCCTGGGCTGTTTAGAATCAATGATGCAGAACAAACAAATAGATCAACTTCTCAGACTAATGATTAAACACTAAATCTAATTCTGAACTTCTCAGCAACAAGAGCAAAGTATGAAATATGATATGCATGTGTTTCCACTATAATTAGGTAAACTTTTAATTAAAATCATAATTTAATAGTAATTTAAATGCTAATCATAATCATAACATTTTAATAGATATCTATATGGATTTTTAAATTATATATTAACATATTTCCTGTTATGTCAATAAAGCAAAAAAATATTTTAAAAAATATAACTACTTTCTTAAACAATATAAATATCTAACAGAAAAGATTATATCTAATATCATATGTATATACTTATTTTGTAATAAAGCAGTGTATAATTGTATAAATAGGTAGATCTATACATGTACTTATTTTGTATATGTATGTACTTATTTTGTAATAAAGCAGTGTATAATCGTATAAATAGGTGGGGTGATCAAGTTGGATATATCTAATACATTATGCTCAACATAATCTTTTTTTCTTAAATACATATTTTTCAAGACAAGCTAATCTCTGTCTCTCTACCTCCCATTAATTTTTTCCTAACTTGATTCCTCTATGTAATTTCCCTAGTCAAATTTGTTTTGCTGATTTTGAGTGTCCTTTTGTGTCAATTTATTCAAAGTGTTCTCTCCCATCTGTTCTCTCATTCTTAGTTGTTCTGATGTTATAAAATTGTTGATATTTCTATCATTTTATTGATGACAAAATTAATATAAATTGGGTTGAAAGGTGACAAACTGTTTAAACAATTTGCTTAATTTTGCCTTGGCTCCCAGAAAATTATAGCAAGAAAAGGAGTAAATAAAAATAAATACAAATAAGTAAAGTACATACTATGTTAGAAGATTTTAAGTAGTATGTAAAAAAAACAAAACCCAAAAACAAAATAAATCTTGAGAGAGAGAGAGAACGATTCACTCATTGTATCTCAAGAACATTTTTGGCAATGGGGCAACTACTGACATGTCCTTGCCTTATGTGTCCTGTTAAAGAATGCACAATTTAGATGAAGAAATTATAAACTAGAACTCCATAATATTAATTATTTATTGGTAAAAAGTCTTTGCATTATACACACCAAAATAGAAGAAATATGTAGTCAAGATGTAGCTAATATTGTCTTTAAAAGAGGGAAAATCAAAATGTAACTCTAATGAGATATTAAGTCAATGCGATGAATTATACTTTTTTAATAAAACAAAGACATCTTACAAACAAATGAAATGAATATGCAGATTGCAGGGTCCTAAACCTTTGAAGAACCATGTTCTAGAAGAAAAATGTCAATTAAATTAAAGACTATTCTGGGGCTGGCCTGGTGGTGTAGTGGTTAAGTTTGCGCGCTCCACTTCGGTGCCCTGGGGTTCACACATTCAGATCCCGAGCGCGGATCTGGCACTGCTTGTCAAGCCATGCTGTGGCAGCATCCCCCATAAAATTGAGGAAGATTGGCACAGGTGTTATCTCAGCAACAATCTTCCTCCAGCAAAAAGAGGAAGATTGGCAACAGAAGTTAGCTCAGGGCCAATCTTCCTCACAAAAAAATTAATTAATTAATCCAATCATTAATGACTATTCTATGTTCTTATTTTGATACGAATTGAACATTATTAATATTTTCAGCTTTTAAAACTTATCATACAAACTTTAATTTAGATGCCAGGAATAAGTTTAGGTTTGGAGAGATTTCTTTCCCTCTTTTTCTCTGACAAACTAAAGATAATTCTCTTTTCAATTATTATTCTCAGGTCTTAAGTATAGTGATCATTTTTTTCCTGAAGTTTAATATATTCATCTTTACGCATGAATCAGACTAGTTTACATTTCTCCCATTTCTCACACCTTTCAAACTAACAATTAAAGAATATCAAAGAAATTTAAATTACAAACAAAGAATAATTCTGAAAGGGAGAGTTTGGCTCTATCCTTGTAAAACAAATAAAGAAATAGATATAAATTAATAGATAGTACTGCAGGGAAAGTACAGAATAAGAGTTTGAGTTAAATAGGAGTTATTGCGTGTGTGTGTGTAAAGCTTCGGAATCTAGTCACAGGGAAAGCGAAGAAGCCCTGACACTGTCATTGCCATGAGCAGGTCCTCAGGAATTAGCAAGCTGGTTATTTAAGAACTGAATTTCAGGAAAGCACTCAGTCACCAATGAGCTCGAATCTGAAAGGGTAATTGAGTCCCCCAAAGGTAAAGAAAACAAACATGAGCATCAGCTGAACAAGAGAATCCATAGACTCATGCTGCCTGGAATGTGCTGAAACCCAGAGGAAAGTGGACTCGGGAGCCAGGATTAGAAGGATGGTGAGAGAATGTCAGCAATGGGGAAAAGAAAGGCCCGGGAAAGACAGGGAGACAAACCCAACATGATACCGGCTGTCTATTGTGCCTCTCTTCTTACCAACTTGGACTCCCTAGGCTTATTTCACTTTGAAACCTCTCTTAATTTTGGCAATTGATCAATAAAAAGAATTATGAATGTATGTAAATCAAGTATTTAAAAGATGAGTCATTATTTTTAAATCAGACTTAATTGCCCTAGTATATTTTACAATAAGCAAAGTTCTTCAATAAGAACTGTCATATCATGGAACTAATAATTTAATAGGTAGATAAAATAACTAAAATTCATGTTATTTAGCGTGTAATTTGCATTTATTTGAGTTTATTAATGTTATGAAGCAATAACCCATTTTTGTCAGATTCCTTTATTCATGTGTCCCAGATGAAATTTCCTAGAAATTCGTGTATAAATATCTCTGAGGATGCAATGAACACAGTGAACAGGATGCTACTATGTGCTGGAGAATAAAATTGACGCATTTAACCGTATGACACTTTAAGAAGAAGAAAAACTTAAAAATGTGTCTCTAGCTTTTGTATTTTGCCCACAGAGACACACTAGCTCAAACGTCTACCAAGAGGGTCATAATCTGTTGTGGGTTTTTTTGTCATAAAGGAAGCAATGAAAAGAGTAAAACTAAAGCAAGGTATTGCCACTTCCTTGAGCTAGATAGGGTCAATCAGTGTCTCAAGTGACAAGAAGACACCAGGGCAACATAGGCCCTCAAATGAGAAAAATCTTGGGAAAGCAATGAAAATCAGAGTGAGAGGCAGAGGGACACACACAAGGTGGGGGAAATTGTAGCTGAGACTTGAAATTTTTCTAAGTAAATAATGTGTCTGTGATACGAGACAGTGGAAACATAACTTTTTAGACTTCTTCTCTACTAATCTTCATTATCAGACACAGCTGTGTTCTTCTCCAATAATAAAATAAGGCTGACTCTTTTTCACAACCACTTTCTTCGAGTGTGATTGACATACAAAAAGCTGTACATATTTAATGTATACGATTTGATGAGTTTGCAGATAAGTAAACACCTGTGAAATCATCGCCACAATCTATGCCATAAATACATCCATCAGCTCCAAAAGTTTCCTACTGCCCTTTTGAATAATTTATATTATTTTTTGTGATAAGAACACTTAACATCAGATCTACCGCTCTGGAAATTTTTAAATATACAATATAGTATTATTAACTATAGACACTATCCTGTACACTAGATCTCTAGGTCTTATTCATCTCACTTAGTTGAAACTTTGTGCTCTCTAATTAATATCTTCCTGTATCCTTTTCGCCCCATGCCCTGACAACCATCATTCTCCTCTCTGGTTCTGTGAGTTTGACTATTTCCGATTTCTCACATGCGTGGTCTCCTGCAGTATTCGTCCCTCTGGACTGGGGACTGAATTAGTTCACTTAGCATAATGTCCTCCAGCTTCCCTGGTGTTGCTGCAAATGGCAGAATTTCCTTCTTTTTTAAAGGCTGAATAATATTCTGTTGTATGTGTGTATCACAATTTCCTCATCCATTCATCTGTTGACGAACATTAATGTGGCTTCTGTGTTTTGTCTATTGTGCATAATGCTATAAGGATGATAGGAATGCAAATAATCTTTTTGAGACATTCTTATTAGTATTTAAGTGTTTAAATATAAAAGAAAGTACAATACTAAGAAAGGGGATATGAAAAGGAATATGTAACCTGATATATAAACCTATGAAGCCAAATTTAAAAATTCAAAATAGAACTTGGGATATTTTTAATTTTGACAGATGCAGCATTTTGTACAAAAAGTATAGATTAATCAATAAAATATATACATTTCATCCTTCACTTTATACTAACAAAAAATAAATTGCAGATTAACAGTGTTGATGCAAAATTGAAAATATTTTTAAAAATCTAAAAGGAAATAGGATAATTAGATGAGAACCTTTTCAGAAAGGAGAAAAATTACTAAAAAGTGAGAGAGAGAAATGATTATGTGTGTATATGTATGTATTTTTTCCCAGATTATAAAATAGTTTACATAATATGAAAGGCAAATAATTGGCTAAAGAAAATTGCATAAAATATTGAGGATGAAAAGTCAATATCTTTCTAACAAAAGATTTTACAGGGGCTGGCCCAGTGGTGTAGTGGTTAAGTTTTCACGCTCTGCTTCAGTGGCCCAGGGTTTGCAAGTTCAGATCCTGGGTGTGGACCTATGCACTGCTCATCAAGCCATGCTGTGGCAGCATCCCACATACAAAATAGAGGAGGATTGGCACAGACACTAGCTCAGTGAAAATCTCCCTCAAGTAAAAAGAGGAAGATTGGCAACAAATGAAAGACTTTATATAAATGTGTAAGAAATAGATGCAAACCGCAGTAGAAAATGTATAAAGATGTGTAAGAATATTATTATTAGACAATTTCAAAACATTTAATATAAGAAATAAATGTTCAACCTCTTATTCACTTAAACCAAAGGTAATTAAAATATTTTTGAGAATATATTAACGCTGATATCAAACATTGGGAACTTTTGTGGAAAAGGAAAGTCTCATTTACTGCTGGTGACAGTGCAATTTGCTACGAGAACAATTTGGATATATGTATCAGTTGATGTATTTGGCAATATGTGTCAACATGTATCAAAAAAGGTTCAAAGATGCTTTGCTATGATCTATACTTTAATACTGGAAATTAATCCTAGAGAAGTAATCACACATGTAGCCAAAGTGTTAGCTATAGGAACAGACATTGGTGCACTATTGACAGCAGTAAAATATTGAAAATAGCTATTCAACAATAAATTGTTAGGATTTTATAAATTTATAAATTTTTTTATAAATTTTTAAAGTTATGGGATTTCATAAATAAACTATGATACAGTCCTTCAATGTAGTTATAAAAAAGAAAATTGTGGGTAATAAACGTGTCCCTCTCTCCCTCTTTCTCTCTGTCTGCCCCCTCTCTCTCTCTTTATATATATATATATATATATATATATATATATATATATACACACACACACATAAAATGGAGCTGTACATTCCTGATTTTCAGAATAATTATTTACTTTTGGGTAGTGGTGTTTTAGAAGACTTTGCTTCATTTTCTTCTGCATATTTTCAAAAGTGTTCTGCAGTAAATGTGGATTTATTTTATAATATATAAAATACAAAAGTTATAAAAGCAAATCTGAGAGAGCTTTCTCTCATACTTTAGAGACGGAGAATTAAACTAATTAAATGTCCTAAAACTCTTTTAAAAACAAATGAAAAAAAGCCACTTTATCAAAATAGCTTTCTAAGAACACTACCTCACAATTTAAAATTGTCCTTTACCATTCCACTTGACAAATCTACAGGCTTGTCTGTTGATGGCTGAAGAATTGCAACAGTCATTGCTGGGAGCATTTCTGATTTATGAATCACTCTTCTACAAGTGTTATTTGTAAACTGTGAGAGTAAAATGATTTTTCCTATGACATACTAAATAACAAAGGACAATGTACATTTCTTAAATATAAAATGCAGGATTTTGCTTCTTGGTTAAATGCTTGATTTCCTTTCACTCATCTGTATGTGTGCACATATTCAAGCATTTTCTTTATCAACAAAACATTGGACATATGGAGAAAAAAACTGGGAATACATCCAGTATTTTTGGATGTCAAGAAATCAAAATAATTACAGTCATAAATTCCCAAAGATATCTTGGAGATAACATATGATACGCAGAGATGTGTACTTTATACTTGGTAACCTACTAATGCCCGTGCTAAAACATGCTTTTAAGAGGACACAGCCCTTCCTCTCCAATACGCATTTTCGCTCTCTCTCAGCAAGTTTTACTAATTTAATCTTCTTGGCTGCCCCCAAAAAGAAAGATGTGTTGACAGATTAATGAATATCTGCTAAGCCTAAAATTTTTCTATACATTATGAATTTAATGTCACTCAATTTAAAAGGGAAAGAATATATACTGAGCCAGTCCTGCGCACTGTAATACTTCCAAAGGCCAAATCGAAAAGTAAATTAGAGTGGTCCTATAGTTGAATAATTAAGAAAAAGTGGTATAAGTTCCAAGGAAAACTAATTATTCATATCATTCATATTTTTCTTAAACTATGGTCAGCTTTTTCATTTAAACCTATGCAAGAGGGGATAGAATATTTATTGGCATTTTAATCTAAATAGTTCCTATTTTCTTTTAAGAAAATTGGGAAATTTCGGTTACTTAACCACGTGTGACTTGAAGGATGTTTTGCTAGTCAAATCATTTTTCTTTCTTTTTTGCTTGAGGAATATTAGCCCTGAGCTAAGATCTGTCTCAGTCTTCCTCCATTTTATATGTGGGTCACCACCACAGCATGAGAAATGGTGTAGGTCCACCCCGTGAACTTGGGCCGCTGAAGCAGAGCACATCAAACTTAACCACTGCACCTCAGGGCCAGCTCTGCTAGTCAAATCATTTTGAACTATTTAGGAATACAAATGATTTACAAATGATCAAACAATATTTCCAAACAGAAATCCTCATCTGGGGCTGGCTTGGTGGCACAGCGGTTATGTGTGCACGTTCCGCTTCGGTGGCCCAGGGTTTGCCGGTTTGGCACCACATGGCAAGCCATGCTGTGGTAGGCATCCCACATATAAAGGAGAGGAAGATGGGCACGTATGTTAGCTCAGGACCAGTCTTTCTCAGAAAAAAAGAGAAGGATTGGCAGATGTTAGCTCAGGGCTAATCTTCCTCGGAAAAAAAAAAGAAAAGAAATCCTCATGAGTAAAATAAAGGAA
Organism: Equus przewalskii; assembly: GCF_037783145.1. Lineage (NCBI taxonomy): Eukaryota > Metazoa > Chordata > Mammalia > Perissodactyla > Equidae > Equus > Equus przewalskii. The sequence continues at coordinate 5,741,454 of NC_091838.1, forward strand.
GTATATTTGGAATTATAAGAAAAATTCAATGCGAATTCAAATTAAAGATTTTGTTACATGAAATCCATGTTTAAGGTTCTTGAAACAAACTTTTTTTCAGATATGAATCTAAACTTTTATACGTTATTATCAGTGTAGTGCAGTCATTCAGGCAGATTTTCATGGATTTTGCCATTTTATTATTTGACTTAGTAGTTATAAGTTATATTCCACTTACCAAAAAGTCTTAATTGAAAATGTTATACATTTTATAGATACGTATATATATATATATATATATGCATTGTTCTCAGATATACTTTGAGAATTTTCACTTAAAGAAAATATGTTTCAAGATATGAATATTCATCCTGTTTAAATATGGAAACCTAGCTGTTTTCTTTTTTATTTTTCTTTGCATTGAAAATAGAAGTATTGTCACTCAGTTCCTGTGAGAGTTGGAGAGTTAAGTTGTCCTTTTCCTCCTGGAAAGAAAAATCATTTCTATTTTGTTGTGATTTATGAGTAATGGACATCAAAGTATATTATGAAAGAACAAGAAAGGAACGCATTTTTTGTTTTTAGGGGTAAAAAATGGTTAAAGTAGAGATTGGCCAGAAACCCTAGAAAGGAGCTAGTTGGGAGGGTTACCCAAAGACATACAGAATTCTGGAAGTTAAACCAAAGTCATCCAAGACAAAAATGCCTGCTATCCTGGATAGCCCAGTCAATGTATCTGTTGACAGAATAGACAGTTTCAGAATTCATACGGGACCCAAATTCTCCACTGCCAAGTTTGAGCCGTACAAGTTTCTCAAGCCTCAATTTAATGACACTGCAAATGTATGTACAGTTGAGCCTCATCACGTAGATTCAGTGTCTGCAAATTTGCCTACTCACTAAAATTTCTTGATAAGCCCCCATCAATACCTGCCGCCCTTCTCCAGGCACCGCGGACACGCTGCGGTGGAACGGGACCAGGGTCTGCCTTCAGATTTCAGCTCTCTTCCTGCACGTGTCCTTTTCACACTCTATTTAACACGTTTTTCACATTTTTGTGCTTTTGGTTGGTGATTTCACTATTTAAAATGCTCCCACATGTAGTGTTGTAGCTCTGTCTAGGGTTTCTAAGTGCAGGACAGCTGTGATGTGCCGTATGGAGAGGATGTGTATGCTAGATAAGCTTCATTCAAGGATGACTTACAGTACTGGTGGCCGTGAGCTTAATGTTAATAAATCAAAAATATATGTTAAATATGGTGACTTTAAACAGAAACACACATAAAACAGTGTATGCATAGATTGTTTGACAAAAATGTTGTGACCAGAGGCTCATAAAACCTAACCCTGCATTTCCCCTTGGAGCAATGATTCAGTATTCACTCATCCATTGTTTGAGGCAACTCTATAGAACATAGCTATTGCAAATAATGAGAATCGACTGTCTGTCCACCTATCCATCTATTATCTATCTATCTATACATCACATGTTGAATGTACATATCAAAGCCAAACAAGTCTACAGTATTCTTCAGAAACCAGGACACCTAAAATTCTTGACTTTAATAAACCCCACAGTTTCCAAAAAAATTTGGAAACAAAATAATAGACTTTTGAATAACTAATGGGTCAGAAGAGAAATCAAAATAGAACTTAGAATGTATTTTGAAGTACATGAAAATGAAAACACAATATATAAAAACCTCTGGGATACACCCAAAGCAAACTTAAAGTGAAATTTATAGCACTAAATGATTTTATTAGAAAGAAGAAGGGTCTCAAGTCAATGACCATAGAACTGACTTTAACAAACTAGAAAAAGAAGAGCTAATTAAACTCATATAAGGAAAAGAAAGAAGATGATAATAATCGAAGGATGAATAAATGGAATAGAATACACACGGGTCTTCAGCATTTTATTTTTGCCCCCTTCTGTCTTCTATGATATTATTGTCATGTACTTTTAATCCTACATATATTTTAAATTGACAGATGATATTATTATGGTTTTTACAATCAATATTCATTTACATTTACCCATCTATTTATCTTTCCCATTGCGCTTCATTTCTTCTTCCATTTTTGTGTTTTTATCTGTGATCATTTTCCTTCTCTTTGTAAAATTCCTTTAGTATTTCACATAGAGCACATGTACTGGCTATGAAATCTTATTTTTGTCTAAAATATTTTTATTTCATCTTCATTTTTAAAGAATATTTTACTGGTTACAGAATTCTACGCTGGCAGTTGTTTCCATTGAGCACAATAAAGTTGTCATACTACTGTTTTCTGACTTACAAATTTACTATTCTCAAAGGTCAGTTCTCAGTCTTAATGTTAACTATCTGATGATGATGAATGTTTTTTGTCTTTGACTGCTTTAGGTATAATTTGTCTTTGCTATTTAGCAGTTTGATTGAGATATGCCTAGCTATTTTGGGTTTCTAGAGTTGCTTGAACGCGTGGATTTTATGTCTCTCACCAGTTACAGAAAACTGTTGACCAGAACCACTTTACACGGCTTTGTTTACTCTTTCTCTCTTCCTCTTTGATTCAAATTGTGTATTAATGCTTTTCACCATGACCTATATATTCTTAGAATCATTTCTGTATTTTACATCCTTTTATTTCTCTCCATGTTTCAGAAATATATTTTCTCTCTTTTCTTCAAGTTTACTTTTCTTTTGTTGTGTCTAATCTATATTTAAACTTATATATTGAATTCTTAGTGTCAGTTACTGTATTTTCCATGAAATTATTTCTAGAGATTTAATTTCTCTCATAAAATTTTCTATCACATCAAATGTTTTCATGAACATTTTAATCAGAGATATTTTAGACTGAGTAGGATAGTAAAATATTTAGCTGCAGGTCTGTATCTATTATCTATATTTTCTTTGGTTTGTGGTCATTTCACCCTTGATCCTAATGCCTAGTAATTTGTTATTGGATTCCAGACATTTTGAATAAAAAAATTTCAAGAACTCTGCTCTTATAATTTTACCTTCTTTCAGAGAGATTTTACTTTTTGTTCCTTAGACGGCAGCCAGAACATAAACAAATCATTGGCTCCAATAAGGGTTTTCAGATGATAGGAAGCTGGATTTTACTCTCTTTGAGGTACGGTCTATCTCTGACTTGTCCTCATTCATAAGGTGTAACATTTCAAAGCTCTCAAATGAAATGCTGGCGCAATTATCTGAGCCCTTTTTCCTTGACAGACCGTAAACTGTCAATTTTGTTCCCCCAGCACATTGAACCTGACAAAACATCTGCTTAAGATTTTAGCTTCTTAGTTTCAGCCGTCTTCTTGCCTTCTTGGTCTTTCATTCCATAACAGCTTAGGAAATGACAAATGCCTTACAGTGAACATCAACTTAGAAAATCAGACACACTTGTTTGTGTTTCCTGTTTCTTGAGGATTCTGGTCCCTCCAGTTCCGACTGGGTTGGTTATACCTGTACTTCATATTATCATGTCTCTTAGCCCTCTAAGACTGCCAAAGGTCCTGAGGTTTTGCTTTCCGCCTGGTCTTTATGCCCTCAGCCACTTAGCAATGGAAAATACCTCAAGGGGAAAGTTTGTGGAAAGTTGGGCTCATCTTATGTATTCTTTTTATTAGGATATTGTCCTAACAATTGCTGGGTGCCCTCAAGATTCTCCAATGCCTCCAATATGTAAGGTATTTTTTTCTTTTCTTTTAAACCTGTTTTACAGTTGTTTTTGGTGAAAAGTTGGTTTGATACAAGCTAGTTATTCATAACTATCTGGAGAATTTTAATTTCAGAGACATACTGTTGTTGAGAAATTGTGAAAGTAGATTGCCTATTACCAAACAGATAATCAATAATTCAATAACATTACTTAAAGGTACTTTTGAGTCACAAAAAGATTCAGTCAAGGAATATTACTTGGAGGAAATGCTTACATTCATTAATATGGACAAGCCAAAAAATATATATCTATTACCATTTTTCAGGCCCAATTTGCTAATGACCTCTGTTGATTATTTTGGGCATAGTTCATCATCAAAAGTGGAGAACTGACAAGAATTGTTTGAAGTCTCTTTCAGCATTTTTTTCTGTTTAGTCATAAATAATATTAGAACAAGTGATCTTAGAGCCAACTTTAAATGAGCAGTTAATGGTGGCATTTGAGCAATCAGAAGATGAGTTCTGGAACATAAGATAGAGTTAAAACATAAGCAATAAAGCTAAGAAGGATATAAAGCACTGAGGTCTTACTACCCACCTTGGAAAAGAAAATTCTATAAGCATTTGCATAGTGTAAGCAAATGAGATAAATACAAAAGCAAACAAAAATTATTTATCAAAACAGGCAACGATTAAAAATTGAACACAAAATCAAAACACAACTCAAAGTATTCAATCATTATAATAAAAAAATTTTTTTAATATTAAAATCGATTATTACCCAAAAAGACACAACTTTTGGAATGTGTTATTTCTCTTTTGTTTTCATAATTATGTGATTTGTAATTTGCAGTTCAAGTACTCAGACTCCTGAGGTTCATTCTTATTCCACGGAAGTCTAAGTCATCCATTGCAGGTTAAGCTGAAACAAAATAATAATAATAACAATAATAGGGATTTTTTTTTATATAACAGCCTCAGGCCTAAGGGGAAACTACACAATTCTGGACCATGGCGGGGGAGTGAACTCAGCTGGAACAGGTTAAAAATCCTACTCAATCTCCATGACTGAGTGACAAGTAAGTGAATTGCCGGCCTTCGTGCATCTGTCCACAAACAAAGCTCCTCCTTTGGCAATGTCGTGTGAACTTAATCACTAATTTCAAGTTCTTCTGACCAAATAGCCAACATTTATAAAGCAGTAAAATTAAGATTCTTCTCACTCTCAGTCAGGATTCTCCATGCCCCCCAGCACAGTCAATAAGTAAAGATCAATGAGATATTTAATAGTCACAGCTGATCATTCCAATTTCATTGAAGATTTTTGAACTCTTGATTTTTCTATGGCTTAAACTCAAGACTTTGCAGCTTTTACATTACACAGAATATTCTGTTTGTGCTAAAATTAAATCTCGTCATTGAAAGTACATTTACCACTTTGAGTTTACTTTGTGCAAGGCAAAAGACAAAATGGGCATGGCTATAGCATTGTAGTTGTTATTAGCCTCTTCTGTGACATTCTTTATTAACTACAAATTTGAAGTGATATGTTAGCAATTCGAAGCTTCATAAGATTGACTGAAATGTGCTTTTGTGGCCTTTGTGTTGGAGTCCAGGCTGGGGTCACCCTTGTGCCATGCTTTTATACATCTATATTAATGATTATAGGTGATCATTCATTAGATCTAGTCCACAGAGAGAGCCCTTGTCATATAGTCTACATAATAGCAAGGAGAAGGTTCAGGATAAGGTTTTCTTGGGAAGAGTAATAACATTATATAACATCATTTTAACAATATTCACAATTTTTAAAATTTTTATGTGAAATTTTAAAAGGTCAATTTTATCAATTCACTGAGAAGTTAGCATGCTCTTTAGCTAGGTTCTGTACTGTGATTTATAGGTGGAAAATCATCTTTGATGATAAAATCACATTTTAAGCATTTTCCTCCCTAGTCTCTGACACTATACCAGTTCTTAATATAAATTCAACTCACAAACATCTCCTGAGCATCCCAATTCATATTTGTGAGACATGCTGCTGACCTGATGGACCAAGCCCTTGTTTCCCCCAGAAGGGATATTTTCTGATGTTGCAACAATGAAACTCTGGATGAAATTCTGAGATTTCAGGGAGGCATCAGAAGATAAGAATGAAGAAAGAAGTATAAAATTAAAAACACCTTATTTTTCATGACTGGAAAAATCATTATCCTAATCCTTGAGTATATCTTCTATGTCCTTCTCTTGCATGTCCCTATATTGTTGCTATGCTGTCTGCCTCAGTGCAACCAGAGCCACCAAATGTGCTGCCTTCACGCTAGTGAAACCTCTTGCTGATGCTCAGGGTGCACTGCCAAAGAGGAGGGGCATGTGTGATTTGTCAGAGCCGGTCACCAGGGGTGGAGAGTTGGAGAAGGGCATCGAAAGGATGTGACCACCAGTTGAAACTCTCACCAGAGCAGGGCAATCAGAGGCTCCTCACTCCTCCCGTCCTTGGAATGTAGATTCCACCCACTGTTCCTGCACTAGGATCCACTTCAAGCACACAGCCTGGAGAGAGTAATGTGTTGCTGAGACCATCTGGATGGTTACATGACTGAATCCCATTAAGGCCTCTATATAAACTCTTAAGAATTTGGCAGATGTGTGTGCAGATCTACTCATGTTGTGGCCAGCCAAGGCAAGCCTTGTATGTAAGTTGCCTTGCTTATTAAAACTGCTGCCTAGCCCCCCACTCCCACAAAAATTGTAGTATTTTTAGATTGCATTGGTGGGTTTTTCCCTAAGCAACTACAAATAAGCTAGAAGTAACGTGAAATTGCTCAGGTATCTGTCCCCTTGAGAAAGACTGCATTCCTAATTGCAGCCAACCGTGTTACACTTACACATCATATATAAAGTAGTATTTAAAAATTCAGACTGAATTGGCTTTAAATGTAGGCATCCCTCTAAATGCAAATTTACTTTTTACACTTAACCTTTAAGCGTAAACCTTTTTACACTAAGCCTTAGTTTCTTTACTTGTAAAATGTTCTACAGTTGCTGTATCATAAAAAATCTAAAAAACCTGCCACAGTACCTGCACCTGGTAAGCATATTGGCTATTTTATCATAATTCTTATTATGGCTGATTTTATTAGTAGGAATGAAGAAATATTTATATAGTTCAATGGAAAATTAATTCATATATTTATGGCAGGGTGTCGAGCATCTATCTAGCTCTAGAGTCCCCTATATAGCTCTCATCATATTCAACTGATCCTATATAAATAACCCCAATCAGCATTTCTACTTATGGTTTCCCACTTAAAAACTTTTGTAAAAATATATTAATAATTATGAACATTTGTGGGAGTTTTATTTCTATTTTTATGTTGGATAAAAAATAGAACCATTCTCTGGATATTACACAACAACCTGCCGTTTTCACTTACCATGAACATCTTCCCAGTTCAATACATATTTGTTGCTATTGGTTTTTTGTTTTTATTTATTTATTTTTATTGCAATAACATTGGTTTATAACATATAAATTTCAGGTGTACATGGTTATATATTTCAATGTCTGGGTAGATTACATCATGTTCACCATCCAAAGAATAATTACAATCTCATCACCACATATACGTGTCTAATCACCTCTTCTGGCCTCCTCCCTCCTCACTTCCCCTCTGGTAACCACCAATCCAATTTCTGTTTCTCTGTGTTTGTTTATTGTTTTTATTGTCTACTTATGAGTGAGATCATATGGTATTTGACTTTCTCCCTGTGACTTATTTCTCTTAACATAATACCCTCAAGCTTTATCCATGTTGTCACAAATGGTCAGATTTCATCATTTTTTATGGCTGAGTAGTATTCCATTCTGGATACATACCAAGAATGGAATACTATTCAGCTATAAGAAAAGTTGCTATTGTTGATCACACCACTAGCTATTCAATCACCAAAGCAAAAAAACTAAAAAAATTATTCTTTGTCTCTTTCCCTCTACCTCTATGTTTGACTTGAGCACCAGATTTTAATTCCTAAATATTTATCACATCAAATATTTTATGTTCTTATTATGACCACTTTATTTCACTGCTTCAAATTTCTTTTCATAACCATTACATTCTCTCCTTAATTGGACTCCTTCCATGAAGGCATTTATACCAAATAAAAATACTCAACCATATTCTTACTAGATTGTATCTCTGATTTTACTACCCCTCGGCCTAAACTTTTTTCAAATTCTCTTCTGAGAAGATAAAGTCTAAGCTCTTTATATGTCATTTAAGGCCTTTCACAATGCAATTCCTATATATTTCTCCAACTCATCTACCACACTTCCTACCATATACTTTATCCTCAAGCAAACTATGCTGCTTATAAATTTTCCTACATCTACCCTGCCCTTGTATATCTTCAGTTTATCCTGTTTACATGAAATTCCGATTCCCTAAGTTCATCATTGGCTAACTCAATTGAAGCATCATTCAGTTGAAGCAACACCACAATTTCCCATAGCAGTCTCCCTCAGTATGGCTTAGATGGCATTCTTCTGAGTCCTGTGACACTCTTTGTATAATTCCACCATTTTCCATATCACATTAAATTACAATTTTCTACTCATAGGTCTAATTATGAACATTTGGAATTTGGGAAAATTTTCTTATTTTAATTGTATTCATTGTGTGTTTCTAGTACATACATAGGTGGCAAAAGTTTTTAAGTCAAAATGGTGGATTTGAGACGTCAAATGAACACAACTTGGTTGCTTTTTAGGTCTTAGGAATTGAGAAAAAGAGTAGGAGAGACAGAAAACTTCAATGTTTCTGATTTTGGTAACCAGAACATGATATTACTATATTCTTAGTTAAGGAATACAGAATGAAGATGAAATCTAGGTAACAATATGAAAAATTCAGTTTGATAAGAGATATCCACACTAGACCCAAATGGAGATGTGCAATAAGAAGCGAGATATAGAGGCCTAAACATCAAAGAAAATAAAGAGAAAGATGGTCTAGAAATTTCACTGTAAAGTTGAAATTAGAAGCCTCCTAGAAAGATTTGTAGGATGAGAAGAAGGCTTTTCATTGTGCAATCCTAACTGTGTCTCAGACAGGACCACCACCATTTAAAGGATGTATTGGTGACTAGAAGTTTAAGTAAGAACTCAATGTAAACAACACAAAAGTAGGATTAAGTTATCGGCAGTCAAAAATCAATTGCCTATAGTAGGCAGTCTTAGAAAGTGAGACTCATGTAAGAATTCTGGTAATATAATGTCATCATATTTTGTTTGTTCTGCAGCTGACAATCTCTCAGTGTTAGGAGGACACAAAGGATTGGATTACAGAAAATAGAATATCTTATATCAAGGAGACAGCAACTCTTCAGCCCTATTTGATGATTTCCATAAGGAAATCTAGAATCTTTGCTGCCCAACATTCTCACTTTTCAAGAGAAGCTGGGAATCCAGATTTTTATGATAATTATTTATAAATATTAAACAGTGCACGAGACAAAGAAAAGACATCTCCAGTCTAGGTTCAGGATGCTGACCACAATTTTGGAACCTCTGTACTACTTGGAAAAAGTCTGTGTTAAAGATGGTATAGAAATATCTGATTTAAATAAATGAAGATCCAAATATAGGCAATGATTTTAATATATGTGTGAAACACTGAAATTTATGTAACAGCAATGTAGCTGAAAGACGGCCACATTGGGTTTCAGAAAACCTGTTCTTTCATCCTGATTATATTACTTAATAAGTATATATGAACATCATTAACTCATCATCTATTTGATGAGAATAAAATGAGAAACAGCAAATGCTTGGGAAGACATAAGATATTAAAAAATTGATAGCATTATAATTAAATTTATTAGTAATAATGGTTAACTTGAAATCAATAATTTCAATGTGGTTCTTTGTAATTCATGTCAATGTAAACATATAATATATACGATATACATTTTCATACTGTATACTGAGGTATATGGTAAAACTTCATCTCCTCCTACCCTCTTATATAAGCAGCAACCCCAATATGATGCTTATCACTCCACCTCGCCACTTGAAGATAGTAGACAATATTGGGGGGGAGTGGTTATGACAGGTAATTTGTATTAAATACTCTCCTAGATATAGTAATTTATATTAATACACTTAACTCTGCATGATAAGTCACAGGTACCATTAATCAGTTAGAGAAATAAAGATGACCCACATTTGATAATTTCTAGTAGACATTTAGAAGTACGATACATTCCTTGAACTATAGTCACCTACCAACCAAAATCTCCAAATCATAGAAGAATGATTTCTATATGACCTCAATGTTGTGTTTAGTAAGCTAGAACTAGATGGGAAATATTCTCAAGCTTTAGAAGAATTAGAAAGAAAACTTCAAAGAGAAAATGTAGTCATCTGAAAAAGTGTGATAAAGTATGCTCATTGGAATTGAAATGGTCCTTGGTTAAAAAGTTTAAGAAAGTAAATTAAAATGCCAAGCACAAGGGATAACTTTAGCCATAAAGAATATGTTTCACTCTCGCTCCACTGTAAAAGGAAAAGAGTTCAGTCCAATTAAATATTCATGAAACAAAAGATCAAGGCTTTAAGTATTAGATCAAGTTCAAGACTGGGCATGAACTAATGATCCAATAGTTTATATGAATATTAAACATTTAGTAGAGGAATAACTCACAACTACATTTTGGAATGGATTCCATTTTAGTTTAATTGATAGTTAATTTTACCAATTCTGGGTAAGAAATTGATTGACATTTAACATAATAATATCCAAGACCATACATTGAGGATTAGTCAGTTGATGAGTTGCCCCAAGTTTCAGTAGTAATAGATGCACTGAGTAATTGTTTTCATTGTATTGTAGTAATAGCTGCTGTTCTTTCCCCAAATCTTTTGACTTCTCGCACATAGGAAAATTAAATATGAGCTGATAGGCAAAGATAATGCACCAATTTAATTACTATACTTTGCCCCAAAACTTGCTGCAAACTTAGTTTAAAGGGGTATTTCTGTGTCTTGTTTTTAGCATTAGTTGGTAGTGAGGCACAGGCTGCATTAATCATTTGAAATGAAACCTCCCTAGAAACAGGTGTAAGTGATTTCGTTTCTGAAGACTGATGGACTAGAAATACAGCCAAGGAAGCTTTGCCCAATTTGACATCCTTCTTTTAAAGATCCAGGAGAAAGTGAGGTTAATCCAGCCACAGGCAGAATGCCTCCTCTGAGTGTGTATAAACCAGTGAAATGTGCAGGAGGCCTGGGAAGCAGCGGCGAGGTCCAGCGAAAATAATCATCACTCTTCACGCCGAGAGGCAACAAGCACTGCAGGTGAGATAAAGTTCCAGACTTTAAATCCGTCCTCAGTGCAGCAGGCCTGCGGCCACACTTCCCCAGAGAAGGCGCCTTGTCCATCACTACAATCAGCTCCACCAAAGCATTTTATCCATTTATTTATTTTCAAGTTGTCAACGACGTTTTTGAAAGCAAAGGCAGACAAAGCTTCTTCTATACAGCCTGAGGGATCTGTATTCCTTTTAACCAAAATGGCCTGCAGACATTTTTGCAAAACTAATAAAAAAGCTCTAAGTACCAGCATGTGGGCTGAACCAAAATAAGGCACAAGTGTACATACCAGTGTAGTACGATGAAATGTGAAATTTAGAAAAGAAAAAAACTAACGGGAGTAGAGAGGCTAGATAGAATATAGTAACGTATTATTGCACAAATTCATTCCCATTGGCCCAACCTAGTGCTTAGTCATGATATCAGAAACTTTTATGTAATAACAAAATGGTATTTGAAATTAAACCTTGCACTTTCACTAACAAAGAACCAAGTCACTGAGATAAGAATTCATATATTCTCCTCAAAGCTCTCATATATCGTATTTTATATAAACACCTGCATGAGTTTAAATTTCATACTATGAATATCTAGAGTTCATGAGTTTCAATGTGCTCTTTTCTTTACACACAGTATACTTCACAGTCATTGCCATATAACGGGTGTTCAATAAATGTTTGTTGAATGTTTTAATGAATAAAATTCTTTTAGATAAAAGAGTCTTAACTTGTAGTCAATAGAGGATATTTAACAGACCCATGAGCCCCTAAAATTGTACACAAAGTGCTTGTGTTAATGTACAAAAGTTCATTTTACTCCTGTGGAGAAAATCTATATATTTCACCATATTTCCAAAGAGTATCATGATTTCCCTTCCGTAAATGATTAAGTCTCTTTTCTTTAAAGAATGTAAAGATATTTTACATACAAGGCAGTATGGTATAATAGAAAGGTCTAGGACTTACCAAAAACTCTCAGAAAACCTCATAATTGACAGTGATTTGTTAAAAATATTTCTGTTAAATTAAGAAAGATAAGAATGTTGGGGCTGGCCCCATGGCCGAGTGGTTAAGTTCGTGCGCTCCGCTGCAGGCGGCCCAGTGTTTCGTTGGTTTGAATCCTGGGCACGGACATGGCACTGCTCATCAAACCACGCTGAGGTGGCGTCCCACATGCCACAACTAGAAGGACCCACAACGAAGACTATACAACTAGGTACCAGGGGGCTTTGGGGAGAAAAAGGAAAAAAATAAAATCTTAAAAAAAAAAAGGAAAGATAAGGATGTTGATTAGGACCATTCTTTTTAACATTGTAATGAAGTTTTATCCAATGTGTAATAAAAAAAAATTTTAACAGTAATAATAGGTGTAAAGGTCAGAAAGAATTGCAGAGTGTTATTATGTATAGAAGATATGATCATCTATTTAACAAACATGGGATAACGTGTAGGTGATAATTAGAACTAACATAAGAATTCAACAAGATTGCCAGACAACAAAATCAATATTTTAAAACAATGCAAGTTTCAACAAATTAGGGGGGAAAAAGTAAAAAACACACAATTGAAAAGATTCATTTACTAAGAAGCTTACATTATAAGAACCTTCAAATATATCTAGCATTGAATGTGCCTTTGATAGAAAAACATAAAACTATATTAAAGAACATAAATATTGAATAAATAGAAATTTCATAAAATAAGTACTAAATAAATTAAAAGACAGAAAGTTCACCTAGTTTCTTTTAACAAGGAACAAAACCACAAACCCTAAAAGAAAATAAAATTTTTCTTTTATTATGATAATAATTTTAAAATTTCTCATTATATTGAAATTAATGATTCATTTAACAAATGACTCCATAAAAGACAGTCTACCCGAAGGAATCAGATATTTTCAATGTATATAACTAGTAAAGATATAGTATTCAGAATATGTTCAAAATATCTGGAAATCAATAATAATTTTAAAAAATATGTACGAACTCAATATACAGTAATATTGGGAATAGACATAGAAGTCAGAGTAGAAGTCATTAGGATTATTATTATTAGCATTAGCATCATCATTACGATGGTTATTTAATCTGGACTTTATTGGAACAATCTTCTCTTCTAGTTCTTTCCTTTTCCAGATCAAGATATAATAGTCCTAAGAGGTCTCACCCAAAATCACAAGGATTGCCAAAACTTCCTTTTCTTTAATCCCAAATCTAAATTTCAATCTATTATCACAACACTTAATCCATTGACTCCAATTATTAGATCAATAAGTGCTTTTCTATGCACATAATAATTACGATTTGACCATATGGTGAATAAGGGAAAACAAATACTCGTAGCAAATTGTAAGGGAACTCAGTATAAATAGAGTTAGGTCAGCCTGAGAATTGCAGAGTGAGACATGGCCAGTCATTACAGCAACGGCAAAGCAAACTACAAACTAGAACCGTAGGACAAACTTTGTCCTCACAATTGGAATCAAACTCAGTTGATTTTGCAGTTGATATCCATAAATAACACAGATTTAAAAATTACGTAGTGGGCATTTTCATCATATTTTCTAGCAATAAGATTAATGATGTTACATCATAACCTCTGAAAATATTTGGATTTCAAAGCATAAATATGATACATAAACAATGCATTTTCATTTAGATGTCATGACCCCAATTCAAAGTGTTATACAAGGTATTGGTTCTGTCAGTTAAGGACTTTTTGAGGCTGTTATAAGGTCCAAAAATTAACAATTTTTGTATATTTCTAATTGTTTGAATATTTTAACCTTATAACATGACCTTCCTTATGTCTAGTAATGATTTTTGCTTTAAATCTATTTGTGTCATATTAACATAGTCACACTGGATAGTGTGGTATTATTTTTTAGCTTTTTACTTTGAATTCTCTGATTTCCAATATTTTAGAAGTGATCTTTAAAATATAATAAAATTGGAACTCATGTTTTTATGCAGCCTGATTTTTTTAATTCTCACATGGAACATTTATTCCATTCACATTTAATTTCAGATATATCTGGGTCTATATCTACCACCTTATTTCACACTTCCAATTTCTTTCTTCTGTTCTGTGTTTTCTTGTCTCCATTATTGCCTCCTGGTTGTTGTTCTTTTTGTTTGAGTGGGTATTTTTTCTTATATTCTATTCTTTTTAACTTTACTACATTGGACTGTATGCTCTCTAGTCTAGTCTCTTAAGGTTAGTCTAGAAATTACAACACACAGAAATAATTTATCAATGTTGAAAATTAACACATTTATTCTCCCCTCTGATCATAGAAGGACCTCAGTTACTACTCTTCCTCCTTGTATGTTATTGTTTTGTTTGTTTTAATTCTATCTTGGCCTTTTAACCTCACAAAACAATATTGTTTTTAAAAGACTAAAGATCACTTAGATTTACTACATATTTACCACTTATTTTATTATTCATTCCTTCTCACAATCTCCAGTGTTTTCCTTGGTATTGCTTCTGCCAGGATACATCTTTTAGATTTCCCTTTAATGAGGATCTACAGGTGGGAACATTTTTGCTGATTCTGTCTCTTTTAAGATGTCTTGTTCTTTTACCCTAATTCTAGACATTCTCTTTCACCAAGTAGAGAATTCTAGGTTGACATACTTTCTCTCTGCACGTTGAAGATCTCACCTTTCTTTGGTTCCTACCATTTCTTTTGTTGATACTGAGAAGTAAGCTGTTGGTCTCACTGTTGCTCCTGGAATATGTAGATTGGTGTCTTTATTTGCAGAAATACTCCAAGCATAATTTACTCCAATATACTTATTTTCCATTTTTCTCTTACTTCTCCTTCTGGAACACCAATTAGACATATGTTGGACATTCTTATGTTAATACTCTATGGCTTTTTATCTCTTTTTATGGTTTCCTTCTCTTATTACCTCTACTTTATATTCCAGATAATTTCTTCTATTCAACCTTATAGTTCACTAATTTTCCTATTATTTTATCTAATTAGCTAGTAAATGCATCCATTAAGTCAGTAAATTTTCTTTTTAAGTTGTTTTATCTTTTATTTATTAGATATTCTTTTTTGTTATTTTTCAAATCTGTTTGGTCCTTTTTTGTAGTTTCCTTTACTCTGAAGATCTTTTTAAGCTTATCTTCCTGCAAACATACTAAGTATTATAATGTAACAATATGTGCCCCTTAGCTCCAATGTTTGAAGTTTTTGCAGGTCATTTCCTCCTTCTAGAGTTTTTGTTTTGTTTTTTGATTCTTGTTCATGGTCAGCTATTCTCTTTCTTTGGCCCATTATTTGTGGGAATCTTTGAGCTCTAGAACTAATGGGCCTCCTTCTAGAGAGCACAGGCACTTGCTTCCTCAAGGTGCCTCAGAACACTCCCACTTTAAGTGAAACTTAACACCTCAAAGTGTTTTGGGCAGCTGGGTGATGTGATTTGTCCTACAAATCATCATCGGAAAGCTTGTGGTTAATGTCTCATAGGATTTTTTCCCTTTTCTCTAAGAGAAAAGGCAACTTTCCTTGTAGCACTTGGGGATGGCTGGTTCCCTCCTGGTTCACACACACTGAGAAGTTATACTTCTTCCAGCTCTGTGGTTGCTACCCAAGAATTCCCGCTTCCAGCAGACCTAAACCAGCTTTTCCTCCTCCCTCTTCTCCCCTTTCCTTACTATACACTAAAAACTTAAACTCAGATTCTCCAGGTTTGGCAAAACCCCATAGGGTAAAATTAATTTCTTTGCTTATTACAACATTCTGGGTTCCCGGTTTCATTAAATTTTTGTCTGATAATGTCTTAGTCGCCTGTAAACTTCTTAGTGTTTTTAAAATGATTGAAAGATATATAGATACCCATAATTTTAAACCTTTCAGCAGGAAGGCATCAAGTCCCTAAGCAACAGCAATGACTAGAGCTGTTAGGTCCGCTTGCCACAGTTGCATAGAATGCATTGGGAAGGCAACAACAAGCCCGAATGGATCCGAACCATTAAAGCAACATTAGCTTCACATCCACACTGGTTACACTCGCTCTCTCAAGTCCCATGGAGTATAATGCAGAGGCAGGCCAAAGTGGACCACATACACATGCATCTTTGTCATTGCTAAGGAAACTCAATATTGGGAAATTCTTGATCTTTTAAAGATTCTAAAACCTGCCTAACCTTTGCCCACAGAGAATCATTATCTGCATATTCCTGGTCAGACAAAAAAAATCTACTATCAGTGCCCTTAATTCAGAAGACATGCAGGTAAAACAATTATCTCACAACAGAAGGTAAGTCCCAAGATCTAGCCAGCCAGATTGATGAGAACAGAAAACATCTTTCTAAAATGTCATATATGCCATATACACATATATGTGTTTTAAAACAAAACGCAATAAGAAACACTTTTATCCACCATCAGTCCAGAATTCTGAATGAAAAAAAATATATGTTCTGATAGAAAAGAGAGTAACTTCTTTGAAGTCAGCAAGAATCCTTTCAATCATTCACAAAGTTAAAAATCATTTGTTGAGTCCCTACACTGTGCAGAGTCTGGTGATAAAATAATTAGAAAAGGATTTATTATCAACTAATCAAAAAATATATAAATGAGCAATTAATTACAACAAAGGGAAGGAATGTGGTTCTTCAGAAGTACAATAAAAAATTAATAAAACCTGACCTACATTGGGGGAGTGATGAGGTCATAGGAAGATGGCTCTGGGGAAATGATGCTTCTGTTGAGAGCTGTAGGTGAAGTAGGAGATAAATGGCTTCAGTTCATCACGTATCTTTCTGGAAATGCAACTTAGCACAACATTTTTAAATGGAAGTTTCGAAGTGGGAATGATGACAGTTCTATTAACACATCCTCACTTTTTGGAAGTTAATATTTTGATAACTTAGAATATTGTCCGTGACACCATTGGTCCTGGGCTCTTCACACTCACTAATCTTTCTGGTTATTCTCCCTGGATCATTCTCACACATGCAATGAGATCAACTTGCATTGAGCAGCATCTCCTCTTCAGACCAATGGGATAACAGCCATACTTAACATTTGATGCTATGATCTATTCTGCAAGGCTTAATTGTATTTGATTTATTCTAATTTAATTAATAATTTCATGAAAAATATTCAGTGCACTGTGCTGATTTAATGGATAAAACAACTTATGGGGGCTAGCCCAGTGGCATAGTGGTTAAGTTTACGTGCTCTGCTTTGGCAGTCTGGGGTTCATGGGTTCGGATTCAGGACACGGACCTACACACCACTCATTAAACCATGCTGTGGCCACGTTCCATATACAAAATGGAGCAAGACGGACACAGATGTTAGCTCAGTGACAATCTTCCTCAAGCAAAAAGAGGAAGATTGGAAACAGATGTTAGCTCAGTGACAATCTTCCTCATCAAAAATAATAATAGGGGCCAGGCTGGTGGCACAGAGGTTAAGTTCACACATTCTGCTTTGGCGGGTCTGCACTGCTTATCAAGCCATGCTATGGCAGGCGTCCCACATATAAACTAGAGGAAGATGGGCCTGGATGTTAGCTCAGGGTCAGTCTTCCTCAGCAAAAAGAGGAGGATTGGCAGCAGATGTTAGCTCAGGGCTAATCTTCCTCAAATAAATAAATAAATTAAATAAATAAATAAATAATAACAACTTATGTATGGTCCACAATTAAAAAGTAAAGTGAAAGGGGCTAGCCCATTGGCATAGTGGTTAAGTTTGCTTCGCATACTCTGCTTCTGTGGCCCAGGGTTCATGGGTTCGGATCCAGGGTATGGACCTCCACATCACTCATCCAGCCATGCTGTGGCAGCATCCTATATAGAAAAAATTAGAGGAAGATTGGCACAGATGTTAGCTCAGGGCCAATCTTCCTCACCAAAAAAATAAAAGAATTTTAAAAAAGCAAAGTGAAATAATAATCCAATACCCAAGACAAATGCCATGCAGTATCTAAAAGGAAAAATATAAGTACCCCAGAGATTGAAAAATCCTGATGCATGCCTTGAAAGCAAATCTCGTGGGTGTATATGTGTGTGTGTTCCAAAACAAACTAATGTTCTTTAATAGCTGTATTTTCCTTTTGTTAGTTTCTTTAAAAACAATCCACTTGGCTAACTCAAGCAGGTAGGTTGAGCCAAAAAATGACCTCAAAATCTTAAAAATATGTAGTCCAAGTTATTTAAAGACTTCTGTACAGAGAAAAATAAGGGAAGGTTTTTAGTGTACCCCAAAATAATTAATTCACATATACAGAGATAACTGAAAACATTTGTGGTGTTTTTTTTTTTCATGTTTTAAACTTTTAATCATTACCTCTTTTAACCCTTATAAGGTACATGTGCCTGATGTCCATATGATTTGGAAATACTGATTTGGGGCCTCTGTGGAGACAATTTGAGTCTAACAGAGTAAGACAATCACTTGAATTGCTGTAAGGAGTGATGGCTCTGTCCAAGATTTTTCCCTGTTTCAACCCAATAAAAATCTGGGTGCATTATATAATTTTTAGTGTCTTAAGGGCCATGCATGTCATGAATCAGTGAAGAAGCCTGACAGATTTTATGACTATCCCCCTGCAAGTGTTCTGCAGGCCATACTTTCTCCTTTATATTCCAAAGAGAAAACGAGAACCAGGGAGCAATTCTACACATTTGATCTTGCTAACCTAATGCCAAAACAAGTAGGCAGTTAAATTAACAGCTACGCAGGGGAATGAAGAGTGAGAGGAAGAATCCATCTCTGTCTCATAATTGAATGTCATATAGAAAGGACATCCTGATGTTTGTCTCGCCTTATCATACTTCAACCAGTTTCTTATTTACATTCACATTTTATACTTTGCTATGTACTTGTAAGGCTCAGAGTGGCTTTCAGAAATACAAGTAGCACACAGTAACAAATGAACTTAAAAGAGTTGAAAATTTGAGGCAAAGAAAAATACAGTTGTGCAAGTAGGATTGAAAACAAATCTTAACTATGAGATTTCAAAGAGAGGACTCTGTGTTATATACTAAACAATACCAACAACTTAAAATAAGTACAACAATGACCGTCACAGAGAAGTTGCTTCTAATATCTCTAGTATAAGATGAGGGCAATTTAGCAAACAATTCAATAACAGGCAGTTGGGTAAGAGACCAGTGAGATCCAGATGTACGCAACTCTCTGAAGCTCTTGATGGGCACTTAGAATGTCTAGAGAAATAGGTGGATCAGCTATACTTAAGCAAATCAAGTTGTTTACAAAGTGATTTTTATAGCTTTTGAGCAGCTCTCAGGTCCAGATTTTACTCCCTGGTAAGCATCCTAAATACAATTATACTTCATATTCTGTACACTGCCATGTGCATTAACAATCTGAGAAGATATATGTTTCCTTGGGGAAACTGAGAAGTTTAACAAGTGCACGTTACTTCCAGAGTACCCTCAGAAAATGTTTCTTTCTACTCTAGCTCTGACAAATAAACTCATCAACACAACAGTCACTTCTGCCCATTCTATTGGCCAAAGCAAGTCACGTGGCTGAACTCAAAATCAAAGAGGAGGACATACAGTGACCCCATGAAGATGAGAGGAAGAGAGTAAATATGATTTAACAATAAGCTAATCAAACGCAGTTAAATATACAAACATACTGCAACAGCTTCTGTCAACAATTTGTAGAATGTAAGTTTGGGGTTCTACTGTTGAGAGTCCTAAAGCTCCACGTAACAATGAAGGAAGCACACAGAACTTCTCATCCAAATTCCTTCCAGGAAGGTAGAGACCTAAAGCTCTTCTATACAGAGAGCGCTCACTACAGACAGAACACATCTATCTGACTTTGTTCCTCTAGGCAGTAGACTACATTATCTTGACCTTTGTGCTTCTGTAAAAGTAAGACATCCATATCTATACTTTACGTAGATAAATGCAATTAATTAATAAAGTAAGAATAAACTATTGAGATTAATGTTTTTAGGATGGGGTCATGCTTGGGTAAATTTCTAAACGTAGAAACTACAAATGGTGACACATACTGACTTAGGCTACATTTTATCGTGAAATATGTATGGAAATATATGTCAATAATATCAATAAAGAATGAAATCTATAATGCACTGAATTAGGAAAATATTCACTGTCCCAACAATTCTAGTTCTAGGAACATATCCTTCATATAGACATACAGGTTGTAGCTAGTATCACAAAAATACTTTGTAACAAACCATTCTAAAATTCAGACACTTGGACCAACAATAATTTACTCTCATCTTTCTGTTGGTTGGCTGAGAGAAAACTACTCTAGGCTGAGTTTTTCTGGGCAGCTCTACTGCTGGGGACCAGGCTTACTCATGCATCTGAGGGTCTTTTTGTCTGATCTGGGCTGGAGTTAGCTAGACAGGTTTGGCTCTGCTCCACAGGTCTCATCCTTTTCCTGGATCCAGCATGCTTATCTGGGCATAGTCCTCTCAGGTTGAGAGCAGAAGCTCCAGAGAACAAGCAGAAACACGAGGGGCTTCTTAGAGGCTGGGCTGGGAAGTAACACACAGTCCCTTCTACCCATTCTATTGCTCAAAGCGAGTCAACATGGCTGGACCCGAAATCAAAAAGTAGGAAATATGGTGACCCCTTGAAGATGAGAGGAAGAGGGTAAATATGTTTTAGCAATAAGCTAATCAAATACAGTTAAATATACAAGCATACTGCAATAGTTTCTGTTAACAAATGCTTAAGATGTCCATCAGTAGAGAAGTGTTTTCATATAATGAGAAAACTATATAACCATTAGAAAAAGTGTTATTTCCGTAGGTTCTGATTACAAACACGTTACAAACATATCTTCAGTAGAAGAAAAGAAAAATGTGAACAGTGTTGCGAGATAAGGGTTATAGCAACAGATCTTCCATCCACTTATACCCCGTAGCTGGGGAGGGATTTCGGTGGGCAGCGCTCCTCAAAAAGAAAGAAGGCATGTAGTCCAGTCCAATCTCCTTGTAAATATGCTAAATGTTTTTTGCTAGCAGTGTATTCCTTTTCTTCAGTATGCTTTTAAACAAAATGTACCTGGTTTTCAAAGATTGCTATGGTAAGCAAACCCGTGATCTATAAATTTATTGGGCACAGCTTGCTGGAAAATGCCACAAAAGCAGTATAACTACATGAGCACATATTAGTCTTCTAGGACTCCTGTAACAAAACCCTACTGACTAGGTGGCTCAAACAACAGAAATTTATTGCCTCAGTTCTGGAGGCTGGAGGTCCATGACCAGCCAGCAAATTCGGTTCCTGGTGAGAGCTCTCTTCCTGGCTTGTAGTTGGCTGCTGTCTCCCTGGGTCCTCCCATAATCTTTCGTCACTGTGTGCACAAGGAGAGAGCTCTCTGGTGTCTGTCTTAGAAGGACATTAATCCTATTGGATCAGGGCCCACTGTTACAACCTCATTTAACCTTAGTTATTTCCTCAGAGGCACCCCCCTCCAAATATAGCTATACTGGGGGTTATGGCTCCAACACACGAATTGGGAGGGGACACCTGGTCCATGACAGAGTACAAAATTAAGATCTTTCCTGATTTAAAGTGTTCTTCCTCTCTAAGGAAAGCGTCTGTACACTTCATCTGTTAACTGGAGTTGGAGTGTATCCAGTGAGAAAATAAACGGCTGGGGAGTCATCTCCCCATTTGAACACCTTCTTGCTTCACCTACGCCTCTTGACTACTGAATAATTATTAATGAAGTGTACCCTGAGTAAGATCTTTGCTTTGTTTACCTTCGACTTAACAATCTGATCCTTTGTATTATTTCCAGGGCATACAATGTTTTAGCAAATGGAGAATTTTTAGATAAAACAGTAAATCAAATGATGAATAAGAATGTAAATTACTTATCATATTTAGTCAACTGTTTAAAAATATTCAGATTTACTGATGAGTAAATTCTAACATCAAAATTCAACTTCTCAGAGAATGCTTGTGCATAGTTAAAGGGCCTGTAAGAATTAATTTTACTAATCTTAAATTAACAAAGTTAAATTTTTACCTTAACAACACAGTCTAGCACATAAAAAATTTAATAGGAAATAAAAAGTAAAACAGACATAATGAAAAAAATGAAAAATAGACTGATAGAGGATTGTAATAGTAATAATAATCTTTGTTTTCATTAGATTATACAATGAATAGTATTATGTAAGCAAAAAAAATATGACACGGTTTGAATTGTGTTTGTTATATTTATCCTCACCTACTGTGATAAATTGGCAAGTGCTAGTATCATAACCAGTGTTAATTAATAAATCATAATTCTCACTGTGCAATGCATTTCTTGACACACATACTAATTCCTAATAAAAATATAAAAAAGGTAAAATTTTTTCAAATGTGAAAGCTGGAACTTCTAATTAAAAGTTCTGCACTATGTTCCATAATGCTGAGGTCTCCAAAAGTCTCTATACGTAGGTGAGAAGCATGCACAGTTGTCACTGGTGGAAAATTCTGGTCTTTGCCGCAGGTTTGTACACACAGATCAGCAGACCAAACCGAGAACAGAAGCTTGTCTTTTCAACTGTCAAAATAGAATGAAATCCCTCCTTTAGCTTCTGATAATTGAAGCATGTGACCCTTGTTCAGTGCTACAATAAGGACCCTTTCCCTACATTTTAAATATTCACTGAAGAATTCAGTGCTGGGATATTTGTAATCCAGTCCCGGCAAAGTCTTATTGGATCATCTTAGCATACATTAATTAGTAGTTTTGTCATTATACTCCAGGTTCTGTAAATAAATAAATAAAACATTTTCCCTCAGCTCCTTGGAGAGTCATCGCCTTTTTGAAATATTTTCTCAAAGCATCATTCACCGTAACTCAATGTACGTAACATAAACCCCATTTTACGGACTGCTTAGTTGACAGTTCTCTTCACACACGCTTCCTCCCATCCGTATCCTTTATACGAATATAAACTTTTTAAATCA
The DNA here is from genome assembly GCF_037783145.1 of Equus przewalskii. NCBI lineage: Eukaryota > Metazoa > Chordata > Mammalia > Perissodactyla > Equidae > Equus > Equus przewalskii. The sequence continues at coordinate 5,764,412 of NC_091838.1, forward strand.
ATAGATGAGTCAACCAAAACTGTATAACTTTTTGCCTAGATCCCAAAACTAATGAACTGTGCAACTAATTAGCTCATCTTACAGGCCTATTAAGTGATCTAGAGTCCACTTTTGTTACTTTTTAAAATGCCATTAAAGTTGGGTTGTATAAGTGCTATTTGAAATCTTTTTTCAAGTGAGAACAAAATCAAGGTATAGACATAATTTTTCTTTGTTTCACATTTGAGTACAAATATAATTTGCTCTGATACACAAGGAGACCATTTGACTTAAGGGATGAAGGGATGCAACTCAGAAACCCAGCTCTGCTCTGTGATTATCAATGGTTACAAGAAGGCGGCTCTTGGGCAAGGGTGTCAGTACATAACAAGTCTCCATCATTCCTCACAATCCAAACTAAGCCTATGATTTACTTCTCAAAACAAAGGAGTCTATATGCAAAGACACCTTTAAATCACACTAAACTGTTATATAACCAATTTCAAAGAGTATTTTCTACTCCCAGGTAGTGTCAAGAAGCAGCTCTAATCTTGGCCCTAAGCCCCTCTGAGAAGTTTTGAAGACGCTACTGCAGAGTGGCCCGACACGGGCCTCTCTCTGTCACACTGGTGACACAATGTATTCTCAGCGCCTTCGCCTCTAACTTGAGAACAATAACACCCAGTTCCCTGGCATAGCTGTTACTCTCCCTCACCCTTGCTTCTTGGATCTAAAAATACTGAGTAGCGTCTTTGCTAATAACCTTCAATTTTAGAGAGCAACCAAGTGAGCTTTTCTAAGTAAAAATTTTTGCTAATTCATTGAAATTATAATTCCACCTGTTTCAAAACGTTAATTGGGTAAGTATACGATAAATGGTCAATGAAGGAGGATCTTACATTTTAATACCAGCTATGAAATCTGGGTACCCTGCCACTGAGGCACTGAAGATCAAATTTATTCTGAGTAGGGAAAGTTCTAGAAGCAACACAATACAAAACAAAAGGAAGAACTGTTATTTATTTATTTTTGAGGAAGATTAGCCCTGAGCTAACATCTGCTGCCAATCCTCCTCTTTTTGCTGAGGAAGACTGGCCCTGAGCTAACATCCATGCCCATCTTCCTCTACTTTATATGTGGGACGCCTACTACAGCATGGCTTGCCAAGCGGTGCCAACGGTGCCAAGTCCACACCTGGGATCTGAACCAGCAAACCCCAGGCTGCGAAGTGGAACATGCGCACTTAACCTCTGCACCACCGGCTGGGCCCTGGAAGAACTGATTGCTTTTCATTACTTTCTGGGTTTTTAAAAAATATTTTTGATATCTCTTTTTGATATTTCATGTGAAGATTATTAGTTGAGAATTTTCAGCAAAAGAAAATATTTGGACAAAATGTTTGGGAAGCCCTTCCCCTTTGATTTTAATGCCCCAAAACATCCAGTCTGCATAATGAAGAATGTTTTAGCCACTGAGCAAAGAAGGGGAAAAAGGCAGCAGGAGTCAGGAGGAGCAGAGCAATATGAATGGAATAAAAACAGACAGTGCCTTGAAGAAATGTTTTGGATTTGAAGAAGGGAAATATTAACTTACATAGCAGATTTCAATCCATTTGTTATATAAGTAAAGGATTTTTAAGAAGAGATACAATTTATCTAGGTAATTTCATCTAGCTTTACCTATCTTTCAAAATTCCAATAAAATATCAAAACAATTGAAAGAAAAAGCATCCACGTCAACATTACATGCGGACTTGATACAAATATTTCTTAGCAATATATTCCTAATTAACAAACTTATACTTATCTAATACTATTTGAGCATCATTAAATTAAATATATATATTGAATATTTAAAGAATTTGCCCTTTGAGATATAAATAATATCTACAGAAATATTGACCTCATATGTACCTCACCTCGGTATATATTTATATTTCAAAGGGGAAAGTTTAGAAACAGGAATTAAGGAATTATTACAAGTGAAAAAAACATGAAGGGGAAATAAGATCTTTAAAGGATCATTTACAGGCCTAAGAGCCTACCAAATTGAAAGCACCCATGACCTTGACAAAGCAATACTCAAATTCCAGTCGAAATAAACCACTTAAACTCATAAAATGATTTTTATTACCCTCAGAGAGAAGAAAAATCCAGTAGAGTCATCAATCGATTTTTTACATTTTTTGCATGTAGCATATGAGAAAGCTTCATAAAAATCATTTTTCTGAGTTTGTTATTTCAACAGGAAGGAATGCTTCCACAAGGCTTTTGTTATTAAGGAATGTGCTTATAGTATGATAATTTATGTCTAGTTCATTAAGCAGGTGTTCTGGGCAAGATAATATGGGGAAATGGCAAATATGACACACTGTTTTCCATTAACCCCCCTGCCCTGACAGGCTGAAGCGCCCCTTTTGAAGATTAATCCATTTTGCTTAATGCTTAGCATTTTCAGATCCTAGCTCTGGGTGCCAGAAAGGTTTTATGTTTGAAGTACGGGAAAAGTTATGTGGCAATTTTGAGCACCTAGTCAGCTAGCCCTTATGAAAATCAATTGATAAAATCCCAAAGCATCAAAAGTAGAAAGACTATGTACAAACAGTATACACCAAACCAGGAGGCTTCACACGCTGTCGTTGGAGCAGAGGCTATAAATTCCTTCTCATCAAATTCAAGGAAAGCTTTTTTTTTTTTTTTTAATATGACTGCTATTGTCATTCTTTAGAAAACTCCATAACCCCACTTACATTCATTTCAAAGACTGTTATTTAGGAAAGGCGGGGGGAGACAATGAATATGATTATTCACAATATCGAAACCAATGGTCAAAGGATCACAAATTGCCTCCCCTCCATGGCTGAATTTAGCTCACAAACTTGCTTTATCTATTTTAGACTTAAATGGATTTGCACATTGTGCTTTTAGCTACAGTTTGCCACAGTCCCCACCAATCCTGCTATAATGATTCCTAATCTCCCTTACTCATGTATTTGATCTGCTTAATCCTTACAGGCATTTGAATCCCATCTAAACATTTATCTCCCCAAGCCAGGGTCTACGAACTTTCTCCTTCGGTTTTATTTTTTCTAGGACTCAATATTGCAGAATTGAGTATTGTTCATGGTTAGGAGCACTCTGGTCTCAGATGACCTAGATTCAAATGTGAATCAACTTCTATGTAGGCTACTATTTAACCTTCCCAAACCTCACAGTCTTCATCTGGAAAACGGCAGTTGTAATAATACTACAGTAATACCTCCCTCACACGTGCCAGATCTTTCTAACCATAAGCACCGGCTGCCTGGATGCAACCCGTGCAGCTGCACAAGGACCCGTATTCAGAGGGGCGACACGCCTGCGTAAGTGCCCTATTGTCTCTGACTTCAAATTCTTAAAAATTTTTGAGCAAAGAGCCTGGCATTTCATTTTTCGCTAGGCCTTGAAAATTATATAGCCAGTTGTGCTAACCACGGAGACTGAACCTTTAACCACTTAGGTTTAGAGATTTCTCCATGCTACATCTTAAAATAGATCAACACGATGTCAAAATGAACGGACTTACAATGATATGTAAAGAGCCACATGCCATTTGACCCATTTTTTTGTTTTTATTGCTTCCATTGTCTCAGCTGTATTTTTTCTTATGTATATGTATTGACTCAAAATTATTGACATTTTTAGTCTATAATACTTGGAAAGATTTAACAAACCCTCAAAACCTAACTCCTTTGGGTTGCCAGATTTAACAAATAAAATCACAAGATGCACATATATTTGAATTTCAGATAAACAATAAATAAATTTTGTATAAGTACATTCCATGTAGTATTTAGGAAACACTTATATGAAAAAAAAATTTAATCTGCATTAGAAACAATAAAAAAAAGAAACGATATTGCACTACATTTAGTCAATAATTTCAGCAAAATTCTGGAATAGTTCTCCAGACTTCAAAGACAAGAAAACAGAGATGGAAATGAAGAATTGTATGAATATATATGGAGGTCAAAATAAAGAGACAAAATCATATGAATATGCATCCTTGAAAAGGTTGGTCTGTTCATTATGCCCTATAAAATATTTAAATAAATTATGAAGTAATGTTTTTCTAAAACTAGAGGGTGTACTATTGCCTCCGGGGTACACATCAGTGCTCAGGCTACTGTCTCCCTGCGTTTTAAGCAGAAGAAACAGCATAAGCTCCTAGACTGTGCAGTGGGTTGAGAGGTTCCGCTCCTCCCCCACACGGGATCTGTCAGGTGCTCTCTCAGAACACCCTTCTCCTGATTATGTCTTCTAACCGGCCAGCTAGCCTTTCTCCAGGAGCAAGGCATGTGTTTACTGTTTATCTCAATTACTCCACTAAATAAGAAAGGTCATATGCTCTTATTTCTTTAAAAATCTGATATTTGGTGACATTTCTCCAGACTATATAAGACTGGTGTATCAAGAAAGTGACAGAGAGCAAGGCTCCAAAGTTTGGCTTCACCTGATTGTGAATGGCCCTGATTCCACAAAGCCTGGGAGACGGCCAAGATGAAATGGCAGGTCTCCTATCTCTCAATCTGGACCTACAAAAGTAAAATGAAGCTTATAATTGCTGAAATTACTCAAAGTATTCTGCCAAATATCCCCAAGCAATCTAAATTTATCTATGAAAATGTTTTCCTATAAATTTTGGTTAATAATCTTTCTAAAAATAATATTGTATCACCTAATTTCTAGGGATCTTACACAAGTAATTCAACCGTGAGATGATTCCTCTAACCCCACTTCCCCAGAATGAAAAATAAGTTATCTTGAGCCCATGCTACAATTTGTTTAAGTCAACTGTCATTATATGAATTATCATAATCATGTAAAGTAGAAAAAAAAACAAGCCAAATTTGGAAAATAACATTAATTTCAAAACACTTCTTTTTTCCCAAAAGTAACCTGATAGGAAGAGTATATGGTGGTGGAGGTTTAGGTAGATTATCTATTTTGAAAAGTAACCATCAATCTGCAAACAAGGAAATGGCAATCATATTGGAAGTCAGTTTTAAGTAGGACTGAGCAGCTTAAACGACAGAAATTTATGTTTTCACAGTTCTGGAGGCTGGAAAGTACAAGATCAAGGCACCAGCATATGATGAGGGCTCTCTTCCTGGCTTATAGGTGACCACCTTCTAATTGCGTCCTTGCGTGGCGGAGACAGAGAGAGAGCGAGCTCTCTGGTGTCTCTTCTCATAAGGGCACTAACCCCATGCTGAGAACTGCACCCTCACAGTCTCATTTTTTTTTTAAAAAGATTTTATTTTTTCCTTTTTCTCCCCAAAGCCCCCCGGTACATAGTTGTATATTCTTCGCTGTGGGTCCTTTTAGTTGTGGCATGTGGGACGCTGCCCCAGTGTGGTCCGATGAGCAGTGCCATGTCCGCGCCCAGGATTCGAACCAACGAAACACTGGGCTGCCTGCAGCGGAGCGCACGAACCCAACCACTCGGCCACGGGGCCAGCCCCCCTCACAGTCTCATTTAAACCTCATCATCTCCCAAAGGTCCCACCTTCAAACACCGTCACACTGAGGGTCAGGACATCAACATATAAATTTTGAAGGAACACAATTCATTCCACGGCAGTGGACTTTACATTGTGAAACAGAAACTCCGTGAAAACAACAGGAAGATGCTTTGCACATTCTTACCATACAGCCCCTAATTTAAAGATGTATGGACACACAAGAAAACAGAGCAGCTCACTTTCTAAATCCCTCAAAAGCTGTTTGTGGTTATGACACAACATTATTTCTTTGACCTTTATTCCACCAAGCCAAACTATCTTTCTGCTCTCCCTAGTAATTTTCACCATCAACGTATTGTATGTAAAAATCATCAAATTCAGAAAATACCTTCCCAGCTATTTGAAGAAAGTTCTCAGTATCCTAATACATATTGAAAGGTATAGGCTTCCGGGAGGAAGATCACATAGTGGTTAAAAGCCCACATTCCAGAATCAGCCCAGCTCCACCATGTAGCTCGGTGAAAGTAACCTCGCAGTTTGCCTTCCCGTAAAAAAGGAAGTAATTGTAGTAACGTATAGGGTTGTGAGGATTTAATGAGGTAAAGTGTCCAAAGTGCTTAGGACAATGCCTAATAGGTGGTAAACAAACCTCCTGGTTCATACAGGTATTATCTGCAAAGACTGTCAAAAATACACACGTCCAGGTCTCATCGAGGCCTACTAAAGACCAGTTAGGAATGGTTAGTAAAACCAATGTGTTGGTGGCTAGTCCTGTTTGGGAACTGCTTGTTTATTCTCCAAACAAGAAGGTTATTCAGGTGCTTAGGGAAACAGATAATGCTTGTAGCAGCATTTGCTGCAATCATAGGTGTTTATTTACTACTTAAGATTGGATGGAAGGAGCACACAGACATTCAAACGCAACGGAGTAACGTACATCTGAGAGGAGTACTTGGCTGCTGTGTTGTTGGGCAGACGGCGGAACCTGTCCTAGAAAAACAGATCACACCAAAATTAAAGTTCACAATGTAAGTCAATGCGGCCTCATCCAAACCGAGCCAAGGGAAATAAATGTCGTTTGAGAAAGAATATGGGAAAACAAGGGACAAGAAAGAGCACTTGAAATACTTAAAAGGAGGAGAGAGGAAACTTGAAATGAGCAGAATCCTCAAAAAAAATGTACATGGAAAGGTTTAAATAAAATATTGTACATCTAAATAAAAAGATTCTATATAATTGTCAAAAATTATACTACATTAGTATATCTATTAAGAAAAATGTAAAATAAAGTTATACATAGTAATCTTTTATATAAAGTTATAATATTTCATTATCTCACATAGACTAACTAATTATTATGGGAAAACCAGAATATAAAAGTACTCATAAGTTAAAATACTTATGCTTATGTTTATCCACATGTATGTATTTATGTCTTTACATATGGATATACATACTTACATGATCTCTTGCATTAACACCAGGGCACCCTCGTTGATCTCTCTATTGTTACTCTTACTTACCACTCACCTTTTCTCCACTTTATAACAAATATCATTTAAAAAAACTAAATCTGATTATAATACTGTGATGTTTAAAATACACTTCAATATCTTCTTATATCCCTGAGGATCAAGTCTTAAATCCTTAATATGTCTGGAAAGACCATGTATGCTCGAGTTCTGTCTAATTTCCTGCCTCCTCCTTCTCTCTCTATCTACTCTGGTCATGCTTACTCTGCTTGGTTAAGTCTCTCAGATGTGGCATAACTTTTCTTCCCCTAAAAACGAGATGGAGAGCTATCCTCTAGGACCTCACCTGCCGGGGTCCCGCCCCAGGGGGATCCAGGTCTCCTGAGGGATGGACGGAGTCGGTGAAGGAGGAGGCAGTGAGACAAGGAGTATGGTGTCCAAGTCTGACTTTATTTTGTGTATGTATGATTTATATAGGGCTCAGGATATGCAAGGATGATTTCATGGAACAGTCCCAGTACATATTTTTGGCTCGCGTAAGTGGGTTTTCGCAAGGTAGACAATAGTCCTTAGAGCAATCATATCTGAATTGTGTGTAGGCCTGGGGGAGTCAAGCTTCTGCAATCCTTTACTTCGAGAAGGCCACCCCCAGCGGCCTCCTGACTCAATGGGCCGTGGCAACCACCGCCCTCCTAGAGAGATCTGTGGGGGCCACGTGTCCCTAACAGGGTAACCACTAACAGCCCGCTTCCTAGGTGACTTGTCAGGTTCCCTTTTTTCTTTTTCCAGGGACGGGTCAGAACGTTCTTTCCCTAGAAGATGTTGTTCCCCAGAATCTTCCCTAGAATACTGCATTGTATCATTCCCATTTCCAGGGCCGGGCTGACTTCCCCTGAAATAATCCCAGGTGCAGAACAGAGTGAGCAGAAGCAGGAAAGTCAGAAGTACCAGGGAGACTTGTTGCAGGGGCAGCCTGGTAGATTCCCTTGAGGGTTCGCCGTGCGTCCCCTCGTCTCTCTCCCAGACCGTGTCACAAGGCAGAGGCTTAACTTAGGCTGACGGCTCCCAGCATCACCTATGCCTCCTCCCTCTCCCTAGATAACACAGTCATTCTTCAACTCTGTAGTATTTTCAACCAAACATTTCTCAGATTAGAGCATTGATAATAATGGAAATAATGTTTGCAATACTTGAAAAGGGGCAGCAGAATTTAAATTGTATTTTTCTAGAAACCCAAAACAATAGGTTAGGCATGGCAATTTGCGGGATTAAATTTTGAGTAAAACATAATCCTGACCCCCAGGCAAGAAGGGAAAGGTAAATGTACTAAACATTCATTGAGTATTCAATATGCTCCATTTGCTTTGCAGACAAAATCCCATATAATTAGCAAACAAACTAAAAAATATTTATTTACCCTATTTTACAAATGAAGAAACGAAATATTAAAGAGATGATGAAAGATCCCTAACACCAAACTGGATTCCAACCCACAGCTGCCTAAATCTAAGATGTGTATACTTTCCGCTCTCCCCACCACCATGGCTCAGCAGCTCACAGTCCACGAGTACTCTAACACAAAGCACAATGCGATCGGCGAGACAATAAAAGCAAATAAAGGGTGTTGTGATAATGCGTTCAAAGAGGTATCTTTCGGTAGAACTTTAACTGGTTTTCAAAAACAATGTTAGAGACTCTTACAAGAGGATTTGGGAACACTTCCCAAGGGAGCTAGTACTTGAGCTGGACCTCACATACCAGGATTTTGAAATGATTCAGAAAACACTTCGAAATGAATCATAAGCAGCAAAACCAGAAAGAATTGTATGAGAAACAAAGGCTATAAAAGGTGCCATTTTCACACTTTGATAGGGTTCACACATCCTGCCCAGTCCTCCTACACAACATCCCAATTGTCACAGATGGCTTGGCAGAGAGGTAACTCTAGTGACTTTGCAGTTAATCAAATTCTTAGAGCCTAAGACATAACAAGTTCCTGAGAAGCTCCCTCGGGGAGATGCAGGGCAGACTATCGTCTCTCATATCTACTAAGGACAGAGAGCTGAACTGAAATGAGATGGTAGCAAGGAATGATAATGTTTAGGTGTTTGACAACCAAGGACCCCTCCCTAGTAGGACTGGCTGCCACATACTGAGGTAGATTGAAATGAGAAGTTGAGGAATATTTTCATTTGTTATTGTGAATTAAAATTTTACAAATTCTGATATCAAGAGTATGCCTAAAAACACATTTTTTGTAGGTTTTTAAAATGGAATCACCAATAAACATTCTTATAGAAACATTCTAAAGATAGATACAGAACAACAAGTAAGTTGAAGTGGATCAGGACTACAAAATAGATTATGCTTCCAGAAATATTTTCTCAGGCATTTTCTGGGATGAAAATATTTGTAAATTCTGCTTTATAAAATTGTATGTAAAATTCACATTTCTTCATTTATTTATTTTAATGATAAATGCAATTTATACTTCAGAATTTCTTAAGGGAAGTAACTATCCATAATCGTATCAGAGACTTATTTGAAATAAACAGACATTTAAATTTTTCACATATGGTTAATTCTAACAAATTATGCCTTTCCTATATTTACAAGTTAAATTAAAAAACTATGTATTTTAGTTGCTTAATTATTATATATCTTTATTGTCTATTTTATTTCATTGAGTTGGAAAAAATAGCTATAAATATACGCTGCCATTTATATCCTCAAAGTTAGTAGAAAAAGAAGCAAGGGACATCTACATGCTATAGACTCTACAAGCAAGAACAGAACGGCTATTAATAAAGTGGCAATGTGATAAAATCAGTGCATCTTTCTAAGGGAGAATCACATTCCTAGTTCTGTCAAATCTTTTATTAAATCAAAACTGGAGTCATTTCGAGTAGCTGAAATTTACAAATGTACCTTTCTTTTTTTTTTTTTAAAGATTTATTTTTTTTATTTTTTTCCTTTTTCTCCCCAAAGACCCCCGGTACATAGTTGTATATTCTTTGTTGTGGGTCCTTCTAGTTGTGGCATGTGGGACGCTGCCTCAGCGTGGTTTGATGAGCAGTGCCATGTCCGTGCCCAGGATTCGAACCAACAAAACACTGAGCCGCCTGCAGTAGAGCGCGCGAACTTAACCACTCGGCCACAGGGCCAGCCCCTACAAATGTATCTTTCTACAAAGAGATTATCTAATTATCTGAATAAGTGAATTATGCAGACTCCTCACTTCTCTGCTCAGAGCACCTGCACTGGCTGCTCTTTCTGCAGAGAAGGCTTGTCTCCCAGGCAGCCACATGGCTGGCCCCTCTTTTGTCATTAGCCATTGGTTCAATGTTTCCCCTACATAGAATACAGCCCCAAAACACACACACATACACACACACCCCTATTATGCTCTATTACATTTGCATATTTTGTTAAGTCAGGGTGCTCAAAGTGTAGTACAACGACTTCTGGGGGACCACCAGAGGGGTCCTGAAGGGGGCCCCCTTCAAGGAGCTCTGAAATTTTTCAGTGGGACTGAAATTTAAGACTATTTTCTTAACAACACTAAGACATTATTTGCCTTTTAAACTCTCATTCTCTCACCAGTGTGAGTATGAATTTCATTGACATGGTTTCAGATTCCACATTGCAACTAACCTTTAAGCTATATGCTTCATTTTAAGTTATAAGAAACACTTGTTTTATATATTCAAGGTATGCTGTCTACATGCTCTAAAATACTTTAAATGCTGCATGTACACACATATATGTAGCATATATGATGTACATACCTTAAATGTTACACATATATATGTGATTTATGTTTGTGTGTATATATATACAAACATACTAACATTTATAGTTCTTTAGAGAATGCAGATAGCATATCATGAACTTTGAATTAATTCAGATGATAGTAGGTTGAACCATATGAAATTGCCAATAATGGATGATGTTTGTCCTACCAAAATTGTAATTTATTATGACTCAACAGTAAGAAAAAAGTGTTTATGAGGAAAAAATTAATGGGAAAAGTTTACCTTTTCATATAAATGAGCATATCCATTATAATCAAAAGTACTGTCCAGGTCTTTTTTTCCCCAAGAATTTAACCTTGTACAGGAAGTACAAAAAACATCTGCCCTAAGACCCTAAACAGAATGTTGATGGAAAACCAGCAGACTTTTCAGCCAACGGGGACAGGTGTAGCAAGAAGAGCAGGGTAGTTAGTTCCATCAGCTCAGGAAATGGATTGATCCCAAAGGCAATGAAAGGAGGACTTGGCCATCTGCAGTTCCCAAGAAAATAAATAAATCAGCTTCAGACATCTGTAGCAACTCTGGATATGATCTGAATATCCCCTAATTCTTTCCAGCACGGAACAATGACATACAAGATATTGTTGCCAACTGGCACAAACTGCTCTACTTGGCAGTTGGTCAAGGGAAAGAAGGTAGTTTTTTCCCCCTAAACGTCTTCAATCATGTTCTTACTTTAGAAAATAAATGAAGGAAGGTAAGTACTAGTTGTATATTAAAAGATAAAATATAAATGTTGTTAGATAAATGGTAAAGTGTTGCTTTTAAAATAGCATACGCTATTTTTGGATTATTTCAACATGTATGGTGAAGTGGGAAATGCCCTATTTCTAATATTTCTCTCCAGCAGAAGAAGTTCACTGGCTATAACAACCTTGGCCTATCTCTACTCGCTCTCATACTTTTCACCTAATTTTGAGTTTGAAGGGAGAGTTGCACGTGAGTAGAACAGAGCTTGCTTCTGGCTTTCTCAGAAGTGAGCTGCCTTCAGGAAACATACCTCCCAATCTGCTCCTTCATGCCACCGATTTTAAAGGAACCTCCCAGAGCGGCCAGGGAGAGGCCTGCCCCTGTCCAGCCCTGCTGTATAGCTCAGGTTGCTGCTTCTCCAGCTCAGTATTGCCCATAAATACAAAACAAAGGTGATATTTTGGCCTCCATCTGCTAGCATTTTCATTTTATTTCTCAATTGGTTCAAGATCTCAGTAGAGAAGACTATTATTAGGGTGTTGAAGGCCTCAACATTTGGCATAATCAACTTCACTGAAAATAGACGCACATTTACAAATCAACTTTTTGAGCACTAGCATCTCTACAAGTTTGGACTTAAAGAGGCTGCTGGCCTTCACCATGCTTACCGCCCAGAAAGCCTGGGAAAAAAGAGAATTGGGGAACTGTTAGCTTGAAGATGCTAAATAGTGACTTGTCTCCTTTTTTCCTGTCTAATGGACATACTCAGGACATGTCTTCTGCCACTTGAGGCAAAAAACCAAAGAAACAAAACCCCCACAAAGTTACCCTTCCTTTTAACACCAGGTGAATTCTGATGGATTAATACAAATGAGGTTGGCGAAACCCCTGTCTACACTGGCTGGGACCGCCAAGCTACAGTGAAATAATGAAGTGCAGCCAGTAAAAACTGCAGCCAAGACTATAATTACAAGAACACAAAACTTCCCTTGCTTCATTTTGCTATTGTGAGCAGACAGTTGTGAAGAGTAACTTTGTTCAAATTAAACAGCACTCTATTTTTACATAAGATAGATGATCATAATAGTCGATGACACTTTTTAAGGGACATGCTGCTGGAAAAATTACCAGGCGAAGCAGGCCTAAACAGCTGCATCTGTTGGACTGCGCCTTTGCAGCTGCACAGAACCCAGGATAAATGACAAACAATTCTTCTCACTCATTCTTCTATTACTTCTAAATCTTCAGACTCATATTTCATACTTCAACATCATATTATTTTTCCTATTGAGCTGCCAGTGGAAAAAAAAGATAATTTCACTAAAGATGATAAAATAAAGAGGACAGACTCTTCGTCATAGGTATGAATGAGAGGAAAAAGTCATCTAATTTTAACTCCTAGTTGAAGTATTTTCAAGCATTCTACCTGGGTCAGCATATGACCTCCTCGAGGGATAATAACAGAACCAGAGTTTCATAACCAAGAAAAGAATTGAGAGGTCAGATTAACACTGTGAAAGCAGTAATGTCATCTCACAAAAATAGTACTGCTCTGTCCAGAGCTCCTGATTTCCAAAAATGAAGTGATAAAATGGTCTACAGTCAAGCGAACCCGCCTACAAATCAGGTTAACCCCGCCACTATGACACAAACCATCATCTGTGAAATAAAGCTGTGAGAGCTGAAATTTAAGGTTTCTTTTAACTGTAAGGTTTTCTGTGTCTATTATCTTTGTTTATTGTAAGAGAAACAGATGGATAACAGGCACTTCTGCTGAGGGAAATGGGAAAGAAAAAAAAAAGTCAGTACTAATGATAGCTAAACATTTTTTGGAAGAAGGAAATTTAGTTATTCTGTTTTTCATCCTGTACTATTTCTTTTAAGTAATTATACCATCAGTTCCTGATTCTAAAAACTTCATTTTCATTGTTTTTATTTAAACGTGGCAATTAAAGAAGATGCATTTTTAAAAATCGTATTTATAATTTTTTTCTTATTAGAAAAGTATTACATGTTCAATGTTTTAAATACAAAAATTCACAAAAGGAAAATGAAAATTATCTATAATCCTATTACGCAGACATGACCATAGTTAACATTTTCTATGTAGGAGCATATGTGTGAAATTTGAAATAAGCTCTCAGATTTTGGCTTAGAAAGTGGTACTGACAAGCTTTGAGAATGAGTCCCTGTATAGAACTGTTCAACTACATATCCTCAGTCGTCAAATTGAAATAGGCACCATGAGAATAAAGAAATCACTTCCAAACAAGTAATAATCGAGGTCCAAGAATCCATACTGGGGAAACTGGTAGAAGAAAATAAACTCCCATGCTGCAATTTGCTGAGCAGAAGGGACTCAGAAATTGAGTGCCCTGATTAAGAGAGTTCCACTTATTCATTACGCTGCTAAATGACGTGCCTGCTTAAGTGGAATAATCAGCAAGACAGGGACTTAGTTCTGTGCATTCGAATGACTCCTAATAATAGTTCACTGGCATGCCCATCTCACTTAACTGGAATACCTAGGATTCTCTCTCAGCCTGGTCACCAGGAGTTGGCTCTATGATATTTACTCACAAAACTTCTATGGGGCAAGGCTTTCATTGTTTCCTCAGTGCTACACCGTGGGGATCACTAAGCAAGTTTTATCAGGGTTTAGTTTCCTTCACGGCACCTTTATCAAGTAATGGCACATTTGACACTGAAAGTCCAGAGTGGTGGACCGAGGTTAGTGACGCACTTAGAGCTTTACTAAAGCATCTATTCCTCAAGAGAGCGCCTTCAATTTCATGAAGTGCCTGGTCTGCAGCCTTACAATTATAAAGCTGATGTCACATTCAGCTATTATGGGAAAACTTCACCGATAAGAATGACAAGGAAACACAAAATGCCAACCTCAAAAGAGTTTAGTTCAAATTATCCAGTTAAATTTTAACTGCTAGAAAACAGATTATCTACTGAACCTACTTCTTAAGACAAATAACCATCAAGACTACTGTTCTGGTGGCGATAAATGGTGTAGAAATTTCATTCAAGTCTTGCAAGCTAAAATTTTTTTAAAAATCGATCTCAATACCATGACCTGAAAAGTCCTTAGTATTTTTATGATTGAAGTACAAACTGTACAAAGGCCTCCTGCTATCTAACAACCATGGAAAGACAGGCAGCACTTGGTCATTTTTTAATATCCCACCAATCGTTTCTTGGCAAGGTTGTGAACTAATGCAGACTGCTGGCTTTCTCTCCTAAACCCAACACTAGTGAACTGACAGAATCAACAAGGAAATTGTTGGATCTGAGAAACTAACAGGCAACTGTTAAGAAATTTTATGTCCCTTTGTTGGAGGAAAGCGGCAATCCAGAGTGGAGAGAAGACCAAAGGAGAGCTTCCCATTATGTTCTTTTCCTCCTCCACATCGCATGGGACTGCACAGTGCTCCACTACTAACACTGTGAGGCACAGACAGGTACAACAGAGTAATATCAGGTAGCTGTCATGGGTTGGGTTTTTCTGAAGCAGATACTGAGATAGAGTCTGAGGTGCAATGCGTTTATTAGAGACCAATATCTATGAAAGGAGAGAGAATAAAGCCAGCTTGGACAGAGAGAGAAAAACTATGATGCAGGCCTAAGACACCTTTGGTCTAACAAGCGGAGAGTTTGGGAGCAAGTGTCCTACATCATGGGTGCCCTGCATCAAGCTGAAACGGCCAAGCACTTGGACCCTTGCCTCACTCAGTCATTAGGTGTGGGTTTCTCTGGAAAAGGCACGAATTTGTTGATGCAGCTCTCTGCTTCTGATGAAGACCATGAAGAGTGACAGCTGGAGGCTCACGGTGCCTTCCTGCAGTGGAGTCTGGTGGTACATCTCATGTCTACTGCTGTGGTCAAGTGGCCAGCAAGGATGATGATCACAGTATCTGCAGACAGACCCACAGTCCCTTAGCACTTCTCATTTCATCCTCATTCTTTATACTCGCAGGATTAAGTTATCATAGTTAATAAAGATATGGAAAAGGAAAGTATAGATCTCTTTTACTGACGAATATAGAAGCAACAATTATAAATAAAATATTAATTAAAAAAATATATATTTTAACTTGTAAATGAAATCTAAATGTTGGAACTGCACTTACACAATGACCAAATGACTTCTCCAACATTTCTCTGACATGCATATCTGGGCTTTCCAGTAAAGAGAGATTCATGTGGCAGCCAGATTTGTTGTGGGGTGATTCCTCAAAGAATTAAGTTCTCAGCAAGGCTTAAAAACATAAGCAAATAGAGGCTGGTCCCATGGCATCGCAGTCAAGTTCAAGCACTCCGCTTTGGCATCCCAGGGTTTGTCAGTTCAGATTCTGGGCACAGACCTATGCACCACTTATCAAGCCATGCTGTGGCAGGAGTCCCACATATAAAATAGAGGAGGATGCGCACAGATGTCAGTTCAGGGCCAATCTTCCTCAGCAAAAAGAGGAGGATTGGCAGTGGATGTTGGCTCAGGGCTAATCTTCCTCAAAAAAAAATAAATAAATAAAATAAGCAAATAAACAGAAACCTAAACGTGGATAACTCTAGCAGAGGCTTGGCAGCAGACTCACTGTTAATAGTTAATAGTGGCTTTGATTCTCTATGACATGTAGTTATTTGCAGTTTTGCTGTGTTTATGATTTGAAAAAACAGGCATGGCGGGCAGGCAAGTGAGATAAGCTGATTGCCGAAAACTACTACTCAACGAGGTTGTAGCAGTAGTCGTAGTATTTTGAATTATATTTATTTATTCATATAGAAAATCCTTGTATACCTCATTTACATAAAGTGAAAATGGTTTAGAAATGAAAACCTACTGTGAGAGTGGATATAGAAGTGAAAAATATTTGAGAAGGCCAAAGAGAGCAATGCTTCTAAGCCATAAAACAGTAGTCCTGTGGGCAAATTACATGCTGTCTTAGTGTTCACACACTGGGGTTATTCAGAAGCCCGCCAGGTATGTTCCTTTGTGTCAAAATCTATTCCATTCCCGGCCTATTCAACAAGGAAGGCCACAGGTTTGGAGGCACAGGTTTCTGAGAACAGATTTCCTCAACCACTCACCAGCCGTGTGACCTTGTTCACATTACTTAGCTCCTTCAGTTTCAACTTCCTTGTTTGTAAAATACTTTAGTATATATTTAAATTGTATGATTATTGGATGAAGTTATAATAATGCTGCTCACTCATCCCCAGCCACACCCCTCCTCCTCTTCCCCAATCACTGGCAAAATTTCATTCTTTACTCGATTATACCACAAGTATTTATTGATTGATGAGCATTATTTCAATGTCTTCCTAGATATGAATTAGCCAATTCTGGATAAACTTTTTCAAGCTCTTAGATTATTACTACATAATGGAAAAAGAGCAACAGAAAGATAAAAGTCTTAAGGACAGTCAGTAGTATATTATGCAAGAAAAAAATATCTAAAATCCACTTCTAAATCCAGTAGAGTAAAAATTATATTTTAAAAGTCTAAGAATTGAGGACTATTTGAAGTATTATTGAGAAAATTAATATTCTTAATAACTCAGATTCATGAAAGCCATGATGTTTACACTCTGTTATAATTTTAGATTAGGAGAGTAGCATCAAATAATTCATTGTAATGATCTGAAATTCACTTTCATGTGTAAAATAGGTGTACAGACAGAATACTGAATCCAGTTTTATTTACCTTAAAGAACCAGAAAAATTTATTCAGATATACGTAAGTTTAGGCACTGAGTATAAAACTAGTATAGTCTATACAAGATAAAAATCTATAAAACTTTCCTTTTTTCATTAAAGATTAGTTTGGAATGTTAATGACTAATGCTAAATATACATAAAAGTTTTCTTTGCGCTTATATGTCAGTATATTTCTTCTTTACTTTTGAGTAAGCTGTTACCTGGAGTTATTCCAAAATAAATAGCAAATAGATCCAGTACTAAAATAATGACATAGCAATCCAGCTTTCTAGGCAAATATATAATGTCATTTTCCAATAACAGAAGAGAGCCAAACAGCAATGGAATTAGATTTCCCAAGCAATATACGTCTCTCAAATCCATTATTAATTTTGTGCCTTACCCAGCACATAGGGGTGTAGCTAAGATTAGAGCTCATTGGATAATTTAAAATTCATAAAGTTTCTTGAGCTTCTCAGAGTAAGGTGCTATATAAATATTAAATAGCAATAATCATGATAATGATGAAATTATTATTCTAATCTTCATCTTGCACATGCTGTAAGTAATTCTCAGCCACTTTATCACTTGGCTATGTGCACATACACACAGCCAGGGAGGTTTTGGCGGGTATGAAATTCCCTTTGAAATCAATGAGAGTTCTGCTATCAATTCAACTCAGAAGGGGTCTGGGGGGAGGTGAGGAAGAAAGAAAAATTACACTATGACACCGAACAGAATCAAAGCACATAGAAAGAAAAAACACAGTTCAATGATTTCAAAATTGAAAAAAATGAAGTAAGGCTGCTATTTTTAATTAAAAGAAATAAAATTCTAAGTATTTTTTGACATGAAAAAAATCAGGGTAAAAAGAATAAATTAAAATTTAAAAAAAACAACCATGCACTTTTTTATATAAGAAATGAAAACTCTCCATCCTTTTAAATAAGATTTAAATATGTTCATTTATGTTTCTTGCAAGTTCCTAAACCCTATTTTGGATTTGAAAATATCTCTTCTGTATCATAATTTGAAATCCTCTTTGTGTCTGCTAAAATTGGTTGCTGTAATAGTCCTGAAAAGAAGGTCATAGATTGTATTTAAAAAGACAGCCTTCTGCATTGCTGAGAACTACGTCAGCACCTGTGGCCAAGAAAATTATAAAAACGGATGCCTTCAGAAGATGTGATACAGTGTATTTCCTTATAATTAGAATACTGGAAACTACAAATACAGTCATTTTTAATAGTGAAAACATGGTGCAAGATTTAGGGAAAGGTATCTTTATGAACTGATATTTACATAGCTTAAAAGCTATATAAATAGACTCGTACATAGCCCATGGATGAAAACCGTATTTATAGAAACAACCTTCTTCAGATTCTTTAAGATAAAAGGGCACAAACCAACACCTACAAATTTATAGTTTACTCAGCCAGCCTGTAGTCATGGAAACAGACTCACCATTTACACAGAGCTAGCCCTTGTGAATTCAACCCTGCCTCTCTGTCTTGAAAACTGCTAACAATGTAATCTGATTACTTTGTCTAAGAATGTATTATCATTCAAACAACCAACCAACCAATCAAGAATGTATATTAAAAGTTCTTGCTACATTAGGGTACAAAAAGCCTTAAAACATGTCTAACACAAAAGTTTAACAAAATCATTTCCGCAGAATCTTCTTTTACTGGAGAAAGATAGAGAAGCTGCATCAATAAGGCTCTTGATTATGTGCCATCTGCCCAGATTGTTCCCCACTTATTTTATCCCACACTTCATTGTTCTGTGCATCCTCAAACCTGCAACTCTGCTGTGCACGTGTTCTTTATAATATTGACTTCCCGTCATCCTCAGCCTCCATGCAAATGTGTAAATAACAATGACTATTGACAATTCTTTGAGAGATGAGATATATCATGAGTCTTTGGTCTTAAACAGTGACAATTACCTATTTTTATTTGATATTATTAATATAAATAAGCATAAGCATCACATTTGCTACTTTAGTGTATCTTACAGCTTAAAATGAAAATCTCACATATATTATTAATATTGAACCTAACAGCCCTGACAGAAAGACATTATCATTACTGCTTGTACAGAGAGAGATCAAGAGAGTTCAAGTATCTTGTCCAAGGCAAAAGTAAATTAATAAACAAAGTAAATACAAATAAATTTTTTGTGGCAGATTCAGGATTCAAACTTTGATCTTTTGACCCTAAGTCTGTCCTTCACTCCATACCTACAATTATTCAATTTCCAGGTAATATCCTAAGATAAATTAACTTTTCTAGTTAACCATACTGATCAAAAAGTCAACGTTTCTCTACACATCTAACTCTCATTATACAGCATTTATTCTTCTTGCATGGCCTGTGGTTCTTAGAAGCTTTTTTATTATGGCATAAACTATACAATCTAATATCAAAGATTAAAAGATTATGCTGACATATTATCAAACTAACAGCTCTCCTTTTGTTGTTGAGCCTCCTACTGAGATAAAATATATATTAAAAAAAATCCTTGACACTTTCTGTCCATGATAATGAAGGTATAGGTGACATTGGAAAAATTGATTCCTTAACACTTCTGCAGTACTATAAATTGAGTGCTTTTATTTTCACTATTTTAAAGGTTACAAGACACAGGAAGATAAATGAAGACTAATACACTTGTTTTAGTTTTTATTAGAGGAGATTAAAAGTGAAATTGTATCTTACTTATGTTTTGTTGTTTCTAATGAAGATAGAATTTGTGAAAGTATTGCCTGAGGCATTTAAGCAAATACGGTAAAAATAAAATCCCTTTAGTATCGCCTCCACTACTATAAATTCCTATATGCACTGAATCAAAATTCTTTATTATCTTGGCATATTTCTTACCAAATTTATCATATTTTATGTTTCTCATTTATTTCTAACTCCTGAAAGGTAGACATCATAAGACATCATAAGTTATTCAATGTATATATACAACCTCAGCACAGGACATGGCACTTATTTGACATTCAGTGAAAAAATTTATGAATAATATAACTCAGTAATCTACCAGAGGTTTAGCCAAGGCCAAAGATGTCCGTGAAGTTGGGATTACTTTGAAGTCTGTAATAGATTATATACACACATATGTATCTGTGTATATAGATTATATATAAATCCACACATATATGCACATATATATATGGTTAACATGAGGAAGGACATCTTTTCCCTTGATATCATATCAAAATAAATAAATTTTTTGGAATAGCATTTTTCAGACTTTTTCTATAAAGATTAAAGTTGAAAAATGCAAAGAATTTCAGAAATCTTAAGGTATGGCATTGCAAGTTACTTATAACTCTGATTTATACTGAGCGAGTGGTAAACTGATCCCACACGTGAAATGAGTCAAACTCTTTCAAAACATTAAAGGTGTATTAAAGGAACGGAAAACTACGAAACAGTTCATGCTTCTCTATGAAATTTAATCTTTCACAGTGGGAAAAATTTATTTCCTCCAAGAGACTGACTTACTTGTCAAGACTCACTATATTACCAGATATATCTGGACTGGATTTAAGCCTACGAATATGGTTTAAGAACTTAAGTTCACAGAAGCTGCATCGTATGCCTCCTGTATATCCAGGCCCCATTACAGGGGCTCAAAAAAAAGAAAAGAAACAAAAAAACCCTACTCTTACGTCCTATGACATAAAACCCAAAATAGATGTTTACAAAGCTATTAAACCATTTGAGGCATTTTCATTAGCCAAAAAGAAAACAACATTTTTATGATTTTTTTTAATGTTTTAATACCTTATTAGTTTTCTATTGCTGCGTAACAAATTGCCACAAATATAACACACATACATTTATTATTTCACCCTTGTCCTGGTCAGAAGTTTAGGGGGGCCTCCCTGGGTCCACTGCTTAGGGTCTCACAACCCCAAAACCAAGGTGTCAGCTCAGATGGCTCTTCTCTAGAAACTCTGGGGAAGAATCCACTTCCAGGGTCATTCAGGTTGTTAGTAGAACCTAGCTGCATGTGGCTGGAGGACTGAGGTCCCCGTGTCCTTGGTGGCTGTCCCCCAGGGTGGCTCTCAGCTTTTAGAGAGTGCACTTCAGTCCTTGCACTTGCCTCCTCCAGCTTCAAAGCCAGCAACGGAGCACTGATTCCTTCTCTACGCTTCGGCTCTCTTTCAAGTCAGAAAACTTCTCTGCTTTTCAAGGGCTTGTGTGATTAAACTAGGCCCAACAGGAAAATTTCCCTTCTGCCATATACCGTAACATAATCATGGAAGTAACACCATATAGCGAATGCCACCAGAGCCATTTTAAAATTCTGCTTACCACAAATATGTATTAAAATCTTAGTAGTTAAAAGAGCAAGCTATTTTAAAAAACACTATACTATGTTGATTTCAAAGAATAATACGTTTAGTTTAAAAGTAAAACCCCAATGAAGGCCAAAAGTCACTAATAACAATTTTAATTGTGTAAAATTTCAACATATACACAACATACAAATGGCAATAGTTTTATATTAAAACTATTTAGGCTATTAATCTATATGGCCAGTAACCTAAGTAAACCATCGAAATTTTAATTCATAAGACAAAAAATATTGTAGATAAAAGAAAAATGGTAAAAATGGTTTCATCACACAAATTTTAAAAATTCTTTGAAAGTGTCAATTATATTAACAGTAATCATGTTAAAATAAACTAGTATTGAGGTATAATTTAAAGATTAGAAAATTTAAATAGATTATATTTTGACTTCCTATAAAAGGTATCAAAGTCTATCAAAAGGCACACCTCATCGCCTTTTATTACTTTAATTGCTGTTTTCACATAGCATCAATTATTCCTAAAATCATGCTTACTACCATTCCTTCTAGAAGACAAGTTCCAATAGAGGAAGAAGGAATTTTTTCTATATTTTTTACTGCTTTATCCCTAGCATTTAGAATAACGCCTACTATATACTGGGCATTCAACACATATTTAATGGGTGAATGAATGACAAATGCTAAAACATTGTTTAAATGCATACTTGAAAGAGAAATGTCAAATTCATGATTGCAGTTGCTCCTGAGAAAAGATCAAATAGATACATCCATACATACATACACACATACATAGACACACAGACGGGCAATTACAGATAAAGAGAAAAGGAGAGAGCAACAGAGACATACAGACCAAGTGAGACAGAGGAACAGAGATAGTGAATGCGTTCTCATAGCCTGTGATTTGCTTTTCTACTTTCTATGGGAGGGGTCCAAGGAGAACTATAACTTTGGGGCAAACATATTACTTTATCAAAAATTTGACGCTAAAAATGACAAAATAATGAAAAATGTTCATTCTGGATGAAGTGCAAGTATTTGTAATATTACAGTCTATGCTGTTTGAGACCTATAAAAAGTTTAAACAATAAATATTCCAGACACATAAAATT
Organism: Equus przewalskii; assembly: GCF_037783145.1. NCBI lineage: Eukaryota > Metazoa > Chordata > Mammalia > Perissodactyla > Equidae > Equus > Equus przewalskii. The sequence continues at coordinate 5,787,025 of NC_091838.1, forward strand.
TAACTCAAAAGTAAGAAAAAATGAATTTTTTTTACAGATTATTTTAGGATTAACAAAAGAAAATACATGTGTACAATAATAGCAATAACGATAGTAAATAGGCAATATAGAAGGAAGTGAAGGAATCCTTAAAATTAAAATACAACAGGGGCTGGCTCCGTGGCAGAGTAGTTAAGTTCGCGCATTTCACTTGGGCAGCCCGGGGTTCACCAGTTTGTATCCTGGGTGTGGACATGGCACCGCTTGTCAAGCCATGCTGTGGCAGGTGTCCCACATATAAAATACAGGAAGATGGGCACAGATGTTAGCTCAGGGCCAGTCTTCCTCAGCAAAAAGAGGAGGGTTGGTGGTGGATGTTAGCTCTGGGCTAATCTTCCTCAAAAGAATAAAGAAAGAAAGAAAAAAAACACAACAAAAATAAATGACAATAATAAGAATATTTATTATTAATATGTAATACAGTACTGGCATAAGTCTAGACATTTTGAACACTGGAATAGAAATAAGAGCCCAGAAATAAATTCTGACACTTAGGGTCAACATATTTTCAATAAGGATACCAAGGCAATTCAATAAGTCTTTTTCAATAAGTGGTGCTCAGAAAACTGGATATTCACATGTAAAAGAATGAACTTAGACTTCTACTTCACACCATGTACAAAAATTAACTCAAAATGGATCATGGACCAAAATGTAAGAGCAAAAACTATAAAATTCTAAGAATACATAGGAGTAAGTCTTTGTGATCTTGGTGCAAAATTAGGCAAAATATTCTTAGATATGACACTAAAAGCTCAGATTACAGAAGAAGAAAATAAATAAAGTGGACTTCATCTAAATAAAAACTTTTGTGCTTCAAAAGACACCACCAAGAAAGAGAAAAGACAGTCCAGAGAATGAGAGAAAAATATTTTCAAATACTATATGTGATAAGGGACTTCTATCCAGAATATGTAAAGAACTCTTACAACTCAATAATAGACAAATAATTCAACTCAAAAATGGGAAGAGTATTTAAAAAAACATTTCTCAAAAGAAGAGACACAAATAGTCATAACCACACAAAAAGATGTTTAACACCACTAGTCACTTAGAAAATGCAAATCAAACCAAAATGAAATACTACTTCACACCCATTGTAAATGCCTATAATTTAAAAGGCAGACAATGACAAGTGTTGACAAGCATGCAGAGAAGCAGGGACTGCAGATACTGCTAGTGGGGATATAAATGGTGCAGCAGCTTTGTAAAACCGTTTGGAAGATTCTTAAAATTTTAAGCATATATATATATTTAACAAATGTTACTATAGGACCCAGCAATTCCATTTCTAGGTATACAGCCAAACACATGAAAATATACATCCATACAAAAACTTGTACAAAAGGGAAAAAAAAAAAAGTGGAAACAAACTCAAATGTCTGTCAGCTTAAGAATGAATAAATAAAATGTGGTATTTTCACTCAATGGAATATTACCTGGCAATGAAGGGAATGAAGTGGTAATATGTACTACAGTATTACAGAAGAACCTCAAAAACATTACGTTTAGTGAGAGAAGCCAGGCACAAAACAGATACTGTTTGATTCCATTTATATGAAATGTCCAAAATAGGCAATCCTACAAAGACAGAAATTAATGTCTCCCCAGCAGAGAGTAGTGGTGGGGAAAAAAATAGAAAGCAACTGTAAGGGGTATAAAGCTTCTTTTTTGAAGGACAAAAATATTCTGAAGTTAGATTGATTAATTGGTGATGATTGCATAACTGTGTGAATGAATTACCAAAACAACATTGAATTGTATACTTTAAATGGGTGAATTTAAATGGATTAATTGTATGGTATACGAATTATATCTCAACGAAGCTGTTGAGAAATATGAGTAAGGTCAACTCATCTACTTATTGGAAGGAAAAAGGGATGTCTGACTGAATCAAGAAACAATATCTTTTATGCAGTATTTAAAAACTGCGTCTAGACGAAAATAGGTCAGAAATGTTGCAAGTAGTGGATTACGCCAATATACATAGAGAAAAACAAAAAGCGGAGTTCACGATATCAATACCATATAAAGTTGAACTCAATGCATAAAGCATTAAGAAAACAAGGAGCTCTTTCTTACACATGAAATATTTCAAATATACTAAACATCATGTAGTATAATATGATGAACAGCTATGTACCCTTCACCCAACTTTTGCAAATCTTAACTTTATGCCATATTGCTTCAGATTTTTCATTTTTTCTGTTGTTCTGTATTAAACTCCATGTGTTCTCCTTCATCCTATCTGCCTCCCTCCTTTAGTTTTTTTTTAATTTAATTATTTTGTTGAAGTCATCCTGGCTTATAACGTTGTGTAATTCCAGGTGTACATTATTATGTATCAGTTTCTGTATAGACTGCATTGTGCTCACCAATAGTCTAGTTTTTATCCATCACCATACTCATGTGCCCCTTTACCCCTTTCATCCTCTCCTACTTCCCCTCTGGTAGCCACTAATCTGTTCTCCTTGTCTATGTGTTTGTTTGTCTTCCACATATGAGTGAAACCATACAGTGTTTGTCTTTCTGTGTCTGGCTTATTTCACTTAGTATAATACCTTCAAGGGCCAGCAATGTTGTGGCAAATGGAATGATTTTTGTCTTTTTTATGGCTGAGAAGTATTCCATTATATATATAAAAGTACACCACATCTTCTTTACCCAATCATCTGTTGATGGGCACTTGGGTTGCTTCCACGTCTTGGTTGTTGTGAATAGTGCTGCGATGAACATAGGGGTGCATAAGTTTCTTTGAATTGTTGATTTCATGTTCTTTGGATAAATACCCAGTAGTGGGATAGCTGGATCACATAGTATTTCTATTTTTAACTTTTTGAGAAATCTCCATACCATTTTCCATAGTGGCTACACAAGTTTGCATTCTCACCAGCAGCATATGAGGATTCTCTTTTCTTGACATCCTCTCCAACATTTATTTTTTGTCTTGTTAATTATAGCCATTCTGATGGGTGTAAGGTGATATCTCATTGCAGTTTTGACTTGCATTTCCCTAATAACCAGTGATGTTGAACATCTTTTCATGTGCTTGTTGGCCAGCTGTATATCTTCTTTGGAAAAATATCTGTTCATATCCTCTGCCCATTTTTTGATCGGATGGTTTTTTTGTTGTTAAGTTGTGTAAGTTCTTTATATATTTTGGAAATTAACCACGTCAGATATATGATATGCAAATATTTTCTCCCAGTTGGTAGGTTGTCTTTTCATTTTGTTCGTGGTTTCCTTTGCCTTGCAGGAGCTTTTTAGTCTGATGTAGTCTAATTTGTTTATTTTTCCTTTTGTTTCCCTTGCCTGAGTAGACATGGTATTCAAAAGGATACTGCTAAAACCAATGTCAAAGAGTCTGCTGCCTATATTTTCTTCTAGGAGTTTTATAGTTTCAAACCCAACATTCAAGTCTTTAATCCATTTTGAGTTAATTTTTGTTTATGATGTAAGATAATGGTCTACTTTCATTCTTTCACTCTTCTAGGTACTTTCTCTCCAGAGAAAATCTCATGCAAGGCCATTTTACAAGTGTTCATAGTCACATTGTTCATCAAAAAAACCCCAGTAAACAATATAAATTTCTATCAATGTGCGTGTTGAGGAATATTCTTGCAACTCAGTATGTTATGGAAATTAAAAATGAATCAACTAAGACTACATCTATCTTCTTAAAAATATAAATATATTATTAAATGAAAAGAAAAACCAAGTTAGGATGTTATTTATGAAATGTTCAAATATATAATATTTGAAAACCCATCAATATGTAATAAAATATTAAAAACAAGTTAAGGAATAATAAAAAATGAAGTCGTGTGATATTTTTTGATATGCAGAAGACTTAAATTTTAATGAAGTCAATGCATCAATTGGTTCCTTTATGGCTTGTGCTTTTTGTCTTCTTGAAATTATCCTTGCCAACCACCAGATCATAAACATGATAGCCAATATTTTCTTCTGAAAATTTTTAAACGTTTGCTTTTTTTTATTAAGGTTTTTTATCCTAGCTAGAAGTGATCTTTGTGCATGGTGTAATTAGAATCTAAATTTTTTTCTTCTACAAGTTTAGTCAATTGTCCTAGAACCATTTACTGTATTCTTTCTCTACCAATGTGTGATGCCCCATCTGTCATGTATCAGAGCTGCATATACTCATAGCCTGCTTTGGAGCTTTCTAATTTTGTTACATTGATTTATGTGTGTGTGTGTGTGTGTGAGGAAGATTAGCCCTGAGCTAACATCTGTGCCAATCTTCCTCTGCTTTATGTGTGATGCCTCCACAGCATGGCTTGACGACCAGTGCTAAGTCCATGCCCAGGATCTGACCTGTGAATCCCAGGCCACTGAAGTGGAGAATGCAAACTTAATCACTACACCATGGGGCTGGCCCCAACACTGATCTATTTTTACTTATCTCCACTCTAATACTATTCTGTCTTTATTCTCCAAGATTTATAGTAAGCTTATAAGTGATGAGGAAACTTCCTCCAACTTTTTCAAAAATATCTTGGCTCTTCTTAGCCCTTAGATCTTACGTATAAATATTAAGATTAGTTTGTTAAAGTTTTGTGAATCTTATAATCCTGAAAATAGCATATCTCTCATTTACTTAGATTTTATTTTATACCCTGAAATACTATTCTATAATTTTCTCTATATACACATTGCCATCTTTTGTTAAGTTTATTCCTAGATATTTACTCATACCTGACTTGGCACCATGTAAAGCCTCTATCAAAGCACTAGGCAAACAATACATACTCAAAAACTGTTAACTGCCATTATTAACGTGTTTTTATTATATTCTCTATTAGTTTTTCATGTTGTATAGGGATGCTTTTGAACCTTTGCATGTTGATTTTGTATGTAAGAAAATTTGCTTGACTTTCTTATTAGTTCCAATGCTCTTTCTGTGGATTTTCTTGGGTTTGCTTCTGTTTTTAATATATTTTATCACTCTATAAACATACCCTTCAATTTCTAGTTTCCTAAGAGATATATCTTCAATAAATGTTAAATCATTCAAATGTTTTCCCTACAAATTTTTCTTTAATATACAGTCATGCATCACTTAACGACAGGATATATTCTGAGAAGTGTGTTGTCAGGCAATTTTGTTCTGCAAACATCACAGAATGTAGTTACACAGACCTAGATGGTATAGCCTACTATACACCCAGACCATATGGTACTACTCTAATGGCACCACCATACAGAAATGTGGTCATCGTTGACTGAAACATCGTTATGCCATACAACTGTATTAATATTATTCCATCACTAGCTGGGTTTCCCAGGATGAAGATTCTGAGATGGAAATTAACATGTAAGAAGTTGATGAGGAATCAAGTCTTGGGAACATCATCTATGGAAGGAAAGGGAAAGAGGCAGGATTGGGCAGAGGGAGAAGTTAAGCCATGATGAAATCTCAAGGGAAACATCAGCCAACACCACAAGAGGCTCCACGGCTGAAATGGGATGGTATGTCAGACTTGTCTTACATTGGCAGCAGGAGCCATGGCCTTAAATTCCTTCATGGACCAGTCATTTGATGCCAGTTGTCTAGGAAAAGGGTCCCGAACTTGGACAAGGTGACTCTTTTCATCCACTCATTTCTTGAAAATGAACAGTAGCTGGGGGCTAACGGCTAAGAAATAGCATTCCCAGGCACTAGGAAAATAGCCCTTAGATCCAAAAGGAGTATCCAGTGGTCCACCACAGTATCAACTAAACATACATTGCAAAAATGGATTTTGTGGTGTTGAACTTCCTTGCATTACTGCGACAAACCATATTTGGTTATAATGTGATTTTTTTATATATACACTGAGAAATTCAGTTTGCCAGGATTTTATAGTTTTTTATAAGCACTGCTGAGTTTTATTTGCTAATATTTTCTTAAATATCTTTAGACATGCTCATAAGAGATATTGGTCTTTTTTTTTATTAATTTACTCATGGAATATTTATTGAGTGCTTACTATGCAGCACATGCTTTTGGAGTGTTTAGGATTTACTTTTCAAGAACATAATTCTTTATTCTTTTTTCATAGAAGCTAGGTATTAATTTGACTCAGTGAACATCCACAACATACTTAAAGTCTTTATCAGAACAGTACAGAGAATTATCTTCATCCAGGATAAATTGTTTTGTCTTCTTTAGCGTGGTATTAAATATACTTTAAAACTTTATTCTCAGGCTTACACTGGGTAGAAGATTTCTGTTGTTACTAACACTTCAGATGCCCCCCTTCTCCATCTTCCACATTCCCTTCCTCTGTGCATCACCCCTCTTTGTCTCAGTATTTTAAAGATGCCTGCAGTTGGCCTTGTCTGTCAAGAATGGGGGTCTGCTTCCAGTGCGTGGAAGGACATGGCAGATTCAGTCAAGATACTTCGACTGGGCTCTTGGAGATCAGCACAACCCCGAGATGAACTTGGAGGCAGTTTTTTCAGCCATAGCTTGTGAGCAGGGTGCCACACCTTGATCTCTGTATCCAACCAATGAAATAGTCTATTTGAAAACCACTTCAAATGCCCTTTACTGAGAGGAGCTAAACTTCTGGCTTCCACCATGCATTTACTAACCCAGAGGCCATCAGGGCCACAAAACCAGCTCTTCCCACCACGGTTCACATTCTGCTCCGTGCAAATATGTGCCTTATATTTGAGCCTGGATATATCTCTGTATTTGTTTTCTATTATGTGATCTGCCGTTAGCACTTAAATTTAAGCATTAACTCACTTTACCATCTTGTCCTAAGATATGTGAGAGGCATGTTAAAAGATAAATAATGTAATCCTGCCTTGACCTTCAGTGCAAGAAATAATGGTATCCATAAGCAGACATAAAATTATTTAGATAGAGAAAGGAAGAATATATAGGAATCTAATAAATCAAATAATAGGTGGATCTAACAGCTGTTTCTCCATGTCTGCAGTTTGGAAACGCAACTCCTTTTCACAAACACATGGGATATTTACATATACCTTTTAGGCACCTTTAAATGGTAACTTATTTAAGCCCCAAAACAACCCTATGATGTAGGTGCCATCATTCTATCATTTTAGATATAAGGAAGCTAAAACACAGAGATGTTAAGTAATATCTTCAAAAGACACATAATTGGTAAATGGTGAAGCATGGATTCAAACCTAGATACCTAATTTCTAGATAACTTCTAGATCTGAACTCTTCCTCATGAGAGGCCTGGGGGAAAAGCAGCTGGAGATGCCTAATTAGCAAATCACCAAGTTCTACAAATGAAGACACAGAGTTATGTTACTGATGACAATTACACCGTAGGAATGAATGAGGCTATACAGAAGGCAGAGAGCAGAGGAGGAGCAGAGAAGGACTCGGAGAACAGCAGATTTAAGCAGAGGTTAGCAAACAAGAAGCCAGCACAGGAGATAAGGAATCAACCCAGAGGTAGGAGGAGACCAAGAGATGTGCCCTCCAAGAATCCAAACTATCTTGCATATAATACAAAATATTTTGTTTTGGGGTTAGGGTTATATGTTGTTTGTAAAAATTCTCTGTTAGACTAAACAGAGATGATTTCCATAGCAATAAAATTCTACAAAAGTAAAGTAGTGATCAAATAAACCAGCTGATTCTAGCAAAGTTCAGAAAGTAGTATTTTTCAAGTGTCGTTTAGAATTAAATTGGCTAAGATTTTCACTTCACATAAAAATTCAAATGAATTAAATACCTTGAGAAGAAAAGGGCACTCATAGAAAAAATACCTTGTGCTAATTTTCCTGGTATGTCATGACCCATACATTCAGCTTTTAGTAAACAATACGATATTAGAAAAAGATTTAACCACAACCTTCACTGATCTGGATCAGCATTTAGATTCTCAGTGTGACACTGTTTATATTATTCCAAAAAACATATTCAAATTAGATTCTCAAACACTATTCGTGCTAATTCTTTTTATAGGTTGACTATAGACAGTGATGCATACCTTTCTCCACTTCACACCCACATACCACAGTGTGACCTTCCTGCAGAGAACTTATTAGTATTTATCATGAAACCATTACACCTGGCGATGCATTGACAGGTACCTGGCTTCCACGTTAATCAGTCAGTTTCACGAGAGCAAGGTCTGTGTCTATTTTTACTCACCTTTGTATCCCTAGGCAAAGCACAATGTCTGCATCATAGGAAGAACTCGATCACTATTTTTGAATAAATGAATCATTATAGACAGAGAATTTTCAATGTTATATTTCAAAGCTGCTTTGTGGGGAGAACACGGCTGCTGTTGAACAATGCACCTTTTTCTCTCTCTTGCCACAGTTAACTTAGATGAAGCTCAAAGAAACGAGCATCAGACACACTTTTATGAAGGAAAATTCCTAATAGGTCTACATAATGCTAAAACAACTAAGTAAAAATGAAAAAGTGCATTTATCTGGTTACTCAAATAATCAATCTAGTTCTTAGCAATTGACTTGAGTAAATCATTCAAATGGCTGAACCAGGCAGTCATTACACCATGACATCATCTCAGCCTTAAAAAGGAGTCTTCAATAGAATTTCTGAACTTACTGCTGACTCCTAAGTAAAGCTAGTGATTTGTATATAGAAATAAATTAAACGCCATCTTTTCTTCCCTCCCAAACCCGCTGGTTCTCCTCTTCCCTGGCTCAGTTAAAAATTTCCTCTTCTTGCTAGTCCTTCAAGCTGGAATCCAGAAAAATATTCTCCTCATCCCCACACTTAATTACTTACCAAATCCTGTCAGCCACTCCTGTCCAAAGTCCCTCTCAAATGTCAATTTATTCTTATTTGCACTACCCCAGTTTAGGCCATCATTCCTTCTTACTGAGACTATTCCATAGCTTGCTGCCTGTTCCTAATTCTAGAGAAAAGATTCCTTGGGTTAAAAATTCAGAAACCTGGGTTGTATCATTTCCTGTACTATCAACTGTTATGAGCCTCTTTTATCATGTATTAAATAAATGGATTGGGTACTCAGAAAATTTTCCCCCAAAGTCGTATTATTTTTCCCCAGTTAAATCCTCCCTTCACATTTCCTCCAATTGCATTCTCAAAACATAGATCAAGTGTCACCTTCCTACTCAAATCCTCCACAAGAACTCGATGTTGACAGAAAAAGGCCCAAAGTACTTAGAATGGAATTCAACACTACACAGCATCTGAACCCAACCTGCCTTTCCATTGTTTTCTGCCATGTTTTCCTTCCAAACACTTGCAAGTGAGAAATTCCTAATTTGCTGTTTTCCCAGATTTGCCCTCCACATTCCTACTTCCATATGTTAACCCCTCCAAAAGGGGGACTCTCCCACATAATATCACCTGTCAGTATCTTTCCCATCTTCAAGAGCCATGCCTAATGCCATGTCCTCCAGGATTTCTGGTTCCTGGCTAAACTTAGACTCTTCCTCCCCTTTGTATCCATCAAGAACTACCCATTACTTCTCTCTTCACTTGCTTTAGTCTTATCAACTAGATTTTTAGTTTAGACAAGATCTAATTATATCTTATTTCTCACAACTCTTACTGCTTTACAATGAAAATAATTAATTGAAAAATACTTATAGAAATAAATATTGCAATTCCTAATCTGTTTCCCTCCTCCTCCTTTTTCTCTACTTTTTTCATTCTCTATTACCTCTAATTTTAAGTTAAAAGTTGCTTTTTATTTTTAAAATGAAAGTTATTTGTGTAGTGCTTATACTTAAAATATTATTTTCTCAGTATACTAAGCATGCAAAAAAAGTGCTAAAAGCACATATGCTAAGATTATTGATGAATTTTCAATGAATTAGTGAGATTCTTTTATGTTATTGTAAGTAATAATAGTTTGATAGTTTTCATAGATACATATTTGCCAAAATCTACCTTTGATGAATACTTGGATAGTTTCTAGTTGAGAGACATTATGAACAAAGCTGCTATGTACCTTCTGGTATATATATTTTGGTGCATTCATTTCTCTTTGGAAAATATCTACAAGTGGAATTGCTGGATAATAAGGCAAGTTGATGTTAAACTTTAGTAAATACTGTCAGATAGTTTTCCAAAGTGGCTATACCAATTTATAGTCCTGTCGGTAGTAAGCAAGACTGCCACTTGCTTTACATTCTTGCCAAAACTATGAATTGTCAGCCCTTTAGATTTCAGTCGTTCACATGTCAACTTTTGCATCTGACACCTAAGAGATGGCCCCTGGACCGCCTGGCTCTGAGAGCCAATGGGGCTTGCATTCAAGAGTCATAAAAGACTGTAGTAAACAAAGAAGTGGTTCTTAACTAGTGGTCATGTGAGCACTCACCCAGATTATCCACTTAGGGCTCAGAGCAGAGGGAGGAGGCAAAACACCCATCTCCCAGTCCTTCCCTGCAAGGGATTTGATTGCATACTTTATAACCTGCAGCCCGCCTGCCAGAGGACGCAGCTCCTAATTAGCAGGTTGGTATTTCCACTGCCTTCTCCCTCCAGCTCACTCCAATGCTAAAACTAGGCCACCAGCATCTCTCTGGAAGGAGCTGTACACATGCCTGGAGCCCTAGCTTTTGTGGCTGCCACCACATGAAACATTTTTCCACTGATGTCCTGCTGTCGGTCTGGCTCTGGATTCTCTACTTTGTTCCATTAGGCTGTATTTAGACCAATCCCATACTGTCTTCATTAATGTATCTTTACTAAATGTTTTGACATATTCTCATTTTAAAGATTTTCTTGGTTACACCTAGTCCAAGAATTCTTGACCCATATAAAATTAAAACTCAGCTTGTAATTTTCACACACAAAAAATCATGGTTCAATGTTAACTGAGATTGCATTGAATCTATAGATCCACTAAGAATAATGGACATCTTTACAACATTTGAGTCTCTATAAAACTAACTATAATTTTTAAATCTCTTGATCAGAGGAAATGAAATAAATTAGGAGAGCAGAAAGAAACAACAAGGAAGGATGAATTTGAGAAAAGAAAATAGAGAAACAGTGTTGAACATATCAAGATGAAAATGTTATTATCAAAAGAACAAGAAGTTGCATCTTCATATCTCCTGTGTCATCTGATATAATCTCTGGTTAGATAATTTAGCTAATTCAGCAGTTTGTCCTTTGTTATCATAAAGAGATGAATTAACAAGAATAAATCTGGAGATAAAAAATTGGTAAAAGGCAACAAAGTTACTCATAAAAATAAAGGAAGTACATTAAATGTAGACCAATTAATTTAAAATGATATCAATTTGAAGGACAAAGCATCTAAAATGCTTACATATTGAAATGTATTAGAGATTAAGAAAAAGAGGGTTTATTTCAGGTTAGTTAACTGACAAGCTAAGAAGATAATTTGAAATTGAATAAATATATGGTCGATATTTTTAAAATTTGCTGATAATATAAAGAATCATTTTTATGTAAGTGATCTTCCCAAGCAAAATGGCAGAAATCCAATACCCAAATCAGTTAAAAAGGTTTAATGCAGCAAGGATTTTATGGGTATAATCTTATTCTCAGTATCCATATTTTCTCTGCATCTTTTTCTCAAGCAAAGGCTTCCAACTGAAACAATTGTGATAAAAGTTTGAATTTAATGATATCTATAATAGCTCCATTTGTAGTGAAGCATATGGCATAATTAAAATACATCTAAATTCAAAGCTCTAAGAAGTGAATTGTCTCATTAATGAAATGCCTAAGTGGTCCAAGAAGAGAACAAAACATTCCATCAGAGCATGAGTAAGTATAAAATAAATATTACTGAGGATACACTTGCTCATGATGAAGTAGCTTTTCGGTATCCTCAATGTGTCAATGGAAGATGACTTTCTGGTTTCAATAGTAAATTATCATAATATTTTGCAGATATTCCCTTATGTTAGAGAGAGTATTGTTTACAAAAATTATGAATCTAAAAATGTTCCAAAAATTAAAATTATATTTTCTACTTCTACACATATATGTTTTTTCAGAATATTTATGACAAGAACAAACAAAACTAAACATGGTAATAGAACCCAGGGATTTTTATTAGTTTTTCTAGAAGGATGCTTTTAAAAATCTATCATGGAACTTATGAAAATAATGAAAAAATTTCCATGTAGGAACTTGAGGAAAGAAAAAGAAAATCTCCTTCAATCTGAATTTTCACTCAATATAAGATGTTATATGGAGCAAAAGACCCCAAAATAGCCAAAAGAATCCTGAGAAAAAAGAACAAAGCTGGAGGTATCACACTCCCTGATTTCAAAGTTTACTACAAAGCTATAGTAAGCAAAACAGCATGGCACTGGCAGAAAAACAGACACATAAATCAACGGAACAGAATTGAGAGCCCAGAAATAAATCCACACATTTATGGACCGGTAATTTTTGACAAAGCAGTAAGAACATACAACGGAAAAAGGAAAGTCTCTTCAACAAATGGTGTTGGGAAAACTGGACAGCCACCTGCAGAAGAATGAAAGTAGACCATTAATCTTACACCATACACAAAAATTAACTCAAAATGGATTAAAGACTTGAATGTAAGACCTGAAACTATAAAAGTCTAAGAACAAAACACAGGCAGTATGCTCTTTGACATCAGTCTTAGCAGCATCTTTTTGAATACTGTGTCTCACCAAGCAAGGGAAACAAAAGAAAAAATAAACAAATGGGACTACATCAAACTAAAAAGCTTCTGCATGGCAAAAGAAACCATCAAAAAAACTAAAAGACAACCTACCATTTGGGAGAAGATATTTGCAAATCATATATCCAATAAGGCATTAATATCCAAAATATATGAAGAACTCACACAACTCAATAACAAAATAAAAATGAATAACCCAATTAAAAAATGGACAGAGGATCTGAAGAGATATTTTCCCAAATAAGATATACATTGGCCAACAGGCACATGAAAAGATGTTCAACATCTCTAAATATTAGAGAAATTCAAATCAAAACCACAATGAGATATCACCTCATGCTTGTCAGAATGGCTCTTATTAAAAAGACAAGAAATAACAAGTGTTGGAGAGGATGTGGAGAAAGGGGAACCCTCTATACACTGCTGGTGGGAATGTAAACTGGTGCAGCCACTATGGAAAATAGTATGGAGATTCCTCAAAAAATTAAAAATAGAACTTCCATATGATCCAGCTATTCCACTTCTGGGTATTTATCAAAAGAACGTGAAAATGCTAATTCAAAAAGATATATGCACCCCTATGTTCATTGCATCATTATTCACAATAGCCAAGACTCGGAAACAACCTAAGTGCCTATCAACAGATGAATGGAAAAGAAAATGTGGCATATATATACAATGGAAAACTACTAGTCATAACAAAATGAAATCTTGCCATTTGCAACATGGATGGACCTTCAGGGTATTATGCCAAGTGAAATTAAGTCAGATTGAGAAAGCCAAATACCATATGATTTCCCTCATATGTGAAAGATAAAAAAACAACAAACAAACAGATACAGAGAATAGATTGGTGGTTACCAGAGGGAAGGGGTTGGGAGAGGGCAAAAGGGGTGAAAAGGCACATATGTATGGTGATGGATGGCAACTAGATTTTGGTGATGAACATGATGTCTTCCATACGGAAATCAAAATATAATGATGTTCACCTGAAAATTACATAATGTTATAAATAATTTTAAAAAATATATTAAATGCAATTTTTATGTGAATGATTTTCAAATGCTGAAAGGACCAAAATCCTTGTCACAGCCTCCAATAATTACTGTTCCAACACCATCTCATGTCCCTCTCACACTTTAATCACTACATTCTGAAAACACTGCACCTTTTTAATCTCTTAACTCATCAAGTATGCTCTGGTCTCAGGGTCTCTGACCTCACCTAATATGTTCTGGCCTCAAGATTTTTGCACATGCTTTTCATTTACCTAGAAGGTAATTCCTCCACACTCTCAATCCAGCTAAGTCCTACCTATTTGCCTGGTCTCAGAAAACACCAATTAAATACCACTTGCTCAGTGATATCCCCAAATCTATATTAGGTCCTCCAACTGATCTCTTTTAAAATTCCCTTCTTTTTCATCTTAACCAATACTATAATGTACAATGATGTATTTATTTTTGTTTATTATTTCCACTAGTTAAGTCAAGCAAAACAATATTCAAAAAAGGCAACTAGAATTACCAAGAGATAGAGAGAATAGAAAAAAAAGATTAGAATTTTCACTGGGAATTATAACCATTGAGAAGACACAGGAGGCTAAAAATTGAGTTTGGGAGGAAAAGATGAACAGAGATTTCTGTGCAAAATTCTATAAATGGATAAAATGAGTTTGTCTGTGTCTACACCACAGTAAGCACACGTACTTCACTTGTAGAATCAAAACTACTCAAGATATGGATAACTGGAAAACATTTAAATGTTTAAAAAGTAACTTCACGGGAAATTTCACATATAGCCTAACCTTAACACTAGTATCAAAATGCTCTTTTTCATAAGACTCCAAATACCTCCTTTAGAGACAAGATATGGGACTGAAACGATCATTAATCGCACACAAAGTAGAAATATTATTGTTCTTGACCCCTTTGTTTAGAGTAATAAAGTTCTAGCAGAGATTTGCTTCTTTCTGCTTTCATATATTTACTTTATATTCTAATTACCAGAAACTTACAGCATATATAGTGATAAAGAACAAAATGTTCATGGTTTGCAAAATACGAAATACCAAAACACAGAAAAAGAATGTAAAAAATTCTATTTGTGTGTTATGATCATTGTTTCCTTGAAGTACAAAGAAATACAAAAAGATATTCTATTGAAACATAAAATAACATGCATTTTAAATATGAAAGACATGAGATAGAATAAGCATAAAACATTCAGCAAAATTAGTCAAGATGTTTTAAAAATGCATACACATTAGGAAAAATTCCCCAGTGTCTTCAAAATTATTGGATACTAAACAATTGCATTGTCTTTTAAACAACTAAGAAATTGTGATAAGAAAGACATGTTTTGGAAAAATCTGCTCTGTTTCCCTAAAATGTACACGAGGTATTTCTTATATATATCAACTTTCTTGGACCAGTTTTAATAGCTTTAGTGGATTTACTATTCTGGTCTTCAGAAACAAAGTCATGATTAGAATAAGAGGGAAGAAGCTAAAATAGAAACACTAGAATATGAAGAGAAAGACTATCTTCAGTCTAAGCACCATAGAATCTTAAAATATATTTAAGAATAAGTGTGCTCTGCTTTGGCGCCGCAGGTTCACACGTTCAGATCCCGAGCGTGAACCCACACAAGTTGTCAGCCATGCTGTGGTGGCAACTAATATATAAAGTGGAGGAAGACTGGCAGCAGATGTTAGCTTAGGGCTAATCTTCCTCAGAGGAGGGGAAGGGAGAGGGGGAGGGTGAGGAGGAGGAGGAGGAGGAGGAGAAGAAGAAGAAATACTTCAACTGTTAATCATGTACATATTCCTGTGAACAGAACATCAAATAAATGCCTTGTAAACCAGTAAAGGGAAAAAAAATAAAGTTTGTGGAATCCTAGGAATGGATAAAGGAGGGGTTTTTGAAGGCTGGGAAGTTATTGAAGTTAATCTTCAGCTACTTCACAAATTCATCTGTGAACCCCTTATCAAATATTCGGCAAAGAAAACCAGAAGGAAAAAAAATTAACTCTGACTCTGCATTTGAGGTTTACTTTTTGTTTTTATTTGCAATGGGGGTGGTTGAGAGAGATTTTCCCAATAGGCTAGAAAGTTTGCCCATTCTCTTCAGGTAGCTGAGAGATCAAAGAAACTTCAAAGCAAAGAGCAAAAAACGAAGGGGCTGTTGAAAATCTCACAGCAACATTGGAACAGGAGGTGCTGCTTCCAGGAATGTGTGGCGCCTAAGGCCATCCTGTGCCGAGCCAAGATTAAGAATTCGTCACAACTCAAGATTCAATTTTCAGGTAACTAAGACTGAAAAAGACCTGTGACTTTCGCATTCTGCAAGTGTGAGGAGCCATTTTCAGCACCACGGCCAGTGCGCAGAATCTGAATCGAATCCAACCGGGTAAGAAAACTGAGGTCAATAATTTCATACAAAAAGCCTCACGGCTTCCTTTTTTCCTATGGATTGCTAAAACATTCGTGGGATCTAAATCACAGTATTCCTTTCGTCTCTCCCAAAGTTCACACTGTAAATCTAGAGTCTTGCTACTCAGTGTGTTCCAGACCAGCAGCTTCAGCATCCTCCGGAACGTCTTAGAAATGCACAATAGTGGGTCCCAAACGAGACCTACTATATCAGAATGTACATTGTAAGAAGAAAAGACATTAGATTTGTGTGAATTAAAGTTTGAAACACATTAATCTAAAATCTGCTTCTTTGAGAAGTAAACCAAGTCTGTGGTCGCTTCCCTCGAAGAACATAAACCACTCATTGTGCACGGTATGCTATAACGGAACGTGATCTGAATGACATATTTAGTGATCTTCCAGTTTCCTTTCTGTTGATTCTTAATCTGAGTGAAAAGATCAAAGTAATCTAACATTCTCTTTAGATAGTACTACATGCTAATTATCCTCCTTCTCTTTTTCCTCTTTCTTGAACTCCCTTCTAACAACTACCGAAATTTGTACACTCAAACACAATGTAGCCAATGATGAGGGGAGTATTTACATATTAAATTCCTTACCAATATATGAAATATTTTGTAATTATAAATATCATTATAAAATGTATAGCTAATGTCACTTATATTCAAAATATTAAGGTACGTATAAGGTAGAATTTTGAATATGAGAATTGTCTTAACTCAAACATACTATTGCCAGCTTGCATTTCCACATTAAACTCCTCTCACAACACAAATTAAACACAACCAAAGCTAAAAGTAACCAAAGGGAAGTTTTCTTTATGCCCAAAATTCCTTTTTTACCTACGTTCTTTTTTGATTAATAGCATCTCCACCCTCACAAGTCATTCTGGATAATAATGAAGTCATATCCAGTTCTTTCTATCATCCACATCAGATCTGTAAGTTCTTCTTCCTTTCCATTCCTTCTTCCACTACCCAAATCAGATCCATGTCACATCTCAAATGAACCATGGTACTAGTTTACTCTCTGGGTCTTTATATCTCTACTCTCTACCTTCTCCCAAATTAACTCGATGACATCAACCACAATTAAACTAAAGCACAAGTTGGGTCTTGGTCCTCAAAGTTTTTTTACCATATTCTATTACTTATAGGATAAAGTTTAAACTCCCTAGCCTAGTGTTTAAGGCTCTTCATAATTATACAGTTCCAAACTCATCTCTTGCCACTGTTTCCATGTACCTTGAAAAATAACAGCCACTTTGAACTTCATAACACCTTCACTGTTCAAATATATTTTCACTCTTGTACCTCTCTGATTTTAATTATCCTGTTCTCTCAAACTGGACCTTCCTTTTTCCTTTCACTCCTTATCTGCCTATTAGCATTGCCCATTTTTTCAAGGCTGAGCTTCATGACAATGCCCTTAGCTCTTATTTATATTATTTAGTTTTTCCTTGCTTTTTTCCTTCCCCTGTGTTCCCCCATTTATGTTAAAGTTCATTATTTTTTGACAGTCTCACCCAGTCAACTGTAAGGTTCTTGACAAAAGGGTTTCTAGATAATCTCCTTGCTAAATAATACGTAACACAATCATAGCCATTCAAAATATTTGTTGAATTGAATATTCATTTTGTTATAACAGAGGGAAAATTAAATTACTATAATTATTAGGATATGAAAATTAAATAATTACAGTATACTATAATTAGTATATAAAAATATCTTGGAGATATAGATTTATGGTTGAAGCTACCAAGTTGAATCTGACATAGGTTATGCACTTTTTAAATTATTTTCTGTTGCATAGGGATAGCTCTATGTGATTAGAATTACCAGAAAGACACTTAAAATATGCAAATGTGACTTCTACTGGCAAAGTAATATTGATTTCTTTTGTTTTGTTTTATTTTTGGTGAGGAAGACTAGCCCTGAGCTAATATCTTTCCAATCTTCCTCTTTTTGCTTGATGAAGACTGTCACTGAGCTAACATTGGTTCCAGTCTTCCTCTGTTTTGTATGTGGGATGCCACCACAGCATGGCTTGATGAGCAGTGCATAGGTCCATACCCAGGATATGAACAGGCAAACCCCAGACCGCCAAAGTAGGGTAGGAACTTATCCACTATACCATGGGGCTGGCCCCAATATTGATTTTTTTTTATGAGAGATTGTCAGATACACTGTAATTTATTTTTCTAATCCACGTAAGTGCCATGAATCATACAACTTCAACAGAAGGAAATTGCCACTAGAATATAAGCCGCAGAAAGTCATTTTTGTTCCCTAATGTATTCCAGTCATCTACAGTGCCTAACATAGAGTAGGTACTCAGAAATATTTGTTATGTGATTGAATGACTGAATACGTGAACAAATTAGAGGTCATTTTTGTTCATTTTGGGGCTATTGAATCAGGAAGAATAAAATCAATTTCAGATACTAACAGCATATCCATGAGGTAACATATGTATGATATTAAAGACAAATGACAGAGTAAATGGTAAGAAGATTTGTACTGGACTTCCTTCTGATATGCTTTCATATTGTTTACTTGTATGAAATCACAACAGGAAATTGGTTTGTACCTGAAAGAGGTATTCACATTCTCCTAGCCTCAGAGGACCAATGGAATGAACTAGGAGGTTCCAGAGATTGTAGGTGATTCTTTAATTCTTCAACAATTGTTAGTAATGACCCAGTACAAATGCACTTACAACAACCACCCAAAGTCAATTAGTCACCCCAATTCTCCACAAATTTGTAGGCATTAATTAAAGGTTTGTGGGCAAAAAAGAAAGTCATCATTTTAGTCCATTGAGTCTTTCAAGTCAATCAAAGTGTCTTTTTGTTATTATTCTGTTTTCTTTTACTTTGTTTTCCTACATGTGTTAATATGGAATTTATGGGGTTGCTTTTCTGATGATAGAATGGTTGTACTTTTATGTTTTCATAAATAAAACAAAGGAAGTCAAATTTGATGTTTCTGTTTTTTAAAAAGTTCAGATTGGATATTACTGGTATATAAGGAAGTGACTGATTCTTTTACATTTATTTTATGTTTAACTGCTATTTTATGTACCCTAACAACAACAATAATAATCATGAACACCACCACCAGTGCTCACACTGTGCCAGGCTCATGCTTAGTGCTTGAGGTGTGTAATCTCATCTAACCTTTTCAAAATGAAGGATAGGCTCAAGTAGTATGACTATTTTAACCTACATAAAATGAGACTTAGCAAAGTTGAACTATCATCCAGTGTTAAACAATTGTCCAAGGAGCAAATGGCCCAGCTGGATGTCAGACCCCAAAGGCATGCCCATCACTGTATATGCTACATGTCTTCTTTTAGTTTTTCTGATGATTCTGTTGCCCAAAGATGCATAGATAATTTTTCTGTAAATAATGAAAATATTTCCTCTGTTTTAGAATGCCTGCTCCTTTTAATTTGTGCTAAATCAAACAGCCAATTAAACAGATTAAAATAAAACGTGAAGCGGAGCCAGTCCTGTGGCCAAGTGGTTAAGTTTGCATGGTCTCCTTTGGCGGCCAGGGGTTTCACCAGTTCAAATCCTGGGCATGGACCTAACACCATTCATCAAGCCATGCTGAGGCAGTGTCCCACACAGTACAACCAGAAGGACCTACAACTAGAATATACAACCATGTACTGGGGCTCTTTGGGGAGAAGAAGAAGAAGACGACTTTTTAAAAAAACAATTGGCAACAGATGTTAGCTCGGATGCCAATCTTTAAAAAAAATGATGAAGCATGATGCATATTTTGAGTCTGAGATGTACATATTTTATGTAGTTTTATTGGAGTAAGGCAAAAATTCTAGTCTTTTAATTTGAGCCAGAAATGATAATTATATTCAATCAAATTTCACATGGGGATAGCTAAATATATTTCAATTTAGATCTGTTAATATGAAAGATCTGATTAATAGATTTCCTAGTATTGATCCATTCCTGCATTCATGAAATAAACCCCACTGGCCACGATGGATTAAGCTCTTTAAATACAGCTGGATATCATTTGCTGATAATTTACTTGCTATTTTTGCATCTATATTCATTATTGAGATTGATAATTTCTTTGTAAACTCTTTGTTAGGTCTTGTTATCAGCACTACAGGGGAGCTTTTCTTCTTCCTCTATGTTCTGGAAACATTTAAATAGGCTGAAAATTATCTGTTCCCTGAAGATTTGAAAAAAGTATCTTATAAAATGACCTAGATCCACTGTTTTAGGGGATAGGACAACAACCTCATTTACTTCAGACTTCTCAGGTTTTCTACAATGACGTTAGTCAACTTTGACAATTTCCTGATGATTCATCTATTTCACAAAAAGACCCTTGAAATGAATTAATAAGATTTTTAGAGAATATATTTATTTTCGCATTTCTTCTCTATCTACTTTTACACACTTTTTTCTGTGGCTGCCCAAAATATTTTGAACATCCATCCTGCAGATTGATAGTTCTCCACAAGTGAATCTCACCTTCCAAAAAATACATACATACAACAATTACATTTCTTCACATCCATGTCACTACGGTGCTGATATCAGATTTCAGCTCTGCCAGTCAAGGTACCCACAGAATTCTTGTGTTTAGAAGTTAGTCGCATGATAATCCATCTTACCAGATGTTACAGATTGAATCTTTTCTTTTTTTCGGCTTTATCTCCCCAGACCCCGCCCCCGTACACAGTTGTATATCTTGGTTGCAGGTCCTTCTAGTTGTGGGATGTGGGACGCCGTCTCAACGTGGCCTGACGAGCAGTGCCATGTCCGCGCTCAGGATCCAAACCCTGGGCCACCGCAGCAGAGTGCACCAACTTAACCACTCGGCCACGGAGCCGGCCCCACAGATTGAATCTTTGTGTCCTCTCCCCGCAGATTCATATGTTGAAGCCCTAAACCCCTAGTGTGGCTATATTTGGAGACAAAGCCTCTAAGGAAATGATTAATGTTAAATGAAGTCACAATGGTGAGATGCCAATCTGACAGGTTTGGTGTCCTTATAAGAAGAGACTCAGAGAGCTCCATAACCCCGCAGCCCAACACAAAGAAGAGGAGGTCATTCGAATACACAGGGAGAAGCATCCATCTCTGCAAGCAAGGAAGAGATGCTCACCAGAACCTGAACATGCTGACACCCTGACCTTGGACTTCCCCAGCCTCCAGAACTGTGAGAAATCAACTTCTGTCGTTTAATCCATGCAGTCTGTGGTATTTCGTTACGACAGCCCAAACAGACTAATACATTAGAGTAAAAAGAAGCAAAGTAGCATAGTCTGGAGCCGGCAGTACCTGCAGGAAGCTTCTCCACTAGAAAGATAAAGTAGCTTCCCTAGCTAATTCTGTGTTTGGCTGTATTGTTGCAGCCCTCCTAAAGGGTCTGTGGGCAAGACGGATCCCTTAGGAGATGCCTTTCTACCTAAACAGCTAGAGCATCTTCTCCTAAGAACCTACCCATACAGCACACACTCACTTCTAATTAATTTATTTAGATACTTTCATTTCTAATTTCTATATATTTTTTCGTCATCAAAATTGCCTGTTTTACATTCGAAGAGGCAGTACTTGGAAGAGTACCATTTTGAGCATACTTATTGTGGCAGGCCCCTCAAAGATGTCCATGTCCTCATCTCCAGAACCTGTGAATATATTAGGCAATATGACACAAGGAAATGAAAGTTACAGATAGAATTCACTGACTCTAAGATAGGGATATTATGTTGAATTATCTGGGTGGGCCAAATGTGATCAGAAGGATCCTCATGAGAGGAACAGGGAGGCAGAACAGCATCAGAGGATGCTACGTGAGAAAGACTCAGCAGGCCGTTGCTGGCTTTGGAGCTGGAGGGGGCCATGGGCCAAGGAACTCGGCAGCTTCTAGAAGCTGGAAAAGGGAAGAGAGTGAATTGTCCCCTAGAGCTTCCAGAAGAAGCACAGCTCTGCCAACACCTCGATTTTAGCCCAATGAGACCCATTTTGAACTTCTGACCTCCCAAGCAATAAGACAGTAACTGTGTTGTTGATCCCATCAAGTCGGTGGTGATCTGTCACAGCAATAATCAGAAACCCACACACTGGTTAAGACATGAACTTTCGAATCAGAATCAGAGAGAATAACGATCAAATTACAACCTCACCACCCGTAAACTATGCACCCTTACAAAAGAAATTTAATTTCTGTAAGGCTTTGATTCCTCATCAATAGAATGGTATGGTAATAATGTAATAATATTCTATAAAACTGTGTAAGAACTGCCCCTTGGGTCAGTTGTGAGGATTCATTTACGTGACCCACGGTACGTACCTGACAAATATTTGACATATAATAGTCATTAAAAACATTTTTTTAAGAATTTTCCATTCATATGATTTATAGTCATAATTTTCTTTGTAATCATACTCTTTCTCTGGCTTTACCTAGTTTTATTTATTTGTTTTTTTAATAACAAAGTTGTGATTCTTTTTTTAAAGATTTTCCCTGAGCTAACATCTGTTGCCAATCTTCCTCTCTGTTGCTTATTTTTCCTCCCCAAAGCCCCAGTACATAGCTATATATTCTAGTGGTAAGGCCTTCTAGTTCTTCTATGTGAGGGGCCACCACAGCATGGCTACTAACAGATGAGTGGTGTGGTTCCACACCCGGGAACTGAACCCAGGCCACCAAAGGAGAGTGCGCCAAACCTTAACTACTAGGCCATCAGAGCTGGTTCAGTTTTACTTTTAATTTAGTCTAATTTCTTGAACTATTGATTAGCTCATTTACTTTCTTATTTTCTAATGAAAGCTTTTAGAGTTATTGCTCTTCTTCTAAGTAGAGCCTTGACTGCATCATGCAAGTTTTAGTGAGAAGTGTTCTCATCATATTTAATTGTTTTTTAATGGTTTTAATTTCTACTTTGACTCAAAAATTGTCTGGGAAAGTTTTGTATTGTTTTAAATTTGAGAGTTGTAGTTTGTTGATGTTATTATTAATAATGTTTAAACCTTTGACAATAATTTTCACTTATACTGCATACAAATCAGTGTGTCCTGTATAATATAACCTTTTGTGTTTATAGGATTTGTTTGAGGTCCTGTTGAATGGACACTCGATCTTCTCTGTTCCCACAATAATTAAGCTCTTTAATAGACTATTTATAATTCTACAAACATACTTATAAATGTATGTCTGCTTATGCTGGTAGAGGCTAGAATTTTTAATGTATTATCTTCTTGATTATTTCCTACCAGATTCATTAAAGCTATTTTTTGATATATTGTTGTTCTCTGCTATTTACCATATAAAGGATGTCATCTTGTCATTAAGGCCTGTAATTTTTTTTCTATTTAAAATTTACCTTTTTTCCCTTCTAGGACTTTTACTTCAATGACACTTTGCCTTAAGTGAATACTGGAGATTTTTTTGCATTTGCCATTTCAACATTTGCCAAAAACAAAAAATAGTTTTTGATTTTTGTTTTTCATGTATTTATTGTAAATGGCACATACTGAAATTTTATTGCCTTGACTCAAGCTGAAAGTCTTTTCTTGTCAATACAATAGTTAAAGCATTTTCATTTTAACAGAGTTTTTAATATTTTGACATACATAGTTTTGTTATAGATACATACACACATATTTACCTGCTGTAATTATACATTCCATATTGCAGTGGTGTTAATTTTATGACTGGTTACTTTTAGGAAGTTTTAAAAACATCTTTGAGACCATGTGTACCAACATGACCTAGAAAAGCCTGAAGCCCACCTATGTCAATGTGGTTTAGTCATTTCTTCCCCAAAAATGTGGTCTATGAGAGATAAGGCTGCAATCACTACAGGACTTCACTATTTCATTCAGGAAATTCCCATGATCAATTTATCAGACACAATTGCTCCCCTGGATAAACATTTCGCTTATCAGTCAAGACTCAGTTCAGGACCGCTGCTTTGTGTGTCAACCAAGCCTAAACTAGGATATCACAAATGGGGCCCTACCTCCATCAGATCCCCACTTGGAAAGACCTGCCTTCTATCATCTGATCCTGGATTCAAAGCCTCTCCCCTTTTGAGACAGCAGTAAGATTTTTTGGTAGTCTCTCTTGCTGGAGAAAGTTCTAATAGATTTAACTTTATTAACAATTCTAGAGAGAGTTTGGAACTTGAGTAGTACTAGACTCAAAGTGAAGCGCCATCTCTTTCTTATAATAAGGAGTTTAACACCCTTTAATTCTCCCCTGCCCATTCCCACATTACAACATGTACTGATGTAACGTGATTTACACCAAGGTTGTTGCAATTAATTTTACATCTCATAGATTCTCTTGAACAATGATTTAGGCTCAATTTGTCCTAGTTGTTACATTTTTATACCTGACTTCTCCAATTATGAGCAATTAATTTAGAATTATTTTATAATTAGTTGGAATATTAGTAAAATATATACTGAAAACTTTTAAACACTTTTCAAAGTAATCTGCAAGTGAATCTTTTGTGTATTTGAATATTTATTGTACTTCTAAGGAAATTTATTCAGATAAAAAACATCTCAAGTCTCCATAACATCCTCCCCTGACATCTGGTGTTTAGTGTTACAGAGAATTTGGAGGCTAAACTACTTCTTTTACAGATAATCTGCTTGTCTTTTTTTTTCTTTTATCTGTCTTGTTGTAGATTTTCTTTTTCTTCATCTCCCTACCGAACTTTTTTCTAAAATAGAGGTTTCTTTTTTTAACGTTTTACCTGAAGTGATTAAGTTTTTACTGGAGGCTGTTTCATTTGGTATATGTTGATAATTTTTTTTTCTGACAAAACATTTCTCCATGTTTCTGAAGAAACATTTCTCCAAATTATCTCCAGATAATTTAATGTCTTCAACAATAACTTAATCTAATTATTCTTGTTTTTTTCTCCTGTTAAAATATCTATAATTCCATTCTCTGTCATTCCTTTTTATTTTCCTTTTCTTGCTATAGAGGAAATTGTCTAAAGTCTATCATCCATATCATTAAATCGATTCTCTTCTTTGGGAATCCTGTTCTTTATTTTTTCTGATGAAAATTTAATTCAGACACTGGTATTCTATTTCCTCAATTACTTCTTTGTTTTCTTTCTCCCTTTTCATCTTATCCTGTTCGATTTTGATGGTGTTCCATATCAAGGATGTCAAAGAGTTTACTGAAGTAATTTTATGGTTTCTGTAATAATAGCTCATTCTTTCTGAGTCTTCATTTGATATTTTCTCTCCTTTGATCTGTAGTACCTTTACTTTTCTCAACATTAAACTTTGCAGGAGTTTTGCAGAGTTGGTGCTCACCAAGAAATTTGGTGTTGGGTTGTTTGGCACTGTTTAGCGCTTGGGTGCTAGCTAAATTCTCAATTTGGAGTCAGGGCTGGAGAACAGGTTGATAAACACAAGTCCCAGTCTGTTGCCCAATTTTCAGCAAATATTCTGCTTATAGCAGGGCTTCTTTACTTTTTTGTGCCATGGAAAGATTTGGCAATGTAGAGAACCATAAGGAAACCATAACAAAGTAAACAGAATTCCAAGGAAACAAATTATGTTGAAATACAGATAGCAATCTACTTTAAAAGAAAATATACGTTATCTACCAATCTATGTGCTTCTTTATTAATTATTAGTAGCTAGACCTATTGAAAGGTCTCATAACTACCATAAATCCAAAGTATCAATGAGCATAAAAGATACTTGAGACATCGGAAGCTACTTAAACATGTTGTCAAAATATTGATGACCTCTATTGGGGAGAAAGTCACAAGTCCTGCTACTATAACTGTGGTTTATTGCCTACATTTGTATTTGAAAAGAATGCTACTTTTCAGTTACAGATTAATGAATATAAAGATTTATTTCCTCCCATCCAATTTCGAGGGACCCCTGAAATTGGACCCCAGGTTAGGGCACGTGCCCTGGTGTTAATACATTGGCTGCAAGTGGAATAACCTATCTCCTTGCCCAACATCTTAAAACTCTAAATTAAGGGATTCTGTGGAAAAGTACGAGACATAGAAATACAGTTTTCAATGCATCTCCAGGTTTGCCCTTATCCATCATAGCTTACTTGCGGGGATTTGGGGCCCTAGAAATCCGAAGGGGAAAAGGATTGTACTCTGCCCTGTTCAAAAAGCCACACAGGGGCTGGCCCCGTGGCCGAGTGGTTAAGTTCGCACGCTCCGCTGCAGGCGGCCCAGTGTTTCATTAGTTTGAATCCTGGGCGCGGACATGGCACTGCTCATCTAAACCACACTGAGGCAGCGTCCCATGTGCCACAACTAGAAGGACCCACAACAAAGAATATACAACTATGTACCGGGGGGCTTTGGGGAGAAAAAGGAAAAAAATAAAATCTTTAAAAAGAAAAGTTAAAAAAAAAAAAAAAGCCACACTTTCGAAGAAGAGGGATAGTGCTCAGTTTTGTGCTTGGTACAGATCCTGTGTCTCTAAGAATAGTTAGAAGACAATGGTTAAAGAAACGAATGCACTTCCACTCCCCATCCGTTGATAAGGGCTGCTGCTGGATTTCTGGAAGTAAATCATAGTTAGGTTACCTATCAAATGGTTACCATCAGTGCCCTCAGACTTTTTTATGTGTAATAATCTTGAAATTTGGGGAGGTAATAACTCCATCATGGTTGCTATCCAGATGCCAAAATAAACTAAAAGTGTATGGAACTATTTTAACTCGACACAGATAGCATAGACACAACCAAAACATAATTTTTAAGGTTTTAGCTTGGTTTTTTAGAACACCATTCCAAATCTATATTATATTATTGCTTCACAAGAAAAATTTAATGATTTCCATGAATAAAATGGATCAGAGCTATCCTTGAGTATAGAATCCTGGGAACAACTTTTCTCCCAAGATGTTCTATTTTTTTATTTGTTGAGTTTACCTTAGGTCAAAATACATATTTGTAAACTTGAATTTTCTTTTAATACACACTCATGCATGCACACACAGATAAACTATGGTATTGTACTTTATTCCACATTCTTGAAAAAACTCACCTTTATGAATGAGTACATTCTTTTAATCTTACATACTGGATAATCAGATAGATAATCAATACGGTTATACTTTTGAGCCTTTCTTTTCTTCTCATTCTTGTTCCTATGACATAACTGAATAAGCAGTTAGTGTTGGAA
Source organism: Equus przewalskii (assembly GCF_037783145.1). Taxonomy (NCBI): domain Eukaryota; kingdom Metazoa; phylum Chordata; class Mammalia; order Perissodactyla; family Equidae; genus Equus; species Equus przewalskii. Next base: position 5,814,320 of record NC_091838.1, read on the forward strand.
GGATAAAGCCCCTATGATATCTTTTTTATAATTGTGACCTTAAAATTGTCCGTGTTCTAACCTGCTGCACGGCCATCAGCTAAAGCATTATTATTAGTGTCTACCTCATTATAATGACACTCTAGGCTTGTGGATCTTTCATCCAGTTTCACACAGAACCGTAGAGAGCACAGAACAAGTAAGAAGTAACCACAGAAACCAAACTCCATATATGTTTGCACAAAATGGAGGAGGTTATATTGCTGTGAAATTTAATTTAAATGAAATTTGCTGATTGTTTCATGAATTCAGACTCTCTGGAAAACACAGCATTTCTCAAGTCAAGAGGTTGTCTATCAAATGAAGGAACTGTGCTCTCCATCAGGGAAAAGGACGGAATTTCATATGACAAATATTTTCAAGATTTTCCAAAAAAGAAATACGGCAAGCTATCCCAGGTGAAAATACTACTTGACAAGGAGCAAAGAAAAGGATCTGTTCTTGCTATTGAGCCAGAGAAGATAATCTTTAGAAAACGGATTATATTTAGAAAAGGTCCCTAGAATGAAGGGACCTTTAAATTCCATCATCAGATTGACTCATTAATATGACTTTGCTGCTCCTTTTCGAAAGGGACAGTGACTAAACAAAACGCACGGACGGGATCTTTGGGTGCAGAATTTAGAAATAAAATATTGCCTTGCTCTGTGTCTATACAATAAAGGTATCAAAACAGTATCTGCAAAATTAAACCAAATATATTCAGCTGGATATAACAGAAAACATTTTGGGATGCGAAGTTATTTCCTCCATATGACTTTCTTAGAAGAGTTATGAAAGACAGTCCAAGCTAAGAAGGTAGTTACTAAGGAATATTACTGGTAATTTGTAGATCCTCACATATTTCTATAGCTAGACTTTCTTCTTAATTCAACTTTTTAAAACATCTAAAGAAGAATAAGGTGACATATCTCTTTTCCTCTCAAAACTTTTGACCTAAATTCCCTTCTACTGTTGATTGTTCTTGGCATATTCGATCTATGTATAAATGTTCCCCAACTGACGTCTTTTGCTTGTTATAATCATCTCTGACAAAGAAGGTGCCGTACTAACATGACTTCTCAGTCCTCACTCTGAAAAATATCTCAGATTAAAAGTTTGAGATATGTATTGACAATAATGCAACAGCCGGGAGTGGAAATAAAGGGGTCCATGCAGGGCCTCCAAGAGACCACAGCCCCTCAATGATGATAACACCAAGAACCAACCACCACGGAGCTTATAAACTTATCACTTTCCCGAGTAAATTCTCTTAGAAATTGTTCAGACAGGTTTGCCTGTAGATACGGCGAACAGGTTCTGATTATTGCATTTGATTCCTTGGGACGCACTTTGAAGACCAGATAATTTTTACCAATAACTCAGGTACTAGGAGATACTTTTGTTATGCAAAGCCAACTGTGAATAAGCAAATATTTTTGCAACACTCATTATATTTCTGATGCCGTTTTGAAGGGCTGTAGAAGAATAAGGTTCTCATCCTCCAGGATCTGAAAGTGTAGTTAGCTTATGCCCATATAAAAGTGAAGAGTACATGAGTCTATGCAAAGGAAACAGAGGAAGCATGACGTAGGAACTTACAACAGAAGACCAGTGTGGGATAGAAAAAAACAGAGAACCCTCGAAGAAGGAGATGGAACTTGGCCATTTTAACAGATAGGAAAGATTTCAAGAAGAAAAGCATATTTCTCCTCTTACCATTCAAATTAAGATGCGATTTTGAAAGAGTGATTATTAAACAGTAATGTACTTAAAAGAGCACATAAATTCAAAATGAGCAGTAGTGAATTTGAATTATCTCCGTGCCTGAGACATTTTACAGATGATCTAGGAGAATTGAGATTTCTTTGAAAAAGAAACAGATGTTAAAACAATTATTTTTGTTAAGTTAGATGTTTTAAAAATGCTAGCATAACAGTTGAGTATTTAATATTTGGTGCCCAGATTTGTTTTCAAAAGCAAGACAATGAGAAAAAGAATGTAAATATGCTAGGAAAAGTATAATTATACGTTGCACATTTTTGCTGATGCTATTTTCATGAATCTTAAATTAAAAGGCCAGCTACATTTTTAATGCTTCTTTTAGTTTTAACCTCCAAAAGTGCAGAGCTGTTAATTTAAGAATCTTTGTTACCTTACAATTCTTTCAATAAATCAAGGAAACCTAAATTAGATACCATTGTCTTTGCAAAATAACACGGTAGCAATACATTTCACACAATTTTCACTGAATTCTTATTGAATTTCAGAATATTTTATCCCATTTTAGCTACTTCTTAAGAAGACTTTAGGAAATAAATCACTTCTTTTAGCATACATAATGCTTTCTGAAATGTGCTTCACTGAAAAGTAGATTAAAAATTAGTAATTAATAAGTCACAAGGGCCCCTTAGGTCCAGTCATCATTATTTTTCTTCATTCCTACAAAGTTGTAACCTCCATTTGACTGAGTTAACAGTCCCCAATATCAAATTTATCAGCTCCAGGATTTAACAGACTATGGGCACTGAGGATGAAGAATTGGTTCAATGGTCCAGGCAACCCAGCATCTTTACAATCTGGATGCAGCTGAAAATGTAGTTTTGGATTTGGACATGGATAGGAATATTTATTGATGCGGTGTCATTTTCAGATGTACTTTTGAGTTCAGATTCAGAACAATGTATTTGACATAACTTATAACCTGGGACCATCACTGGGGTTTCTCGGAGCTTCTTTTATTCGTCTGTAACGTGTGCTCTGCTGCTAAGGACAGGTGTGGGACACACAGGACGACATGTGGAAGAGCTCTGACGTAGGAGCTTCATGGTAGAAATTGTGAAAATTAATAAAGGGAAACCTCACTTAAAGTGGAGTCAGGAAGCCCTGTAGGGGAGCTCGTAAGCACACACTATCCCTGAAGCTTACTTTACAATTTTGGACGGGAAGTGCAACTACTTCACTACTCCAGCAGGAGGAATAAAGATTTTCTCCTTGCCCAGCAACAGTCCAGCCAAGAGGTGCCACAGCTCAGCGAATGAGAAGCCCTCACCACCCTCAACTCTTACTTTCCAGCAAAGAACTTTCAATTAAAACAGCCACTCCCAACATCTCCTTTTCTCTATGAAAGTAAGTTCCTCTCCCTTGTTCTCTGGATTTGCCTATGGTCCCACATAGCTTGCACTCAAAGAATTGCAATTCCTCTGACTACTCTCATATAAACTCATTTTGCTGGTAAGATAACCAGCTATTTCATTTTAAAGATTTTATTTTTCCTTTTTCTCCCCAAAGCCCCTCGGTACGTAGTTGTGTATTTTTAGTTGTGGGTCCTTCTAGTTGTGGCAAGTGGGACGCCTGCCTCAGGATGGCTTGATGAGCGGGGCCATGTTTGCGCCCAGGATTTGAACTGGCAAAACCCTGGGCCACTGAAGCAGAGCGCAAGAACTTAACCACTCCGCACAGGGCTGGCCCCTATTTTATTTTAAAGTTGGCAAAGTAATATATCTGCCACTTCTTGTTTCCCCCACTTCCATTAGACGCTCTTATATCTGGCAAATTCCTCCACTTCTGTTTAATGGTTGAAGAGCCTTAAATTTACAGTTTCAGTAATTCGAAATTGGTCCCCACCCCTCACACACATTTTTCCTCTTCTTTGGGTACATTGCTGCTAGGTGTTGGAAGAGTGGTACAGACACCACCAGGTAACCCTTTTTTGAACCACATGTACTTTGTGTTCTGAGTTACATGCATATACAAATGTATATGCACATACATTAAAATATGGCAAAAATTTAAATCATTAAATACTAAATAAATATTTAAATTTAAATAGGGCAAATAAAGATGGCAACTGATCCAGATGCTAAAAAAAATCTTCCTGAAATGCTTCTATTCACAACATGGGTTGATATTCATTGATAAGCTGTCCTTAATGCTTAAATTAATCTGGATTTGCCTACTTATAGTATGTTGATTTACAAATCATCTCAGGTTTAGGAGGTCAAATTTCATTAACTATAAGTAATCCAAGATTATAATAATAAATAAAATAATCTAAAGAAATGACAAGAATCTTCTAAAGATGCCCTATGACTATCATGCAAGAAATTATTGTAATTATGAAAACTTTTAAAAAAATTATTTCTACTGCCAACCATGACAGAACTTGCCTTCGTCCTGGACTTGCCTTCTCACCAATAAAAAGCAAGAACACTGGAAAAGCATGAAACAACTCTTTTCAGACATTGGGAAAACACACAGTGCAGGGCTGTGATCCTCGAGAAGAAAACAAAGGAAGAAAACCCTAAAATCCCTCCCTTTTTATGGGCAGGCAGTTGCGCTGCAAACCCAGAGCAGGGAGGGAGAGCTGAGCACAGCACAGCAGTCTCGCTGGGCTGTGGCTACAGAGATGAACGTTCAGGGAAACTGAGGTGTCTGGATTTTAGCCACTTGTCCTGGGAAGCTTAGAATCAGTAAATGTCTCAAGGGAAAAACTAGAATATTTGATGCACTTCTCTGTGCCTCCCTTCTGTCTGGGGTCTTGATGTTCCTCAAATCCAGGGGCTTTGGCTGAACCAAACTCTACTTTTTTTGTCTCTCCAGATCTGAAAAATGGTTCAAAGCTCTCCTGAGTTCCTTGCCTTCTAGGAGCTTCTCTCTGTTGCTCTGTGTCTCCTCTGCTACCAAGAAGGAGCACAGGTCCTGGAGGGCATACGGGGTAAACGGGAAACCACCCACAGAATGCTGAGGCCCAACGCCGTTGGTTTCCCTACAAGTTGGAAACTTGGCTTCCCTTTATTGCCTTAATTTTCATTTTCCTACTAACGTATAATAATGTGAAACAATGAAGTTTGTCTCCCAAATACAGTAGTAAAATCTGGCAAGGAAAACAAGGCAAGGACAGAATATTCTCAATTCTAAACCCTGAAGGTCTCGACCAAAGGAAGAGGAAGATCAGGTTGGGGTGGAGACGACACACACGGTGAGAGTAATGACTATCTCCAAGGCCAGCTTCACGGGAGAGAAAGCAGCTTAAGATTAAAGAAAAATCTTGTCAGAAGAGCCCAGAAAAGTTCTAATTTTCATCACCAGTTAATAAAGTTATTGATACAGAAGTGTATAGAACAGAACACAGCTCTTGTTTATTTTCCTTGTACTTTTTGGCTTGGGATATGGTTTTAAGTGGATTCTGTCTGCATTAGCTTCATTAAAATACACAAAATATTTGGAAAAACCATAAAAATGAAAGAAGTCTGTGCCTTTATTGGCCGAGCAAGCCGCTTGAGTGAGATGAAACAGGAGGCATGGGTGGCCCCAAGGCCAGGCTGGCCGTGGTTCGATCACCAGTAGGTGATAAAGAACTCACCCGGTCGTGGCCGATTATCCCAGGCTAGGTTTCCCCCGAAGGTCTTGCTGTTGTGGGCGGCCGCCATCTCCAGCGGTCTGACTGTGTCTCCAGAGGCATCTTCACCGGCTCGGGCTTCTCCACGGGCGGCGCCTCCTTCTTGGCCTCTGCTGCTCCGTGCGGTTCAGTGGCTGCAGCTGCGCCACGCTGCACAGCTGCGTCCACTGCTGCGGGGGCGAGTCCAGCCGCCGGTGGAGAGCTGCCCACGGTAGGTGCCTTTCCCGAAGGCTCACTGCTTCTGCTTTTTGTCGGTTTTTTTTTTTTTTTCAAAATGTTAGTTTTCCTATACTACTGAAGGAAAAGGTATGAACATACTCTCTCTCTACATATTTTTAATTTTAACAAAGAAATTTTTATTATTTTTAGTTTCCAAAAGACAGCTATGATCGATGAAACTCTAAACTAGTTCTGTCCGATCAAAATATACCAAACCACATAGGTAATTTTCAATTGTTTAGTAGCCAAATTTTAAAGAGTAGAAAGGAAGCAGGTGAAATTAGTTTCAATAATATATTTTTATTTAACCCAATGTATCCAAAATATTATCATCCACACATTTAATCAATATAAAAATTATTAATGATACACCTGTCATATTCATGACAACACAATAATGCTGATGTGGGGGTTCGAGTGAAATGTAGTCCCACTAAAGGAATAAAGATTTAGTACGGAAAAAAGGTGTTAGAGTGCTTCAGTTTTTAATTAAAATTAAATAGAATTTAGAATTCACTTCCTCCAAAGCACTACCCACATTTAGGTGCTCAGTAGCTTTGTGTGCTTATTACCTCCAGTCCTGGACGGCACAATTCTAACCTCACTTGAAGATGGAAATTAGTGATTTTCAATGGAGGCTGCATGTTGCTGCCAGAAATGTGTCGGCCGCAGAAATGTCTTCCTCAAAAAAGAGACGCTGTTGAGAACCACTAACCAAAATGAATTAATCAGTTCTATCTCTGACATTTTTTTAATTTTCAAAAGAATAAATAAGCTAATTAAAATAACTATGAACAATGCTGTTCTTAAAACCAGTTCCTCTTGTCATCCTGCCAAATAACAATATTTCAAAACCTTTGAATCTGAAAGCCTGTTTTCTTATTTAAAAACATTTACCCTTTAGGCACTTTTACTTTCATATTGTCACTACGCAGATGATTGAATTTCATCAAGAACACGAGCCATTTCGTAGAGTGTGTCATCAGCCTCCTACTGACTGCATCTTTCTCCCTGTTTCAGCCAGACACTGTGGGCCATTCCTTTCAAGTACTCTCCACCCACAAACCACAAAGCCGCTTTGTTTTCTTGCCCTTCCACTACACTGGATCTGTAAATCACTATCAGGAAATCACTCCAAACAGTTACTTTCTCTGCTTTTATATGCAGGCCATTAAGCGCTGCTGGGAAAAATCATACCTCTGGACCACATAAGTTTTCTCTGTTCAGGTTCAGTCAACAATCCTATTTGTTCTCATCTATAAACTCCATCAGCCCTTCTACATGGCAGGGTCTCCAACTCTAACATTTTCCTCTATTTCTCCATTTCATCTGCATACCCATGCCCGCCTCTATGCCCTTCTTTGATAGAGAAAATGTATCTTCTTAAATTACAGCAAATATAGAAGCCAAGTAGCAGAAATTGCATCAACCTCTACCCCCACCCACAAGTGAATTTATCTTCACGTAACACCTTCGCTTCTTCTACATCTCGCTGCAGGGAGTGCCAAGTTATCTCTTCAGAGTTTACTTTGAACTTAGTAAAACTCCGACCCTCTTCAGAGACCATTTTCCTCAGTATCTTTCTTTTGCCTTTTTACCTTTAGTGTATAATCATCTCTTCTGTGTTAAAAAAAAAAATCTCCCTACTTTTTTTTATTTTCCTGTATATATTATCCTACCTACCTTTCTCCTTTTCACATTCAGTCCCCAAGAAAAAAACTGTCTTCTCGTATTATGTGACTTAATCTCCCATTGATTCCTAACTACGTCTACACCTGGCGTCTTTCCCCACGACTCCACTGGATCTGGTCTCAATGAGGTCAAGGTCATTGTCCCTAGTGCCAGATTCAGTAGACATGTCTAAGTACTTCCTTCACCTGACCTCTCTGTGCCATCTGATTAATTCCTGTCTCTTCTCTTCTCTTGGTCTTCCTCATACTGCTCTTTGCTAGATTTTTCCCAAATATTCTGGTCACTTCAGTCTTTGTTATTAGAGCTTTTTCTGATTTCCTATTAAGAAGTTATGAATTTTAGTAACATAAATTTCTAAATAACATTCTCAGTATCATAATACGAAAAGTGAACGTGGTGATTTTCTTCTGAAAATCACTCAGCCTATTGACTTGCTGAAAAGACAATTCACCAAGCCAGGTGAACTGACTTGCTTACACAGGGGCTTATACTCTGGAAGATAAAGCCTCTTTTCTTCAAATGTGTCCTGAGAAAAAGTTATGTAAAAATCTTAATAGTGATATAATCAGACTATTACCACACAATTACACCATAAAGAATACCAATCATGGATATAATCACAGAAAATTGCCAGACAATTGCAATATTAAAACGCATCAATCATAGACACAATCACACAAATGACTACAATCAGTAGTAAAATTTAAAGCAATTACAACTTTTAAAGGAATTATTATGTAGGAAAATTATTTAAATAGCAATACCGTGTTTCTGACTTTTAAATAAATTCAAGAGAACGTCTCTGATATATGAATGCTCCCCAGTAGAAGGGCGCTTCTGTTATCACCTCCAATTTCCTTCCAATGTCCCGGCCACTTACCTATCAATGTATCTGAATTCTAAATCTCAGTTCTAGAGAAAGACAGCTCCTAAAATGTACGAAATATTGTACACTGGTAGTAGAAAATTGTCATTGAGTCCTATAGAAAAAAAATTATTTCTAAAGATTATAAGGAGATGGCATCAAAATTGTAAGCCATTTAATAATTTTTCAGAAGTGACTTTCTAGCTGTTGCCAAGATATGAGAAATTAAAAGCCCTGCATATAAAAAGCAAAAACGTAGCTTATGAAAAAATCAAGTGCCCAGAAACTCACAAAGAAAAAACAAAGCATGCAAATCACCCTATCTACTCATGTTTGAGATGATGTCTTAAGTTGTTTTCTTTTTAAAATTCTCTGTGTGTTTTGCTTTTTATCTTCTTTATTCCTATTGACAGAGGTCATAACAAACTTAGATATGTTTAATTCAAGCTTTTGAATAAAATGAAAATTCTGCTCTGTTGAAATTAACCAGCACAAAATTGCCACGGGCACGTTCTAGCCAGCTAGTACCTCGCTGTCAGAGCCCTCTGCCCGTGCAAAACTCCCACATCCCACTCCAGTGCTTTCGCCAGCAGGCAGCCCATCCTCTGATGAGCTGAGTCATGCTTCTGTCCTTCCTACCTCTGGCCTTGATGTAATTACTGTGGCTAAATACACTACTTCTACTTAGATCTTCAAAACTAGAGAAAGTTAAGAAGGTGTGAACGGCAGCTTAGAGACAAGAGACCCCACAGAACACTGCTTCAGAACACAAGTTGACTCAAACTTGACAAAAACTCTCAAACACAAAGCCTGGGAAATAGCCAATTATGTATTTAATTATAACATATATTATATAAAATGTAAATATCTGTGAAAATTTTAAATTTTTTTCAGGACATCTAGCAAAGAATCCAAAATGGCTTCCTGATGGAGTTTCTTTCCCTAAAAAGATCTGAGGTACTTCACCCAAGAAGAAAGGAAAATTATATGTGAATAAGGCAGGGCAGGAAAAGCTAGAACAAAACTGTTACATTATAAGCTTAAGACCCCTAGGACGGAGGATCACCAGAAAGTAGAACAAATGACCAGAAGGAATCGTGGAAGGTTGCAAAACACACAAGACACAGCTTAGGTCAAGATAAATTCACAGTATCGATCCTGCATCAAGCAATGAGCGAAAAATGTGTATTTTCTCCCCTTTCTCCTGCAGCCTGCTTCAAATGAACCACTGTTCCTACAGCCCAGATCAAAGCTATTACTCTCACTGTCAATTCAGCTACATGGATTGTTAAACGGACTTTCTAGATCTGTCTTCAGAAAGAACTACTATATAAGCAAATAAGCATATAAGTAATATATAACATATAAGCCAATTAGTTGCAAATGACCAAATTACTAGGAAACCCTTGTTTTAAACTCTACTCTATCAGAAAGAAATTGCTTTAGCTATGATTTTTATTTAAAAAAAAAACAAAGTAAATCGAGATATTTTGTTTTGGAAAATTAGATATAAAGCTTTCTAGACTGAAAACTGACACATGAAAAAGACCTAATGCCTGGAATGTGGAAACATAAATGCTGCAAAGGTCTTCAAATGAAAAAGGCAATTTCACTCACTTTCCTCCTCGCCCGAATATTGGTCTGTTTCATTTAATGTCGCTAAACTATCTTGTCAGTCTTTTTCATGTTACTTTCCACTGGCAAATAGCATAATGTATCCAACATTTTTTTGGAGCTCTGTTTATATGTCAGACACTTTACCAAATGCTTTGCATATGCTATCTCATTTAATCCTTCCAGCAACCCCTTTGAGAATGCAACTTTTCCCCTATTTTACAGATTAGGAAAGTGAAGCTTGGAAAGATGAGTACAACTAATTGTAGGAAAGGTAGAAGAAAATCGAAATCTGTCTCGCTCCAGAGCCAGGATCCTCGATCCGTGCAATAAATGTCCTCCATAAACGACTAAGCAAGATCAGCTTAGGTCTGAAGAAAAAATAATTCAACTTTCAATAGTACATTGCAACACAATTCGATACAGGAATTCTAGTAATGTGAAAGACTTAATAAGCTAAAGTAACCCAAAATGAGGAGTATTTTACAAAGTTACTAGCCAATTCTCTTCAAATAGGCCAAGGTTATAAAGCACAAACAAATTCTGAGGAAGAACTCCACATTAAATAAAACTAAAGCAATATTACAACTAAATATAAGGAATTATCCTGGAGTGGTCTCTGGACTGGGGGGGTAAAAAGCCTTTTAAAGACCAATATTAGGAAAATGGAAGAAATTTAACTACAGAGTGTGGATTAGACAATAGTATTGTATCAATGTTAAGATTTCTGATTTTTATAATTGTAATGTAGTATATAGGAGGTTTTTGTGCTAGAGTTGTAGCTCTAAGTTTGAAATTATCTCAAATGATAACAAAATAAAAAGTGGCTGATAAATAAAGCAAAGAAAATAAGGCAAATAGGAAGAAAACAATCAAATGATTGATAAAGTCTCATAATTTTTATATTCTGACAAATACATATACTAGGGCAAATAAGGAAAAAAATGAGTAAACACATTGCTTTAAATTTTTCATTATTTGAGGAAGGAACACTATGTATTCCCTGTAGAATTTCCCTAGGCATATATAGTTGATTAGTGTTACTTTTTTTTTAATTGGAAAGAATCTTTCAGAGTCTTGCATAAGAAGATTTGGCTAGTACTTTAAGAGTTTATTAACTTATGCTCAACTAAACTTGAATTACAATATAAATCCCTTGAAAGAATATTGATAGTCGTGTAATACTATATAAATTCATTGCCACAGCATTTAAAAATTCTCCCTTGATATTCTTTATCCCCATATATTATAGACCAATACTGATATTTTAGCAAGAATGGAAAGAGCACTGATTGGAAAGATCACTGTTGAGTGATACCCAACTTCCAGCAAAGGCTCTAAGTGAGACAAGGCAAGAAAGTTGAAACTAAAGATTATTTTCCAAAACTATAAAAAAAGCATACAAATATAAAAATGTAAAGATATACATCAATCTGTTGCTAGTAAAGTACATCTAATTGCCTTCAATATCATTTTTTAAAATTTTTTGGATAAATATGAATTTTTTTTCAGTAAAAAAAAGTGATATGAATCCCAAGTTGGTAATATATTTTGAACATTTTTATTTAGGAAACTCAGAAAACAATTAGACTATATAATCATATCTGAGTTTAGTAGAAGTTCTGAGCTTAGTAGAGAGTACTTTATAAAAGTACACATACTAGACTATTTTCTCTAAAATTATCTTTTAAAGCAAAGTTTTGACTGGATTTTGACTATTTTATGCCTTTAAAAAAGAGACAGATGAAGCAAATATGTCAAAATGTCTGGTATATCTGGGTACAGGGAATGGATATCTCATTATTTTCAGTAGGCTGGACTCCTTCAAAGTAAATTTTTTTAGGCTGAAAACAATATTTCATTAGAAGAGTATCATTGGAAAACAAGGTGGTAATAGGAGAAAAACAAGAAAATGATGACTTATTCCCATATCTTTGTTTTAATTTTCTATAGAACACTGGTGTTTGTGACATCAGGAGTCCTAGATTTAGTCAGGATCTTCAATTATCTGTGTCATATTTTTAACCTCTCTAGGCTTCCTCATCTATACAATTATGATATCTTAGAATCCTTTCAACTCTCAATTGATTCTCAGACATACTATAGAAACAATAGCAAGAGAATACCGCTAAAGCCAGGATTATTGGGTTTCTATTAGCAGAAATCTTCCAAAACTAACTGAAGTAAAAATAAAATTGAGACAAGAAAGGCATTTTGGCAACTCTAAGTGAACTGTAACCAGGACCTGAGAAGCAAAGACCTCTAAGCCCCTGCCACTCTCTGGCTCTCTCTCGCTCGCTCACTCATTTACACTACACACTTTCATCTCTTCTTCTCTGTGCATGGCTACTTCATTTTTATCTTTCTCTGCGGACTGTCTTTCTCTTCTTTTCCATGCACATGACCAATATGATGAGGTCAATAAAACTTCATTATAATATGACTTCATTGACTGAGTAGCCAACTAGGGTTTTTGGCTCTCAAATTCAAATTCCCAGGAGAGAGGAAGCTTTGACTATCTGTTGCCATGCAATTGTGGTCTCTTGGGTCATGGCCGAGTCCTCAGGGCTGTGGAGGCACATTTACTCTAGCATAGACCCAACAATCAGTGAGGTTTTGGGAATCAGAACATTTCTGCAGGGAAAGAACAAAAGGGTGTGATAAGGTATGACAGTTAGTAATGAGGTTTAGGAAGAAAAATAAAAGGCCAGCCTGAAAGCAAAAATCACCCTAACAAAAGACATTGTAAGAAGAACTTAAAGAAAGGTGGTTTGATATGTTGACTAAGCAAGAGGTTCGATCCCTAAGGCAATCACCGACATAATAGCAATGAGTTCTTCTGATTTCATAGGGTTTTACCAGCACCTAAGAATTCCTATGGTGTGCATTAGAGCAAAAAGCATTGAGATACCTATCAGGACAAATAAGAGCCCAAATACTTCAATCCAACAATCCTTCATGTCCGGCCTTCGAAAGGATCTGCAGGATGCTTTCTAGGTTAAGATGCCAAGCATTAACCCATTCTTGGCATTCTTTACTTTAGGTAAAGAGATCCACAAGAAGGAGTACAAAGATCCATTGGGGGTCATGTGCTTTCATGATGTAGAATAGATAGAATAGTTCTCCCAATAGGAAGACGAGGAGAAAAGTATGTGGGTAAAGGGGCACGTACGTACGGTGATGGACGGCAACTAGACTTTTGGTGGTGAACAGGGTGCAACCTATCCAGAAGTTGAAACATAATGATGTGCACCTGAAATTTACATAATGCTATAAACCAACAGGACCTCAATCTTTTAAAAAAGCTTAAAAAAAGAGATAAGTATGAAGGGAATGACAGAATGTTCAGTGAGAAAGGGTATAAAAAATATACGGGCCTGGCCCAGAACCTTGGGAAAGCTGGTCACTCAGCTGTCGTCTGCTTCAATTCCTGGAAGTCTTACTTTCAGGACACCAGTTGGTGCACAGGTCCAGTCAGGGTTCAGTGCTTTCTTTAGATGTAACTTATGAATCCAAGAATCTGTTCCTTGGAAATTAGTGACACCAGGGTTGGTTAATAGTAGCTGATAAGTTTCCTTCAAGCGAGGTTGGAGGGAATCTTTCTAAAGGTGTCTTTTCCACTGTCTCAATAAAAGCTCTGGGCTGCAGATCACAACATCTGGTGTTTTTCTCTCCCAGGATGCACTGTGGAAAGACTGTTCTACCAAAGTGTGCTTATTTTCTATGAATTTGATTAAGCCTTTGCCAAATTGAAGTATATCCCCTTTTATCAGCTGTGGATCAAAGGAAGTAGGGTAGGTGCATTGCGCATCCTGTTATAAAGAGAATAGATTCTTATTGGACTTATGCAAATACATATATTGTGATGAAAATAAAGGTATTTAATAAGAATTTCAGAATTCTGGAGGGATCAGGTAGGGAGAAAAAGATAAATGCTTCAACCATTGTTGCAAAAATACACGTTACCAAATTGCTGTAAGTTATATATCAGTTAAAGGAGAGGAGAAAAAGGGGTCCTTTAAATCCAGAAAACAAAATATTAAAGCAATCAGTTTCCCATAAGAATTTTAGAAGTTCCCGCCCAGTTCAGTGTTATAATCCCAAAGTTCTCAAAACCTGTATCCTAGAGTACTTGTCAAAGTCTCTTCTATGAATCTCTTTGAAGATAAAGCATTTTTTCAGCCACAGTTCTTTGCCAAAGTATCAGAGTAAGAAAAACCTGCCTATTGGGGCTGGCCTGGTGTCATAGTGGTTAAGTTCAACGTGCTATCCTTCAGTGGCCTGGGTTCACGGGGTCAGATCCTGGGCACAGACCCACACCACTCATCAAGCCATGCCACACACAAAATGGAGGAAGATTGGCAACAAGCATTAGCTCAGGGCCAATCCTCCTCATTAAAAGAAAACCAAAAAGCAAACAAAACAACCTATCTATAAATGACAAAAGACTTTAAGATGCCCACTTCTAAAGATCTGATGAGAGGTCATTATAATGAAATTCACAGGGGAACTTGGTTATTTTTGTGACATGCAACATTTTAAGATAATAATTGCAGTTATGATTGATAACATTATAGTAGGGCATATCATATTTCCAGGAATTTCACATAATTCTTGGAGCACTAACAATATATACCCATATAGAAACGATTGCTTATTTGATTTTTCCCATGTAATTTAACATATTGAATAAGCCTAATTAGGTTAACATCTCTCAGGTTAAAAAGACTTTATTTAGAATTTGATTTGAGGGAAGTTTGTTAAAAATATCAAAAAGGTTTTAAAACATTTGATCAGAAAGGATCATAGATTTTGATGAAACAATATTTAATTATCCATTTAACCAAAGCAACAAAAGATTTTAAGGGCAAATACAGATGGTTATGTAGTTTTAAGCAAAACCCAGCTCCTTTAACATTGACAAAACTCAGCTTTTCTAAGTAGTTGAAGACTTCATAAAGAACAAACACACGATCTTTGTTTTCTAGGCAAATTACATTAAAAATAAAGAAATTTTTATTATGATTTCTTGTTAAGAGCAGACCAGTAATCTGAGAAAACTTTGTCCTTTTAATAAAGCACTTTGTCCTTTGTCCTTTTAATTAGTGTCCAACTTCTAATTTTCACCAGTGTACTATTGCTATTAATATTTATTTTTCAATACTTGTAAAACAATTTATATTGGAATATATAAATAATTGTATAATTTTGATATTCCCCACAATAAATTTATCATGGAAATAGTCATCATATCTAGCTTTCTGGATTTGTTTTTAAGTAAACAGTTACTTCATTTTCCTTTCTTCTTAATGGAATGATGTACCTTACATTTTATTATGTTGTTTTGTGTCATTGTGTTCTTTTTTTATTGAGATATAATTGACATATAACACTGTATTAGTTTCAAGTATACAACATGGTGATTTGATATTTATATATATTGCAAAATGATCACCACAATAAGTCTAGTTAACATCCATCACTATACATAGTTACAAATGTTTTTTCTTGGAATGAGGACTTTTCAGGTCTACTCTCTTAGCAACTTTCAAATATGCAGTATAGTATTATTAACTATAGTCAACATTACCCAGCATGGCCTAGTCGTTAGGGCTAAGGAGGCACAATTTCTAACGTACAGGTTCTCCCAAAAGGGGAAGAGAAGTTGGGGGAAAATAATGCTCAATTTCCTTGCCTCTTCACGTATGACCCCTAATAAGGATACAATGAGGTAATTTTTAACACTTTCTTGGGCACTATGTTGTGTAAGGGGAGAATTTGGCACCAGCTTTGTAAGTTTGTAGAACCAGAAGGATCATCATTAACAGGTAATTGATATTGACTGTCCACAAATGTAAGATCTCAAATTTTAGGAGTTGAATCTTTAGAAACAGCAAAGAGCTAAGTTCTCTGTGCTGTGACTTTCTTCCCAAAGACCTCCTACAGTTACTCTAATCTAGAGAGAAAAATCATTAAGACCCTACTGAATGGTCTAAGATTATTATCTCTCAGATATGTGTTCTAAGATGATACTATGATTCTTACCTTACTCTACGATATTTTCACGATTGCTATCCTTCAGATTCTTAGGATGTTCTTATTATTTTATCTCCAACTAAATGCACTTATGTTTTAGAGGAATTTGTTATGCTTATTACCTGTGTCAGACACAGTTGGTGAGTTAATCAACAATCATCACATACACTTTTTTGCTTTTTAAAAGAACACAGAATTTAAATACCTTGTGGTCCAGGACATGGAAATATTGATTCATCTAAAAATTAATCTCGGTAAACTTATATATGATTTTATGGAATCTGGACAAGTAGACAGAAAGGAAAAAAACCAGGTTTGTGGCAGTAGGGGAAGTTAAGATTCTAAAAACGTTCGCCCTACTCACTCAAGAAAAGGACATTCTTCTGGTCTTTGCCATTTCTTACATAAGAACACTCTTTTCCAAGTGATTTAGACCATAAGAGGGCAAATATAAAAACAAAATTCAATATGGCAATGTCAAGTGTAAAGCATCCTGTGTCTTCGAGAGCAAGAAGTCACAGAATTAACCCAACTTCACCTTTTTGTAATGAGAAGTAATAAATCCAACTTATATTTAAGCCAATGTATCACCTGTTATTTCAACCTCATCGTTCTATCAATTTTATCCAAGTAGCATATTCTCTTAAGAATTTCCAGTTATTTTTGCTTTTCTTTTCCTTTTCTTGTATAATTTTTATTTTACTCCATTCATTTATATCACCACTTCTCGGGGAGAAAAGTGCAATATGAAAAGGGGAGGCACAGATTCGAGACTTCATTGTGAAAGGCAAGAATGTAAAAGAAAAAGAAAATTTATTTCTCTAAAGAAAGAGAAAAAGACATGATAAAAAGAGAAGACAAATCAAAACCTCTTTCCCTGAAAAGAGCACTATCCATTAAATAAATATATGCACTTCAATAGATTAGCAGAAAAGAGAACTCTCGAACAGAGACCTAATTAGCCACTGGAAAGTCTCAGCTTATATGTAGACATTTGTTGTTGCCATTCCAGAGTAATTTTTTTAAAACACTGAATCAACAGAAAATTGCAGAGTACTTTTCTGTAGACCTAAGATAAAAAGAAAACAATAAAAGGAGAATCAAAAGATCTCAGCTGATAGAAAATTCTAATAAGAGCCAGCAAATTTAAAAAGAACCAACTTAATTAAAAACTTCAACATAACACTCCAAACTGAATTAAACAGTCTTAAGTAAAAACTTACATTAAAAAGCCTTGAATTATCAATTCCAAAATTTAGAAGAGAAATGGACATCTAAGTTCATTTACTATGAAACTAATTTTTCAATATTAGGATAAATATTAGCATATGTTAATAGTAATATTAACATAGGATAATATTAACTAAATTATTCAGTGTCAAGGAGAGAAAGCTTAAACTTCAAAGTTAATATGGGAGATTTAAGAAAGACATTCTAATAACTAAGAGAAAACAAAGTTGAAATAATGAGAGAAACAAGCATCAAGTCTGTTGAAACTGTTTAATCCTGTAAGAACTCAGGGAATACTGTATGAGTCCTTCCTACAAATTCAGTTGCAGGAAAAGCTTACTCCACTCAAGAGATGACTGAAAAAACTTTAGCAGAAGGACTGATTTTGAGCACTAAATATACTTAATTGTAGATCTCAGATTAAAACAAAGGTGACAACAATGCTTGAAGAACAAGGGTAAGGACAAGGACAAAACTGAAACAGAAGGATGTAAAATATTATGAGAATACTTTGCACAACTTTATGCAAAGAAATGTCAAATCTTAGATGAAATAGATATCTCAGAAAAATATAATTAATCAAATTTGATTATAATAGACACAAAAAGTTTAAGCAGACAATTTCCATATGAGAAAGAGAGGGAGGGAATGAGAAAGGCAGAAAGACAGAAAGAGGCATAGAGTGAGAGAGTTATTAAAGGACCACCCAACAAAATAGAGTCAGGTCCAGAGGATTCCATAGAGAATTCTACCAAAACTTCAAAGACCAGATAATTCCAACGCTGCACAAATTGTTACAGAACACAGAAAATTAAGGAACACTTCAAAATGTTTTTAGGCAGCAGTAATAACATTGTTCTTAAACTGAAAACATTTAGCACATACCAAGTTTATTTATTAATATCGATCCAAAAATCATAAATAAAATATTAGCAAACAAAATCCAATACTAATTAAGAAAATAGCATATCATCACTAATTGAAGTTTAATAAATGCAAAGATAGAAATTCACTTGTAAAATTCACTATATTGATAGGCATAAAAAATACATAACTATCTCCATAGATGTTAAAAAGCCTGTGATAAAATCCAACACCCATTTCTGATTAAAATTATTCTATAATATAGAAATATACACACATACATATAATACTATATCTGAGCCCTAACACCAGCATCTTAATGTGGAAGAAAAAGAGACACGCCAATCAAGTTCAAGAACAAGGCAAGAATACTTTCCATCTCCACTACTATTTAACAATAAATTAGAGGCACTGCCCATGAAATTAGATTAGAAGAGACAATTAGAGGCATGAGAATTGGAAAAGAAAAAGAGTAAAAAATAAACTCCAAATGAATCAGTGATCTAAATATACAAATTACATCTATACAATTACCAGAGAAAACCACAATGGTATTCCTTTCTAAACTGGGTGGAAAAAAGTCTAACTATAACTCAAAATACTGATGTAATAAAAGGAAATATTGAAAAAAATTCTGCATTTCAATTTACATTTCAAATTACAGGGGAAAACACCAAAACCAAATAAAAATAAGGACAAAAGTTATAAATAGCTTGCAAAAAGAGACACGAGA
The DNA here is from genome assembly GCF_037783145.1 of Equus przewalskii. Taxonomy (NCBI): domain Eukaryota; kingdom Metazoa; phylum Chordata; class Mammalia; order Perissodactyla; family Equidae; genus Equus; species Equus przewalskii. The sequence goes on from NC_091838.1 coordinate 5,832,992, forward strand.
CATATAAATAACATTTAAACATATGAAAACACATTTAACTTCACTAGTAATAAAGAAAGTCATAGTTATTTCACCAATCCTAAGATCCATATATTCTTTGACAGATCGACAAAAACAAAAGTTTGAAAACAGTCTGTTTGAAGGCTGTGAAAACACGGACTTTCATATATTGCTGGTATAAATGCAAAATAGATTTAGCCCTCTGGGAAGAATTTGGCAGTATCTAACAAAACTTCACATGTGTTAACCCTTTGACATAATGATCCCAATTTAGGAATTTACAGTTAAGACACACTTTAAAAAATACAATTAAAAAACATAACCCATATACAGTAGATTGAGTAAACGACTGTTCACCACAAAATGAAGTACTATGCAGCTTTAAATAAGAAGAAAATTTCTATTATCTCATATGTAGTGATTTCCAGGATAAACAAGCTCTTTAGCGAAAAAAAAAGTTCCATAAAGTACCTATAATGCACTCCTTTTTTGGGTAAGAAAGAATGAGAAGGAATATTTAGTAAGTATTGCTTTAATTTTGAAAAAAATAAGTACAGGAAGTGAAAACCTGAAGCCATGAAATGACCACCTGCAGGGGGTGGGTGACGATGGCTTGGAAATGCATAGAAAAATACTTGCGTTCCTTGGAGAAATGCTGATTCCAGGACCAAGGCAGGGAATGTACAAGATAAGACTAGAAAGTCTCCTTGTTGCAGAAAGTAAGCAATTTCTTTTAAAGATTATAGGACTGTCTCAAAAGGATCCTGGAGCCGGCATGAATAAGCTCCACTCGCCACATGTGGAATGGCTTCCGTATCAACATGAATAAGAGCACAACACACTGCAATAAGAAAGGAGCCTAATATCTACATTGTTATTAAATAATAATAATTACAAAGTAAGGGAAAGGAAAAGCTCTTCTTTACAGACAAATACCAACTAAAGAAAGTCAAAAAATTACAGAAATTAAAATTTATTATTTTTCACCTATCATAGTAATAACAGAAATAATCAATAGGAGCTAATAATATCAGTGGATTTATGCAGAATATGATACTCATATTCTCATAAACTTCCCCCCACACATAGATCACTTATTAAAAAGAACTTGTGTAGTGAATAAACCTGAGAGATAACACCTTAGAGAAATGATCAAGCTGTATGTCACCAATAATGAAACAAACTGACGTCATATTCTGTACAGAGGACACAAAAATCACCTTTGTAGTATGACTGGCAAAAATGTTTAACTTCAGTCAAATCCTGAGAAAACCATTAGACGAATCCATATTGGGGTGCATTCTTCGATTTGGAACCATTTGAACTTAATTATCTATTTTGAGAATCTTGTTCTGTCAAGATGGTTTTCCCTTACTTCAACTAGTTGTAATAAGTTTAGTTTTGATTTATTAACAATTGGCAAAGCTTTGCTTTATTAACAGACTAAAGAGAATAACAACTAAATGTAATGTTAGTTTTAATGGAGTCTGGATCAAAAAAAGTCTATTAAGGATTGTATTTGGACAACTGGAGGAATTTGAATGTGGACTATATACTAAACAATTATATTTTTCAATGTTATATTTCCTGACTGTGATGATTTTATTATAGTAATGTAGAAGATTATCCTTGTTTTCTGAAGTACATGCTGAAATATTCGAGAAAGACAAAGCCATGTGGTAAAATGTTATTATTTGATGACTGTACTATTCCCACAACTCTTTATAGATTTGAATTTTTCAAAATAAAAAATTGGAAAAAGTAATGTAGAAACCAGATAGCGATACGAACAGAATTGCACCTTAAAAGTTTAGTTTTTAAAGTCTTTTAAAGATTAGACGATTTATAACATTTGAGTTTCTTTTGCTTTTGTTATTTGGTTTTTAAACTTTATTTCTATATTAATTGATACATTTAAATGTATTTCTTATTCTCCAAAAGTGATTTTAAAAGTTTGACATCTCAACTCAAAAGTGATTTTTAAGTAGTCTTGGAAAAAGTCCCATAGCTATTTTTGAGTTCTTTAAAAAAAAAATCACGGTAAAAATATTGAGATTTTGTTAACCCACTAACAATTGAACCAAAATACTCTCAGCTTAGCATATCTTAAAACATTTATGAGAAATGGCCTTTGACCAAAATGTAAAAATATCACTTTAAGCATCAGCAAGTCTCTCTTTTGCTTACCTCAAATGACTCACTTAATGGATAAATCGCTCATGCCCGGTTTCCTGCTGATTAGAAGTTGCTACTAGCACAATGCATAGGAGAAAAATTGCAAATGTTTCTGAGAAACCCACAGAGCGATGTTTTTCCAACTTCGCAGAACATTGCCAAAAATATCTATCTGAACCACAGGCACCTGGAATGGATATCAGAACACATCACAAAGTTTTAAATTAACATAATTTCATTTTTCACTTTATTATAGAAACTGCCCACATGTGAGGGGGTCAATTGAAGAGCACAGCTACCAAGACCATCTAAGCAGAAGGAATGTCTAGTTCGATTTGTGAATTTTTGTGCTAAGGAAGTTTATGTAAAAACCTAGAGATTGGTTATAATTCTACAGAGGTAGTGATTGAGGCAGGGTGAAGACAGAGAAGCTTTGGAGTTTTCACTATGATCCAAGAAAGGATTCACAGTGATTGCTTGGCAAACACAAAACACGACCTAGGATACTGTAAAAAGCCAACTGAAAGAGAAACAACCAACAGAAATACCTGAGTCAATATTAGAAAGGAGAGTGTAAGAGGCATGAGAAGTACAGAGGAGTTAACAAACTAAATTGAAGAAATGTGCCTATTTCCTTTGAGTATTTCAAAATTAATGCTTTATGAATTTTATGGCCTATTTAAATAAACCAAAGAAGGCTCCATGTAGATGGTAGCACGCAGTTTGCCAAAATATTCTGAAGATTTAGTTTTGTCTCATGTCTGTGTGCTTCACAATTACTCTTCTCGCTGCCATGAAAACCTTCTTCTTCTAACACGTACTCTTCCTTTAACACTCAGGCTGTGACCCTGGCATGGAAATCATCTCTGAGTAGTCTTGACTGCCCATCTAAATAATCTTATGTCACATGGTACATTCCTCTTTCACAATGTCCTGGAAGTTATCGATCCACTTGTCTGTTTGGTCCAACACTAATTCAAAAAAGGGGTTTGTGCCACTCAATTAAATCCTGTCTAAGACCCCAATAAATCTTTGTTGAATGAATGTGTAAATGAATGGGTGGACAAATGCCTCTCTATGATTGCCATACACCCGTGCCAAAAAGGCCTCAAGGGCTGATGCCACCAGTAAACACTCCAGGATCTAGGATGTATAAAGGCTTCATTGTGCTCAGGATTCTCTGCACAAGTAAGGGACATCATTCTCTCTTTCCTTTTTCACATTTCTCTTATACGGATCTCAGAATATTGCTGAGTTATGGTACCAATGCCTAACAGACATTTTAATGAAGTAGCTATTTCAAATACATTTCTTTAGTTTCCACTCCTCTGTACTCTGGCACAAGAACCTGGGATAAAGAGAAGGGGGAAGGGAAACCGTTAGGGCTAAAGGTTAATAGGATCAACACAGGCCCCAAATTGCCAATCTTCTTTAATCTTGACATATTCTCAGATTTATTTTTCTGACTCTGTCTTTCTTAGGAAGAGCTTTCACTTAGAAGCCTCATTGTATCTCATGCAAATTGGCTCCACAGCTCCTCCAATTATGACCACACATAAATGACCCTGTGTGACTACTATTTAGGTTCATATCCAAATTCTACTATCAGAAGTGGTATTATTAAATACCGTTTTTACATTCACAGTTAACAAAGTGCTAATATAAGATTCACATTTATATTTCTCCCTTCAAAATGAAAGAATATCTAAAAAGTAGGTTAGAACGTTTTTAGCAATACATAATATGGTATTTACAAAGCTTTAAATGATATTCATCCATTCATTTATTCATTCAACGAATGAGTATTAACCATCAACTTTTTACCATTAGGTTTTTAGAAGAGATTCACAGTTTGACCAAAGAAGTGGCTTAGAATGGTGGATCCAAGTGTTGACTAGCAAACAGTACACTCTAGGGAAATTCACACTGTACAGCAAAAGCTTACTGAAGTGTGAAGTAGCTAAAGGTCCCCTGCCGAGGGCCCTCTTTGGTCCTCCTTAGTTCTCAGAAATCAACAATCCTTTGTGACTGTGATCTCCATGCCATTAGTAAGGATGTTCCCTCCCATTTAGCCAGAAAAGGGTTGAGTTAAACCGTTTTTTTTGTGATCTTTGTAGTAGATTCAGCTCCAGTAAAAATTCTTATGGTATATGGAACATAGGATGGCTTTTTCTGTGGTCAAAACAGGATGTAATTGCAAGAATCACTTATTACAGGAAGAGTTTTCACACTAAGCACAAAATCCTCTCTTCCAATGAACCGTTATTCACGTAGCCCCGATTCCAGGTGCACACTCTAGACCTATTGGTTCAATACTTCCAACCCCTAAAATTCTACACCCCTTGGAAGTCAGACTGTCCTCTTGGATCTATATGAAATTGCTGTGGTGACATTTTCATGGATTCCTCTACCTCAGAGCCCCTTTTCACGAGAACTGCCTCTAGTGTGGTGTCTAACATCTTCTCAGCCCTCTTAGCAATATAAATTATAAGGAACATTCATGACGCAATAAGCTCTACTTATTATATGGGAGAGAATCAGATGAGGGTCTTACATCAGAGAAACACCATGATTTCCAATGGAAGAGTAGACATCACCATTTGGTCAATATTCCCACCACAAGGAATATTTCTTGAACCGTCCTTCACCCAGTCTCTGCTTCTCTTCTGCCCTTCTCTCTCTTTCCTTCCTCCTCTTCTCACCCACCGTTACCAGATTTCTTTACAGTGCAGAAGTGTTTTGTTCTTTATGATACAGAACAAGTAAGCATACTCTTTCTCTTACTGCTGAATGTGCCTAAACAAATTTATGAAAATATTCCTTTAATTACTAATTCGATTCTAATTAAAAGTAACTGTGGTTAAAAATAGCAATAGCCTCCCATCTCCTATTATGTAGAAAAGCTCACTGTGTAAGCAGATAAATAAAGGAACCATTCTGGTTGAACTTGGAGTTAGCCCTGAGAACTCAGCCCTCTCATCCCCAACCCCTCCCCACCCAGGGTCAAAATGAATTTCACAGAACTTCTAGGAACACTTACTTGAAAATAACTTCCTAACAGGCTGTTCCACCAGGATGTTGCATTTGCAAATCTGAAAGCTGCCGTTACATGACAGCAATGTTATCTGGGGTAAAGAGTTTAAGTGGCAACACAGTTGATTAAAAATTGGTTAAAGCTCATGATCTATTGATCTATCCAATCACACCAACACAGCCAAAGAAAAAGCCAAAACAAATCAAAAACCCCTATAATTCTTTACTGAAATGTCAATGTGAATTAGATCAAATCTCTTTGACTTGAGAAATAAGCAAACAAAATCAAAAGTTAGAGAAGAAAGTACTGAATTAAAGGTGTCTTTTTCTATGCATATATTGAATGTTTATAAAGTCTAATTAAGAATATTTAGAGTTGACTATATGGTATTTTTTTATGGTTCCTGGGAATCTCTTCTCAATACCACAAAGCATTTCTGGTTTTTGTTTGTTTCTTTGCTTACTCATTGACTCAGGCATTTCTTTTTCTTCTTCAAACAAACTTGGAAGTTTAAACCCTTTCATGATATTCATCTCTACCTCTACTGAACAGTAAAAATATTATTTGTTGAATGCTTATAACGTGATAGACACGTTATCTCCAATTTAGAAAGGCGAACAAAAGAGGCTCACAGCAATTAAATAACTTGCCATAAATCACACTCCTAGGAAGATACCAAAGGTGGAATTTGAGCCCAGTTTGAAATCCAAGCACCTAAACGTGACACAGGGAAGTGTCCATCACAGACTTGTGCCGATGCTCACTTCAGTCTATTGTTCACTGAAGTAAAACTTTATTTTTTCTCTTCCATGGTGCAAAAGAAGAAATTTTCTTTAAATATTTATTATTTAAATAAAATATTTGATTCAATCAACTTTTAAGCACCCGGACTCTGCAAAATACTGTAATTACACCGTGATGACTGGTAAAGCAAACTAAACTAAGGGTTGTTCTATTTTTTAACTGTAATCACTTTTAATTTCATCCTTACAGTAACCTTGTGAAATAGATGTTATTATCTTCCTTTAGCAGGAAGTAAACTGAGGCTTATTCACAATCACCAAAGCCTAAGGCATGCACATATTCAACTTCATAGCTACAACCAAATAATTTTCCAAAGTTGTGGTGCTAATTTATTATCCCATCAGCAGCATAAGAGTTCTAGTGGCTTCAGGTTATTTGCAACACGTGGTGTACATATCTGTCTTTCATTCTAATCATTGCAGTGTGCCTGTGGTGATATTGCGCTGCAGTTTTAATCTGGCATGAACTTATGACTAGTGAACACAAGCACCTTTCATATGCTTTTTGGACCATTTGTAGATCCTCTTTGGAAGTTTTCTTTTGCCAATTTTTGTATTAAGTCTTCTGCCTTTTTGTGATTGATTGATAAATGTTCTTTATACATTCTGCATATAAGTCCTTTTTCAGATATATGTATTATGCATGATTTCCTCTACTGAGCAGCTTGTCTTTTTCTCTCTTAATGGTATCTCTTGTTGAACAAGAATTTTTCATTTTAACAGAAGCCAGTTTACCACTTTCTTTTAATGCTCTGTTTAACAAGTCTGCCAACTCAAAGGTCATGAAGATATTCGGCTATGTCATCAAGATATTCTGCTATGTTTTCACTCAAAAACTTTATTGTTTTACCTTTCACGTTTGATTGATCTGAAATTTAATTTTGTGTATGGTGTGAGGAAGGTGTCGGTATAATTTTTCCATATGGATATCAAATTGACTCAGCACCTTCTCTATTGTTCTGCAATTATCATCTTTGTCATAAATCGTTAGACTGTAGAAGTGCAACCTGTTTTTGATTCTCTATTTCATTGGTCTCATTGGTCTATTTATGTCAACACCACCATTTCATCTTGAATTTCACATCTTCTGAGTTTATTTTTACTTCTTGAAGAATATCTTTTTAAAAATTTCTTTCAGCAAGGTTTTGTTAGTGGAAAATTCTTTGTTCTTGTCTGAAATGTTATTTTTTTCTTTATCCTAAAAGACAGCTTAGCTACCTAGATTTACAATGATATTCTCCCAGCATTTTGAACATACTATCATATTGTGGCTTCTTTTAATACTGCCAGTTTAATTGTTATCCTTTTGTAAACAATTCATTTTTCTTCTGGCCACCTTTCACACCTTCTGTCTCTATTTTATCTACTGCTGTTTCATTTCTACTTGAATTCCCAGGTGTGATTTTTCTGCCTCCAAAGTTTCCTAAATCAGAGGGTTCATGTCTTTCATTGATTCTGTAAATTTCTCAGACATTATCTTTTGAGCAGCCGCTTTTACTTTCTGTCTTCAGCTTAGGAACTTCTATGAACTGAATGTTGAACTTCTCAGTCTATTTGATTGATGTCCTAGGTTTTTTCAACATCTTTATCTCTGAATTTCTCTTTCTGACTAATATCTTCAATATGTAATACCAGTTAAATAATCATCTTATCACTATGGGTAATTTTAAAGAAAATATCTTTTTAATTCCTCAAGATCTGTTGTTTTTTCCCCCAAGACTATCTGTCTTTTGGTCTTAGTATCCTGCTCATTTTCTATTTATTTTTAAATTATTTTCTTATGATTTTTTTATCTTAAATATATTTATTTAATAGCTTCTCTCCAATATTTCTAAGATGTAACAAGATCAGGAGACTTGTGCTTTTCTTTCTGTATCTACTGATTCTGGTTCACATTGGATTGTTTCTTTATGTCATTTCTTTTCATTTTGGACTGAACTAATCTTCAGTGGGGCTTTATCTTTTGGATTTATCAACAGCTTGGGTTGAAAACAAATCTTCAATAAGATTTTGTTTATTTTAAAAGTCTCTCCAGGGGTATTATTGGAACACTTTTACGTTAATTCCTTATATATGAATGTATGTCTTTGTCTTTGTCAAGGTGTGGTCCAGTGCTCATTTCATCTGCAAGGTCCTCCTGGCCATTCTCAAGTTGATACTTTATTATAGATGCTGTTTGTATAAATAAGAGTAACTCTACTTTAATTTTACGCTAATTTACATGTAATAGTAAAAAAAAAAAAATCAAACATCGTCTACTCAGTTTCTCAGCTAAATTAGGACCACTTTCCACTCCTTTCTTTGAAAGGCCTCTGTGTTCATACAGTGTGATTAAGGGGACAGAGTGGGAGGTGTTCAGTGGAGGGTGTTTTTGTCCCCTGGATGCAGCTTATGGACTGAAATAATGAAGGACAATTATCCAGGCCAATTCTTTAATTTCTTTGTTATTCTGACATTCGATTTGAGTGGTGTGAGAAGCTAACAACTGTATTTTACCCACTCTTTTCTGTCATATAGTTATTTTGAAGGTAATTACTAGAAGAGCTAATATATACATCCATACAGGGAAATTCTCTAATTGTGTACATGAGCTTCTTTAGAAGGTTTTGTACACATATTTGAACTTTTTCATGACTTTTAGTAAACACCCCAATTTAAAACACACACACACACACACACACACACAAATTTCTCCTAGTCTCAGCCTATAACTCTGCCGGACACGTGCAGAGAGGAAAAGTCCAGTCAGTGCCAACTCAGGCACGTGGCTCATCGTGAGTCTTGCCCAACTTGGCCTGCTGGCGCAGCCTCTGAGGTGCATGCAACTCTCACGGTGCTCAAAAGCTAAAATCTTATTTTACGTCTTCCCTGAATTTCTGCGACTCGCATGGTGCTCAAAAGCTAAAATCTTATTTTACGTTTTCCCTGAATTTCAGCAGGGCTTTTAATCCTCTCCTGGGAGGAGATTTAAGAAAGAGAGATGTGCTCCTAAAACAATTTAAGCAAATTGTAAAACGGAGTTGAGCGCATGAATTTAGAATAGTTTCAACCTTCAGAAAGGGCAGAGGGCTTAACCATTTTCTGAGCTAATAGAAAGAAAATTTCCCACATGAAGCTGTACCACACGCTGAACAATCTCAGGGATGGGCAAAATTTCTGATCTACGGTTTTCCCTGAATTCACTGGTGACATCCCACTTTGAGTCTTACAATCTCTCTTCTAGACCGTAAGCTATTTAAGGGAAAGACTTCCTTATTCATCTTTAAGTCCTCAGCCCCAGACTTAATGCTGGCACCTGTCACTCGGTGAATATTTTCTGAATTAATTATTCCATATTTTTTATAATCATCTCTTGATTCTTGGAAGCCCCCAGTAAAGGAAAGAATTGTCCCACTGGTGAGTGCTCTTAACCACTTCTGGTTTGGTGCTGCCTGCTTTGAATTCATTTTTATTCAAATGAACTCTTAAAATTTTGAATATGCCTCATTTTATCTTTCAACAGTTTTGGTGTCAGAAGAGGAAACCAAAGGAGATGCCCAGTGGACCCCAGGCATGGTGAGCAACAAGGAGTAGGTTCCTGTTGAGCCCCTGGAGCTCACCACTTTCCCATTGCCCCTGGAGGTCATGGGTAAGTCCCTCGCAGGTCCTGGATCCTACTTTCACAGTTTTTTTGTTATAAGCTTTCAGACATTATTTGAGGTTTTTTTTTTCTGGACCGGGTATAGAAACTGGCTGGAGTCAGACCAGATCCAATTTAAAAACCAGACGAGGTCCAGGGTCAGACAGGGTCCTGTTTAGAAACCAGACTGGGTTTGGGGTCAGACTGGGTCCAACTTAAACTAGACTGGGTCCAGTGAGAAGCCTCAGGTGGGTAAAATTTAGTTTTAAGACTAAACAAGTAAGTTAACCTTATCAAAGATAATCTTGAATTACAGTGGCCACAGTGGAGAACTTTTAACCATCTTAGATCACCTTATCCATTTTTGAGGTGCCCGAGAGAAAAAGGGGTCTCGGCCAGGCACTCACTATACAGGGAAAATTATTCTCCCTCTGCTGCAGTTTCTGGAAACCAGGATGAGACCTAGTGGGACACCCCACTTGGTCCTATGCCTACAGATGGCATCCTGGGAAAACTGGCAGAAGCTGCCAAAGGATGAGAATTCTTACCAAAGTCAGCTCTCCCAATCTCTGTGGTGCCCGCTGGAGAGAGGAAGGTAATATTTTATGTCGTCCCTTCCTTTCCAAATTCAGATTGGCAGGAAAAACATCGGTTATCAATCCTTTCTCTCCAAAGGACAGCTTTTGCCTTCTTATTTGTCTCATTTTGTGTCCTGAGAATTTGGCCTGGCAACTGTCAGGTTGGGGGCCCGAAAAATATGAACAGACAGAGATGTGAGTCGCACCCCATTTGTGGCTAGAAATGGCCATACAGAAGTGTGGGTTGTACTCCGTTTGCAGCTAGAGTCCTACTGACTTTTGCTAGCTCTCAGGAGAATTGTCCAAGTCTTTCTTTTGGTTATCTTTGGGAGTGGCTCTAGATCTTGGGAGGATAGTATCTTTTGCATTTTCTTTAAGATGCCTCTTGTCCCCACAGGATTGTTCAATACTGTCAGGAATATTTACTGTTTCTCCTGGCTGAAATCTGATGGGATATTTTCAAGGATTTTTTTTTTTTTTAAAGAGCTTTATGGTCAGAAGTTGACCATACTGTAAGCTGATATTCAGAGCCTGATAGGTAGAATAAAAGTATTATATTTAATGCTGGTAACTCTAAAGACCTGACTATTTTAACTAAACCAACAAACTTAAACTAGTTTTTATTTACTGAAGATTATCCTGGATCACATGAACTTGACAAACTTTTGGGTTAGTTTCAATATTTCTGAGAGTATACTTGATTTATATAAATGTTTGTTTGTCTTTAAGCTAACTAAATAGAGTTCTTTACAAATTAATTTTGGCCATATATCATCCAGAAGTAGAAAATATCACACACCTATAACATACATATAGACACACAAAAACATCCAGACAGATGCAGAGATCTTATAGATTTTCTTTTAAAATTTGAGCCATAAGACAGGTACAGTAATGCAAAACTCACTGGCTCATAAAAGAACAGTAGGATCCAAACTGGGTTCCCGGCTGAAAGAATAGGTTAAGGTTACCTGCTCAGATGGCTAAAGCTTTTACTAATATTTGTGGAAAAGAGTCCTGTAAGTCTCCAAAGACAGGAAATTTTTGATTTGTCAATACTGCAAAGATCATCATATCTATTTAAAATTTAAAAATAAATAGCTGCCCACAGTGCTAAAGACCTACAGTAAGAATTGTACTTATAAAGATAAAAGTTAATATAGAGAAATACACATTAATTAGGCTTATGACATTCTAATAATCAGAATCATAACGTGAGTAAGTTGAAAATAAATATAACATGGGAAATTTTTTTATGTTTTTCTTTCAAGCATATAATTTTTTTAAAAATTATGAGCACTTTCTTTCAAAACAGAAAATCCGGTGCTTTTCTTAAAATTAGGGTGAAGGTAGGGAGAAATGACTTAATGGGAAGTAAAAGAAAGAGTCATGTTATACAGAAGATTACCTCGGTAACAATAAACTTACCGCAGGTCAGACTTTTAAATAATTGCCTGCCTGTTACTCTACAAATGCTGTCTCACAAAGTGGGCTGAAGAAATTGAGTAATTTTACTGCAGAAATTTGAAAATGATAGCATAAAGCTTTCTGGTCCTAGTGGTGATTTGCCTGTATACATAACCCTACTGCATATAAGCAGAGGAAATAAACCATTATTTTTTCCTTTCTGTTTAATAATTTACTGGTAAGTATCCTGCATAGCTATATTTAAACATATGATTTAAAATTACATATATCTTCAGAATTATGCCAGGTATTTAAGTTTTTTGACACATAGAGCGATATTTGTAAGGAAATTACAGGTAAGATTAGAAGGTAAATAATAGAAATAAAGTAGCTTTGTTTTACAAAAAAATCAAAATTTATCATATTTTATAAATATTTTGCTTTATTTATTTATTTTATGGCACAGGTAGAGAATAAAAAATAGGACATATAATAAGAAAATGTAAAAGAAATAAACCAAAAATTGGTTTTATTGGTTATATTTAGAAAAATATAGTGAATCTCCTCTTTTAGTTGTGAACATTGATTTTGGTGTGAATTTGATCACATTCAAATCTTTCCACCCAATGCTTCTGCATACATTATAACTAATATTCATGTTTTCAATCATAGTGCAATGATTGAAATTTATTCAATTTCATATATTTCAGTACTTCAAATGATTGAATTTATGTGTTTTCAATCATAATGCAATGTTCCTGCTAGCATATTAATCACTTGAGGACAGATGCATTGTGTATCTTTAGTGCTTTGTTCCCACCCTTAGAACAGGGCCTAAGATAGATATTTGTTCTGTAGAAAGATGTAGGAAATGATTCCTTTTCTGGAGACATCGATGCCAATAGACTTAAGATCAATGTTAGATCATTAGATTCATTTGATTCATTAGATCATTAGATTCATTCAACCGAATAGATTGTTAAATCAAGACCAAATGAGATTTCTGAAACAAGAATGATGACAATATCAACGTTATCATCATCATCATGACCAATTACTATAAGAAACATTTATAAAGTGTAATATACATTCCACACATTTTCATTAGCCATTTTCAAACATCGTTGCATTTTAGCCTTGCAAAAAGTATTATACTTATTTTATATAAGGGAAAATTGTAACTCTGACCTTACCCGAAAGTCATTCAGTAGGCAAAGATAAAATCTAGCAATCACATCCAGATCTGTTTCACTCAAAAGTTTTGCTCTTTCTTTTCTACCATATTCTTTCTCAATTTCGATACATTTATCACCAGCCACATTTACATTATTGCATAGTACACATATTGATAGACGATTATGCAACTCTAACACTGTTCAACAGCTTTATTTTAACTTTTTTTAATTTCAATATAAAAATTTTCAAACATACAAAATATATAACAAAATCAACATTAAGCTTCAACACCAAATTTTTTATGATTGTTTCATCTATTCTCTCCTGTTTTTCTTTTATATTTGTCTGCTGATTTATTTTAAAACAAATCCCAGACACCGTGTCATTTCTTCTCTAAATGTTTCAGATAACATCTAAAAATAAATAAATGGAGACCTTATGACATAACCACAATGGCATTTCCACAGTTAACAAAATTAGAAATAATCCCTTACTATCATTTAATGCTCAGTCTATTTTCAAATTCTCCCTATTGTCAAAAAAAAGTCATTATACAGTTGGATTATCAAAATCAGGGTTTAAACATAGTCCACTCACTACATATCATTGTTATATTTTTCCAATCCTTTAATCAGAACAGACTCAATCTCCTTTTTTTTAATTTAATGCAATAGAGTTGTTGAAGAAACTGGATCAGTTGTATTGGAAAATGCCCTACATTCTGAACATGTTAATTGCTTTCGCCCTCATATGTTCTATTGATGAGAACTTAGATGTAAAGGCTTATATAGATTGAAGTTCAATTTGTTTGTGAGTAGAGGGAGAGAGATTATTTCATGCCTGGTGCTGTGTATTTCATATCACATCACCTTATAGGCGCATAAAGTCTGTCTGTCTCAATCTTAGAGATGCCAATGTTGACTAGTGGGATGATTAGATAAAGAAAGATAAAAATGAAACAAAACATTGTGGATAAAATATTTGATTAAAAATGTACTAATTCACTATTCTCAAAATTGAAAATTAGTTATTAAAGAGAAAAAAAGTCAAACATTTACCTTGCTTCTCCAATGTAAACTATTTTTAAGGTACTCAGGCTGAGTGAATGAGGAGGAGTTATTCTACAAAACCACTAAGAGCAGCTCACTAGTGAAAAGTAGCAGGGTAGTAGTAGGGGCTTTCAGTCCAAATCCCCTCATAACTGTTTTTAATATGTTATATACATCAAGTTTATGAATTACCATGAATTCATCCAAATTTTATAGACTTTTATAGAGTAATTAGCTTGAAATTCAGGAAAACTTTAACACAAAGTTGTTCAAAATCAAATATGTAATCCTATTTCTCTTTCTATCACCTCCAAAATTGCATCCTAGATACATATTTTTACATATTCAACTGCACATATACATGTATTTTTTTTTTTAGGAAGATTAGCCCTGAGCTAATGTCCGCCACCAATCCTCCTCTTTTTGCTGAGGAAGACTGGCCCTGAGCTAACATCTATGCCCACCTTCCTCTACTTTATATGTGGGACGCCTACCACAGTATGGCTTGCCAAGCAGTGCCATGTCCACACCCAGGATCCGAACCGGCGAACCCCGGGCCGCCAAAGCAGAACATGCGAACTTAACAGCTGCACCCCAGGGCTGGCCCCTACATGTATTTATTTTTGAATGATCATATAAGTTAATTTATAAATCTTTCAAATAGTTTTTTTCACTTTTTTATCCGTGTACAACAAATATAATTGTAAAGCTAAATACGTGAAGTAATGCTAAAGCTACATGTCTAAAAAGGGCATCTCCCAAAGTTAGAAGCAAAAGATGCTAGAACATGACCATTTCGTAAGATGATTATTCCTTTATTGCAATCCTCCATCTCCTCTCAGAACTCAGAGTCATTATTAATGAATATACCTGTAGCCTCAATCTCTATGACTAAGATAGTCATATCCCCCCTAGTCTAATTCAATTTCACACACAAAGTACTCTTTTCAAGAATATATGCCAGCAACTTTTGCCGTGCACAACCCCTTAAAGAGCAAGTCTATTATTAATATCCCCCTATTAAATTCACCATCTGTAGATTATCTGTAAATCCCACCAGAAATAGTAATAACTATATGTTAAGAAGAGTTTATTTAGATTCACAAGAGAAGCTTGAAGTCCTCAATTTTATATTTAATATATTAACTTCTTTCTATGCTGAAATACCGTGGGCTCCCTGAGACAGAATCTTTCTAACACATCACGGATCTCCAGGGCTTGCCGTAGATTAAGGATTCAATACATATTTGAGGAATAAAAGCATTTTTAAAATAGAAGAAATTCTTACTTGTCTTCAAAGACTGAAATTATGTATTAACCATGGTTGCCTTTCAGAGGCAAATGTTTAAGCCAATGTTCCTTTGATTTGGTCCTTGTGCAAGGCCAGCCTCTCCAGCAAAGATAGAGCTTTCAATGCAACATAGTTGGGTTGTCTGTTCTTATACGACAATTTTCACAGGAATTAAGTGTGAGTTCTGCCTGAACTATCTGGATGAGACGATTGGACACTGGAAACTTTTACACACATCGGATGTTCACACATATCCTTGCTTTACTTTGCCAACACAGAATCAAGTATCTGTTGCAATAGTTTTTTTATTTATGTCTATTCTATTGTCCATTCTTACCTATCAAATAAGAAATAGATCAATTATTTTTCTGTGGTTTTAATGAGGTTTAACATGATTTCAAATGTATAAGCTATTTTATTTCTTCTTTATGTACATTTGTTATTTATATTTGATAAATAAATGAAAATCAATAGCATATATTGGAGTATATGAGGAAGCCATTTGGTTTAAAACTAACTCAGCCTGACCTTGTTTTTCCAAAAGGGCCTCACATGGCCTGTTGAACATGCATTGTACATCTGCTTTAAACATTTACTATGTCCCACAGACAAGAACGATGCCCCTAAAGATAGGGATGTAGTCCCCTCCTATATCAACATTTCTTTACAGATTAAGCATCTCTTCCCGGGAACCAAGGATTAATTACTGACCTGCTGTGCTCACCCTGTGACCACTGACCTGCTAACCACCGACCTGCTGTGCCAGCTCAGCATCTCATGACTGTAGTAAAAGAGATATTCCTATCACATGTGATGGATGTTCTTTGTTCCAAGATGGCGGACAACGACTCTGTACACCTCACTTCTTTGGTGCCCATTCTTCCTTGGGGAAGGAAGGCCCCAGGCTAGTTCTCAGATCTGGCTCATAATAAACTCACACCAATTTTGATTTATAGATAGATTATGGATTATTTGTATTGACATATCATTGATTCATAGAAGTTGTTTAGTAATTACAGGAATTATTCAATGTATTACTTTATATTTTCAATTTGTGTAATCTCCTACCTGTAATTAAAGAGAATTTTATTTCCTTCTATAATTAACTAAATCTACTTTCTAGTTTATTTGTAGATTTCATAAAGAAAGTATTAAAGAATAATAATGTAGCTTTTTTACAGACTCTCAAAGAATAATTCTAGGATTCACTATTAAGTATAATATAGATTTTTGATTAAAGATAGGCATTATGCATTATTTAAATATCCTATTTCTGGTATTTTAAGAGTTTTAATTTGTAAACCATCAAGATTGAGTATTAAATTTGGGGTATCTTCTTAAATGATGATATGATAGACTTTTTTTCTCTCTCAATATGATATATATGTATTCATTATATTTCAGACAAACGAGCTATATTTGAATTTCCCTGAGATAAATTCTGCTTGGTAGAGATAGTTGATTACTTTTAGGAATTATTTACTTTACTTATATGTAATTTAGTATTTTCTCAGTTGTATTTAATATAAAAGAAGATCCATAACGCATGTGTGTGTGTGTCTGCTTGCCAGTATTAAGCGTTAGAAATATTTTCCTTTTGGGGTTTTTTTGTAATAATGAAGACATATTCTAATGTTTGCCACTTGGAAAGGTGGATGTGTTCTCACAGAACCCCCCATATCACCATTTTCCTGGGTACTTCAAGTCTTCTTTCAAATATTAAACAAAAAAAAATTTGATGGTCATAGTTCAAAGTCACAATGTCTATCTAGTAAGCATTTACCTGGTGTGCATCTTCAGGATTTAGTCTTGCCCTCATTGCTTAATTCCCTGATTATGATGCATCAAATATTTTACTGGAAAATTTGATAATTTTGGGGGGGAGAGTTGTCTAAAGTCATTACGAAAATTTACAGTTCCCAGGGAACCCAGCTCTGATATCGTAGTTGAGGACAGAAAGCCACAGTTCTCCAGCCTGTTTCCTCCTTGGCTGTTTCTGTACCGGAAGTGGTCATAGCCCAGGTGGAGGCAGAAAGAGGCAGCAGAGTTATGAAGTGGGGGAGGCAGAACCACCTGAGGCTTCACATGTCAGTCTGAGAGTGAGAATATCCGTGTAACGTATTGTTCAAACCACGCAATTACAAGCGAAAGAGAATGTTGGAAACAATTAACATCATATAATTCTGAAATATTATTTACTGAATATCCTATGAAATAGTTCTATATCAAAACTTTTCAAAACTAAAAGTCTTTCTGAAAATATATATCCATATACAATAAAGCAATTTTTAAAAACTATGTTGACTATCTGATATTAATAACTAAAATAAGCAAAATAATTTTAGTAATGTCACATACTCTAACCACTTTTCTTAACCACGTCTGTCTCTCATAGCATGTTATTGATATATTTCAGGATAAAAGGATTTTTTCCAATAGTCTTTTCTATACAATGTTTTCCAAAGTTGCCATTTATTAATAATAATTTAAAGTTTTTGACAACTCCAATTGACTTTTCTCTGTGTATTATAATATTATTATATTGTTTTTTATTAAGATATGATTGACATATAACAGTATATTAGTTTCAGGTGTACAACATAAGGATTTGATATTTGTATATATTGTGAAATGATCACCACAGGAAGTCTAATCAACATCCATCACCTCACATAGTTAAAAGATTTTTTTTCTTGTGATGAGAGCTTTTAAGATCTACTCTCTAAGCAACTTTTAAAGATACAGTCCAGTATTATTGCAATGCAGTATTATTAACCATAGCCACCATGCTGCATATTACATCCCCAGGACTTATTCACTTCATTATTATTTTATATATAGCTGGGAGTTTGTACCTTTTGACCCCCTTCACCCATTTTACCTACCCTCACCCCCCAGATTGATTATTATTATTATTCAGTGACAAAGGTCCAAATGTTAATTTCTTTTCTCACATAAGACATTATCATGATTCTCTTATTTTATTTATATTTGTTCTTAATCACATTCAGGTTGGCATTGTGGGGGATCAGAATTTGCTACCCCAAAGCGTGTCTCATTGGCTTGATTATTTTTAAGAACAAAAGGCTCAGAAAAACACTTTGAGCTTCCCCATAAAAGAATTTAAGATAAAAGGTCTGTTCCAGGAAGGAGCTATCACCATAGATAACCATAGTATAATATGAACCAGGTGGGGTAGACAGGGAGGAGCCTGGCAAGGCCCATTTAATCAAAGTTCTACCCATGTCCCACTGTCTCTGCGTGGTATGCAAACATTTACCAAACATTTGCTTTTTCATCTCCATGTGAATCGCCTTCCTCCCTTTGAAGTCTCAAATCACTACCCCCAATACCCTCCTTTGTCTTTAACTAAAGATGGCATTTGAGGTGGTGGCTTCAGCCATTTTGATGAGTTACTCAGTTTTCCTGGGTTTTTCCCATGTATGCATGTTATTAAACTTTGTTCAATTTTCCCTTGTTATTCTGTTTCAGGTCAATGTAATTCTTTAACTCTTACACCAGCCGGAAGAAGCTAGAAGGTAGAGGAATAGTTCCACCTTCCCTACAGGATCATTATGAAAATACTTAAATTATGAGAATTTACTGTCATG
This sequence comes from Equus przewalskii, assembly GCF_037783145.1. Classification (NCBI taxonomy): domain Eukaryota; kingdom Metazoa; phylum Chordata; class Mammalia; order Perissodactyla; family Equidae; genus Equus; species Equus przewalskii. Next base: position 5,851,735 of record NC_091838.1, read on the forward strand.
TTATTAAAGTTTGTTGTTCTCACCGCTTCAGTGGCCCAGATTCGTTTCCCAGTCGCAGAACCACAACACCCACCTGTCAGTAGCCATGCTGTGGTGGCGGCTCACATAGAAGAACTAGAAGAACTTACAACTAGGGTATACAACCATGCACTTGGGCTTTGGGGAGGGAAAAAAAGAGGAAGATTGGCAACAGATGTTAGCACAGGGCAAATCTTTCCATGAAAAAAAAAAGGTCAACACAAAATACAGAAAAGAATTATAACACTGCATGTAAGCTTTCTTTTCATTTATTTTCTCTGATGAACTTCATGCTAATAGAATAATTAAAAATTATCCAGCTAAGTCCTCTTCCTGCACTAGAAATACGCATTTACAGAAAGAGGAACATAGAAGAAATCTCCCTTCCCATTTGCCATTCTCTCCTTCTTTGTCACTTCTCAGATTCTCTACCAAGAAGAATTCATTCTATAACCCTAGTACTTGCAATTCACTGCTTTGAAAGTTAAATAATGCACAGAGGACCTCTATATTTTCAGAAAATGCAGGTTCTACATGCTCAGCAAAAATGCATAACATTTTGCAGAACCTCTATCCTTAGTATTTTTTATGATTACATTTCTGATGTATTCATTGAATATGCTTGTTACACATTAAGTTTTCTATCTTATCTCAAATCTTATTGACATGAATAGATTTATGGCATTTAAAGTAGAAACTAGAAATTTAACCCAACATATTTTATCACATTATTTAACTCTGCTACATTGAGTCACATCATATGAATCAGAATAAATATCCCAAGATGGATTCTGTTTAAGAAATTCATTTTCATTATTGGTACACATATTGTACCAACTTTGATTATTGGTACACATGCGTGCATGCACACACACACCCACACAGAGGGAAAGAGAGATTTTGAATGCTATATTTATTTTAAATCATTTACATAACAGTTAAAATTGCATACTCTTCTATTCCCACTTGCATATATGCTTATACTTAACCAAATTTTAGAGTCCATTTGGGATCACTTGGAACCATTAGCTCTGACCAGAACTAAGCAGAAAAAGCAAAACTTAGGCAAAATTAAAACACATTCACTGACTTTTCTATCTTCTAAAATCACCAAAATAAAATTCTCCAAGCTTGGACACTATCCTTATCTCCTAATACTTTTGTCACTGTTTATTCTTCTAAACTCAAGTCTGTAGTAACTTTACATTCACTTCTCTCTCGTATCCAGGTGATCCGGGGATGGAATGTAAAGGTGAAGAAAAGAATTTCCTTTTCTTGAAGAACTATTGAGTAGTCACTCTACATACTATGTCTCATTTCACCATTATAAAGTCTGTTGACACTGTACTTGTTTTTGAAAGATGCAATTAACGTTGCATTTGGACCAAGTGATACATTGGGGAAGGAAAGAGACTATGAAAGAGACAAAAGAGTAGGTCATCAAGAACTTGAAAGAACCTCAAACCTTTTCTGACCTAATTTTGTCCTTATTCTCCTTGGCAATTTCTTTCATACTCTAATGGCATTACTCTCTGCTTTGAATCTTTCCCTTTTCTATTCCATCTTCCATGCATGTAGATGAAGACATCTTTCAAATATCTAGATCTATGTCATTGCTTTCTTTAAAAACTGTAAACCATTCCTTTCCACCACATGGACAAGATAAAATGTGTTAACATGACCCCTTATTATATGTGACACTTGCCAATCTGCCACTTTTTCTTCACTTATTCACTTAATAAATAAGTCCTTTAAATGTCTACATTGAGAAAATTTAGCATAGTGATTTATAACATAGGCTCGGGAAACAGACTACCTACATTTTAAAGTTAATCAAACCTAATAGCTGTGTGAACTTGGGCAAGTGACCTAAACCTTCCAAGCCCCAGCTTTTACATTTATAAATGAAATGGGAATAGGCCCTACCATATAGGGCTATGTGGGGACTAAACAAGATAATCAATGAAATATATGTAGGACGATGCCTAGTACTTTGTGAGCACCCGATGAATCCAGATTATCATGGTGTTAATGGACCTGGGTTCTAATGGATCACTGTGGATAACAGATTGAGAGAGGCAAAAATGGATGGCAAGACCAGAGATGAGTTAGGTCCTTATTGTGAGAGATCTAGCAATGGATTATTTGGGGTTGAGTGGTGGAGTGGAAATAGAGAGAAATGAACATATTCAAGAAAAATTTGAACTTTATGTAAGATTTAGTGATAGATTAGTTTCATGGAATTAGGGAAAGGAGATGTCAAGGATCACTTCCAATTTTTTTAAATTTATTTTTTATTGAGGTATAATTGATATTATTAGTTTCAAGCATACAACATAATGATTCAATATTGCAAAATGATCATCATGATAAGTCCAGTTAACGTCCATCACCATATATAATTAGAAAATTTTTTTCTCGTGATGAGAACTTTCAAGATCCACTCTCCTAGCTACTTTCAAATACGCAAGACGGTATTATTAACTATAGTCACCATGCTGTACATTACATCCCCAAGACATATTCCTGTTATAACTAGATTGTCCATTTGGACCCCCTTCACCCATTTAGCCCACCTCCTACCCCCTACCTCAGCAACCATCAATCTGTCCCAATGTTTTTATTTCTATGATAACATGAGGGAGGATGATGTTTGAAGGGGGACAGGGCAAAGGTCAGGAAGCAGAGTAGAAGATCCTGGAGTTGATTTTGTACAGGTTGAATCTGATACGCCTTTGAGTCATCAGAGAATAAATGTCAGGTAGGCAAGTGGATATACACTGAAAGTGTAACATGAAAAACAGCAGCAGCAGGGCTTCATCTCTCGTTAATCATGACCTGCAATTTATACTCCAACAACACTGCTCTCTAAAATGGCCCTTTAGCTTTTTTACGTCTATGTCTTTTATCACGCTATTTTTCCTTTCAGGAACGTCCTTACCAAATCTTCTTCACCTGAATACCAGGTTCACATCTTTAAGCCTCAGCTGAGACGAAATCTTCTCCAATAAGCTGCATCAAGAGCAGGCTAGTTAGTCAACAAATTTATTTTTATTCCTCCCAGTTCACAGCTTCCCTTGAGGTTAAATGTGACCATGTAACTAAGTTGTGGTTAATAGACTATGTCTCACTTCCTGGCCTAGCCTATAAAAAAAGCCCTCCAGTCCTTCTTGTCTCCTGTTGCCTGCCTGATGCACCAGATCCAGCAGTGGACTCTGAGGCTCTAGGAGATGCCAGAGTCATAGGATGGACACATTTGAAACATCAAGTGAAAGGGGCCCCACCAACCACATCAAAAATATACAAATGCATAAGCAAGAAAAAGTCCTTCTGTGCTAAACCATTGATAGTATGGAATTATTATGGCAATTATCCTACCCTGATATCTTCCTAGTTTTCCATGACTGTCCTGTGGCCCTCTGTGTTCACAAAGCCCTGTGGCATATTTGTATTATTATACATTCCATGTGGGGTTCCATATTGGCTTATATGCCTGTGTCTCAAAAACTATAGGTTCTATGAGGGCAAAGTCTTTCTCTTCTTTTTATCCATAGATCCTAACATTGTTCCTGAAACAATTGGCTCTTGGTGAATATTTTTAGAATGAGAAAATGAATGAATTATTCATTTCACTTCATTCATCCAAAATTTTCATGATGTTTCCCCCAAGACTAAGTTGATGTCAAAACACAAATTAAGACCTATGCACTACTAGGGTTTCAATTCCTTAATCATATATTAATTTCTTATTTGTATTTGCCTTCCTTGATTCTGTCTCCTAATATCCACAATCCTCTTTAGTTGTTGGAAAACAATTTTGAATTCTCTTCCAGTATGTAATTACTAAATAGATTTTGATATGTTAAAATTTACTTTTAGGACCATAACTCTTCCTTATGAAATATCTTCATCTTATTGCTATCTTTTTTTCTTTCCACATTAACAAACATTCTTACTTTCTTTCTATTTCAGCCAAAATAACAAGCTTTTAATTCTATCCTTTAGATAAAACTTATCCTCTGCTTTTAGGTTTCCAAAACCATTCCAATTAAATTTTTAAAATGAACAACAAATACTTCCGTCATAAATATTGGAGACAAAAAGTACATTCTATTTTTCCTTAGTCCTGATGCCTTGCTGTTTTCTAAATTCAGCTTGGCATCTTAAAGTGCCACGAAATAATTAGAAAGACCACAGAAGGCTACCCTCTCCTTGGCTAGGGAACAAAACATGTCAGATCACCATATGCCACCCCTACACTTCAATGCAACCTTCTGAAAACTCATAAATTTCCAACCTCAGTGTTTCTAAGCAACCACTTTAATATTTTCAGCCGCAAATTGCAGGAAGGCCTCAGTGACAGCACACAAAGAAGAATTCATGGAACGAACCCTAGGAAATGTCGTGTGCACGCTCAGACAAAGAGGAAGGGAAAGTGTGCTTCTTTGAAGGATGTCTGCATGTGGCAGGTGGGTTCTAGTCATCACAATTAATGAGACTTGTCCTGTAATAGCGAATGCTTTAAACATCAATAATTTTAAAATGAAGCTTAATGCTAAGATTTCTCATATCCTGTTGGTATATTTATTGTTTTAGTACATTTAAGAGTTTGAATTACGTAAACATTTGTATATAAAAAAATAACTTAGCCCCTAAACTGACTAATATTTTCCAGAGAAGTAACTTCATCAGCATTTAAGATTTGTTTACTCATGCAGTCAGTATGCTGTAAAAATGTCTGAATTTCATGAATCAGAAATTTATAATATAATAAGGAAGAACAGACATAGAATATTCAACTTCTAATTTTGTCACCAAGATTTATCAAATATATAGTCATGAATTTCTCTGAAAGATATCCAGGAAACCAATGAAAATTCTGACATGAAGAAACACTGATCAAGGATTGGTGTTCGGGAATCAAGAATTTAGGCAAAGAACATGACACCTAGAATTAGAATCATCTAGATCTGAATTCTAATCCACCACCTATTAGCTGTGTGACCCTCGTCTAAGTACTGAAACTCTCTCAGCTCTAAAATGGAGAATATGATACCTTTATGGATTATTGTAATGATTAAGTGGAAAGATACATGAAGTTCCGAGCTACCATTAACTAATGGCTACCATTATTATTTCTGTATTATTGACCTGTATCACCTCTCTTAGTTATCTAACTGTTCTTTGGAGAAAATATTTTATTCCTCCAGGAAATTAACTCTCTGCCTTTCTGAAAATGCCGGCGTGACATTCATCAAGCAGCAGAAGAACTTGTCAGGGCGCGTGCTAACCACTTTCCTCCCACACTCCTCAGACGGCAGTTTACTTTCTGCTGCCATTTATTGTACTCCAATATATCAAAGGTCTTTGGCCCATCTATTTCCTTTTTCTTTCCCAGACTCTCTGGCCACAGCAGTAATCAAACCTACCAAGCGAGTGAGTAATGAACAGAAATGTCACATATCCAGCAGGACTCTACACACAAAGCAATCTCCTTATTGTCTGCCAAAACCCTGCTGCACTGTGGACTGCAAGCATTCCCAGATCAACGCAGTGATGCCTCTGGCCCTAAGTGCTGTGCCTCTGACTCTTCTTTTCATGCCCGCAATTGTTTTATTAGAAGTGTCCTCCAATTGATGTTAGCCCTACTCTCTATTTGTTATCACCCAGAAGCCAAGAGTTTATCCATTCAGGAACAAGGGAATACTTTTCTGGGCCCCTAGCACAGTTTATATTTAGTTGGTAGCTTTTCTTAGAAAATTTATAACTCAACTGAATATAGTCTGTGACTAACACCTATGACTTATATGATGCTTTTGACTTTTCAATATCTTTTCACACGAATTTCATTTAATCCTCAGAACCATCCTGCAAATGAGACTGGACAGGTACTATAATACCTCAACAGAATGTGACTGAAACTTAAATTGACTTACCCAAGGCCACAAAGTGTATTAAAGTCTGACTTGGGCCTCCCCTGCCAGGGAGTGTCTTCTCTAACACATTATTATAAATTTTCTTAATAAAATAGTATCTGATCAATAACAGACAGAGATATTTCACAACATTCCTGGAACATCTGGTATGTTGTGAGGTTGGCTGCTTTGTTTTTTTCTTTTAGGTGTGCTTTTTGGTGAGGAACATTGGCCCTGAGCTAATATCTGTTGCCAAGCTTCCTCTTTTTTTTTCCCTCCTCAAAGCCCCAGTACATAGTTGTACATCCTAGTTGTAGGTCATTCTAGTTCTTCTATATGGAATGCTGCCACAGCATGGCTTGATGAGTAGTGTGTAGGTCCACACCCAGGATCTGAACTGGCGAACCCTGGGCAGCCAAAGTGGAGCACACAAACCTGACCATTATGCCACCATGCCAGTCCCTGTTGTGAGCTTTGCTGTGTAGATGGTTTCTAATAATTTGACTTTTTTTGTAATCTCAAGTTGTGTGTAAAGGTGGTAACAAATGGATTGCAGCAGACAGATGCTAATTTTGATTGTTGTCATGAGAACTATATATCGTTGAAAACAACTGTGATGAATCACATAACCTTACATCATGTGATATTGTGATTTATAATAAGAAATATGTATTTGGTCTTCATCCTCATTTCTGGCACAGAGCTCCTAAAATGCTTTGAATTTCGTAAGTGATAAAAGTGTCTTCATATTTATGACAAGCCACTTTCAACCATACCTGAGTTCGTATTAATGAAGTGATTTTTGGAAAAGCACCTAAGGATGGCAGCTGGTTGCTAGGGAAACCAACCATGTAATTAGAGGGTTGGAACTTTCCGTGCCACCCCTAGACTTCCCCAGAGGGGAGAGGGGCTGGAGATCGAGTTCAATCACCAGTTGCCAATGACTTAATCAATCGTGCCTATGTAATAAGGCCTCCATAAAAATCAAAAGGAGAGGGTTCTGAGGGCTTCCGGGTTGGTGAACACATGGCTGTTTACGGAGAGTGGAGAGCACAGATGCTCCATGTCCTTTCCCATACCTTGCCCTATGCATCTCTTTCATCTGGTTGTGATAAACCAGTAATCTAGTAAGTAAATGTTTCTCCGAGTTCTGTGAGCATTCTAGCAAATTAATGAAACCCAAGGAAGTGTTGTTGGAACCTCTCTGATCTATAGGCAGTCGGTCAGAAGTACAGTTGACAACTCGGACTTGCAGTTGGCATCTGAAGGTAGGGGTGAGTGCAGTCTTGTAGGACTGAGCCCTTAACCCATGGGATCGGATACCATCTCCAGGTAGATAGCGTCAGAATTGAGTTGAATTATACGACCCCCAGCTGGTGCCTGAGAATAGGTTAGCGGAGTGGAAAACACCCAGACACATTGTAATTGGAGTCAGAATTTTACATCTACATATTTTAATAGTTGCAAAAAAAAAAAATCCTTTCACAACCATTATTGCTTCCTTTGGAAAATCACCATAATATTATGAGGGAGAGCAATTATTGTTCCCATGATGAATGTTCAGTAAATCTATGTGAAATGAATGACTGTGAATGAGTGAACTCTTACTCTATGTTTGATGAGGAGGCTGACTGCTATGTACCGGACCTATTTCATCTTGAGACCAACTCTTTTGGCCTGGTGTGAAATATTCTTTCCACTACCCCATGCTTAAACAAAGTCATAGTCTAACTCCAGCATTTAACACTGATTTGATTTTATGACACTGCAAGGCATTGCACTGCGAGAAAGATGTATGTCTGGTTTTTGTAACCTAGGAACTTATATTCTAACCAGAATACACTGAGAGAGGCATGTGAGTACAAAAAACACAGAGGCACGAAAAATACTTAAAACAATGAATTTTTGAGATGTATGGATGCCCAGTGATTCTGTTTAGGGCTAGAAATAAATATTTTCATATGCAATTCTGAAAAGTTAGAAGACTGATTACCTATGAATGTCCATCAATATTTACCACAGACAAGAAGTTGTGGGAAAACTATGGTCTGACCCGACAGAAGGCAGCTGGCAGATCTCTATGTAATTTGAGAAGAGTTTGAAAGAGGTAAAAACTTGGAGCCACTCAAATAAAAGGAGAGAAGATAGAATGGGTAAATAATGGAAGAAACTGGAGTGAGAATAAACTGCTGTGGTACTTCTAAAAGAATGGAATAAAGAGCTTGGTTGACCTTCTCCTCAGAAAAACAAGAATTCAACTGGTGAAAATTGTAAAAAAAAGTAATCATCTAAAGTCTCTGGAAATTGTTGTATGAGTACACAGAAAATGCATAAAAATTCATTCAACAAAAACTATTCAATATTGGTAAAAATAGTGAGAGGGTCGAATCTAAGCCAACATCATTTCATTACCTACCTCCACTCCCCAGCTCTACCCTAGACATGGGCAGCCAAGAAGGCAGGGTTTCCTCTCCCCCAGCTCCTAGGATCTGTGGTATCACCCCAGGAGGGGCAAGTGCTGGCGTTTCTCATACCTCCTTCCACTCCTCCCTCCCTCGGCCCCCACAGAAGCTCTATTCCCAGCAGGTGTGGCAAAGGAGACCCTGGTCTCTTTCCCTGTCTCACCCCCACTCTGTGCCAGGTGGAGGAGTTGGTGGATAGTAGTGCCCATCACCTCTGCCCCAGCACCTGGTAGGGAAGAGCCTTCCCGAAAGGCAAGCCAAGAAGACCAACGGCTGCCAAACACACATTCCAGCGCCTACAGTCAATTACATGTGTCACTTTGGGAAAAACAGGTTTCTGCCCCCAGCTTCCGTGCAGTAGCACAGGGGTTCTGTCCAGGTAGAAAGGCAGCTCAGAAGGATGAAGAGCTTCTCAGCTCCGCCTGAGGAGACTGACTTTATTTGTAGTGGGAAATAGAGCACTCCATGCCTAAGGGTGTCGTCAAAAACAACGGATGGGTTTGTGGAGAGCAACTATAAGGAGGCTGGTAACTCCGACACAAACAAAACTGCAGAGAGGCCAGAAGTTCAATAGAAAGAACCAGGAAGAGTCTTCCCGGGCTCACAGTCAGCTCTAGGCAACAAAAAGGCTTTGTGCATACCCTCGGCTGCACCCACCCAGGAGCAAACAGAAGATGTGGGGCAAGCTTGAAAGCATTCCCAAACGACACATAGACCCATCAACACAGGGCGAAAGCCTGAATGACAACAGGGGCTGACAAGTCTGAGTTTTACTGGAGCCCTCTGATCCTGGGAAACAGTCATGATTAAAGAAATCCTCCATTCCTTGTATTCTGGAAACAGCTTACTGCAGAGGAATAACCATTCCTATATGACTTAGATAAGAGCACCGATGTCCCGGTTGTTTATCTATTACAAGACCAGATGCAGACACTCTAAATTCCCATTCTTTGCCTCAGAAGTCTTGGCTGAACTGTTAGTCCTCACCGATCAATTGGAACAAAGTACTTGTTAACCAAACTTTGGTTAAGTTTCTTTCCTTCCTGCGGACCCCTGAACTTTGACCTCCCCTCAGCCTGAGTCAGCACATGACTTGTCCTAAACAGCCCCTCCTGAAAATAGGCTGACATCAGGATAGAAGTTTTTCATCTGCTATCCCATCCCTCTATCCTTTCATTCCATTCACCCACATCCAGTTCTTTCCAGCCTTGTCTACACCTCCCTGTAAGAGAAACTCTTTTTGCCTAACCCCTGTTGCCATGGTTGCTGCATTCTCCCTATTGCAATAGCCCCTTTCCTCCACTTTGCAATAATCCTTTTAGTAAAGTGTCTCCTCATCTAAGTCTGGAGACTATTTTGGCAGTGCTTAAACACGATTTCTGACTAAACATTGAGTGAAAACTAATCTACTCTGATCCAGGGGTGATACCTAAGAAGCCAGGATTTAAAATAATATCACAGTCATCCTGGAAGTCTAGAAGATTGTGTGCATGCCCAGGCTGTGCTTTCCCATGAGAAATCAGAGAAGAAGCCTCTAAGCCAGTCTCAGGCTGAAGAGGGAACAAGAAAAAGATAAAAATTCCCTGAACCGATATAGCACAAGTGCACACATACACCAACAGTACAGGATAAAAATCTAACTGAATATGGAGGCTTAGGCACAACTTTAATCAATAAATTGCTATTCCAAACCAGAGGCTTCTCATGGGTAGCTCAGATAAAAGATAAACAAAAAGCAGAAAAATAATCTTAGCAGGGACATCAGAGGCTGCACATGGCAGGAGGAAAAGACTTTACAGTTAAGTCAAGTCACTAAGTATATAAACAAATGGCCATCTAAAAACAATAACTCCTTGGGAAGGTCAGTATCCAGAATTACTACAATATATTATCTGAAATGTCTAGTTTTCAATAAAATATTAGGAGATATGCAAGGAAACAGTGACCCATACTCAGGGAGAAAAAAAGCAGGCAGTAGAAATTCCTTTGAAGAAGTCCAGATGCTGGACTTAGCAGACAAAGACTTTAAATGACCTATTATAAATAAGTTCAAAGAACTAAAGGAAATCATGCTTAAAGAATTAAAAAGATATATAATGATAATGTATCATCATATACAGAATATCAATGAAGAGACAAAAATTACTTTAAAAAACAAAAGGGAATTCTGGATGTGAAAAGTACAGTAACTGAAATGAAAACTTTATTAGAGGTACCCAAAAGCATACTTCAACTGGCAGAAGAAATAATCAACAAACTTGAAAAGAGATCAGTAGAGATAATACAATCTCAAGTACAGAGAGTAAAAACAATGAAGAAAAATTAACACAGCCTCAGAGAAATGTGGGAAACCATTAAATACACTAACATATATCTAATAGAAATACCAAAAAAAAAAAGTTGGAGAGAAAGAAAGGGACAGAAATAATATTTGAAGAAATAATGGCTGAAAACTTCCCTAATTTGATGGAAAATATTGCTCTACACGGTCAAAAGAACCTCAACGAATTCCAACTGGATAAATTCAAGGAGATCCATAGTGGAAATGTTGAAAGACAAAGAGAAAATCTCAAGCAGCAAGAGAAGGATGACTCATCATGTACAAGGGAACCCCAATGGGATTAATATCTGGCTTTTCATCAGAAACAAGCAGAATAGAAGACAATGCGATCACATTTTCAAAGTGCAGGAAGTGTTGACCAACAATCTTATATCCAACACAATTATCATTCAAAAATGAAGGTGAAATAAAGATATTCCCAGATAAACAAAAACCGAGGGAATCTGTTGCTAGCACCCCTTCTTTATAAGAAATGCTAAATGAAGCTCTTCAGGGTGAAAGCAATGGGCACAAGACAGTAATTCAAATCCACACACATTAAAAAAAGATGTGTCAGTAAAGATAATTATGTAGGCAAATTACAAAAGACAGTATAATTGCATATTCTTCACCTTTGTCCTTTGGACTAATTTAAGAAGTCGCATAAATCAATATGCATAAAATTGAATAGACTTAAAAAGCGTGGTTGGCAGAATAATGTCCTCTTTCCCGAGATGTCCACATCATGATCCCTAAGACCTGTGAATATGTTACCTGACATGGAAAAAGAGATTTTGCAAGTGTGACTAAGATGAAGGATTTGGATACAGGGAGATTATCCCAGATTATTCAAATTGGTCTGACCTAATCATATGAGTCCTTAAAAGTAGAGACTCTTTCCTAGTTGAGGTCCATGAAAGGGAATGTGACTATGGAAAGAAAGTCAGGGGAATGTGACGTAAAAAGGACTTGATATGCCAAGGCTGGTTTCAAAGATGGAGGAGGGGAACCATGAGCAAACGTGGGCATTCTCTAGAAGCTGGAAAAGGCAAGGCATGTTATTCTTACCTAGAGCCACAGAAAGGAGCACAGCCCTGCCTACGCCTTGATTTTAGACCCATGAGACCTGTCTCAAGCTTCTTACCTACAGAACTGTGAGATAAAAATTTATTTTGTTTTAAGCCACTAAGTTCACAGTAATAAGTTATGACAGCAACAGATAACTATTACAAGTAGTGAAATCTCCTTAGTCATTTTAAAACTACCCAGAAAGAAAAGACTCAGGTAGAACTCAGTTAGACTCAGTGAAACTAGACTCACATAGCTTCACTGGTGTATTATTTCAAATATCCAAAGAAAATTATCAGTACTTCTCAAATTCTTCCAAAAATTCAAGTAAAGGGAACACTTCTCCATTCTATGAAGCCAGTATTACCCCGATACCAAAATCAGACAAAAATATCACAAGACAATGTAACTAGAGACCAATATCTCTTATGAACACAAATGGAAAAGTCCTCAAGAAAATACTAGCAAGCTGAATTCAGCAACATATAAAAATTATATTATACACTATAACCAAGTAGGACTTGTTAGGAATGCAAGGGTGGTTCAACCATAAAATCATAACACATTAATAGGAAAAAGGAAAAAAAAAAACACAATCATCTCAATTGAGGTGTAAAACATTTGACAAAATCCAACACCCTTTCATGACAAAAACATCAAGAAACTAAGAATAGAAGAGAACTTTCAATCCAAAAAGGGGCATTTCTATGAAACTCACAGCCAACATCATACTTAATGGTGAAAGATTGAATACTTTTTCCCTAAGATCAGGAACAAAACCAAGTTGTCTGCTCTCACTACTTATATTAAACATTTTAGCAAGGGAAATTAGGGGAAAAAAAAGAAATAAATGGTATCTATATTGGACAGGAAGAATTACAGCTACCTCTATTTTCAAATTGTATGTATATTCTAAAGAGTCCATTAAAAAACTAATAGAACTAATGAAAAATTCATCAAGATCGTAGGATACAAGAACAATATACTGATACAAGAAATATACTGTATTTCTCTACACCAGCAAAGAACATTCCTAAAATAAAATTAAGTAAACAATTCATTTATAATAACAATGGAAAGAATAAAATGCTTAGGTATAAATCTAACAAAATAAGTATAAAACCTGTAAACTGAAAACTACAAAATGTTGTTGAAAAAAATTAAAATTATCTAAAGAAATGGAAAGACATCCCATGTTTACAGATCAGAAAACTTGTTATTTTTAAGATGGCAATACCCCCCAGATTAATCTACTGATTCTAAGAAATCCCTGTTAAAATCCAAGCTGATAATTTGCAAATTTATTTGGAAATGAAAGGGATCTGGTATAGACAAAACAATACAGAAAAGTAAGAGTAAAATAGGAAGACTTAGACTTCCCAATTTCAGAACTTACTGCAAAGCTACATTAATCAATACAGTGTGGCATGGACATAAAGATAGATTTATAAACCTGGAATAGAATTGAGTTCAGAAATAAACCCTTGAATTCATCATCAATTAATATTTGAAAAGGGTACCAAGACAATTCAATGGGAGGAAGAATAGTCTTTTCAACAAATGGTACTGAGACAATATGACAGCCAGATACAAAAGAGTGACATTGGACCTATGAAAACTAAGAAAAGGAAACCTCACTTAAAATAGAGTTGTGAAGCCCTGTAGGGGGCGTTCTCATGCACACACCTGCCATTGCAGCTAACTTTACAATTTGGGGCAGGAAGTGCAGCTACTTTACTACTCCAGCAAGAGGAATAAAGATTTTCTTCCTGCCCAGCAACAGTTCAGCCAATGAGAAGCCGTCGCTACCCTGAACTCTTACTTTCCTCCAATGAACTTTTGCTTAGAACAACTCCTCCCAACTTTTCCCTTTAATCCATAAAAACAAACTCCCCTCCTTTGTTCTCTAGACTTGCCTATTGTTCACTATATTTGCATTTCATGAATTGCAATTCCTCTACTATTCCTGGATGAACTCTTTTTGCTGGTAAAATAACTGGCTAACTTATTTCAAAGTTGACAGACTTCTACCTCCCACCACATACAAAGTACTTAAACTGGATCACAGACCTAAATGCAAAAAAAAAGGAAAATCTAAAAACTCTCAGAAGAAAACACTAGAGTAAATCTTCAGGACCTTGGGTTAGCAAGGTTTCTTAGACATAACCCCTAAAGCACAAAAGGTAAAATAAATAAATAGTACCACATCAAAATTAAAATCTAAACTTCTTTGCTGCAAATGATATCATCATGAAATAAAAAGACATCCCACAGAACAGGAGAAAATATTTGCAAATCATATATCTGATAAGAGACTTACATAGAGAATAAAGAGTTTATACAATTCAATAATAAAAAGACAATCCAATTAAAAAATGGGTAAAGAATTTGAATAGACATCCGAAGAAGGTACACAAATGGCCAATACACATACGAAGAGATGCTAACTGTCATTCACCAGAGAAACGCAAATCAAAACCACCATGAGATATTACTTCATGCTGAGTAGGATGGATGTAATAAAAAGGACTGACAAGAACAAATACGGTGAGGTCGTGGAGAAATTGAGACCGTCCTGCATTTATGGGTGAGAATGTAAAATGGTACTGCCACTGTGGTAAACAGTTTGTGGTTTCTTAAAAAGTTAACCATAGAGTTGCCAACCAACTCAGCTATTCCACTCCTAGATACATACCCAAGAGACACGAAAACATATGTCCACAAAAAAGCTGACATGAGTGTTCACAATAGCATTATTCATAATAGCCAAAGTTTGAAAACAACCCAAGCGTCCATCAAGATGAATAGGTAAATAAAAGGTGTTATATCCTTGTAATGGAATATTTTTCAATAACAAGGAGTGAAAGACTGATACATGCCACAACATGGATGATCCTTGAAAACAATAAGCTAAGTGAAAAAGTCAATCACAAAAGACCAAACATTGTATGACTCCACATACATGAAATGTTCAGACTATGCACATCTATAGAGACAAAGGATTAGTGGTTGCTTAGGGCTGGAGGTAGGGGCAGCATAAAAAGTTAACCACTAATGGAGTTTTTTTAGGGGAGACAAAAATGTTTTAAAATTAAATTGTGGTTTAGTCAGTACTCTATGATTAAAAAGTGTTGAATTGCACACTTTAAATGGGTCAAGTGGATAGAATACAAAGCCCATCCCAAAGCTATCTTTAAAAAGAATAAGCTGGGGGCCAGCCCCATGGCACAGTGGTTAGTTCACTCACTCCAGGGGTTCAGAGGTTCGAATCCTGGGCGCAGACCGATGCACTGCTCATCGAGCCATGCTATGGTGGCATCCCACACAGAAGAACTAGAATGACCTACAACTAGAACATGCAACTACCTACTGGGGCTTTGGGAAGAAAAAAAGAGGAAGATTGGCAACAGATGTTCACTTGGAACCAATCTTCCTCACCAAAAAAAAAAAAAAAGAAGAAGCTGCTGTTTTCAGAATTAGTTAAGGATCTTTTGAGTAAAAGAAAGAGAGAGAGATCAACTTTGCTTAACTAAGCAAAAGAGATGCTATTAACTGAAATGAAGAAGAGCATGTATAACCCAGGTTTAGGAAGGGCAAGAATGACCTTTCTGGGGTCTTAATGGGTGGGTTTACAGTCTCCAGGCGCTACCGTTTTGCACTTCAGATCTCAGCTTTTGGCTCTGTGCCCTGTGTCTACTGTGAGATGGGATGGCTTTGGCCAAGTGGTCAAGGAAATTTTCCCCTGGGAGCAGAATTGTCTGGCTTTAATTTCCAAAAACCATTTCACTGAAAACCCATTTTTTCTAAATGCTAAATTCTTCTAATAATTAATTTACCAACACTTATCCAAAAAGTAGCTTCAGTTGAGCCACCAACATTCATTTCCTCAGTTACTTCCCTGTGACTGGTCAAATTTACTCTCTCACAATTTTTCTTTGCTTTGTGTGCATGACTTTTGGGGAACAAAGTCTTCCTCTGTATCTGAAAGTTTAGGTATCTTACTTCTCTCAAGTGTAAAAGATGTCATTAACAACCGGACAGGTTTCTCTCCTTCTGCACCCATGCCTATTGTTTGCTTTTATTAACAGGAATACCTGCAAAAACGAATAAACTAAACAAACAAACAAAACCCAAAGGGTATAAAATGCAAGGTTAAGTCTTCTTACTCACTCCAGTTGAAGTACCCAGAGGAAAACAGTTTTTAATAGCAATTTTGGGAGATTTAAAAAAATACAGCTCTATCTGAAGACACCATAAAATGGCTCAGAATCACATCACCCATTATTATTTTAAATGAATAGAAAAATAATGTATGTACCTGGACATAAACTGATACAGAAAGCAAAAAAAAAGTATTATATTTCTTAATTCTCCTTCTAAACAAGATTCTCAGCTCTATTCCCCAATAGCAACCAAAAACCAGCAACGGTTTCTTGTGTCCCATTCCCTAAAACAATTTATATGGATGTAAATATACAAATATGTCATTTTTATTTACTTTACCGTCTCAATTGTTTATTTGTTTCTGAAATTGAAAACTTATATACCAGTATTTGTAGATTTACTGCATTCATTTTTGTTGCTCTATTATTATTAAATATTTTGTTCATATTAAAGAAGAATAATAAATTAATATTTATGTGCTCCCTTCTCAGCTTTAAAACATTTACAAATACCTACACCTTGAAATTCCCTATGTACCACTCCTGGATGGCATAGCTTACATTCACCTCAGAAGTAAATGGTACCTTGAATTTTGCATTTTTATCATTCTTTTATACATAATTATATTTTGCCAAATAATATATATTTTCCCTTAGGATTGCTTTTAGTTTTATTGAGATTAAAGTACACGATCTGTTTCCTTTTAAAACTTTTTGTTTTTATGGTGTTTGTGAAATTCATCTTTGTGATGGTGGGAAACTCTAGTTTATTCATTCTCTCTGCTGTATAGTGCGCTGTCTTGCAAATGTACCACGATTTATCCAGTGTGCTTTACACATTTTGGATGTTTGTAGTTTTCTGCTGTTATGAAAAATGCTCTTAGGAACATTTCTGTCCAAGTGCATTTGTGCCAATGTTTATGAGGGTCTATAGAGTATGTAATAAGAGTGTAATTGCTCTTTAACAGGGTAATTGCGTAGCTGCACAAGCTAATGCCACAGCAAGGACAGGAGTTCCCGTCGTTCACATCCTGATCAACATTTAGAATTAGTAGACTTTTAAATTTTTGCTAAACTGATGGTTTTAAATAATTTTATTGATTTTAAATTAGTATTTCTCTGTTTACAAATTAGTTTGGATACATTTTCTTCTGTTTATTAACATTTTTTTCCTCTTTAAAATACTTGTTTGTTTTTTGCCAATTTTTCTGTGGGGTCATTGGTCTTTTTGTTAATAGTTTTCAGAATTCTTTTTATTTGAAATAGGAAAGTCATTTATTTTATGTGGTTATCTCTTAGTTGAGGCTTGTCTTTTCACTTTGTATATTATGTGTATAATACATATTCACTTTATGTAATATATGTTCACTATATATTATGATGAAGCTATGTCCTTAATTTTAAAGTAGACGAATTTATCAAACCTTCCATTTCTTGTTTATACTTTAGGTTCTTTTTTAAAAACATGCTTCCAATTCCAAGATCATAAAGCATTTACCTACATTTGCTTCAAAAATATTCCGTTTTACTTTTCACATTTAATTTTCAATCCATCTTAAACCGAATTTTGATATAGCATGAAATAATACTTAATTGGATCATCTACTTTTCCAGTACCCTTTATTATTGAATTTTTTTCTTTAAATTACCCACAACTAATAGATTATTTTGGATTGAATTGGCATGAACCTACTCTATTTCTTGATTATTCTTTAACATTTTTGATAATTTTTATAAATTTTTTCATAAAGTTCTTTTACATGTTTTGCAGATTTATTTCTTGGCAACAATTTTTTAGTATCAATTTTGAAACTGTATTTCTAATTGCTGTCTTCTGGTGTATAGAAACAAGTTTTATATTTGCATATTCTTATATTTGTCAACTTCTATTTTTAGCTTGCTAAAGGTTTCATCATGAATGATTGTTAAATTTTACAAAATCTTTCTTCCATATGGTTTTCTTCTTTTTTACCTTAACTTAGCGAATTTCTTAATAACTGTACTCTTTTCAAGTCTGAATCTGCAATTCATGCATCAAGCAGTGTGCCATCTAGCAAGTAGAAGGGTACTCCAAGGAGTTGTACAAAATGGAAGGTTTTTACAGGCAGAAGGAGAGTAGGCTAAGGAAGTTATTAACAAAAGAAAAGAAAAGGATTGTTTCAGGCCAGGACAGCTTCTTTTGGGAGAAAGGGAACACAGAGGTTTTATCATGCAGATTACCTCCCTGGTGCTAATCAGGAAATTTCAGGTTGACTATTTAAAAGCCACATCCCTGGGAGAGGCTGAAACTGCAATCGTGTCTTGGTTTGCTGTTGTGGGGCAAACGACTCCATTTGGGGCCTATTATTTCTTTTTTAACAACAGGGTAGAATTTTTTATTTGTTTCTTTATATACGTATATTTGTTTAGGTTGTCTATTTCACTAAGTTGACTTCAAGCAGAACTTTCCCACCCAATGGCTTGCTGTGCTTGAGCCCCAGGTTTGTCTTCTGCTCTCTGCAGAGTACACACCTATTGAAATGAGGCCCTGGGCTCACAGGTATCAATAGGCTTCTGCGTTCAGTTACTTGGTCTTAAAGGATTAGCCGTATTTTCTTGCTTTCTCCTCTGCTATGTTTGTAAAACAGGCTTTTTACATTTATCCCACTCTTTAAGAGATTTGTTCTTGCCTACTTTCTATTCATTCCCTAAACAATATAAATACTTTTTGCTGGTTTTTGAACTTTATATAAATGGAGTTTTATAATATAAATTATTTTGAATAAAGCTTCTTTTGCTCGACCTTGTGAATGTGGCAATTCTGTTGCTGTGTGAGCTGTAGTTCACAAGTTTCATTGATGTACAATATTCCATTGTACCATTATACAAATATATTTATTTTTTATACTGCAGGTGAATACTTTGATGTGGAGAGTTGTAGGTTATTTCAAAAAAGGGTTGCTATGAAAAATTTTATACACATATCTGCTAACAAATGTGCATGCACTTCCTCAGAGGATATTCACAGGAGTTGAATTTTTTAAGTACATATGAACATCCTGTGTTGGCAAATTGCTTACTGACATCGATACACCGATTTCTCTTCCCACCAGCAGTGAATGAGGGTTTCTGTTGCTCCACATTTTCACCATCGTTTGATTGTGTCACACATTTTTTAATGTCACTAATTTGGTGGATGTGTAGTAATATCTCATTATGCTTCTAACTGGTGTTCTTTGATTGGTAATGTGGTTGAGTATTTTTTCTTGCATTGTTGCCTCTGCCTTTTTTTCTTCTGTTAATTGTATGTTTTAGTATCTTGCCCATTTTTCTATTGGATTATCTGCGAGTTTTCTTTTTTTTTTCTTTTTGAATAGAGATTTTCTTTATCTCTTAAAAGTCACCAGGAAAACTAGGTTGGAAATTTTTCTTTTCCTCTAGATACATATTACCTTGACACTTCTGGGAAAGATGCACAAAGGAGAAAATAAAGAGTTATCTGAGGAGCTCAAGCAGGAAAATTCTCAAGGAAAAGGAAAATATTAAAATTAAAATATAAAGAAGTGAAGCGTAAAAGTGTTATCACATATCTGGAAGCTTACACGGAAAGAAAAAAATAAAAGAAGAGGGGAGGAAATCATGATTAAGACTGCCCCAGAATTAACAAAAGAAAAGGATGATGTAAGTCTACAGAATGAAATTATTCCTCACAAAACGAATAGGATAGATAAGAAAAAACAAAACAGATTTTTAAGAAGATCAGCAACAAAGAGACAGCAAAAGAAATCAAAAGAAGCAAATTATCTATAAAGGAACACAAGTTGAGTCTGGATACTAGATTACCATGGGGCAGTATTCTCAAAGTGCTGAAGGAAAGAATATTTGAACCTAAAACTTTAATGTACATTTAAACTTTATTTAAATGCAAAAACGAGATAAAGTGGGTCCTCAGACACACTAGACCCAATTTAAAAATGGTTTTCAAGAAAAAAGTCAAGAGAATCCAGAAGGATTCAGCATGTAATTTCTACCAGTAATACAGTTATTCATATTAAGTAAATTTAAGGGACATGCATCAATAAACAAAACAAAAATACAGATCTTTGAAGGATAGATGCATATCCCTGACAACATGTTAAATACATTCGAGTGGCTGCCCATAGTGGAGGGTGTAGGAATGGGAATGGGGACTGAAGAGGAAAAAATACATAAAAATAATTAAAACAAGATTTGATGCATAAACACTTGATGCTGATGTGCCATGATTTGTGTAGGTGCTGTCCACCCCCCCCCCCACAAAAAAACGGAAGCAAGAATGTTGCAATAGAGCCATAAAAACAAGCAAACCCTACAAGAAGACTTTGAATTACACATTTATAATTAGAGAATTTATCACATTACTTTCAGAAACAGATAAAGCTGACCCCAAAATAGGCAAAGACAGACAAGATTTAAATAACTAAATCAATAATCATGACTTAAGAGATATATACAAGCTGTACAGAAACAATGCATCTTTTTCAAGTTTTCAAAACCATCACAAAAATTTTGACTACTTTGAAATTCACATTTTGGTTCAATAAGGAACACCATAGACAAAGTTAACAGTGCCAGACAGGAAAGGCCAGTTTGAATGTCTAAGCCCATCAAGTAATGAATATCAGGAACATAACAGGTCCTGCTGATAATATACAACGAGCAGAAAATCTACTAGTGGGACTGGCCCCTTGGCCGAGTGGTTAGGTTCTCATGCTCCGCTTCAGTTGCCCAGGGTTTCGCCGGTTCAGATCCTGGGCGCGGACTGGCACTGCTCATCAAGCCATGCTGAGGCAGTGTCCCACATGCCACAACTAGAAGGACCGACAACTAAAAATATACAACTACGTACCGGGGGGCTTTGGGGAGAAAAAGGTAAAATAAAGTCTTTAAAAAGAAAATCTAATAGAAAAATGAGCAAAGGCTATAAACAGCAAACAAACAAAAGAAGGAAATCCAAATGACCCAAAAATGTGTAAAGATATACTTGGCCTCACAGATAATCAGAGAATAATTGAAATATATATATATAAGATATCACTTTCGCCCTTAAATTTGGCAAAAATCTTATTGTCAGGTAATTCCAAGAATTATCAGACATGGGAAAGCAGAATCCTTCACGCTCTATTGAGTGGAGACGAAACTGGTGAGCCATTTTGAAGAGCATTATGAAGTTTTTAGGGGAAACTATGTGGACATATAGACAGTGAGTCAATAATCTCCCCTCTGAGTATGTGAGTCAGAGAAACTATAAACAGATCCATTAGGGTACAGGTATGAGGCTGTTCATCTCTGTACTGTTTAAGGTAAACAGGAGCTGAAACAACTAAGGTGCACTTCACTTGGGAAATGGAAAAGTCAAAGATGGTAGATACATAAAGCTGAAAATTATACGTGAGTCAAAAGCAAGGTAATACACACACACACACACTCCCCCCATTAAGGATATAACTGAAAATGCAGTACCATAGCTTGCTCTCACCTGCCTCTGGTCTCTCTCTCTTAATCCCCTCCTCTCAACACTACTAGATTAGTTGGTCTAGAGTTTCAGTTCTTGATTAATATGGTTTTTTTTTTTTAGAGTGGGGTTGGTTAATCACGAAAAAATTTTCTATCTTTTTAACTTACCTTTATTTTCCATATTCCCTTTGGATCTTGTGGAAAAAAGAGGTTGGGTAGATCAATACTACAAATGATGAGAGTCTGGACTAAGAAAGTGATATTGTAAGGACTAAAACCCCTCTCCGGCTGCTCATGGAATTTCAGGGTCGCAGGAGTATCAGAGATCAAACATTTCAAAGGATTATCAGTTCGGCATTATCTGACACCTGCTCTGCCCAAATGTGTGCATCATGAGGAGCAGCCCAGCTTGCTACCCTACACATAAAACAAACAGGGCCTTCTCATCACCACTGCCATTCTCAGGTAAAATTAATCTTACCTGAACATTGCCTTAAAATACTGGGACCAGCCATTTCTCATAACCAATGCTTCTTGCATAGAACTTTTTAATGTGTGTTATTAGGTAACAGTAGTCCTTTCAGAGCAGAAGAGGAAGCTGGTCTATGAATGCAAGAGTCTGAGCATCTATGTTAGTTCTGCCATAGTGGATGTAGCACGGAAGTCAGTAGTGCAGCTTCAACCAAACCAAAAATATTAACCGATTCAGTAGTGGCTGCTTTCAAAATTAGTTATTTGGTCTCTTGTTCAGTCTGTATATTCTTCACGTTGGAATTAGATATTTTTGCCTCACCCAACTGAGTTAGTCACCTTCATCTCTTTCATTCTAGTACAAATTATTAATCCCATCAACCAATCATCAATTGGAGGAGATAGAAATGGAAAAGGCAAGTAAATATTGTTTTTATAGAGAAAGAAAAAACATTTAACCTTGGTATTTATCAATTTAATCATGGCAAATTTTATCGTGGTAAAAATAATTTAAAAATAAGTTGGTACGCTGCATCAGCATGCTAACTGACAACTCTATATGAACAATTTTGCAGGCTGAGCTCTTTTATAGACTGCTATGCGGTTAAACCAGAAGCATCTTTGTACTTCAAGAGGGTTCCCCATCTTATCCATATTAATTCAAGAGTTCTGTCTTTGATACTAGCATTCACACATTTTTTAAAGGAAATTTACACATTCTGAAGCTGTAACACCTCCCAGCTTTTGTCCCAGAATCACAGAGAGGCAATACTCTCAAGAAACACCAAAATTTTGTTCCTCTGTGGAGCATGTTGGACAATATCCTAGTCCAGTGTCACATTTCTCTTGTAATAGATTTAAAATGCAAACCCAATTCGTTCTAGGCATTTCCAAGTATCATCACTGGGTAGGCATATGAGATTTGTGTCTGATCTCCCAGTTTTCTGGACATGCACTAACTTCCCTCCATTCCCAAAACCATCCTGGAAGAAACTCTCTAAGTGAAATAAATAGTTTCTTCTCAGTCTAAACCTCACACTCATCAAGTCTTAGAAGCAATTAGAAAATGTCTTTTGATCTGTCCCAGTTGAAAACAACCATGTTTTCTGCCCCTGACCTCTAAGTATGTGGGTTGCCTTATCACTTCTCGCATTCTAGGAATCCACAAATCACAATGAATCTGTTGCCTGCCTGGCTTACTCTTTACCAGCACATGAGTCACCAATTCAGTCTCAGCAATGGTTATCATGTGTCAGTGGCGGAATGATGGCTTCCCTCTGTATCCATTGATTTGCCTGTATCTCTCAAACAGCTGGAGTTTCCTTTTTTAATTAAAATGCCATAACTTCTTGCTATTCAACATTTTATGTCCAACCCTTTGTATTACACACACCAATACAATTTAGAGAAATATGTGTATACATATAAGTAAGTATGTCATCATGAGTGCATTTACATATTTATAGCCAAAAAAATCCTAAATCATTTAATTCAACTCTGTTGATATTGTGTGCATATAATTCCTCTATCACATCTCAGGCAAGAGATCATTAAATCTCTTCTCAAATATCTTCAAAGATGTAGAATTGATTATCATTTTAAATTCTGACAACTGCAACCCTACAGAATAACTCCCATAATAATTTCTCCTCTTTCTCTATGTAACATGTATTGATTGGTTCTATTTTTCTTTTCCAGAACCACACAATGTATTTAACCCAACATACGATTAACGACATACAGTTTTTCATGGCAACTTTATTACGTGCATTTTTGTTTCCGGAACAAGCTAAGGACAAATTAAAAGACAAAATACCTGAAGAAAAACTGACCAGCTAGTAAGCTGAGTTTCCCTGCTTTATAATTATCTGACGAATAACAATATGGGAATAAGTCTGTGAAAAACTTATGAGAGTACCAATAGCACTATTTCTAGTACCCAAACAGCAGGAAGCCATTGAGTAAAAGTAGGATAAATATTCTAGCAGCTTCGTGAAAAATGTCGGGAAAAATGAAATCCAAGAAGGCAAATCCTTAAAAAGAAGAAAAACTTGAAAATAAAAGTCACTAACAGTAGGAAGCAACATGTAAAGACAGATGTGACTTCAGTTTTGCTTCAAAAGGGCATTTAAAAGTTACATAACTCCTTAGATAACAAGAGCTCTAAGAAAGAACTGAACTGAAAGCTGTGACAGACGTTATCACAAAATAAATTCCTAAATTATTCTTTTTCCCAAGAGAATGAGTAGTAGGAAGAAGAACGTCATGTTTTGTTATATCACCTGGGGATACATATCTTAGTGACATTTTTAAAAAAGGTTTCAGTATAATATTTAAAAGAGGAACATTGTATCAATGGTAGCAACAGGGAATAAGGAGGTGAATTATAACCGAGAGCCCATGACATTTTTCCCACTGGGGTTATTTTTACTTCAACTCTTAGTTATTCAAATAGACCTAATTATGCTCTCAACTTTGAATTTTAGTGTACTAAAAAATGAGAGAATAAAAGATGATTGGTGATGTCTTATGAAAAGAACGAAACTTAAAGGCTCAGAATAAAAATATATTTGGTCTGGCAACAACACACTTGATAGAAAAAAAACCCACAGTATTATATAAATATTATTCCAGTATCTTAGTGCTTAGTTCTGTGGTTGGATCATTTTATTTTCTTTTTTCCTTCACTTCTTTACTGTTCCCTCCACCATCATCCTGGGCCAGAAAAGCTGATTTTTGTCCCATAAAATAACCAAATTTACTCTGTCTACCAAGAGTCCTAGACGTATATCCAACAGTTCCAAGAACAATACTGTTTATTAATATTCAGATCATTTAACCCATTTCAACTAATATGATTGAGTAGCTTTGCCAGACAATTTAATTGTTGCTGGAGATACGGAAATCAATAAATATGACCACTGCCCAAAAACAGGCAAATATTTATTCAAATAATTATTAACCCATTTAAAATTCATCAGTTTTACAATATTCTGCTTCATTTTACTTCTGCAAAGCTGCTGTGTGTGTGTGTGTGTCTATAGGTATACGATCTCAAGACATATATGATCCCCAGCTCCACCATTTATGACTTGAGACATGTTGTTATGTCTCTTGGAAACTTATTTCATTCTCTCTAAAACAGAGTAGTCATGATTCCTTAAGAGTTGTCGGGGAAGTACACGACAGAATGCGTGTCCACATTACCCAGGCCCTAAGAAATACTCAATAAACATTCAGTTAGTATATTTTGACTATTAGAATTATTTAAATGAATAAAATGTTCCAGAATCATGTAACTTTAGAGTTCATATATTTCAACAGCTTCTTCACAGGGTTCAGATGAACTGGTTACTCTAGGTAACAAATCATTGACAATTCCAAAAACATAACCCAAGATTCTTTATCCCAAGATCTTTTTAGTTGAATTTTTATTTCATTCTTTCACCCAAACCTTACCTCATTATCTCTTCCTTCTCTAGGATGCTTATATATTTTAAAGTAGGTTATCTACAACTTAGGCTACATAGATAAATTGTCCAAGTTTTTATAAATATTTTTAGCAGAAGCAGGACAATGTGGATCCCGACTCCTCATTAACCACTTTTTTGTAGATAGTGCAGGCTCTAAGTAACTACCTACCTAACTAACCAAATACATACATATACACACTAACATAGCAATAAGAACTGTGTTGCAGTGCGAATAGAATTTATATTAAGATTTCTAAAAACCTATAGACTTTTACTTTCCAGTTATTGTGGCAAAGGCAAGGACACAAAACATCACTGGCTATTAGTGACTTTTACTTAACACATGAGTCATAAAGGAAATTTATCTTTTCCAGGGTGAATATTTCATTAACACTACCAATATAGGTAAAATTATCACACTTTCCTTCAGATGTCACCATTCTGAGGCAATATTCTAACAGTGCCATATAGTCTTGTAAGATGCACATTTTAAGAAAAAAGTACTATGTCAACATGGAAAAACAGTGCCTGTGAATGTTAGGTCAGGAGAAGCCCACGATGCTCAAGCAGCACAGATGCCACATAGGCGGGGTGCCCCTGAATCTTCAGTCACCTTCATCACACACATGAAACGGGTTTTTTCTCCTAACAAGCCTCATTCTTCCACCTCCTCTCGATCGCATCGCCAGAGCTTTACTTCAGATGCTTGTCACATCCTAGTTGGCAGATTAACAGGCATCAACTGATGTCAGTCTCTCGTTACTGTAGGCCAGCCTTCCTCATTTTGTCTCTGTCTACATGACATTTAAAACCCCCAAATCAAATCACTCTGCTCCCCAGGGCCTACTCCTTTATTTTCCAGCCACGCAGCATTTCTTATAGTTTCTCAAACAAATCTATTCTTTTACTTTATTGGTGTTTTGCTTTCTCTGAATGAAATTGTTTTACTTCTCTTCATATCATGAACACTTCACTGCCTGTGATCTTGCTAAGAAGAAAAGACACCATCCTCTTTCCCGGCTCCTTTAGCACCAGTTGCCTCATATCTGTCTTCTCCACCAGACTAAGCTGCTCAAGGGCTGTGGGACACTCTTGTATCGTCCTCTACATCTCCGACTCTGGCACAGCACCCAACGCATAAGATGCACTCAAGGAATGCTTGTTGAATGAATGATTGAATTGAATAATATGCTATATTTTGTGTACTACAGAAGAAAATTTTGTTATGATGTGGACTAAAATATGAGTATTAAATACCTTTTTTCCCTAGATGAGTTGGTGTATTTTCTTCCCTCTTTAAAATGTGATATGGTTGTGGAACTATGTGCATAATGACTCACGAAAGTAAAAAGAGAGGAGGACAATTGTTCCTGCCTTGGGCTAACCTTAAGTATAGATGATTATCTAGATTCATTGATCTAAAGATCATTTGCAAGGAAACTAATATGCAATTTTTAAAAATAACTCTATAATTTTTTAATATTCAGAAGAGAGACTAGCCTCTTAAAAATAAAAAACATTACCTATCAGAAACCAAGCAATAACAACAAAAAATTAGAAATATAAAACTTCAGTAAGGCATGGCTTTCACCCATGAATACTATTTAATAATGCTGCGTACGATCTTACTCATCAATTATCTTTGCTTTCGTCTCCATTAGTTCATTCCTTTATTCAACAAACATGTATTAAAAGATAGAGTAGTAAGTTGGTAAGAGCTTAAGTTCAGGCTTGAAGTTTGCATCCCACTTCCCACCCTCTCACTCAAAGTGAGACTCAAGGTGCCGTAGTTCCAACACAGGAAGTGTTTCTCAGGGATAGTGGCTCAGGGACGGGAGCGAGCGAGAGAGGAGCTGGTCACTTGACCTGCAATTTTACAGTAAGGATGTGAGTAATAGAAAAAAAAAGCCCAGGAGGTAAAGATGAGAGAATGTTAGAAATAACTAACTCACTTTGTAAATACTTGAAAAATGTATGAATTAATTAACTCTGAACTTGAAGCTTCCACAGACATAACCTTAGGGGGAAAAAACAGCCAAAGTCAGGAGAGTGGTACCAAGGAAAGTAGGGCATTTTCACTCTCACAAGCAAGAAATGACTTCCCAGCCACTAGAACTGTCCAAAGAATAGAGAAGATCCTGGATGAAACATGTGACAGAAAACTCCACCAAGAACTTAGAAAACCCAGGCCAACCTGCTAAAGACGCTATTCTCTTCCAAGATAAATCTGTGCCTTGCAACTTTTCAGTCATTCAACATTTTCTAAAATAATTTATTATGTGCCAATCACTATATTCACCACAGGGGATATAAATATTCACAATAGACAATTTTTGCCTTCATGAAGCTTATAGTAGAGTACTGGAAAAATATAAATTAATCAGTTAACCAAAAACAAAAATAAGATGACATTCTGTTGTTATTAATTGAGCACATACTTAGTGAAGGTGCAATCAGCAGTTTGATGGATCAAACATAGAAAGAGGACTGAGTCAAATAGGGAAAACTTTTCATCTATTTAACAAAACTAGTTAAATACCTACTATATGTCAAGTACATCAATGGATCTGGTGGAAAGAGAAAAAAAGTGTATATAAGACACAGTTCCCAGTCCTTCAAGAAGCATATGGCTTAATGGGGGAAACAAGTACATATCAACACACATATATACAATATGATGTAATAGCATAAATATATGCATACATTATATGTACACATAAAAAGCAATCAGAGCACAGAGAAGGAAATGATTATTACTTTATGATACTATTATTTTGAAATTCACTATGAGAGAAACCTGATACTAACTCAGACCCTGCCAAAACTTATGAGCTACATGCTTTTCTTATTCTTGCGTTTGTCAGTCCTTCCTACTAATCCAGTTTTGATACAGGTATGTGATCTCATCTCAAACCAGATAATTCTCCATCTGAGACCAAACCAAATCCTTAGCTCTGCCAAAAAATTAGTCCAATTTAACCTACACTAATTTGGCCATCCCTTTTACATAGGTCCCACCACTACCCAGTGCTACCACTTCCGTATACTAAACTAAAGTCCCACAAAGCTGTCCTCTCCTGCTATAGTTAGGTTTTGGAAATGCATATTGAGTCCATTCATTAAACAAATACTTGTGGAGTACATACGATCAATTGAGTTTGGTAAGTGGTACAAAGACGAGCAAAATAAAACTCCTATCCTCGTTAATTTTACATTCGAGTGAAACAGACTCTCAAAAAGGGTTAATTTCAGTTGCCCATTAAAAGTATATAACATTTATAAGATACAGGGACAGAAAGGAGTACCTAACTCAAATTAGGAGAGATGAGGAGACAGGAAGACCGTTATCAATGGGGTGACCGTGAGTCCCGTATTGTCTTGAGCAGTGCTGGTTTATACTTGTCTGGACGTATCTTTTTAACAGTGTCTTGTTTCACTTTAAAACCTTTCCTGGCTCAGATGAAAAGTGATATTCATAAAGTGATTATATATTAGTTAATAATATAAAGAAAAATGGGGTAAAGCCAACTGAAGTCAGAGAAGTATTCCAAGCAGAGAGTATATCATGTGTAAATCATGGTGGTAAGAAAGTATGAAATGAGTAATTGAAAGAAAATCAATATGACGAGAATGTGGCATTCAAAGATTGGCAGAATGTGAAGCCAGCAGGTAAAAAGGAACTACATAAAAGGGAGCTTGAGCTCGATCCTTCAAGTAATGGGGAGCCATTGAAGGGTTTCAAGTAGACCAATGATGAGTGAGATGTGACCCTATTTGCTCTTCCAAAATTCAGACTATTGGACAAACAGAGGAGGATTGAAGTGGTGATTTTGAAGCAACATGATGCAGAATAACCATTAAAATATAGGTTTTGGGATCAGACCAATCCAAGTTTAAATTGCACTCTGATTTAAATCCCAATATTGCCACTCAGTAGCTTTGATAACAAGCGCAGACTCTAGTGTCAGGCTGTCTGGCCTGAAACCTAGTTCAAATACTTACCATCTCTACAACCTTTAGGACACTGCTTAACCTCACTGTGCCTCAGTTTCCTTACTTACATAATAAGGAAAATAATACTCCTTACTTCACAGTGTTTTAATTAAGATTAAATATGTTAACACAGGTACTTTCCTTAGAACAGTGCCTGGAACATGGTAAGCATCTTCTGTTCACATATATTTTGCTCAAGACTTATTCACAATGAAATGGATATTTGTTGAAAAATGTTTTAACTATTGTAGTTAAAAGTTTGACGACATAATGTTTATAGAGGATCTACGACATAGCTTAGTAGCAAAAAAGAAAAGAAAAGAAAAATTAGTTACTGCTCTAATGCTCAAGAGGAGCTCTGCTCTACATACAACAAAAGGATGGGAGGCAAAGACACACTTAGATGTCAGAAGCTTTTTCCCATGTTATTAGCATGATCCACTCAAAGAAAATGTCTCAAAGAATAACAAAAAGAGATCTTCATTAGAATGATGTCTTCACAATTACATAGAGCAGAATCATCTCCAGCAGGTTAGTTAATAGCAACAACAAGAAGATGATAGAATGTGCTTACCACATATGTGACATGACTGACACATTATGGCTTTTCCAAATTTGTTTTAAATTTTGCAAATTTTTAAATACTGTGTTATTTTCTTCAGGTTATCTTCAATCTCTTAGAGCAATTAAATTACAAAAACATACATCTTCATATTTAAAGTAGTTGCTTGAGAAATTATAAATTAAATTAAATGCACATGTCCATAGGACACTGTTGGTGCCCCACGCAACACACTGTAGGGCCAGCTCTACCTTCGGCTAAAGCTGTGATGGACAGTTCTTACACATACTGTAGGCTACCCTCCTCAAGATCCCAGGGTGTCTTACTCTAAAGGCAAAGTCCCTAAGTGCAGTAGATACACATCTCCAGGAGCAACCTTCAGTCAGTGAGAGATGGGTGTCACTGGGTGGATGTCCCAGCCTCACTTTCATTGGCGAACAATTCTGTGATTCATTCTACATGGTTTCCCGAGGGTGCCCAGCAAGACTGAGCCCAGCTGCCTAGAGTAATAACTAGTTCAAGAAGCCACTTGTGACTGGCTTTCCCTCCATGCCTGTCCCACTCTCCCCACTGCTTCACTCCAGTATTCTGGGATCACCTCCCAAATAGACTCTCGGTACCTAAACCAACATCTCAGAATTTGCTTTTGGGAGA
Organism: Equus przewalskii; assembly: GCF_037783145.1. Taxonomy (NCBI): domain Eukaryota; kingdom Metazoa; phylum Chordata; class Mammalia; order Perissodactyla; family Equidae; genus Equus; species Equus przewalskii. Next base: position 5,882,309 of record NC_091838.1, read on the forward strand.
ATGCAAACTAGGACAAGGATCCTATTGCATTAAAAATTTAATCTGATCGTCTTTGTAATTATTGGTAAGTTGAGTGGATAATCATATCAGTTGGTCTACATGTTAATAATTCAAATCTGTTATCAATTTCATGACTTTCTTCTGTTATCACCAGAATCAAGCCACTAATATGAAGATAATTACATGTATCTTACTGTTTTTATCACCATAACTGACTTTTTTCATCATTAGAAAGAGAAGAATCCCTTGTAACATCTATTCAAACGTTCTATTGTAGAAAAAGGTTAATCTTAGTGACACTGGAATAATTTCCAAATTTCAAAGGAAATGTATCTCAACCAAAAAATTTTTTTTTTACTGTTGGAAATATGGACTCCTTATATTTGCATGGTCCTTACTGCTCACACCATATTTTGCTTGAGATTTATTCAGCAAAATAGATGTTTCATGAAAAAAATTGCTCACTTTCTTTCCCTGTCAGACTGTCTGTTGACACACTAGTGAATTGTTTATAAAATGAATGCTGTATCTTCCTTTCAGCTGACAGGTCTCTGTGGTTTGCTGTTTATTAGTTTTGTTTGTTGTGATTTAAAATGCAGGATCTATTTTTCCCCAGTGTTGTTGTCATTTTTTTTTCCTTAGTGAACCAGAAGAAGATAAACAGAATGTTCTTATTTACAAGTAACTACCGAGATGTCCTTCAGACCCACTTTGAATTTCCATTAAGCGCTCTCTCCAAGACTCAAATCTTAAAAACAAAAGAATCTAATGCACAGCTTGAGAAGTTTTATTAAGCTCTTTGTGTTGGAGTTGTAAAATATAGAAATTTATTTCTAGGGTCAGAAAAGTCATGTCATTGAAATCTCTTTAAACTGTTGGCATTGAAATGAGAGCAAGACTAATGGTATATTCAAAACAATTATTTTTGGAAAGAAGCAAATTTTTGTCATTCATCTCCCCATCCATCCATCCATCTAACCATTCATCAAATTTGTATTAAATACCTAATAGGACGGGCACTGAGCTACGTGCCAGAAATAACAGAAGTGAATATCTCAGCCCTGGACTTAAATAAGCTCAATCTAGTTGAACAAACAAACATGAAAAGACGATTGAATTTTAACATGACAGGTGCTATAACAGAGATATTTTCTAGAGGCTGAGGGAATGTAGGAGCCTAGAGAAGAATCTAATTCTCCTAGAGAAACTTCTTTGAGGATGTCATACTGGAGATGAGTCTTGAAGGACGAGTTAGGCAGACAAGAGAATGTCAGAACTTCAGGCACATGCAAGGAACAATAAATAACATACAATTTTTATTTTGTGTTGCTTTGTTCAGATTTTGTTGGAGAATATAAATGCTTCGTCCTTTTGTAGTATGGAAAAAAGTAGGAAAGAATGCATGCTGGCACAGAAGGTAGAGGTGTGCCTTGAAGGAATGTGTATTTCACACCATACATAATTGGAGTCCTTCAATAATTTGAGCATGTTAACAATATTTGTATTGTAGGAACTGTGTTGGAAAAAAATAACCTGAAGTCACTGTGGAGAACGAATGATAGGAAGTAGCAATGGCGGGGAGAAGAGATGTGAGAATAGTTTGGCTTCTGGTCATCTTCCCATTATCACCGTCATAAAACTCACCACGGGAGAGGGCTTCCTCCACTATTATCCGAAGTAAGTCCCTGGCACAGTGACAAGCTCATGATAGGTTCTCCATAATGATTTTCAGAATAAATAAATAGATAAAAAGAAACACAATAAGGGATGCAAAAGGTAATGAAGACTTGAAAAGTGGAGGTAAGAATGGAATGGAATAAGAAGACATTTAAAAAATATCTTCAATACAAATTAATAGGGTTTGGTGATAAATTAAATTTGAAGAATGTAAGTTGTGGTCATTAAAAATTTTTTTTAAAATAAAAGTTAAAATGCAAAAAAAAAAAAAGATTGGGAAATTGACAAGACCCTGAATTGATTAGTTGGGAAACTGGTTTGATGATATTGCTAGTAACTGTCAGAAGTAGCAGATTCAGAGATTGTGGTTGGATGTAGTGTGCACGTTGTATAGAGTAAACAGGGAGAGTGTTTTTGGATAAATTATGTAACAATATTCATGCTTTCCAGATGAAAACTAAAAATTCTAAAAGTCAGTAATGTTAAACACAAAGTGATTTCAGTACTACCAGAGACATGGTGTATGTCATAATAAGTCACCGCTCCCATAAGTTGAGATAATACCCTAGCATATTTCAAATAGAGAAAATGAAATTCAAAGGATGAATTGCCCACTGTCCATATACTTACACATCCCTTTTTTCCTAAACAGAACACATTTAGTTTGTATTTCTGGTCTTTTTACTTATTTTATTTTTTTATTAAGATTGCCCTGACGTAACATCTGGTGCCAATCTTCCTCTTCTTTTTTTTCTCCCCAAAGCCCCAGCACATAGTTGTACATCCTAGTTGTAGGTCATTCTAGTTCTTCTATGTGAGATGCTGCCTCAGCATGGCTTGATGAGCAGTGTGTGGGTCCATGCCCAGGATCCAAATCCGCAAACCCTGGGCCACTGAAGCGGAGCGTGCAAAATTAACCACTCCGCCACAGGGTGGCCCCTGGTCTTTTTTATTTAATGTATGAAGTCTCAGAATTATCCCCAAGCACATGGTGATAAATGACTTAGAACTTCAAATTGAAGAAAGGTTCTTCTACTCTCAAAGCTAATAATCATCCAGCATCCCATTAACTAGAATTAATTTTTGTCTGACTAAGGGAGCAGAGATATAGTGAATAACAAGGCCATTTGCCTAGGACATATGTATTTATTATTATATATAAAAGTATAATAGTTATTAGACTATATTTATACATATTAGAATTATTTTATAATATATGTGCTAAAAGATAACTACGTAAGTTGAAGCCTACTTTTATATTTCAGATATATATTATATTCCACAGGGTTTCCTTAAAAAAAACTACATAACTAAGAAATATATTTGCTTTCCCATAGAAAAGAAATATAGAACCTCTTTGAAATAATTTCTGTTAAGGAAATATTTTACTATACATAGGCATTATAAAAACTGGAAGTATTTCCTCAAAGGAAAATCATATCCAGTTGTAACACAAATATAATATATAAACATTACACGCAACAATTATTTTTAAGTATATTTATTGAAAAACAATTTTTTATCATTATATCTTTGTGTTTTTATTGCTTATGATCTCACAGACTTCAATTAATATTTGATAATGATAGTGATCATAACAACAATATAAACCAAATAGTCCATATTACTTTGGTCACACAGTTATTTTTTGTTGGTATCTTGCTATTACGAAGGAAAAGCAGTAATTGCTATTCATTAAGCACTTAATATGGGATATACTCTATGCTAAATGTCAATCCTTTGTTATCTCCATTAATAGTTTCAACCATTGTATTCTTGAGGTAACTGTGGTAAGTATTCAGGTAAAGGGGGAGCACAGCTAGTAATTGGTACAGCTGGTTTTAAATTGAAGTCTTTTTTAAGTTTGTGCTCTTAATCACTGTGCTGAAATCAGCAAATTCAGAGGATACTTAACCAATCTATCTATCTGTTAAAAAAAAGTCATACTTTCCCTTCCAATTTAAGATGGAAGGCTGGAAACGTGTTTGCCTTTTATCCACCCCTCCAACTACTCTTGGAAGATTTTGAAGCACAAAATAAATAATTTCATTCCAGAGAAAAGAATGAGAAGTGCCCCAGAGAATACAAGAGATTTCAACAAACTTTTCAAAGACAAAGGTATATGTGAGTAGACTGACAGATTAAACAGAGAGGAGAAATATGCCATAAAAATACTGGTGAGTAGGTGTGAAAACACTCACTTGAGAGTAACCTGGGGAGGATTTGGTCTCAAACTCAACTGATGCAATGAAGAATCAAAGTGAGAAATAAAACTGAAAACAAGAAGGTTCATTAAAAATATTACAGAAAATAAATTTACCAGTCAGCAACCTAATTTCTCTTCCAGAACCTCTGCACAGACAGCCAGACTTTTCCCCAGGTATGACACTTGATAACATACTCTAAAAAACTGAAATAACCTGTTTAGAGAAAGTCAAGGTATGACTCTAAAGTAAGCACCCTCCAAAAATTCTTCTTCTTACATTCTTGTGGCCCACAGTTTACCAGACGGCTCTCTATCTGCGTTCCTCAAGGTCTGTCCGTCAAATGCCCCAGCTAGTCCCATACCTTGCCCCCAGCTGAAGTTCTCAATCACCTGAGGAAACAGACCTACTCAACGAGAGTCAGAGGAAACCCACCACACCCTCTCCATAATACTGTCGGAAATATGAACATATAACTAAGAATCATTGTATATAATACCAGAAACACAAAAGATAAAATTTAAAATAAACATAGTAAATCTGACCAAATTCAAATCTGACACATAAAATGGCAAATATGATAAGATATAATGAGATATCACACACATGATCATATTACGTTACGTGGCAAAAGGGATTTTACAGATGTAAGTAAGGTTGTCAGTCCGTTGAGTTTAAGTTAATCAAAAGGGGTCTGGGTCAGCTCAATCTAACCATTTGAGTCTTTTAAAAGCATAGAATTTTCTCTAGCTGACAGCAGAAGAAAAAGTCAGTGATTTGAAGCATAAAGGGAATTCGACATGTCATCACTGCCTTTTAAGATGGAGTGGGTCCATGTGCCAAGGAACGCAGGCAGCTTTTAGGAGCTGAGAGTGGTCCCTGGATGAGTGTCAGCAAGGTAGCAGGGACCTCAGTTCTACAGTCACAACACACTGAAGTCTGCCATCAACCAGAATGAGCAAGGAAACAGATTCTCCCGACTCCAGCCTAAAAGGAACATAGCCCTTCTACCGCCTTGATTTCAGCCTTAGGAGACCCTAAGCAAAGAACCCAGCTGAACCCAGCTGAACTTCTGACACAAACTGTGGAATGGTAAATAGGCATTAGTTTGCAGCAATTTGTTACACAGCGATAGAAGACTAATAAGGAGAAAATGGTGATGATGATGATCGCTGATGATGGTGACGAAAGAGAATTCCATAGCTTTGAACAGCCCATAGTTTTTAGATTGAAATGGCCATTCTGGTGTCCAACAGAAAAGACCCACAACTGGATAAAACAGTGTAAAACTTCAGAACGCCGATGATAAGGAGAAGATACTAACATCTTCCAGAGGGAGGGAGAAGTAAAAGCTACATCACAGAAAAACTAAAACTGAACTGGTATCAGAGGCAGTCGACCGCAGGGAGTTAAGTCTCTGTTTTTTAATCTAGACATTCTAATTTGAATCTTGACAGGGACACTTACTAGCTTTGTGATCTTGAGAATGTTACCTAACTTGTCAGTGCCCAAGTTTGTACCTGGCGAATGGGTATCATAATATTATCTCATAGGGCTGTTGTAAGGATTCAATGAATATATCCATATGGATATGATATAGACCTATAGATAGACATAAACACAGATAGAGCTATAGTGCTAAGAACAGTTTCTGCACAAATTAAACACTTTTTTCCATCTTTCCTGGGTCATTTACACTGACTTACAAACATGTAAGTTCTCTAGTGCTAACAAAACAAATGAAAACAAAAACCTGTCTTGATCATACATCCCTCTCCAACTGTGGACCTATTTTCCAGTCCCCTTTAGAGCAATACCCCACAGAATCGACAACATTCATTGTCTCTGATTCCCTTATGCCCATTCTCTGTCAACCGATCTAATTTTTGCCCGAACCTCTACATTTATACTATCAGAATAACGTCTGAAAAATAACAGGTAAAATAAAAATGACTTTATATTAAACAATCAATAGATATTTTATAAGTTAGTAAAGCATAAAATAGAGGTATGACCATATTATCCAGTTAAGAAGATCATAAACAGAACAATAGTTTTAAAAGATTTCCCCTGGGCCGGGGGTCAGGGGTTAGGAGAGAAGAGTCTAGTGATTTTTACTTTTCATCACGAGCACTTCTGATCTACCTGATTGGTTACTATTGTGGGGGACTGGAATTGGCCACCCCAAGATATGTCTCTTTGGCATGAGGATTATTTTGGGCTGGTTACTTTTAAAAACTGGTAGAGGAAAGAAACTCTGAAAAGCAGAATTTACTTACCCTTTATATTTGTAAAGGAAATCTCCATCTGTAAAGGTGTCTCCCTCTCCGTACCAGGAAGAAGGGCGGATGACCATATCTCTAGAAACTCTCGTCAATGCTGAAAGGCAAGGACTCGAGTCTGCATAATAACCTGACTCTTGTTTACTGTACTTGTCTGGCAATCTCCCATAACTGACTCCCCCCACCCCCAACATCCTCCTTTGTCTTTAGCTGAGGATGGTATTTAAAATGAGAACTTTCGCTATTTTGGTGAGTTGCTCAGTTTGCCTGAGCTTCTCTCATGTATACATGTTATAAAGCTTTGTTTAATTTTCTCTTGTTATTCTGTCTCATGTGAATTTAATTCATTTTCTGGCCAGAAAGACCCAGAGTGGGTAGAGGAAATGTCTTCCTCCCCTACACTATGTATACATATGATTTGAGAAAATCATTTAAATTTATACCAGCATATAATTCACTCATTTTCTGCTATTTGTTAGCTACAGAAGCTTCAAATTTCCACATGGCAACCTATGATCTATCTTTTAAAAAACAATCACTGATCTTTTTCATTTCTAAAAGTATAGATTTCTATTACAGTTAGATACTTTTATTCAGGAAAATACTATTTCCAAATATTTGGAGACCTGATTTTTGCCAGAGAGGCCCTGCAACAAATAACAACCTCAACATCCTAAACTTAGACAATTCTCAGTGACATCTTATAATCAGTACATTTAAAAAATCATTATCCTAATAATACCAAAACACATGATAACTTTGTAATAACAAGAACAAACAACATTAGCCAACGCATGTCACGCGGCAGGACCTGGACCAGAAAATGGCCTGAAGGAGATACTGCACAGCCTCTCTGCTGTGGCTGGAGGAGAGCAGGCGAGGCCCCCACTGCCCATCTGGGTCAGCTGAAGAGCAAGAAAGGATAGCTTAACTCACACATGTGACCTAGGGACAGAGACGGTCCCTCTAGCCTGAATCAAATGCACCTTGTGTGCTCACACACATACACACACACCCCTCTTACAAATTTTCAATCTTGGAAGATCTCATGTCTTTTCAAGATGAGTCATAATCAAAAAGGATCCTGCACAGGATCTATGTCAAAAACTACTAGTACATAGAAGGGAAGGAACAGGAACTAAAAAGCAAATGAAGAAAGTTCCGCTATGGAGCAGCTGAAAATTGAGACAAAGAATTTTCACAATCACTCAAAAAAATAAATTTGCGTCTTTATTTAAAAAGAGCTCTAAGCAGAAGGGGCCCAGCAAAGAATGATAAGATAACCAAAAAATAGGTGAAATGTGAGCTGGAAGAAAGAGTAGCCTGGCCGCTACAGTTAAAATGGAGCATGTATAAATTTTTTTCCTACCCTCCTCCTGGACGTCGAGGACTCTATGGAGCACAGCTCCCGTTCCATGGAACAGATTCCATAAAATGGCTTTCACTCCCTCATTTTCCTTGCTGTAAAATATATAAGAAATAAAATCAGAGTTCTCATTTTGAAATCACATCACAAAAGGGTTGAGCCAGCAATTTACACAAACCTGTATTTTTCCTGTCTGCAAAACTGCTTATGAGAACATTTCAGCATGTCTAGAGAGCCTTAGATGATATGATGATCATCACTGGGTTATCTTAACTTTGACTCCAATTTGGGAGGCAGGAATCCATGAGGAGTGAGATAAGTTTCCAACGCCCTTTCCAACCAGCTATGTTACTTTCGAGTTTTATGAAAAATAGTGTTGTGTGCACTATTAGAGCAAGTGGGACAACAGACAGAAGCTAAAGAGAGAACTCACAATGTCACATTCCTTTCACTTATTGGTTTCTCTTGCTTGTCTGCTGAAGTGCTCACTTTAAGAAGGGGGGCCCCCAAGTTGCCTCGACATCAAGAGAAAAAGCAGAAGACACTGCTTCTAGACATGTGGTCTAGAAAGAGGGACATAAGCATTCACGCATTACTATCACCCCACTGCCTCACAGCCTCCTTGCTCAGACGGGGCTGAACTGGATCCGTAATATCTTAAGATACAAGTTCCTGGTGTACAGTATTTCTGAATCCTAAGGGAAACTGAAAATGGACTGCAGCAATTCCCTTCTGCTTTTCCTGGGGAAAAGGTGCTAAAACCAGAACATGAATATTGAAAAGGAAAGAACCGTTAAATGTAGACACATCAACCTAAATATGTAAAGGAAAAGACTCCTAAGTAAAAGACCAGTTTTAATCCATTTCAAAGGCGGAAATTATCTTCTCTGCATGGCAGTGTTTCTATATCTTCCCCAAATTCTAAAAACCATTCATGTGGAAATGTGACTCCTCAACGGCTGATGTAATAGCAGTGGCCCTGACCCAGAAGTGCGCTACACTCATAATGCCCCGTCACCATCCCTCCCTAAGTGCTCTGGTCAGCAAAAACTGGGAAAAGAGAATTATACAATTAAGTGCAAAGTATAGAAAATTGTTTGGATATTTAGTAATAGCAAAAAAAGATGTAAATCAAGATAAATGAATCCCACTGGACATAATATAAGCACATACTGATCCCAATAGAAACACTAGGCTTTTTTTCTTTTATGTTCCTGCTTATTTATGTTGAACAGTAAAATAATAATCATGGCAAATTTTAATGAAGATGAGAAATAAAGAAAAATATTTTAAAAATGCAATACAGATAGTGATATCTTTAGGAAGTTTAAATTTTAAATGATAAGGATGGATATGATAGATATATGTCTAATATAATATATTGCAATATGCACATAGGAGGTAGATTATCTAGATTTTACTCCGGATTTATTCCATGAACATTCACAATAGACCAATTTTGAATGCCTGTATGATTTAGGTAGAAGAAAAATACAGATTAGAAATAACAATTGACATAAGATAATTTATATATTCATGTTTTCATTACATTTTTGTACTGTATATTTCTGATATTTACATAAACTAAAAAATAAACCCAAAAACTTAGTTTTATCTACAAAAGCATAGGCAATTGATAGTCCCATGGGGGAAGTGGAATATTACACAGATTACCCAATTCTCAAGCCCAACAACTATTTATTTAGTCGTAGTTTTGAAAAATAGGATAAGAATCCGTAATGCATGTTCCTTCTGGGAAAAAAGCATCTGATAGCTACAGATAAGAAATGTTAATTTCCTGCCCTGAGCATAAACTAATGCAAAGATATACGTCCTGTTTGATTTTTAAATGCCATTTAAACGTGTCTTTGCATCTGAAATTTCTGCTCAAAACTTGTAGAACGGTGTTGGATGATAAAGTAGTAAGGAATAGCTTATATTTTATGATCTAAGAAATAATCTCTCAAAAATGAAATTTTGAAACATTTAGTACACAGAAACTTTAAGCACAGTATTTTCTTGTGAAAAAATAAAAACAAAAAGTAGTTGGGAGGTAAAGTTTAAAAGGCTCTTCATTGAACCAACTGTTTTTATTTAATATTAGAGGAAATGTCTGCTTAATACCATATAACATAGCAGATTAATGATAGATGTCAAATAAACTATTTTTCCTTTCCAAGTTTGGGAATATTGGGTGTTCTAAATCTGGTAATACGGTGTTCCATATGTTTAAATATTAAACACATATAACAATGTAACCTCTGGGCCATAATATGAAGTGAACCTAATTTATATTTCTCTTTCTAGGATTTTTTTTTTTTAAGATTTTATTTTTTTCCTTTTTCTCGAAAGCCCCCCGGTACATAGTTGTGGGTCCTTCTAGTTGTGGCATGTGGGATGCCGCCTCAGCATGTTTGATGAGCAGTGCCATGTCAGCGCCCAGGATTTGAACTGGGGAAACCCTGGGCTGCCGAAGCAGAGTGCCGCGAACTTAACCACTCAGGCACAGGACGGGCCCCCTCTAGGATTTTTTTAAGTATATGTTCTTTTCCTTTGGAAAATTCACTTCAGAAAAAGCTATGAGTACCTGCATGAAATCATTGTTACCTTTTCCAGAGGAATACCCATTTTTTGGTCATCTCTGCTTGAGAAATAAAAATTAACTAACCTTGAGTAATCGGAGATATCACTGTGTAGTGGAAAGAGCACCGGCTTCCGAGTGAGACAATGGATGTTCCCGCCCCTTTCTTAGCCATGCAGACTTAAGCAAGGTGTTTTACTCTTCTGAACCATATTTTTCTTGTATGTACGAGAGATTATGATACTATTTTTTTAGGTTCACAGGAAAGATTAAGTGGGGTAAAAAGCACTTGGCACAGAGCCTAGCACACAGTGGGTGACAGCTGCCTAGCTATTTATAAATGTATATGTGTGCATAGACGTAATAAGCAATAAAAAGATTCTACCTTCCTTCCCCTCTCTCCTCCTCTCTCCCTCACTTCCTTTTTTCTGCAACAGGTGAAGCTATCTGATCCATAAAGACAAAGGTATGGTGTGAAAGTATCTCCTATTTCCCTTAAACTATATGAGAGCTGTGGTTTTCAAACCCATGGCCTACCAAACTCTCTTTTTATCATCTAGGAAGGTAGACATATTTCTGTTGCTAACATCTAGTGTCTCTCAATGCCTCGCTAAGTTCTATTGTGAAAAAAAAAGGACCAATTGAGCGCTGGCTAGAGGGGGTGCAGAAGGGGAAGCTAAGAGGATACCAGGATTCAGACCCCTGGAGTGCCATTCCTCAAAGGGTTTCCAGAGCATAATGTTTGGAAAATTTTGCAGTGGAAGATTCTGGAGGAATACTTCTTTAAGGGACACCACTAAAGAACAATGGTTCCAGAGAACTGATGCAGCTGGTCATTTCATGAATCATTTAAGTGCGAACACTTGGTAGTCACATAGAGATATTTCTGCCAACTTAATTCATGAAGAGGAATATTTTCTGGACTTTATGCAGAAGCCTCTTCTGCCCATTAACCATATGAGAGATATGCGACTTCCCCTTCTGTATCATTCAGCTACTCAGTGCAGACATCTCCCAGCAACACTCAGGACTTTTTAAAATCAACAGAGATCATAAGACTCCCAATTGAGTTCAGAGGAGAAACTCCTGAATCTATATTTTGGGATAGGATTGGGCACACTAGGACACTCTAGAGTGGACACCCATTTTTAATATCTACTTTATAATAGCTAACATCTATTTAGCTCCATGTGCCAGGCACTGAGCTAATTACTTTACATGAATTGATTTTCACAGTAACTCTATGGAGTAGGCACTATACTCTTCTCCATTTAACAGATAACAAAATAAAACCCTAAGAAGTTCAGTAAATTGAAAGAAACTCTCATGTGTCAGTGAGTGATGGAGTCAAAATTCTACTCCAGGTGCGTTTGACCCCAGTGCTCATTCTTTTAACCATTATAAACGGATTAAGAGAGACCATTACTCCAGAAAGCCAAGAGTGGAGAAGGAATTGAGGTGGGGAGATGGAGAGGTGGGGAAATGATGCGTCCCTATCCTGAACTCAAACCAGTTAGCTAGTTGCTAATTGGAAAGCTAGTTCTTTTATATTAAATGCATACGGTATAGATGAACGTACCCATCTTGTTGAAAGAGTACAACTGGACATACACACTTTTGACAGTAATTGGTGTGAGTGTACTTACTTCCAAAATGCACCTTTCTTTTTATTTAGTTGCCTGGCAAGCGGCTCCTGCCTCAGCTTCCATGTTCTCCAGACCACGGATACACAGATCTGTATCTCCGCGAGGTTTTCACGCAGTGCTTCTTAATAGATTTGAGATGAGAAGAAAACAATCCACCAGCCCAACACATGCACACACTTCTCTACCTTGGGGAAGGGGAAGAACACAGAGCACACCAACTGTGAGACGTCTTCTATCTCCTACCGCCCAGCCTCTCCGACTATAATCCCTTTATTGCTTTGGGTGGGTGAGGGAACAAGCTGCCAACACCAGTTTCAGGCCATCTCCTTTGTAAGTCATGTCTTGGTAATCTTTCTCTTTGTTGTGTGCGTGGGAGTAAAGAGGATCTGTCTTCTTGGAGATTTGGGCTCATCTAAGATCACAAGAGTTCTCTGTGAACATCAGTTGCTCCCTGACAAAAGAAAAGAAACTTTGAACTCTTTTATTCAACAATAAATCCATCTTCTTACCTCCACCCTCTTCACAAAGTTCACTTTTTCATTGCAAGTTATACAACAGTAGATCTGTGTTGGGAGTCATGGCGTCCATTGTAAAGCTATGCAAATGAATTCCAAGTGCGCTGTCAGATGATGAAAGGAAAAATGATGGCAATTTTATTCTACTTGTTCTAGAGTAAACACTCGTAAACTAATTATACGATACACCTCCACTGAATATCTATGAACAAAGGAAAAGTCTCTGATTACTGGTTTTGTCTTTATTTCTATTTGATAAATTGCATTTAATTATAGTGTAATTAGATAACACCTTTAGGATTAAAAAAAATAAGCCATGTAATAAGGTATAATTTCTGAGAACAGCATAAATTCTAATGACTGTAAATAAAGAGACCACATGATAACTCCATGAATTCATCAGAACAGTTTGGTTTATATATTTTTTTAAAAAGATTGCTTTACATAATATGGAACCTTATTCAAAGTGTCAATTCTAGAATTCTTTATGAAAAAGCAATTGAAGAAACCAGTCTTACATGCAAATGCATTTTATAATAGATAAAATCTACCCACTAAATGAAGCCTTGGAAATTTAAAAAATTACCCACCAAAATCCTCCAATTGAAGCAACTACTAATTAAATCAAGTGCTTAACTAGTTAATCAAAATTAAACAGTAAATTTCAAAGCCTCTCTCAGTTGACATTTAGCCAGGAATTGCCTGTCTCTCTCTTTAGTCCCCTCACAATACCCCACTGCTTTCCTGCATTTCACATCCAAGTCAGTAGGGCGAGATATCTGGAAATCACTTCAGGGATATTTCAATAAATCTTTTTTGATCAAAATACAAGAAAATGACACTGACTGCTATTCATAACTCACTTTCATATTCTGCTATGCAAAATGCCAACAAAGTGCAGACTTGGCTGTTGGCAGCAGCAGTGGCAACTCCAAATCTTGCTACACTACCAGATTAGAGGCAAAGGGGCAGAGGAGAGAATGGCAACTTGGTACCTCTCGCCTAACTGCTCATCTATGCTTCTCCTACCCCTTATCTATTTAGAAGTGAAGAAAACATTTACTCCATGTCATGTAACATTTGAAGACCAAAGACAAAACTTCCAGAATTCATCAGAAATTGTATCTTCTTTAGTAAGTTTTGGCATGAAAGTTCTAACATTGTTCTCTTGGATCATTTTCTAGTTATAAATTCCCCCTTGCATGCTAGCTCTAAAAAGCTTCTATACTATATTTTCCCCTTTCAATTTATTATTCTATGGTGATCAGAAAGTCTCTACTGAAAATGGCATTTAAAATCCATGCCAGTGCCATCTGGAATACTTGCCTCATTAACTGAAGATTTTGGATCATGGTCTCAATTTCCATTCCAACTCTTACATTTCTCTTAGTTGATTCCAAGTCAATGTTGATGACCCAAACTGCACACCAGTCTTGCATTACCACCTTGTTGTCTCCAAGATCACCATTTTATGTCATCTAACAACTCCCTTGGGCGTACTCTGGACATTGTCATCTACAAAACTTTCCCAGCTTTGGAATACTAAATTCAGACATCATCCTCCCTGAGCACATCTTCCTATGCTTCCATCTCGTGTCCTGAACCATTTCTGCTACATCTGTTCTCCTAACACATTGGGACCATCAATCCAGCAACCCCCTCTACTTTCTTTGTGTATGTAAGCTCCCCTTTGAATAACATAGTCCCTGGATACAGAAGATGATGCGACAGAGCAGTAGTTCCTATTCAACAAGATACAGATGTAGGTATGTCCAGCTATTGAGAGAAGCAGCCAAGGAGAGAGAGAGAATGACAAGAATGAGAACAAAAGGTTGTTTTAACTGTTGTTTTCCCCTAACCAATTGGTACTGAAATCCTCCATCAACAAGCCATCTGAGAAAGAAGAAATGAAGGCAAGACCCCTTGAGGTAAGGAGAAATATTCATGCAAAGAATTTTGAACTTTTAATTAATGGAATATTTGCTCCCAAAGAAACTATGTTAAAATACAAGATTGAGTTATCTTTAATTGGCAAATTTATTTTTCTACCCTCAGTGGAAATGGGAGGTCCAGCTCAAGATGAGTTCAGAACTAAAAAATTCAGACACACTTTGCACTTTGAAGTCATTGTGTATAATTCTCGTCTACCACTTAAAGTCTGTTGTCCATTAGTTTAGTCATTCTTTCACTAATATGCAGAGCACAATTTCCCTGTTGTCCTTTAGCTATGCCTCTCGAAACACCCCAATCCAGGATGTATCCACCCATCGATCTCCCCTGTGAAAGCTGTGGAGCTGGTGGGAAAAGTCACACATCTGAGATTAAAACCATTGTAAACTAAACTGGAACCTCAATCCTGCCCAGGAATCCTGCTAGGTTTCTCTTGTTGACTCTCTCTCACCTCCTGACATTTCTCTTTCTCCCAAGAGATTCTCTCATTGCCTACCTTTATCTACATATATCAGAGAGAAGATAGAAGCTTTCAGCCTAACCAACCCAACTTTGCACCACCATATCCATAAGCCTACCTGAAACTGCTCCCTTCTTTTCCACTTTCTCTCCCATTACAATGGATGAGGTATTGTTGGAGGAGGTCATCAAGAGGATGTGACAATTGGTTGACCGATGAGCTGGACCTGGGTAGTTGGAGGCTCCTTTCCCCCTCCCCTGTCCTTGGGATGTACTTTCTGCCCACCATTCCCACACCAGGAGCCATTTCAAGGATGCAGCCTCGAGAGAATAACGTGTTGTTGAGACCATCTGGACAACGTACATGACTGAACCCTGCTAAAGCCTCTATATAAACTCTTAAGATTCTGGTGGGCAGAAGCAGAGATCTACTTGTCTTGTGGCCTCCCAGGACAAGCCTCACATGTAAGCTTCCTTACTTATTAAAACTGCCACCCACCAATCTGGAGTGGTTTGCCTCTTTCTTCAGTCTCTGTTTGCCCTCTGCATATGGGGGCCAGTTTTGAATTTCATCTGAGGAACTCCTGAGGTTACAAACCAACTGGCATCCCCATTCCTTAAGAAAAGAAATATTTCTTTGATTTCAGAGAAGACTCCCAAATACTAACCTAGCTTCTCCTTCTCTTTGTAGGCAATCCTCTTTAGGGAGTTGTTTATTCTTAATAGTCTTCAGGGTTTTACTTTTCTTTCTCTCCTGTATCTGCTCTAACTTGAAGATCTGTCCCATCAACAACTGACAACCTCCTTGTGTGCTAGAGCTTCAGGAACCAGGTCTAAGGCAACTGAGAAAAGTATCAACCACTGTTTTGTTCTCATACGACTGCCATAACCATCCACAGAAAGCCCTCCAACTTGAAGAGCACAGCCAGAAGGCCAAGCGTACGTACATCTTGTACGACAGCTTCTTCTCTCCTCACTCCTCCACTCTCCATGCCTTCAACTCCTTCTCATTCCTCAGCTCCTGTAAATTTTCCTTCGTGCTGTTACGAGACTCTCCTTACTTTACTGTTGTCTTCAGTGTGCTGTGGTTCTTCTCATTCATATCCCTACTGTGATGGAAGAGTAAGTCTTTACAGTTGACAGAGCTCCAACCTCAGACTTTGTGGGCCAAACCGTAATTTTGACTAGGCTTTTAACTATCCAAAAATGGGAACATTACCTTAAAAGCATGTTAGCATGTGAACTTTACCTAATCATAGATTAAAGACAATTTGTTTAAGTCACACATTTACAACCCTGACACACTCCACCACAGAGATCACCTCCCACTGAGGTCACCATCAACAAGCATGTTCTAAATCCAGAGGGAACTTTTATTACTATTACTTTACTTGACTTTACGGAAACATTTGACACAGTTTATTACTCATTCTAATATACTCATCATTTTACTAGGAAACAAACAAAACACCTCAATTCTGTGACCACACTCTTTCCTGACTTTCTCCTCTGTCTTAGGTCACTCTTTTCAGCTCCTTTTTCCACTTCCTTCTCAGTTTGACTGTTAATATTTGACTTGTATAAGGCTCTAAACTAGACCTCATTTTCTTTTCACTCTGTTGTCTCTGCCCAGATGATCTCATTCAGCCCATAAGCTTTAATTTTAATCTATGCACTGATCACTCCCAAATGTTTTATCTATAGCCCAAATAATTCTTCTGAGCTCAGATCCACATAGAGACATCTAAAGTTCATGATATCCAAAATCAAACTCATCATCCCTCATTTCTCCTCCAAAAAACCGACTTCTCCATTATTCTTTATTTCAGTTTATAGCACTAGCCTCTACTGAATTGTTAAGCCAGAAATCTGAGAGGTGCAGTTTTATAAATACATGTGTGTGTATGATAACATAAAATAGATTTCTTAAGGTGGGTTGCATTCAGAAAAATGTTTGAAAGCCAAATTTAACACATAAATTGCTCAGAAAAGTGTCTGATGCTTAGTAACTATTATAAAATGTTAGCAATTATTATAACTGTTGTTGTTAACCCATCATTCTACTTCACTGCCTCTTCACAGCCAATGCATCGCCAAATCTTCTTGTTTTGTTTCCTAAATATATCTTGATCTCATCTACTTTCTTCTAACCCTTCTGCTCTGGCCTATTCTAAACTACCGTCTCTCTCACCCAGCTCACTACAACAACCTCTTAACTGCTCTTCTTGCCCCCTTCAGATTCTTCCCCACCCTGCCTTCAGGTTGACCTGTTCATGAAACCAATCTGATCAAGTCAACACCACTCCCTCCTCCATTAGTTTCCTTCAAAAAATTCATTATTAATATAGTCTACACAGCTTTGAGTTATATGCATATAGATTCACTCATCACTCTCCCACTCTGCCAATGTATTCCAGCTACACTGTCCCTTCTCTCAGTTTCCTAATCTCACCAAATTCCTTTCCAATTCCGGGGATCCACACCTCTGTTTTCTCTGCCTGGAACACAATTTTGCACTGCCTCCCATCCCCTACTTTTTACCTAACTACCTTCTCCTTATTTTCTTAGTCTAAGTCTATAGTTTATAGTTTATACTCTCCAGGAAGCTTTACCTGCTATCTTTCAATCAGTAATTTCCAAATTATAAATCATGGCCCATAGTGTATTATAAAATCTATTCAGTGTGTCTATAACGAGTATTTTTCAGCAGGTAGTAATGCTATGGCATGAATCGGGATGGGTGGGATGGGATATATAATGCATTACATGCAGTTAAGGTAAAGTACTATTTTATAAATTTGTGTGTGTATGTGTGTGTGTTGGTGATGAAAGAAAGTATATTTTTTTTACTGTGAGTCACATTCAAAAATAAGTTTAAAAGGACAAGTTTGCAAACCACTCTTCTAAGTGATGGTCACCATTTATGTCTTTTCATAACACCAGTGCTCCTCTTTTAGTAAAATGAACACACTCAGGCTGTTATCTGTATATCTGCAGCAGAAGTATTTGTGTTACATAAGATTTAGGAAGTAAAGTAGGTTAAGACTTAACCTCCATTAAATAATGTGTCAAAACATAACCTCCATTAAATAACATATTATTTTCTAAAATTGGGCCTGAACCTCTGAGGGTTTCTTTTTTCAGCACCTATCACAAAGCCATCAAATGAGGAACATAAGGAGGGATCTTTGGCTACAGGTGCTGCTACCTCTGTTGATTTCAGGTTCAGCAAGCGCATAAACCTGGGCCAGCAGGCAGACATGGCTGAGTTCCAATGCCTTCTCTGTTGGCTGCCAGTTTAAGACTCTTTGAAAATTACATAACTCCTTGAAGTTTTTTTTTCTTTTTCTCATCTATCTGTTGGAGATGACATTCTCTGCCTTACTGGGTTATAAACGTTAAATGGCATAACATGCACTTAGAATAGTGTCCTTCAGGTGTCGGGCATTTGATAAATGTTGGTCCCATTCCTCCTCTCTATTTCTTTTCTTTCTCCGATCACTAGAGGTTGTTCCTTTTCTAAGTATAGTAAGCATCCTCAGACTCCTGGCTTGGTCTCCTGACAATGGCTTTTCCAACATATAATATACAATCCTATTTCACACTTATTTTCTAATGTAGTTGTAATGTAATCAAATTTATTTCAACTACAACATAAGCCAAACCAATGGCGAGAGGACGTTTTTCTTAATTTTTTCATCTTATTCATATTTTCTTCTATTCTCCTATTTATAGCTGAACAAGCCACCTCTTTGGACAGTCTCTCTCAGTAATTCCAGGATTCACATTCAAATATTCCGAGTCAGTGGTGGAAACCTGGAATCTCTTCTGTATAAATGGGACTCTTTCCTATACAGAGGTATGCTGTCAGTTGCTAGCAGATTATGCCCATAGTTTGAGGGAAAACAAAGTGTATCTCAAAAGGAAGATCTTAATGTGACTCCAGAAAATGTGCTTTATGAAATAACTGAAATGAATACCATGATTTGACTGACCCAACCAAAGTCACTGTTTCACTCCAGCTCAGTTCAGGACTAACAAGTCTATCATCATCATTTCTTAGAATGTCCATGAAATTCTATATAAATAATCTAGCAAAGAAATAAGACGAGAAGAAAAAGGTAATTAGATATTTAACAACTCAATGGAAGTTGTAAGACAAGAGGCATTTCCAATACTAATAAAAGCCTTATTAAAATAATGATAACTGCAGTTATCAATTTATGGGATGTGAGATTTTTACAGCTTGACTGTCTTCTGTACATCTGGTTCCATTGATTTCACATGTCCCTCAACATGCAAGACAGCTAGAGGAAATGAACAAAGGTGAGTTAACCACAACTAATTCCCAAAATATGCCCAGAAATTCAAGCATTGAGCATCTATACTAATTCTTTATAGAGTTTTTTTCTTGCCTTTTAAATAAAACTCTTCTCATCCAGACATACCTCTCTTTCTGGATGTCAAAAAGAAAAAGAAAACTGAGCATAATAGTTTTAAGAGAGAACTTTGAAAGCAACATTACCTTTAGAGCAATCTAGACATCAATTTGTAACAACTCTGATTTTCTAAATATGCTTATTTCATAACATGTTGAAACATTTCTGAAACCCGGTAACAATATTTATTCAAGTATACATATTCTTTATTTTAAAAGTGTTTAGAAAGGGTTAGGCATTTTGCTCTTGAACAAGGTCATGTATTTTAAAAGCTGCTGTATAGAGAATACATAATAAGCATAACCACAATTTCTCTGTATGTTAGACATATTCAGAAATGAATTGATGCTTCATAATTTAAAATATTTTTATTTTATTTTACTTATTTATTTATTTTTTAAGACCAGCACCTGAGCTAACAACTGTTGCCAATCTTTTTTTTTTCTTTTCTTTTTTTCTGCTTTATCTCCCCAAATCCCCCCTGGCACATAGTTGTATATCTTAGTCGCAGGTCCTTCTAGTTGTGGCACATGGGGTGCCACCTCAACGTGGCCTGACAAGCCAGGCCACGGTGCTATGTCCGTGCCCAGGATCTGAACCAGCGAAACCCTGGGCCGCCACAGCGGAGCACACAAACTTAACCACTGGGCCATGGGGCCTGCCCCAAATATTTTTATTTTACTATTTGTTATATGTTATCATCAACCAATTGAACTGAACCATCTTTGACTACAACCAAAATTCTCACCTACTCTTTGTACATCAATTATTAAGAAGGAAAATAAAAAGAGGGAGAGAAAAACTATCATTGGAGTTTATAACTAGGAAGTGGTCATTATGCTGAAAGTTATATATTTCTTATCATATTTATGCTCTAGTATTATATATAACAGAAAACAAAAATTAATCAAGTAATATGTAATAGTTTTCAGTCATTTACAAAGAATTAGAGTTTCACCTTAGATTTCTAAAATGTAGTCTCTCTCTCAACATCACTTCCATCACCAGTGAAATATTTTGATGTGTGCTAGAATCATGTAACATATGTCATTTTTATTTCTTGTCCTCCATAGCACTGAGATGTGTACATTTTGAATTAATTTTGTTTCAATTAATTTTGACTTGAAGCTTCTTTTCAACCATGACAAATTCAGAAAATTAATTAACTTGATGATAAGATATAAAAACAGGATTAGGTGAAAGGCCCTTATCTAAAATCATATAAGAAACAAAATGTCATCTGTCATTTTAATTCATTGTACCTTATCACTTAACTATCAAATGATATAATTCTGGCATTTAGAAGAAAGATGATATGCATAATAAATGTCAGGGCTTTTTAATCTACAAATACAACTTTATTTTCAAAAAGCATAACAACAAAAATGCGGGTGTCACGTAATTTGTTCTTTTTTTCACACGGTAAGCTTTGCCTAGAAACTTGCATCAGCCAAACCTGATATCTGTTGCCTAGCAACCATCTGACAATTGTATGACTTAGATGACCTGGATATATTTCTGACTGTTAACCCTTACATAACTGAGTTAATTAAACCCTTAGAAAGTCTCAGGGTTCCTAGGTAAAGCATATTGAAGTGAAATTTAATTTTAACCTTCAACAATTTAAGTTGATTTTCTTATTAAAGGAGTTAAAGAATTGGAATAAATATGGTAAAGAGTTTTAAAAATAGCAGAAAATTATTTAAAAAATAGAATAATGGCTTGAATTTTCTCATCTAGTAGGCTTAAGAATAAAAAGTACACTGAGTAACTCTTGTAATTGAAGCCTCAGTTTCTACCTTTATCGTCTAATTTATATATATGTATGTTTTTCCAAAATTTCATTGTCAGAAAAATTTTGAAAAATAAGATCATTGACATTAGTTCAGCTTTGTCAATGACAGACTTCAGCGCTTAAAACAAAAATTATAAAGCTAAACAAAGAGATGTTAATCTGCTTAGCATTCAGGCAAACCTGTTAATCTCCAATGTAAATACAAAGCAATAAAATGAAGAATTGCATCTGTTAAAAATAGTTATACTTCCAAAAAATACATTTACTGGATATATTATGTAAGCACTGGCAAATGAGGGATAAAGAGACAAAGAAGAGAAAGACTAAAAGTTTTTGCAAAACAGTGACATTTAAATAAGTACAATTTTCCCACTTCTTGAGGCTAAAAAATAATCAAACGCTTTGCAGAACTCTGACAACACTGTGTCTTTAAAATGCTAATTTCCACTTGTAGGAACCAAGCGTTTAAAGTTCTTCCAAAATTGAAGGAATTATAAATAGAATAATTTTTATCACATTAGTCAAACTACTATTAAATTTTATATGGATTGAAGTAGGCAAAAAAAAGAATGTGTGTGTGTCTGTATAGATAGAGTGATTAAGAACAAAACTAACTGGGTACCCATATATTTAAATTTTTTAAATTATTAACACATCATTAGGATATCTTCCTATTATAATTGAATAAATTTATTATAAAAATTAATTTATTGGGGCTGGCCCCGTGGCCGAGTGGTTAAGTTCGCGCGCTCTGCTGCAGGCGGCCCAGTGTTTCGTTGGTTTGAATCCTGGGCGCGGACATGGCACTGCTCATCAGACCACGCTGAGGCAGCGTCCCACATACCACAACTAGAAGGACCCACAACGAAGAATATACAACTATGTACCAGGGGGATTTGGGGAGAAAAAAAGGAAAGAAATAAAATCTTTAAAAAAAAAATTAATTTATTAAACCCTTAGTGAAAAAGCAGATTCATTTGTAAACAGGCTAAGTGTTTGCAATATTGAAAGATGGCCCCTACTAATTACAGAGAAAAACTTTGATTCTCCAGGGATAATTTATAATACAGTTGATTGTGAATGCTTATATGAATATATGAAGTATCAATTTAGAAACAATGAAAACAACTTGTATCATTCAGGTAATTTATAAAATCATAAATGTAACTCAATTGTTAGTTTTTTAACTCAATGAAATATTTAACTCAATGAAATAGTTTAAATTGTAGAACTTGGAAGGTAATGGGAGACAACTTAAGATAACCATATCTCCTAAGAGTTTTACATCAAATGGAAAAAGAAAGGACAGTAATTAAAAGAAAAATCAGAATCAAGTCAGAATGTTGTTATTTTTATTGTAGAGGGAAAAAAGAATATTGTCAAAGATAAAGAGGAAGAATAATGACAAAGAAGAAAAAGTCACCATTGATAGAATGAGAGAATGATTATTGTGGAAGTAAATCTGAGAAAATGAAGGAAGGGAAAGTTTCCAAAATACAGATGGAAGGACATCATCAGGCATTGGGGTTAAGGAGGGAAAGTTAATTTAGGGACTCCATCTATATATCGAGGTGAACACTGTGGAGGGAGGAGTAGAGAGATGCTAGGTGAGTTTCATCTTTGCATTTCCCTCTACCTTGACATAGCCAGCTGGGTCTTTCCTGACCTTCTTAAAGATGAAGGGAAGACAAACAACTTTCCCATTACAAATTCTCCGGTGCAGTCTGACCAAAGTCTGTCCAGGGGAGACCTCGTCTGCAGCAGCCATGGCCGTGTTCCAGCTCTGCCCTGGGCATGAAGGCCCACTGTGGGAGTGCAAGGAGGCCAAAATAGCTGGGAAGGAGCCAAAGCAGTCGCAGCATCTTCACACAGGCTGGCGGAAATACCTTTAAATGGCCCCTGCCTTGCTCCCCTAATCATCATACCCTCAGTGCTTGTACAGAGGCAAAGGACATATAACAGTAGGATGCTGATCCTGTAGGACAAGCAGGGCAAAGAAATTAACTTTAATGGACATAGATTTTATTCCAAGTGTTTTAAATTGAACAGTTATGACGGTTGAAGTTTGGTATCAGATAAACCCAGATGCCAGCAGAGGCTTTGCAACCTCATAGCTGTGTGAATTTGGGCAAGTTATGGAATCTGTATAAGACGAGATTTTCCTTGTCAACTAAGAAGAGCAATTCCTTATTAAAATGAAATGAAACGATGTATGTAAAGCACTTAGGCCAGTGCCTGGGACATAGTAAGTGCTTGAAAATAAAGCGAAAAAATTGCGTAACCGGGGGCTACAGGATGGAACAAATATTTTGCACTTACAAACACATTCACAGATAATCTGATAATAGGTAGATAAGAAATACAAGAGACTTTCATTTCACATCCACTCTGCACTCAGTTTGAGTATATTAACTCATTTATAGTCTCAAAGCTCTTTGTGAAGTAAATACAGTTATTACGGGCACTTACTAAATGAGAAGCCTGTGACTAACAATTTTTGCAACTTGTCAAAGTTGGCTCATCTAGCAATTTTTAGAACCTATTTTGTGCCAAGTAGTTCTCTAGATGCTTAGTATACAAAAGGCAATAACTAAGACAGGATGAAGTCTTCTAACCTGGCCTTGTTTTTTTCCAAAGCCTCTGTTCCTTCCACACGCTGCTCTCTAATTTGAAACAGCGAAATTGAACGCCCGTTTCCCAGGTGGTGAGCAGCAAAGGGAATTCTAACAAGGTAGCCACAGTTTTAATCAGCATAAAATATCCAAACCACAGATTGAGTGGG
Organism: Equus przewalskii; assembly: GCF_037783145.1. Classification (NCBI taxonomy): domain Eukaryota; kingdom Metazoa; phylum Chordata; class Mammalia; order Perissodactyla; family Equidae; genus Equus; species Equus przewalskii. Next base: position 5,906,005 of record NC_091838.1, read on the forward strand.
TTTAGTGTATAAATCCCGGAGGAAAGTTAATGAAACCAGAATGTTGAATATTGTTACATATATATTCAGCCATAATTGGCCAGCACTAAATGTTGGTTTTATATAAGCAATCAAGCTAAAATAATTATATTGTTTTAATGTTAGCAAGGATTCGAGTTAAAGGTTAATAGAATAGCTTGTGCATTCAATGAATATTTATTGAACACCTCCTAAGTACCAAAGTGTAATTCCTAACTCCTAAATTAGGAATTACAGAGGTGAGAATGAGCAAGACTTAGAGTCTTGTATGGGATGTAAGTAAGCAGGCGACGACCGTGTAGTGTGGTAGGTGCCATGATGGAGGAAAAAAGGTGTTATGAAAGCAGATGAGAGAGTAAGAATGCAATCTCATCAGGACTTGGGGACCATGGAGTTTTTCCTGAGAAAAGGGTATCCAGAATGAGACTAGAAGGGTGTGATGGTTCATTTTGTTTGTCAAATTGACTGGGCCACAGAGTGCCCAGACATTTGGTTAAACGTTATTCTGCATATGTCTATCAGGGTGTTTCTGGATGAGACTAACATTTGAATTGGTAGACTGAACAAAGCAGATTGCTGTCCCCAGTGTGAGTGGGCCTCATCCAATCCACTGAAGGCCCGAATAGAACAAAAGGGCAGAGTACAGGAGAATTCACTCTCTCTGCCCATCTTTGAACTAAGACATTGGACTTCTCCTGTCTTTGGACTCAGACTCCAACTGGAACTTACACCATCAGCTCTCCTGGGTCTCCAGATTACCAACTGAAGATCTGTGAACTTCTTAGCCTCCATAATCATGTGAGTGAATTCCCTATAATAAATCATATGTGTGTGTTGTGTTTGTGTGTATCCTATTTGTTCTGTTTCTCTGGAGAATCCTAGCTAATACAAAGAGTGAATAATCAAGATGGAGTAGAGAGTGAAGTATCTCAGGGGAAAAAAATGGCAAAATCCCCAAAGCAGGATAGAGAATAAGCTACCCTAGGAACCCAAAGAGGTTCGGCGGAATTGAAGCAGGGAATACTGGGAGGAAGAAGAGAGAGATGAGGCTGAAGCAGGGAGCCAGAACAGGATCATAAAGGAAACTGTAACCCATGTTAAGAGTTTTAACTTTAATTTTAGGGCAGAGGAGGCCATCCACATGTTTTAGAGATGGGAGTGACATGATATAAAGAATTCTGTGCCTGCATTTATATCTACGCAAGAAGCAGGCTAACCAAATAGGATGCAATAAAATGGGTAAATGATGCTGATGGCCTAAAAAGCAGTAGGACTGTGGGGATAGAGAGAAGAAAACAGATTCAATTCAGGAGGCAGGATTCAGAAAATGCAGTGATTGACTGGACATGGAGGTTGGTTATGGAAAAGGAGGCATTTGGATGCTACTCAGTTTTCTCAAAAAATAAGCAACTGTATGAGTGGGGGTGCCTTTCATTAAGATTTGTGTGAAGGAAACTTGATGAGTTCACCTCTTCGTGTATGCAGTTTAAATATCTGTAGTGGTGAACAGCTGGCAGTTCAGAATGCAGGCACGGAATTCTGGAGAAAGTCCTGAGTTGACTGTATAGATCCAGAAGTCTTTGGGACGTTCCAGTTGCAGCCCTTGGTGAGAAGGAGATCCCCACAATGAGAGCACCCCCAAAGCATTCTTGGGTAGTAAATTGACTGAATATTAAAAATACGTAGAAGAGTCAATAAGGGACTTCATATATCTGCCTTCCATTGTTAACATAACATTGCTAGTGAGGAGAGGATTTCATAGTAGACCGGAATTAAACGCTAAAAATCATTGCGTGGCACAGCTCATAGAGAAGAAACAATTAGAGAAGGGAACAGCCAGCATTGATAAGACGACATATGAAATGATTATAACTAGTATTACTTAGAGCAGGTATTCAAGAATGTTGATATCAAATAAGATATATTTTCAAAGAAAGTGCCACCGTGTTAACTTCATATACTTTAATGAACACACAAGTGGCCATGGTTTGTTTCATTTTCTTCGTAATGTGTTTGAACAATGTATCTAGTCACCTGTATTGAAAAATGACTACAGATTTTATCTCAAGATGAAATCTGAAGTTCTCATTTCAAAAAACTTCATATCATTCATGAACGAAAATTGCATCCTGATGGTAATCACCCAGCAGATTTCATGCATCATGTTACATTCAATTACTGTTAAATTGGTCAAACACCAGTATACACTATTAATACAAGAATCAGTCAAAAGGCCAAATAGTGAATCTAAAACTATCAGTATCATGACAATTCCTTATTGAGTGCACATTGCTACTCAAAATTTTCTTTCGTAAATACTATCAAAATAAGAGAAACATAGCTTCATTTTTTTCCTTTCCAAATTTTCCTTATTATTTAATGCTGTGGTTTTTCTCTTGCTTTACCTTTTTTTCTCTTTTCACCTTTAGGAACTCAGCCTCCTGAGAAGGACATCAAAAAGCCAGTCCTAGACAAGAACATTCTCAGCATACATTTAGAGGAGAACAATAAATATATTTGCTGCTGAAAGCATAAAGAACTTCATGGGAAACAGACTAAGGAGACGCTGGAGTGGAACCATAAGGGTAATAATTTCAATAACGACTAGTATTTGTTGAGTGATGCTATATGAGAGACACTCTGCCAAATAATTTAAAATGCTACAAATGCTAATTAAAACCAAAAATATAAATAATAAAGCATGTAGTACAGAAGAAATTGTGGCCAGAAATAAAGACAAAAGAAATAACATTTGTTGAACACCAACACTGTGCCAGAATCTTTGCATATATTACTAAATTTACTCTTCTCAGCAACCTTATCAGATGAAGCTGGGATTCAAAGATGAATCTGTTTGGCCACCACATCCTCATGCTTTTCTCCGACTATGCTGCTTTTACCTGTGTCCTGTAGGCTCATGGAGGAGGGAGAGGCCCTGGTCCTAAGGTAGCTCAAATTCATGCTGCTGGGGAAATTATCAAGAGGAAAAAAACACTATGGAATTAAAAAGGAAAGATTGACTTAAATAAAAATACAACAAATGTCAGAACTGATGGTTTTTCTAAATAAAGGAAAACCAAAAAGGACATTGTCAATGATACAGTCAGTGGATATCCAAATTAAGAGCCAATGAGGAGTTTTCAGTAGTGAAAATTGAGGTGCTGCTTTTTTGAAGAGAAAAGTAAACATACTCACATAACTTGGGACATGGAAGGTCATCTTTTTTGACAAACCAGGGTCTTCAGAAGGAAAGCACCGATAAGACACATTCCTAGCTAGCCAGTTTCTAAAAGAGTAAAATTGTTAATATTATGAAATACTGGACCTTCCAACAACATCTTTTTTAAATGATTATATTTTTAAATTACCTGGTGGTAGTTTTAAATATGATAATTAAAGATGGTTATTTTTAGTTGCATTTAAAGACTAAATAATTGGAGAATTTGGCCTAAAAATAAAAAAAAAAAAATATCAATGAAAGGCCAAATCTTGTATTACATACATGCAGAAATAAACCACATATCTATAATTCCATGATTCTTGGGAAACAGGCCAAATCAGAGGGTCACTAATAGCCAATTTCTGTTCCATAGATAATAAAAACTTGATTCTGAGATCCACTAACTTGTGGAAGAAACTTTTAAGAGAAGACATGATTCTAACTCTAATTATTGTCACTGTCTTTTTTAAAGATGTCACATGGAATAAAAGTCGAGGGCAAGAGCTCTCTTACAACGTATTTATACAGAAAAATGGCATTGAACATTGGGGCCAGGAAAAGAGATAATCAGTATTTCCCATTAACGTCAGATATACAAGTCTGGAATTTTTGTCAGATATATTACTGAAAGGATATCTGGGGAAATGCAGGCACTTTAATGAGTCATTATTCTTTCATTTGAAGGGAAAATAAAATTGTAACTCTAAACTGCATGTCTCCCACTCTAGTTAAAACAGGATTGCCACTGGGGTTTCATTTTAAATGAGCATAAATTGACAAGTCAGAGGATACGATGAGAAATTGTGCTTGACTCTGATGGTGCAATGAGCTGGAGCACGATGTTGAAGAAGCACCAGAAGATAGGCCCGGTTGGAGCTGGTTCCCTCCATGACTTGTTAGCAAATATAAAAATCATATCTGCACAGACAATACTGGATACATCCAGTTGAAGAGAATAAGGTCATTAATGGTGATACCATTAACTTGCAACATATTCTTTCATTATTCTATTAATTTCCCTTAAATCTGCAGGAATGTAATTAAGCTATCCTTAAATTTATAATCTTAATAAATATTAAAGACTTTTCAAAATGCAAACATAAAATCCGTCATTTTTGTCAAAATTGGCACAGCTTTTTTTCTTTAAAGAAACCCAAAGGAGAAAGTTATTTAAAATAGAGAACAGAATTTAAACAGCCATACCTATCTACATCTGCAAATATCTAGACCTGCATATATTTTATATAATGAATTGATATTCATGCTAACTCTTCCTTGTTCCATGTTCATTCCCTATTGGTTGACACAAATGCCTAGAGTTTTATTGTTTTTGTAGAAAAGATCTCTTGACATTGTGCCTTCGACAGAATGACATGCAGAGCACGCCCCCCCCCACACACAACATGATGGATGTCAAAGAACATGGCATGATAAAATCAAACAAAGTTTAATCTCCTTTTGATAATTTCAAACTCCATGGAATTTGCTGTGCCTCTGAGAGTTTAACCTTGTGAACTACAACATGTTCTTTTTTTAATTATGGAAACTTTCAAATATATACAAATGTGAGAAAATAGTATAATGAACACACCTTTTATCTACTACTTATCTTAACAACTATTAACATTTACCAATCTCAGCCTGTCTTTTAAAGTTATATGCCCTTATAAAAGAAAATAAACTCTGAACCATATATGTATAAACGTAATAAAACTACTACTATTTTTACATTTTTCATTATAATTTAGGCTTAACTGGATCCCATAACCCCAAGAGTTTAATATATTTCCCTTTAATTAAACTATTGGGTTTATGAGATCTAGTTTAAACCTAAATTTATATGTATATTCTACCCTCTTTCTCAAGAATGGAATATTTATCAGATGCTAATTTCAACTGGAAGACATAATATTGGAATTTTAGTTCTGGGTCCCTCACAACAGACAAGATAAACCTATGCAAGTCACTTACGTATTACATTTTCTGGCATCAGTTTCCTACTTTCCAGAGTTAAGAGGTTAAAATCACTTCTAGCTCTAAAATCTTGTGCTTTCAAGACAGTACACTTCAGTTGCATGCATACTACAATTATCATCATCATTGAGGTCATGCTTTTAATTTACGCTTTACTACAAAGTTTTGATTTTTCTTTTGTTAAATGATGCAGATTTAAATTGTTCAAACATGCAGAATGTATGTTAAACTAAAGGTAAACTTAAGTGATAACCTGGAAATATGTTGTACAGCCCATTAGAAACTAAATCTTTATTATTATTATTTCAGTATGTCAAAAGGAGAATTTCAAGAATGTTGTAGAAATTTCTGTAAATTCTTCCATCAGTAGTATGAGACTGCAAAAGAATATACAAATGAATAACACTGAAATTCATGACATGAAACAATACACTGAGTAAATGTTCACAAATATAAGGACAGTAAAGAGCATTCTCCCCAAATTAAAAGCAAAGACTTTAACTCTGAAGACCCCATTACAGCTCAGAACTGAATAGGAATGTGTATTATTTTTCTATAGTGTAGTAACCACAAATTTAGTGGCTTAAAACAACCTCTATTGATAATCTTACAGTCCTACAGGTCGGAAGACTGACATGGATCTCACTGGGCTGAAGTCAAGATGTCCACAGGCCTACCTTCCTTCTGTAGCCTCCAGGGGAGAATCTATTTCCTGCTCATTTTAGTGTTGGCAGAATTCAGTACCATGCAGTTGTAGGACTGAAGACTTCACGTGCTTCTGGCTGTCAACATCTGGGGCCACCACTAGCCCCTAGAGGCCTCTCTCCAGTCTTTGCATATAAACCACTATGTCTCAGAACCAGAAATGGGGCATCAAGTCCTTCTCACACAGCCATCTCTTTCTTACACAACCCTAGAAGGGTCTCTGATTTTAAGAACTTGTATGCTAAGACTGGGCACACCTGGAGAATCCAGGATACTCTCCCAATCTCAAGGTCCATAAGCTTGATCACATCTGCAACGTAAATAATATATTCAGGGTTTACAGGGATTAGGGTATGGACATCTTTAAGGAGCCATTATTCCATCCACCACAGAATTACATCTTCAAAAACAACAGTAACTGGCCTGCTCCTCAAATTCCAAACTCAGGAGGAGCATCCTGCATTGCAGACAAACTCACAAACTTAAAAGAGCCTCCCAGAACGCTGGGCCTCCTAGGATTATAAAGAACGAATCAGGAAAGTCTCTTTTCATGGAGAGATTTCCATTCATTCGTCTGTTTATTTGTTCATTTATTCATCCATCTATTAAATGTTTATTATGTGCCAGGCACTATACCAGGTGATAAGAAAACAGTTATAAATAAAACAGACATAGACATCATGCGACTGCCGTGGAACTTAAGTCTAGAGGTTGGTACATGCATTAGACAAATAACTATATAAATTCAAGTACTGTAAGTACGTGCTATGAAGAAAAACATTGGGGTTTTATTAGCGCCTGTTGCAGAGAACTGACATAGCATGTGCTGTCAAGGAAATCATCCTTGGGGAAGCAACGTTAAGCTAAGAAAGGAAGAAGTAGGAGTTTGAATGAAAGGTTGCTGACAGGGGAATAAAGAAACTGAAGATAAGAAGGCATGCAAGACAAAGAGAACAGTGTGTGAATGGGCTCTGAGGTGTGAAGGAACATTCTCTATTTCAGGAACAAGTAAAGGACAAGAGAGAGAATACAAAGACCAGGCCTCCCTTACTATTTGCGGAGTCCAGGGAAGAGCACCAGTGCAAGCTCCTGACCAGCACTTCCCTCCATGCCAGACCCATCACACCTTTTGCAGGTTTCATACATATGGATACGAACACCCAGGGCTACATGTCCAAACTCCTTCCATTGTCCTCCAAACAGCTACCTCTTGACCAACTATTGGGCAGAAAAGTGCACACACTGGTGACTTGACCAGTCATTGAAAAAACATAGTTGGCAAAGAAGCCCCCAAAGACCTTAGAAGTGAGCTGGGTCTATTTGCTCAGAGAATTCTCCGGTCCTGGGAGGAGTGCAGCATCCTCTTGACCCTGCAGATTCCTTTTCCCATGAGGAGGGGAAAGGCTGAAACAAAGGCATCTTTTATAATGCTCATCAAAACTCTTGCAAATGCCAAGACTACATTTGGAACACTATTAGCATTTTTCTGTTTTCATAAAGGGTAACTTCAAGAAGCAAAACTTTCCCTTCCATACTGAATCTGAAATGCTAATTTGCTAAATCAAAATTTTACTTTACAGGTTAATGATAAGGTTTATATTTTTTCCAGAGTAGATGTTTATTAAATGGCTGTTGATTGATTTGTTGATTAATGAAAATAAAAAAGACACATGTGAGACTGCATGAAGACAGCAGACGAAGCACTATTTATTACTAAGGGGTATGTATCATCACCTGGTAACTTCTGTATTGCCATAGGAGCTATCAGAGTCCCCAGCTGGTGATACACAGCGAATAAATGTGTGTCAAACACAATTGACTTAAACTATCCAACCAAAGGCAATTTTTCCCATTTTAGTGCAATGTAGTCAGAAGAATCCACTTTAAGCATAGGAATCTCTTGTGCAGCATCCTCTGGTTCTAAGTTCTTGCTTATATGACCCCTTCACTTTGCCCCCCAAATCTTCATTGTCTCTAGCTCATTTTACCCTCCAACTCCCATAAGTTTCTCTGCTTAAATGAATTCACACTAATTTCCCACTGATAATTCTAAAAATTACTTTATCTTATAGAAAACAGATTTATGTGAACACTGTCAAGTTAGAGATGTTGATTTAATTATTCACACAATTCCCCACTATCCTTTACTTTGCGTGCTCTCTTCCATAGTCTGAACACATACCCTAGAGTCATCTTCACTCCATTGTCAGGAGAGTATTCAGGAATTAGAAAAATCTTAATGTATTAACAAGGATTTGACATTTCTTAAACCATGTTGTGCCATTTTTTTATTTCAATCACTTTTCATGGAAATCAATCTATGATAGCTTTGTACTTCTATTATAAAGAATAACACATACTTTTTGAAAACAACTATAAAATGGATAAATGTAAATAGTGAATATTTCTTATCATCACATCATCAAAGAAAAAATAAAACCAGCTTTGTTCAAACTTTCATTAAATATCCTTTCAGAACTTTTTCTATGCAGTTAGAGATAGAGGGTTTTATTTTGTTTGAATCAAAGCAAGATTATGTTAAACATATTCTGTAGTAAGTTGCTTTGTTTCCCTCATCACTCGTATTAACATATATAACATGCATTTTTGTAGGCACATATGTATTTATGCACACATAGAGGGGATATATTTCCATGTCAATATACATAATTTTATCAGACTCAGTTTAATAGCTGTGATTCACTGTTACAAACAGTGCTGTTACAAATAATTTTATGAAGTGTAGTAAATGGTTGAGAGCATGAAATCTAAGGGCAAGCTCCCTAGATTTAAACCCTGGTCTGGTCAAGTACTAGCTGTGTGACCTTCAGCATATTACTCAACATCTCAACATCTCTCTTCTTCAATTTCCTCATATGTAAAATGTAGATAATTACAGTACCTACATCAAAGGGCTGAAGAGAGGTTTATTTATACAAAAAGTATTTAAACAGCGCATGACATATTGTAACACTTTGGTACAATAACTAATGAAATAGAGAAGGAAAAACAGAGAATGTCGATGAAGCCAAAAGTTTGTTTTTTGAAAATATTAACAAAAGTGACAAAACTTTAAGTAAATTGACCAACAAGATAGAAGGCTCAAATTACAATCTGTAATGAAAGAAGGGCCAACCCTAATGACTTTACATGAATAAAAAAGATTATAGTGATACTATTAATAACTGTATGCCAAGAAATTAGATAACTTGCATGAAAAGAACAAATTGCTAGAAAAACATACTACCAAACCTGACTCAAGAAAAAATAGAAAATCAGCATATACTATAACAAGTATAGAAATAAAATAAATAATCAAACATCTGAAAAAGTAAAACTCATGCCCCGATGACTTTACTGGTGAATTCTACCAAATAGTCAAAGAATTAATTGCAATTCTTCACAAATGCTTTAAGAAAAAAAATAGAAGAGAAAGTAACAGTTCTCAACTCATTGTATGAAGCCAGTATTATCCTGATACCAAAAACAGACAAATATATTACAAGAAAAGAAAACTATACACCAATATTTCTCAAGAATACACACACGAACATCTCTGACAAGTTACTAGCAAATTGAATCCAGTTTATAAAAACTGTATATGAAAAAGATTATACATCATTACCAAGTGAGATTTATCCCAGAAATCCAAACTTGATTCAACATCTGAAAATCAGTTAGTCTCATACACTATATCAATAGGAAAAAAAGATAAAATCACATGATATTCTCAATAAACAGAAAAAAGCATTTCACAAAATTCAACAATCTTTCATGATAAAAATATTCAACAAACTAAGAAGAGAAGGAAACCTCCTCAATCTGATAAAAGTCCGCAATTAACATTATATTTAACAAGGAAAGACTGAATGCCTTCTTCCTATGTTTGGAAACAAGAGAGAGGTCTGCTTTCCCCACTTCTGTTTAACATTGTACTGGAGGTTCTAAGCAAGGCAACTGGGTAAGAAAAAGAAATTTGAAAACATCCAGATTGGAAAGGAAGAAATAAAACTACCTTTATTTTCAGATGGCAAAATCTTATATACAGAAAATCCTAAGGAATTCATTAAAAAGTTATTAGAACTAACAAATGGATTCATCAAGTTTACAGGACATAGAGCAAAGTAAAAAACCAATTGTATTTATATACACCTGCAACAGACAGTTAGAAAATAAAATTGAGAAAACATTTTAATTAACAATAGCATCAAAAGAATAAATGACTTAGGGACAAATTTAAGAAAAGAAGCCAAACTTATACTCTAAAAACTACAAAACACTGTAGAAATTAAATGCAATCTAAACAAATGAAAGACATTCATGTGTAAGGATCAGAAGACTTAATATTGTTAAATGGCAATGCTCTCTAAATTGATCTTCAGATTCAACACAATTGCTATCAAAATGCAAGCTGGTGGTTTTTGCAGAAATGGACCAGTTGATCTTAAAGTTCATATGGGAATTCAAGGGTCCCAGAATAGCCAAAAAACCCAGAAAAAACAACAGAGTTAGAGGACTCACACTTGTAGATTTCACAATTTACCATACAGTTGTTAAGACACTGTGGTATTGCCATAAGGTAGATATATAGATCAAAGGGAAAGATTTCAGGTCCAGAAATAAACCCTTCACGTTGATGGTCAATTGATTCCTAACAAGGGTACCAAGACAATTCAACGGGGCAAGAATCATCTTTTTAACAAATGGTGCTGAGACAATCAGATATCCACATGAAAAAAAAATGAATTTGGACAAGTTACTCACATCATATATAAAAATTAACTCAAAATGGATCATAGAACCAAATGTGAGAGCTAAAATACAAAAACTTTTAGAAGAAAATATATGATTAAATCTTCATGACTTTGGGTTAGGTAATAGATTCTTAGATATGACACAAAAACACAAGCAACAAAAGAAAAAGTAGATAAATTGGACTTTATCAAAATTAAAAACTTTTGTTCAGTAAGGAACATCAGCAAGAAAGTGAAATTACAACCCACAGGCTAGGAGACAATGTTTGCAAATCACATATCTGATAAGGGACTTGCATTCAGAATTTCTGAAGAACTCTCACAAGTCACCAATAAAAAGATGAACAGCCCAATTTTTAAAAGTCAAAGGATTTGAATAGACATTTCTGCATAAATAATATACAAATAGCTAATAAGCACATGAAAATATGTGCCATCATGATTAGCCATCAGAGAGAGGCAAATCAAAACCACAAGACACCACTTCATACCTACTACATTGGCAATAATCAAAAACACAGATAAAAACAAGTGTTTGGTGAGCATGTAGAGAAACTGAAGACCTCATATACTGTTGGTGGGTATAGTAAACAGTCTGGCAGCTCCTCAAATGGTTAAACAGAGTGTTACCATATGATCCAGCAATTCCTTCTAGCCAAGGGAAATAAAAACAAACATCCACACGAAAACTCGTGCATGAACATTTAGAGCAGCATTATTTATAATAGCCAAAATATGGAAATAACTCAAATGTCCGTTAACTAATGAATGGATGTATCTATTTATTAACAGATAATAAAATTTGGCTTCTCTATATAGTAGAATATTACTTGGCAATAAAAAGTAAAACATAATTAAGTATTGTTCTATACTATAACATGGAGGAAGCTCAAAAACATTATCCTTGATGAAGGAAGTCAGTCACAATAGACCACATATTGTATGATTCCATTCACAGGAAACGTCCATAACAGACAAATTTTAGAGACAGAAGTATGTTAATGGTTGCCTAAGGCTAGGGTATGTGGGATGAGGGCATGGGATTTCTTTTTTGATTGATGAAAATATTCTAAAATCAGATTATGATTTTAAAACTGTAAAACTGTGAATATACTAAACTTAATATAAAAAATTCCTTGAATCGTACATTGTAAATATTAAAGGGTGAATTGTATGGTATGTAAATTATATCTCATTATAGCTTTTTCAGAAAGTGTCTACTATAGATTCGTGTCCAGCAACTTGGCTGTTTGGTATATTGCTTTCAAATTCTCATTCCCTTATTGCTTTTTGTTATCTTAATACATTTACTACAATTGCTAGCCTAATGTTAAATAGGAACAATCATAATGGTCATTCTTGTCTCAGTCCTCACTGTAAAGGAAAGTTTCTAACCCTACATCATTAAGTAGTATGTTTGCCATAGATTTGGGGAGATACCCAACTCATGTCTTATGTCCTCCTTAGAGAATTTTCAGACCACTCCAGCCTTGAATCATGTCTTCCTCATTGTGTGCCTTTGGTATTTATTTTCTGCCTCATGGATGTAAATATAATAATCTTTTGTGTTCTAATATTGCTTAACATGAAACAAACTTCGAGGAGTAAACCGAATGCCCATAAAACTTCCCAGACCATAGTGGCATAGAATGAGCTACTTCACCTTTAATTATCCACACCAGTCATTTAGCATATAGCACAGAACAGATTTAAAACAGCTTTTGCATGATTCTCAATTATATTTTATGTATCTTTTATGACTGGACCATAGTTCTCCGATCAAGCTCCTAGTGGGCATGGCCTGTATTTATCTGTATTTCCATGAAGTTTTACAATAAATCCTCAATCAATATTGGTCAAAGTGATGGAATACAGTCCTTTCAAGGCTTGTACCATCATTCCCACCCCAGTGTTCTATATTGTATCCAGCACTTCTTCCATGGCTCTATAGGACACACAGTATTTTCAAAGGTGAGGGAATATGAAGTGAGAGCGTTGGCTCAGTCAGTGTGAGCCTGGGAAGGGAAATTCTGCTGTACTTAACAATTCGTATGACTTCAAAGTTAGCAGCAAAATGTCTTGGAGATGAGGGCCTGTAGAATGCCCACCCATCCGGAAATAGGGCACATCCTTGTTTCCCTTTTATATTTCTTTTTTTAATTTGACTATTCTGTTTTAATGGTTAACTGCTTCAGCTCCAATTTTAATCAAAGCAATTTTAAGAAGCTCTTCTAGAGGTAATTCGGGCCTAGTCTTCTCATTTTGCAGGTGAACAAAGAAAAGAACAAATCATCCCCCAAGCTCTTGTAGTGTGCTGGTATTAGCACAGTAGTTAAAGCTCCACAATTGTGTGCTACTGAATGAGCAACAAAACTATGATCAACCTGCTTTGCTTTCCTTTTCCCACTCAAGACTTTTCACTTAATGAACTGGTTCATAAGATTTGAATTGTTGCCATTCCTTGGGCTGCTGAGTTAAAAATATCCAGGCTTTATCAATAAGAATTATACAACTAGATTTTCTCAAGTCTCCCTGTATCACCATAAAAATGTGAATAACATCTTTAGATCAAATAGTACATAAAAGAAACTTTAGCAATAAAAATTAATAGTGTATCCATTTACTGCCTTATGGTCTGCTGCTTATTGAATTAGTCCAGTTGCCGAGGATAAAGTCATAAAGCTTACTAAAGAAAAATAACATAAAAACGTATTTGTTTACGATCTTTCAATACCAAGAGAGGAATCAAACCTGTGATTTGAAAACCATTTTTCAAAAATATAGCAGAATACAGAATAAAAAGCAATCTACCTTTACTCAGTAGGGTATGTTAAGACTGCAGGAATAAGGCAAAGGAACTCTCCACTATGTGCACTTTTTCAAGGTGAAAGAAAATCCTTGTCAAATCCCAGCAGTGAAAGGAAATGAGGAAGGATGATTAATAACACTGTTGGCAGGACAAAATAAACCTTGAAATCTAAACAATCTTCCATCATACAGAGAGCACATGAATCTATTGTCTCTCTGCATTTTAATTGCTGGTTTATTATTTCTAAAGTACTCACAGCATTCTGTTTAAATGTGTGCAAATATTTTGCAGCATTAAAGTAGAATCATGGAAATTGTTAGTGAGGCATATGAATACCTGGTAGCTCCTATTGCTCTCAAGGATATATAAATCCTTTAGCTTCTCCAGGAGTCATTTAGCAATTCCTGAATCAACATTGTTCAAAGACTGTGTCTCACACAGTTATAGGTGCGAGCAAAGTTTCTACTACATACACTAAATATCCTGGCTGTTTGGAATGCCCTATTGTGCAGCATTCCTTAGATTCCTATGCCTGTCCTTAAAGAACCAAACACAATCACAAACATCCCTGAAATCTTTCCCTGATCAAGAAACTCTTAAAAATATTTTTCTTTTTTACCTTTGACTTACAGGTTTTGGGGATGATAAATTGTATCTTCTCTGAAATAGGATACTTCTATTCCATTTGGAATTGCTCAAATTGGAACATTTATTTTTCCTAATAAGAAAATTATAAATAGACAAAACTTGGGAAGCAACCCAAATGCCCATCAACAGTGGACTGGATAAAGAAGATGTGGTATATGGGGCCAGCCCACGGCTGAGTGGTTAAGTTTGCGCACTCCGCTTCAGCAGCCCAAGGTTTCGCCGGTTTGAATCTTGGGCACAGACATGGTACCACTCATCAAGCCATGCTGAGGCAGGATCCCGCATGCCACAACTAGAAGGGCCCGCAACTAAAAATACACAACTATGTACCAGGGTGCTTTGGAGAGAAAAAGGAAAAATAAAATCTTTAAAAAAAAAAAAGAAGATGTGGTGTATATATACATATATGTATATAAGTGTATATGTGTGTGTGTATCTATATATACACAATGGAATATTAGCCATAAAAAAGAGGAAATCATTCCATTTGTGACAACATGGATGGAATGTGAGAGTACGTTGCTAAGCAAAATAAGTCAGATGGAGAAAGACAAATACAATATGATTTTACCCATATGTGGAAGATAAAAAACAAACAAACACATAGATAAGGAGAACAGATTGATGGTTATCAGAGTGGAAGTGGATGGGGGAGGATATAAGGGGTAGAGGGGCACATACATATGGTGACAGATGGAAACTAGACTTTTGGTGGCGAACACGATGCTGTCTATACAGAAGCTGAAATATAATAATGTACACCTGAAATTCACACAATGTTATAAACCAATGTGACCCCAAAAGATAATTTTTTACAAAAGAAAATTACAGTAATATTAGGCAAGAACTCTCACCGTCTCTAACGGCACAAGTGGTAACACTAGCTGTTGTTAATAAATGTATCCCCAAATGAGCCAAACACATTAGATTATTTTATTTTTTCACACCACATTACTGGACAGGTGAACGTGTTGGCAGGTCAACTCTCATCCACGCGAGAATTCAGGTACTGGGGTCCAGAGTAGTTGTGCAGTTTTCAAGGTCACCATTGATTGTCTCCGTCTTAGTCAGCACGAAGGGGAAGGAAACAAGGAGGTCTGCATACGAGAGGTCTTTAGGAACCAGGACTAGAAATGGCATGCAAGTCTCCTCTCACATTATAGTGACTGGAATTCAGTCACATGGCCACAAATACGTCCAAGGGAGGCTGAGAAAGAATCTTGCTATGTACCCAGGGCACAAACGGAATGCACATTTTGATGACCAACTAACTAGTTTCTTCTTTCACAGTCAAATAACTTAAACCCTTGATATTTTTTTAACTTGATGAAAAACGAATGTTTGTATTCCATTAAAACCTGACAAATTAGGTCATTTATAAATTAGGCATAAATTCAGAATACTTTATCTGATGTACTACATTTTATGATGCATTATATCTATTTTTTACATAAGAAAACAGGCTCAAAGGAGTCTCACAACTTAATCTAAAGTCACAAGTTGCCTCATCTTTAGCTAAGTCTAGCTCTTTTACAGGAAGATGTCAGCATTCTCAGTGAAATATCAAGAATACTAACACAGTAGTGTCTACTTTGCATCAAATCTACTTATTGATCTTTCCTCCCATCAATACCTTGTGCTAACCAAAGCCAAAACTCACTGTAGAGGGAAGAAAGGTATAGAAATTGAGAAAATGTGTGAGAAAGTGACCAATAGTTCAGATACATAATAGGTGTTCAATTACATTTTGTAAACATTATTCTGACATTTTTACAGGAAAAATCCAGGCCCAGGTGATTTTAACGGTGAATTCTTCCAAACATTTAAGGAAGAAATAATACCAATTGTATATCATATCTTTACAAAAATATAAGAGGATAGAACACTTTCCTCTTAATCTTTTGTGGGGCCAGCATTACATCCATACCAAAAGCAGACAGGGGGCCAGCCCCGTGGTGGAGTGGTTAAGTTTGCGTGCTCTGCTTCAGTGGCCCAGGGTTTCGCTGGATTGGATCCTGGGTGTGGACATGTGATAACTCATCAGGCCATGCAGAGGCAGCGTCCCACATAGCAGAGCCAGAAGGACCCACAACTAGAATATACATCTATGTACTGGGGGCTTTGGGGAGAAGATTGGCAACAGTTAGCTCAGGTGCCAATCTTTAAAAAGAAAAAAAAAAGCAGACAAAGATATCACAAGAAATGAAAACTACAGACTGACGCCCCTCATGAACACAGATACAAAAATTATTAACAAAATATAACAAAGTAAATACAGCAATATATAAAAAGGATAGCATGTTATAATTGAGTGGGAGTTTGGGTGTATCCTGGAAATGCAAGGCCGATTTAACACATAATCAATATGATTCATCATATAAACAGGCTAAAGAAGAAAGACCATAAGATCTTTTCAATTGATGCAGAAAAAGCATTTTACAAAATTCTACATCCATTCATAATAAAAACAAACAAATACACAAAACCCTCTCAGCAAACTAGAAATGTACAGGAACTTCCATTGACCTGAAACGTAGCATTTTTAAAAAATTTACAGCAAACATCATATTTAATGGTAAGAGATTGAATGTTTTCCCCCAAACTTAGAAACTTACTCCTATTTATCATCATACCAATAAGATAAGGAAATGATATGCACATACACATTAGAAGGGAAGAAATAAAACTGTCACTATTCATAAAGTACCTAATTAGCTATCTATTTAAAAAATCCTTATGGAATCTAAAATAAAAAGGGAGTGGGTACTCCTGAAACTATCAGTGAGTTTACAAAGTTAAAGTTATAGGGTCAATATACAAAATTTGATTTTTTTTATACACTAGCAATGAACAATTGGAAAGTGAAATTTAAAAAGCAATTAAGCAGGGGCTGGCGCCATGGCTGAGTGGTTCAAGTTCCGCACACTCCGCTTTGGCGGCCTGGGGTTCAGGGGTTTGGATCCCAGATGCGGACCTACTCCACTCATCAGCCGTGCTGTAGAGGCATTCCACATACAAAGTAGAGGAGGACTGGCACAAGTGTTAACTCAGGGCTAATCTTCCTCAAGCAAAACAAAAGGAGGAATGGCAACGGACGTTAGCTCAGGGCAGATTTTCCTCACCAAAAAAAAAAAAAAAAAGCAACTGAACAATGAAATACATGGTTATAAATTTAACAAAATATGTGCAGGATCTGTATGCTGAAAACACAAAATACTGATGAAAGAAGTCAAAGGGAATCTAAGTAAATTAAGAGAAATAATGTGTTTATGGATTAAAAGATTTTATATTAAGATGTGAATTCACCACAAATAGATATGTAGGTTCAATGCAAACCCAGTCAAAATTCCAGCAGGATTTTTTTTTTTGTCAGCAAGCTAATTCTAAAATTTATAGGGAAAGACATGTACTTAGAAAAAAAGAATAAAGTTTGAGGACTCACACCACCCAGTCTCAAGGCTTAATATAAACAGTGTGGTATTAGAGAAAAGAGCGGCACACAGATCAATGGAACCAAATCAAGTCCAGAAGCAGGTCCACACATGTATGGTGAATTCATATTTTACAAAGATGCAAGGCTAATTCAATAAAGAAATGAGAGCCTTTCAACAAATGGTTCTGAAGCAAGTGGACATTTTATTCATTTACACACCTATCTATACTTCAATTTATATCTCACACCCTTTATAAAAACTAACTCAAAATGCATCATAGACCTAAATGTAAAACATAAAACTATAAAATTTCTAGAAGAAAACATAAGAGAAAATCTGTATTACTTTGTTATACGAAAAGATTTTAGATCTAACACCAAAAGCATGACTCATAAAAGAAAAAATTAATAAATTAGACTTCATCAAAATTGAAAACATTTGGGGCTGGCCCCGTGGCTGAGTGGTTGGGTTCGCGCACTCCGCTGCAGGCGGCCCAGTGTTTCGTTAGTTCGAATCCTGGGCGCGGACGTGGCACTGCTCATCAGACCACGCTGAGGCAGCGTCCCACATACCACAACTAGAAGAACCCACAACGAAGAATACACAACTATGTACCGGGGGGCTTTGGGGAGAAAAAGGAAAAAATAAAAATCTTAAAAAAAAAAAAAAAAATTGAAAACATTTGCTCTGCCAAAGACATTCTTAAGAGAATGAGGAGACAAGCCATACACTAGGAGGAAACATTTGCAAATCACATATCTGACAAAGGATTTATATCCATAATACTATAGAAAGAACTCTCAAAACTCAACCATAAGAAATCATACAACCCAATTTTTAATACATGAGCAAAATATTTGAACAGAAATATCTTCACCAAAGAAGAATAAGGAGGACAAACAAGTAGGTGAAAAGATGCTCAGTGTAATTAGTCATTAGGGAAATGTTCGTTATAACTACAATGAGATCCCACTACATATCAATTAGAATAGCTGACATCAGAAAGGCTGACAATGTTAACTGCTGCGAACGAGTGGGCAACTGGACTCTCACACGTTGCCGTTGAGAATGCAAAATGGAACAGTGACTTTGGAAAAAGTCACTGGCATTTTCTTATAAAATTAAACAGACACTCACCATATGGTCCCATAATACAATCAATCCTCCTTTTTCACAGATCCCATATTTGTGAATTTGCCTACTTGCTGAAATTCGTTTGTAATCCCCAAATCAACACTGGCAAGGCTTTGGTGGTCATTCGCTGGCATGTACGCAGCAGTAAAAAATTTGAGTCACCCAACATGGACATTCCCAGCTGAGACTGAACAAGCCAATGTTCTGGCTTCTTGTTTTAACTCTCCTACTGTAAATAAGTGTTCTTTTCCAAGTCTATTTAGTTTTCTAATTTTTTTGCATTTCTGTGTTTTTCTTGGTGACTTTGCTGTTGAAAATGGCCCCCATGTGCATAGTGCTGAAGTGTTGTCCAGCATTTTTCCACTCAAGAAGGCTGTGATGTGCCTCACGGAGAAAACACACGTGTTACATGAGTTTGGTTCAGCCATAAGTTACAGTGCTGCTGGCCATGAGTTCAATGTTAACAAAGCAACAATGCATATTACATAAGGTGTCTTTAAACAGAAAACACACATAAAACAAGGTTACGTATTGATCAATTGACAAAAACGTGACTTTAGCTCAAAGAAACTTAACCCTGCATTTCTCCCAGGAACAATGTCTCATTACTTGCTAACTCAGTGTTCGAGGTAACTTTATAGAACATAACTACCACAAATACCAAGAATTGATTGTGACACTCCTAGGTATTTACCCAAAATAAATGAAAACATGTTTAAACAAAAACATCTATATTTAAGTTTTATAACAGTTTTTTTCATAATTGTCCTAAACTAGAAACTATCTATATTAATTTTCTGTTACTGTCATAACAAATTACCACAAATGCAGCCACTTTCAACAACACAAATTTATTATGTCCCAGTTTCCATAGGTCAGAGGTCCAGCCAACTCAGCTTAGTTTCTGCTCAGAATCTCACAAGGCTGAATCAAGGTGTTGATAAAGCTAAGTCTTCTTCTGGAGGTTCTAGGGGACAATCCATTTCCTTGCTCATTTTTCCTTTTTCTTTTCCAGCTGTTGACCTGAAACTTATCAATACCATTAGACCTTGTTGAAGATTAGGGAGATGAGTGCAGTTTAGTCTTTGCATTGTCTAGGCACCCATGGGACATGATGAACCCAGTAAGATCACTACCAGAATGAGGATGGGGCTCCATGTGCTGAGTCTGGATGAGATGGTGACCAACGTGAACAGAGTTGGGATGGCACTGAGCTGAGAATTCAGTCAAGGGATATGAATGAGGCAGCTCTCCTTCTGGCTCCAGGTAATTTCAGCTGCAGCTCCCAGGTCTGTAGAAGTCTACTCAGAGTGGTGAGGTCTCACCTCTCTATTCGTGGGTAAGTTCCCCTCCCACTATGGAGAAATTAATACAGAAATTCTCATTTCCCTCTCCCTCCACGGCCTCCCAATCTCTCTAAGAACTTAGTCTCTACTGAGACCATTCCATTTGCTAATCAACCCCTTCAGTTGGAAGTCTCTACCATCACTCTCATACTTTTTAGAATCAAAGCCTTGGTCTTTCTCTACTGACCGTCTTCCCCTCTGCATTTATTATTCTAGCTCTTTCTCTTGCCTGTCCCAACTACATACATTCACTTAGTCAACTTTTAAAAACTATTTCTCAAGTCATAACTTGCTTTTTATTCCCATTGCCACTGCCTTGGTCTAGGTCCTTCATAGTCCATTCTCTGGCTATTGAATTACCTCCAAATCAGTCTCCCTGGCTTCAGTTTTATTGCATTCACCCCTCAATTACCCCAGTTTACCACACACAGTTTGGCCTTCCCACTAAGTGGAAGGGATTTAGCTTTTACCTTACTGAAAGCTTCCAGTGATTCACAATAGAAAAAGCTCAATATATATTTGTGAAATGAAAGAATAAGTATCACTCAAAATGTCTATCATGAAACTTTGCATATAAGAGGCACTCAATATTTGGAATAAATTTTCCAGTTCATGTTAACTTTTAACAGATCCTGAAAGAGAAGGTCTGAAAGCATAGAAATCTAAACATTTTCCTCATAAAGAAGGTAATCAGAATTATCTACTAAAATATAGCTGAACAGTATTCCAGCAATGCTCCCAGGTCTTTAAAATGATCCTTTTAGCTACTTTAGCTCTAACTTTGTCATTTTCAATGAGTTCATGGTTTGCTTAGTTTCATGTAACATCTTTTATGAAGTGAAATTTCCCACAGATTCAAACATTTCCTCAAACTCCTGATATTTTTCTGTAATATTTCAGGTATGTCACTATCATAGTGTTTGTTAAATAAAGCACACACACACACACACATTTTTAAACAAATGGATTAATTTTCTGTTTCACTGAGGAAGATTAGCCCTGAGCTAACATCTGTGCTGATCTTCCTCTATTTTATATGTGGTTTGCCGCCACAGCACGGCTGATGAGTGGTGTAGGTCGGTGCCTGGGATCCAAACCCACGCACCTGGGCTGCTGAAGCAGAGCCCATGCTGAAATTAACCACTAGGCCATGGGGTCAGCCACTGAACTAACTTTAAAAGCATAAAAGTAAAGCTTTATGCTTATTGCATATTTCATTTCTTAAGTAAGTATTCCTTAAAATTCAAAATTAGGGTAGTTTTACTTATTTTCAGGATAAGTTAGAACAACTGAAACCCCTCATTAGAATTCTAAATACCTAAAAGTCAAAACACATATAAATTACACTAAACCACTGAGTCTATTAGGCAGTTTAATAACTCCCAAAGGAAATTAGAAAGCCAATTACTTGGGTAACATAAATCCCAAAAAAAGCGAGTCTCAAGCATAAAAACAGAGGAAACAATAACACTACACAGCAAGGACAGAAAGTAATTTTTTCGAGAAAATCCCTTTTCTTCAATTTTCATGGTTCAGCTTGTGCCAGTCTTATATGATCGTTATGTAATTTTATCTCTCTAGCCAGCAATGACCATTCTTACAGTGGAGAATGAGTTCTGTACAAGGTGAAAAACAGTGCGAATGGTTCTATAAGGAAAGTTCTTTGAACAAAGTTCATTTAAGACCATTTACTTGGAGAGGCAGAAAACTTGCCATTATCCACAAGAAGCAGCGTTACCGCTCTAAGTCCGAAGCACACTTGCCCGGAGGGATGTGAGTCATTAAGCTTCAAGCAGACGCTAAGGCTTGGAAGGTGCAGGGCGTTCGCGCTGTTTCAGTACATGGCAGCCCCTAACATCTAGGCAATCAAAGGTCAAAGGAAGAAAGCACACGTCTACTACTATAGAAGATTATTTGGCACACACTCTCAATTTTTACTGTCTTCCCTGGTGGTTAATAGCTTTAACTGAAATGCCATAAATTTTATACAGAACTTGCCATAAGAAGCATGATTCCTTTAGATAAAACTTTTAAAGTTAATTGCCTATAACATGAATAACTTGCCATTGCATACCGATTTACTGCTTTGGGATGACCATTGACGCTGTATTTTTAGTGAAAAGAGATCTAACAATTTCACTAGTCCTGATCTTCACATAACCACCCTCTGCTCTCTGTGCAATCAATAAGAACACAGAGAATGTTCGGGCAGAAAGAGGCGCAGCACCTGGCATTGCCTCTCCGTGCACAGAGCCAGAGGGGATGGGACATGCAAGGAAGAACCATAGACTTCTCTTTGCAAGCTGCATCCTCAATAGGAGCCGGAAGAATGAATATTTATTACACTGACTCTCAAAAGGAAATATTTAAAATTGAAGAAGGACACAGAAACAGAGCAGTAAACATAGTAAAATTCATCAGATAATTTAATGGTTTCCCAGTATTCTCAATCTCTCTCTCTAGAATTTCTCCCTTTCTGCCTTCAAATATGTTAAGTACTACTTTATCAAAAACTAGTTTTCAACTCATGCTACCAGTAGTGCTCACTAATGTTTTTCTGTTTCTAACACTCAAATTCCGCCTTCTCTTATGCCTTTCTCTCTCACTGTTCTCTCGTAGAACTCCATGCTCCAGCCACACCAGACTAGGGACACTTTCCCAGTGGGATGTGTTCTTTCATTACTGGACTTTGCAGATGCTACTCTCCATTTGAAGTTTTCCATGCTTACCTTCCTTTCTTAACTAATTCATAATCTAATCACTTCCTCTTCCAGACTTGTTATGACAATCCAATTAGGTTTAACTTCCCTATGTTCCATTTGTGTCCTATTTTTATTTTTATTTCTTCACTTTTCATGCTGTATTTTACTTGTCATATTATTTGACTCCAGACTATATTCTCCTTGAAGATAGGAATTATGTCCTTTATCTCTCTATCCTTGGTCTAAGCATAGCCCCTAGCACTCAACAAGTACTGAATACTTATTGAATAAAAAATAAAAATAAACAAAATGTATTCAAAACAATGATTTTACCATGTTTTTGATCTAGAAATTCAGTCTCTGGGAATTTATCTGAAGCAGTCAATTGGACAACTGTGTAAAGACGTCAGCACCTACAGCGGACCCAACTCTACGGCACTGTCTTACGTCTTGAGCTTAGTGGTGAATACATGCATGTCCTCTACATTTTCCTTTATATGTTTTTGTTATGTCTGAACTATACCTAATGAATTTTAAAAATTAAAATAAAAATAAAAATATAAAGATATATTAAAAAGCCACACATGAAAATATTGTTTATTATAGTGAATAATTAGGAAAACCTAAAGTACATTTAAATAACATATTGGTAAAATTAATTCTAGTATATGAATATAAGTTGAAGTCTACATAAGCATTGAAAATCTTAGATCGTCTCTTTCACAGAAAAATGACCATGATATACTATTCAGCGGGAAAAACAAGCAGATTACAAAATAGTAATTATACTATGACCCTATTTATTTTAAATTGTATGTTAATACAAAAGGTACCGTCAAGATTTTTTTCTAAAACTTTCATTGTGATTAAGTCTGGGTGGTAGGATTTTAGGATATATACATATTCTGCTTTAAGTATGATTTAAATGTTTCTAAAATAATTTATTATTCTAATATTCAGAAAAATGTTTTCACTTGAAAAAACAATTTCCTCAAAATATTAGCTAATTTGTTTTTTATATTTCTTTTCAAAATCAAAAGGATTCCAGAGGGTGTTTTGTTGCTTTTTTTGTTGGTTTTATTTTGATTTTTTCTTTGTTTGCTTTAAAATAGCTAATGATCTACAGTTAAATAATAAACCAAGGAACATATAACAAAACAACTTTATTTTTTCAGATAATATATAAAATATCTCATTCTTTCCTCTTTATGTTATAATTAGAAAGCAAAGTTTTTCTATGTTCATCTTTCCTACCCATATTGGAGGAACAGGAGGGGGACGGGAAAGGGGAAAACGAAGAGTTGATGAGACAACATAAGGCTGACATATAAAGACAGAAAAAGAATTTTTGAATTTATTCAGTCCCATTCCTCTTTGAAAATCTCCTGAAAAATATGGATCTTCACCAGAAAAAAATGCCTATTCTACAGCCTTTCTATATAACTTTAGTGGACTCATAGATTCCATGAAGCACATGCAAACCTCAGAACAAAAGACTATGATCCAGAGAGACAGAAAAAGCAGAACGTCACATCGAGTTAGACACAAAAAAGGGAGAAGCAAAGGCTAGATGCAGATTATCTGTACGGCAAGCCATTCTTGACTCCTTTAATTATAGTTGCTACTAACACATTTTAACACCCGGAGAGTCTTTATAATTTCCAACAGGAGTAGGCAGTAACGTTTCTTCCCACTTGTCTTTAAAAGATTTAAAAGAAAAAAAAAAAGGTGAATTTCAGCTCTGGATGCAGAAATGCAGAAGCGAACACCTGCACCCAGGCTCTTACAAAAGAGATAGCATAGCAGGTTCACACCAGGTGACACTCCTTGAATGGAATTTCATCAAGCCAAGCTTTGTGATCTTGAAAACCTGGTTTCCCATAATCCAGCGCTGGAAACCTCGGAAGGAGAACATGCATGGGGTAGGGGTTGAGGCTTGAGGTGTGAGGAAAACATGGAAGAACAAAGGAGGTTCAATCAGTATTTAATTTTAAAAAATGTTGAATGGGAAACTAGACAATTTTGCAGAATGACACCTGTGGGCTAACTTCAATAATTGACATCCGAAGAGCAGTTTCCAATTTTTATTCATACTGTAACCTGAGCAACTACAAGTTTGTTAAATAACAAACTTTTTCATATACTGTATAGTTTGTTATTTTGTCTATAACTAATCTATCCCTCCTCCTGTGCCCCCCCATGGTTTGTGAAGTAAATACCCAATCTAACCTAAAGTTTCATCTGATATCAAAAAAGAGCCTTTCAGGACATGTTCCGTCTCAGAAAGACGCTCAGTCTTGCAGACGGCATCCCTCCAGCTGCTTCTCTCTCCTTCGGATGAGATGGCTGTACCGCTCGCATGCCTTAGACGAGAGGCAGAGCGGAACAATTTATGATTCTTGAACCAGATTCCTTCCCGACCTGTTGTCAGGCT
Organism: Equus przewalskii; assembly: GCF_037783145.1. Taxonomy (NCBI): domain Eukaryota; kingdom Metazoa; phylum Chordata; class Mammalia; order Perissodactyla; family Equidae; genus Equus; species Equus przewalskii. Next base: position 5,931,183 of record NC_091838.1, read on the forward strand.
CCTCTAGTCGCCACTACAGAAGTTGGCCCTGGTAAACTTTCAGTCCATTCTTCTTTGGTTGGACCTGTGTTTCTGCTCAGGGTTCAGGCACAGAAGGTCTCATCGTATCTCCTGCTGGTACTAAAGACAGTTCTAAGGTCCAACTTTGATCCTACTGCTTCCTGGCACAGATGATCCATCCCATGGCCATGGCTAAAGGGCTGTACTGCTAGCCTAGTGCTTTCTATCAAGTTCTCCCCAGGCATGTGTTCAGTGTTGCAGGGTGGGTCAGTCTGCAAAGTGAAAACCTGACTTCCTCCCAAAGTAGCCAACAGGGGCATGGAGAAGTCCCACCCCCTCTTTACTTCATGATATTTTTATCTCTCTCACACACTACCTGCTCTAGATGGAAGTTTGGAGAACAGAACTGAGACCCCTGCTTTTGACCACTTCACATGCTACTTTGTCTCTTTCATCTTCCTGCTTTCCACAATCCCTCAAGACTGGAAAAGGGAACTTTCCCTTTTTCTTCTTCCTCTGCTACCTATCAACATTTCCCTGTATTTAAAACTCAGTGATATAGCCTGTCGGACAAGATTTCTCCCATGCTTAAAGAGAAATAAACTCCAAACAGTTCATCAAACACTAGCTTGGTTTGCAAGGCAAAGTATAGAAGCAAAAACTCTCCTTTTGAATGTTAAAACCTAAAATCTCTTCCTGGGTTCATGGATGCCCAGGTAAACAAGAGTGGGGGAAGGCTCAGAAGGTCAAAAAGGGAAGCACATAAAAAATTTAAGCTATTAACATTGTTCTGTATCCCATGTCAACTCTCCGTTGCCCCTCTGCACAGTCACATAAATTAAGCATCCCTTAACAGCAAAAGTTAATTTACAGGAAGCGCTGACAAAAAAGTAATAGATATACCAGTACCTGTCCCCTTCTCTACTTTATAGTTCTTCTCCCAATGTCTGTCCATCAGAGGGGAACCTGTTTTTATAGTTCACTCTCTCCCAAGGCTCTCATAGCAGAATTATTTCCTTCTGAGACTCAGAGAGAAAGACTCGAATTGTCTATTAGCTCAACTACTTTATCTTACTTAAAAAGACAAGTTTAATAAATCAGAACGTTCTTATAGCTGACTCCTGTCTACCAATATCATGTTATCTTTAATTCATGAGTGTACGTACTACCTGAACTTTGAACAGTACCATGGCCTTGGCTCTTTTTTTAATCTCTAGGGGAAAATTCCCATACACCAATTAAAATCTGATTTCACCTTTTTCATCCCTACTCCCAAGCTGACATATTCACAACCAGAATCTTTAGAAACAAAAGAAAGTAAAAGCGATGAATGGTGAGAAGCAGAGGAAACGAGCGCAAAGTTCAAGTCTATCGTTCTAACCACCCTAGAAAAACCAGATATTCTGTGAAAGGCCACATTTGAGACCACGGTGAGAATGAAATAACTTGCAGATGTTGGGGACTGGGGCTGGGAGACACTCCTATATAGAGTTAGCAGTGAATGGGGAGAGGAAAAGTTTACTTCTGGTCAGGGTAAGCTGGAAAACACTTTCAGGGGATAGGTCTTAGTCCATCTGAGCTGCTATAACAAAATGCCATAGACTGGATGGCTTCTAAACAACAGAAATTCATTTTTCACATTTCTGGAGGCTGGGAAGTCCAGGATCAAGTCCACTGGCAAATTTGGTGTCTGGTGAGAATCTGCTTCCTCTCAGAGGGCTGTCTTTTTTGCTGTACCCTCACATAGGCAAAGGAGCAGGGGATCCCTCTGTGACCTCTTTCATAGAGGAACTAATCCCATTCATGAGGTCTCTGCCCTCATGACCTAATCACCTCCCAAAGGCCCCACCTCCTAATACCATCACCTTTGGGGATTTGGTTTCAACATATGGATTTGGGGGGAACAGAAACATTCAGAACATGGCACGATACTGGAAAAAATAGTTCCAATTTGCTAAGATAGGGTTTGCAAATTGATTATCACACCAAGAGGTTTTGCTCCATACTAATAGTGTTGTGATATAGTGAGGCAAGTCACCCAGCTTCTGTTGAAGTATTCTGTCAAAACATTTAGGCTTCTCACCATCTTTCTCACTAAATCTTGATGAGAATTATTCAATTTAGCTCTTGCAAAGTATTGATTTCATAAAGTCTCTGAAAACACAAAACACTTTTAATGGCAAGTTTTACTTTAAGTACTACGTATCCCCCCAAGAAACTGAGCTCTTTGAAGGCAAGTAAAGAGGTATGATCATCGCTGGGCAACACTCAGTTTACACCTGGCATATAGTAGGCACTTGAGGGAAGAAGAAGTGAAGAGGGAGGGAGAGAAAAATGAAGGAAAGAACAAGAGACTGGAGAGAGAGAGAAAGGAGAAATGGAGGAAAGAACACGGGAACAGAGAGGGAGGATGAATAATATCAGACAGACATTGCAATGCTTCTTCTTGACTTATATAAAATGGAAAATGTTGTATCAGTCGCTGACAGAGAACACCCCAGGGAGTAACTGAAGAAAAAGTAAAAAAATAAATAAATATCTTTTAGGCCAGTAGTATTCTGCATACTTGAAAATGGTCAGGTCTGGGCCTGAAGAAAAGCCCTCAGACAGCAGATTTGGCCATGGCAGGCCAAATCTCTACACCACGCAGTCACAGGGGTCTTCAATGCCCCGTGTGATTGGGGAACACAAGCTGAGAACGTCCAAATAGTCCACGTGTGCCAGACACCACAGTTCTGGACGCTTTACTAGTTCACAGCTGCCCTCAGGGCTGATGCTACAAAACCAAGAGATCTGTGCTCTGGCAGGTGTGTGTGTAAACGTGCTCACATCAGTGTATGCAAGCAGAAAGATCAGTCTTGTTTTACTACATTTTGTATCCAATATTTAGTAACTTTGGATAGCTTTCTTCTGGTTACAAAAATAAAAAACAACAATTAAGAAATTTTGGAAAATACAGAAAATCACACTAAAAAAAGAAATAAATACTATTTATAATGTCACAAACAAGAAATAAGCACTATTAACATTTTGGTATATATCTCCCAGGACTTTTTCCCCTGGGATTATACTATGCATAATACTTTATCAAACACTTATTCATACAATATTAATCACCCTGAACATTATTACCCGCTGTGCAGAAGATATTCTTTTGCCATGCATTATTAATGCCTACAAGTATTCCCAGCATATAGATTTGAGGTCCTTCAGTAATACTCTATGGTTGTAAATGTGGGTTGTTTATATTTTATTTTATGTTTGCTATTAAATATTAGTGCTCTAATTCACATCCATGATTATTTCCTTAGGTCAAATTTTAGGAGAAAAAATTACTAGATCAAAAGATGTTATCACTTAAAATATTCTGATATGTATTACCAAATGGTTCTACACAAATGTGTCACTCCCCTCTATCACGTGTAAGTCCCATTTACCTGAACTGTTGCCAACACTGGCTATCATTTTTCCACAATTTTTCATATTTTAAAATACAAAATGCATAGACTTTTATTTTCTTTAATTAATTATGAGGTTAAACTATCATTCTTTTTCCATTTTGTATTGGCTTTGTTAGTTCACATCCTAATGGTGTTTTTGTTATTTGTGTTTTCATTACTCATTCTTTCATTACTTTTTGTAAAGGCTCTCTATTTAATGAAAATATTCACTTTTTGTTTTTTTTAAAAAATACCTTATCAAGTTGTTTTTTATTGTGGTAAGAACATTTCACGTGGGATCTACACTTTTAACAAAACTTTAAGTGTACAACACAGTATTGTTAATTATAGGCATAATGTTGTATAGTAGGTCTCAAGAACATTTTTATTTTGCATAACTGAAACTTATATTTTTAAAGTTTTATTCATAATATGTTGACATATAAAAATTTGAGTTTTTATGTAGGCAAATGTGCCAGTTACCTTTGTTTTTACTTCTGATGGATTATAATTTGAGATAGAGATCTCTTTTTTTTTATGGTTAATAATGCTTTCAGCATCACTATTTAAATAAACTGTTATTTTCCTACTGGTTTGAAATTTTACTTACCATATATCAAATTCTGATTACACTAAAACCTGTCACTGACATTTTTATTCAGTCCCACTAATCCGACTGTTGGGATCTGGTACTCATCACATGCTGTTTGGATTACCATGGCCCTGGTAGGATATCAAGTACTTGGTAATGTTCTCATATCTTACCCTTCTTTTTACTGTATACCATTCTTCCCTTTTTTGTTCTTCCATTAAACTTTTACATGACTTTAAGTCACAAAAAATTCTTTAGAGGTACATAATGGAATTGAAATAAATCTTTAAATTAATAGGATAAAATTAACATCTTTACAATATTTATACCTCCCATCCTGGAACATGATATACATTTATTTAACCAAGCCTTTACTGTGTCTTGGGTGAAGTGTATTAGCTCTATTTACATAGATTTCTACACTCTTCTTGTTCATTTTAACTCGTCCTCAATCATCCAGAAAATGTTCTTGAGAGCCTTTCACGAACCAGGTAATATGTTTACTTATTCCTAGATAAAGCTCTGCTACTAACGTGAATGAAAACTGTTCTCTACAATGTTTTGTGATCATTGATGATAAATAATATATATCTGTATTTTTCTATATGTATTTTATAAATATCTAATTTCTTGTTAATTTCAATAATTTAGAGTTTTTTGAGTTATCTGGATAGCAAATCACATTATCTACAAATAATGATAATTTTGCACCATCTTTTTCAATATTTTTACTTCAAATTTTTGTTTCTTTATAGTATTTGGTAATGGATTCCCGAATAATATAAAGAAGGACATATTAGTGAACCTAGAATTAATCATAATAATCTTTGTCCCTATGACCAATTTTCACTCTTCATTTTGTACATATGTTTTCTCTGTTTTACTTGATTTTTAATTATGAGAGCTTCGTCTATTTCGCTAGACTTTTCAAGGACGCAATTTTTTATATTAATCTATCACTTATGTGAAAGGTTTGCAAATTATTAAATTCTTCCTTTTGCCCTATTATCTATGCCTTAATTTTAATTTTCTGGATTAAAAAATATGAAGAGAACACATGAAAAAATTTGAAGAGAACACAATTATGTCATTTTCTTTCTTCCTAGTTTAATAATGAGAGTTAAAATAAAATTAAGGTGTAAGTTTTTCCATTACTATATGTATGGATGCATTTCCTAAACTTGGGTGTTCAAAATGACACAATTTTTTTAATTTCTAAAAGTAGATTTATTTAACTTCTGACCATGAGCTACCAGCCTGCTTGGTGCAAACAACTTCTTCAAGTCCTTTCTGTGTTAGACATTACACTGGTGACTCCCAAAGAGTCACATGCGCAGTGTTGAAGTCTTGTGTAGTTCTCACCCATGTTAACTTTGAGCTTGGACATGGGACTTGCTTTGGCCATGCATCAGCATGATGATGTGAGCAGAGAATTGATAGGCATTTGTACACAGGGACTTGTCCTCCTGGAACCCAGTCTGCATGCTAGAAGGAATTCCAGGCTGTTCTCCTGAAGAGAGAGGACACATGAAAATACTACGGAGGATAAGACACCACATGGAGAACCAAGCTGATGTGGCCAAGCACCCAGCTTAAAGCAGCTGACACTATGTGGAGAAATAAACCACCCAGTCAACCAAAAGAATCAGGAGAAAAAAGAAATACTGTTATTTGAAGCCACCAAGTGTTGAGAATGTTTGCTATGCAGCAATAGAAAACTGAAAGTTTTCCTGTTTAAACTTGATCTCACTCAATGACTTTTCTATTTAGCCAAGTTTCAGAGAAGGCTGCTGAGCAGGAAGATATTTAGTTCCCCATATATCAAATACGCCACCCCATCAAGAAGGCAGGAATGTCTACAGCTAAATGTGGATTGAAAAAGCATTTTTTTCTCTTTGTTTTCCAGTGTTGAACCCTTGCATCACTTCAGTATCATTTTGTAAGTGATCCAATAGAAACACAGGAGATGACTTATTAAATATCAGTACTCTCAAAATCCTTGAATGTCATTTCTAAATTGTATCTCCTTTTGAAAACACAGGATGGCATGCACAACATTTGACCAATGATTGATTTGCTGTGAGTTATAGATCTCCTTAAGTAAATGAGAAATTTGTGTTCCCTCTCCTCATAAAAATATATCTGTATGAAGAAACAAATTATTATAAACAATTTTAGCAGTTTCATGGATCATTGGATGAAAAATCATGGATTCATTAAGGAAAATATGTAGTGATTTTAAAATAGAATTTAGCCAACTAATCTGCCCTCAAACAAAAGCTTACTGGGAAGAAAAATAAATAAAACAGGAAAAAAAGAGCTGTCATAGTTGAAGCAAAGGCAGCACGTGCTAACCCCCGTTGCCTCCACCCCTCCATCTACCAACCACCACAACATACCCCTCACAGAGGGGTCGCTGTTTGCAAATGACAAGATGAAACTTGATATATGGAAGAAAGAGGTAAATAAACACGATGGGATGAGAGCCAGGGAAGTTCTGGCCCAAGCTGAGAGCAAGTATAGAACAAGAAGAGACTGAATTCATTCAGGTAAATGTGAAAGAAAATGCTGTGTGAATCACTGTGGACAGAGGTTCACGATGAGACCGCAAATCATCCGCTGCTTTGAAAGTAGCTGGATGACCATTGCAGTTATAAATGTTGTGTGTCAACTTGACTGGGCCTTGGCGTGCCCAGATATTTGGTTATGCATTATTCTGGGTGTTTCTGTGAGGGTAGTTTTGAAGGAGGTTAGTATTTAAATTGGCGCACCAAGTAAAGCAGATTGCCCTGCATATGTGAGCGGCCCTCACCCGATCAGCTGAAGCTCTAAATAGAACAAAAGGCTGGCCCTCCCCGAGGAAGAGAATTCTCCTGCCAAACGACTTTCAATCTGGGACATCAGCTCTTCCTGGTTCTACAGCAGCTTCCAGCCTTCAGACTGGAACTGGGACATGGGCTCTAAAGATTTTGGATTTTCCAGCTTCCATAAGCTCATGAGCCAATTCCTTTTAATAAGTATCTTTACATATATGTATATATATAAAATACATGTAAAGAATCCTGGAGAACCCCAAGTAATGCAACCATACATCCCAGTGTGTCCAGGACAGACCGGGTTTATGCTTGTGGTCAACTGTAAACATTAATAGCTTGGCTTTTCACTCACACATTCATCCAGTGTTTGTTTTTGTTTCACAAAGCAGGGAGAGGTCACGTATATCTGAAATGCATCACAGGGAGAGCCTGGTGGTGGCCCCAGCTCAGTTGGGGGTGGGTTGTCTCTTGATGGCTGCCCTGAGAAAGGCAACCAGCAGGCCTACTTGGGCCCTGGGGATGAAAGCCCCCATAGGTGGGTGGAAGCACCAGGGGCAGCAGTGTGGACACACGATCGGGTTGGCTGGCTGGAGGAGGTGGCTGCTGGCCCAGTCCAGGCTACTCTTTCCAGGGCCGGTGGAGGCTGGTGGAGGCTGGTGGCAGCTGGTGGCAGCTGGTGGCAGCGTGGCCTGATTCCATGCTCCCTTCCAGCCCTGCCCTGCCCCTTGGCCTGTGGAGGATAAACTGCTGTTCATCCACAGAAGGCCCTGGTTCTTAACAGGGTTGTTCTAGTGGACACAGCAGTATCGAGATGTCCTTGTTTTCCCTAAGGGCAGTATGTTACATCTTAAGCAAACTCTGCAGCACCAGCAACCCAAGAGAAGAGACCCCAGTGTGATGGAACATGCTACTTGAGTAACCAAAAAAAGAAAAAGTATTAGATTGAGATAAGAGTTCTTGTTCACAAAATTCTCAAAAATTACTTCTTCCTCAAAGTTAGGTTACAACAATGGCTTAATGGAAATTCTATACCTTAGGTAAAAGAAAAACAAAATAGGTTTCACATTCACCTTTTCCTCCACACGAGTGAATCGAAAGTTCTAAAGTCTTAAAATAGATCACCATTTGAAGTTCCATCCTATAGGATTATATCTTCACACTTTGGTTCTTTTCCCAATTAATGGTCCATTTGTGGAATGCATATGTAGTTATTTCAGTTCTATATGGCTCATTAGAGAGCCCTCTCAGTAACGGGTTTCATTCCCCTTGGTCTGATATGATCGTATTCATTAAGGACATACTATAAAATAACTAATAAAGTAAATTTTGAACATTTAAGAAGAATAAAGCACAACTGACTTTCCTTGAAAAAATAATTTAATCTGTTGTGGCTGTTTTAAATATTTGAAATCGGGAGGAAATTCTTTACAAGTGGATTTTATTATAACTCGGAACCTGACTCCTCATTCAAATGTGCATATTAACGTCTAACGCATATCCGAGCAACTCCTGTGGGAAGGTTAAATGTGTTAGACTGTGCAAGTATAAAGAAGTAAGAATAAACAGAAAAACTGGCATAGGGTCAGATGGGAGGAACTTCTATTCTGTTTATCCTTCCCAGAGTAATTTCCCAGTTTGCAAGAAACGATTGTCCCATTTAAATACGAGAGCTGGTTATGATACAGCCTGATCTGTGGATAAAATCCTAGGTAAGTTTGTTGCTCACGCAATTCTAATCAATCATTTTTTTACTCTTACTTTTCTATTGTTTCAAGGAGGAGCCAGTTTGTACCTTCTTGATTAAAGAATGATTTCTTCAGCAAAACTCTCCTACTTCAGATATGTTGACAGTTATATATTGAGAATAAAAACCCTAGATTTTTCCTTGGCAAGCAAAAATTAGATTTTTTTTCCTTCTCTATTGACAACAGAAAATTAACAATAATTAAGAAGAAAATATTTAACAAAAAAGTAACTATAGGATGCAACCTATAATATGAATTGTATATGACATGTTAAAAGCAAGACTAAGTAAGCTGTTAATTGACAAATTGTGCAACTGCTCATTTGACCACCAGCACTATCACTTGCAAGTAAATAATTCAACCAAGATCTAGAGACGCCCTTCAGTGCTTTAGATATAACGCGATTACCAAGAAGGTGTCATCCATTAGGCAAGTTCTCTCAAATTCACACATGTGCTGTTAGATCAAGCTCCATTTCAATCTAGTCTTACACCCACATTGAACATTCAAGTTCAAACCACATAGACAATAGTAAACAAAAACAGTGTCTTATCCTTAACGTGGAGTGCTAACAGACTTTTGAGAAAATGACCATTTTCAACTTGTCTCTTACTGGTTATTGCTCCTGAGCTAAGATAGGTATTTTTTAAATGAGTATTTCAGTATCGGTGATAGTTTTGTTTTCGGCTCTCTTGTTTTCAATACTGCCCAACTCATATGTAATTGAAAGAGAGACAGGAGATGGGGTTGAAAAAATAATTATGTTATTCTTAGCTATGTATTATGATGGTTATATATAACTATAATAATAAAATATCAAAATATATTGAGTTCCATGATTTTTACGAAATATACATCAAAACTCAGGCTTCAAAAGGTCTGAAGCAGACTGCACATAAGGACATGAAGCGGTTTTCAGAGAGAACAAACACATTTGTTTAGGCGGAGTGAGGTCTTTAATTGACAGGATGGTGAGCTATAAATAGTCAATTCAGGAGGGAGCTAAGTAGGCCATTTAAGACCATTCTCAGACTTCTGAATATCTAAATTTGTGTTTTGTCTGTCTTACCTCTTCCATCTCCTCCTTCAGCTTTTTATAGCAAGGCATCCAGCTTTAAAAAGGCTGGCCAGTCATGAATAAACCATCCTCCTGGTGAGGCATTACATAACTCTTGCCCGGAAGCATATTTATTAAATATTTAGGATATTTATATTCTGTTCTGGCAAAAAGGCTGATTCTTGGATGTCAGAGTCGGGGTCACCTGACACAGTTGATTCACTCCTATTATTAGCTAACTGAGGCAAGACAGACTGCAATGGAGAAGGCCTTTGTTTAAAAGTAAAGACGATGCATACTAACTTGATATTTTGCTTGTAGAAACAGGAAGGGAGAGGAAAAAAATAAAAGACAAGGAAGGAAAAATCATCAAGAATTTGGTTTTGGAGTTGACCAAACAGGATCCCTCACACGACTCTATTTCCTGCAAGCTGTATAACCTCTTAAAGCTTCATTTTCCTAAAAAATTTGCCTAAAAAATAGCTGAACTTACACCAGAGATTAGTATTAAGTGGGAGATACAAGTGTAACATGGCTTTATTTACCACACCTGAGAAAGTCTCACGGTGACTTAGTTCAGGGCTCCCAAGTGGAGGGACGTGGCTAGGGAGCACAGTTTTCAAACTTCAATTTTTCCTTAGAAATCTCCTGGGATTTGTGGTGGGCAAATGCAGCGGATGAGGAGGTGGCAACAGTAAAATAATCAAACAGGAATAAAGCAAGTCTCAGGGCAAGGTCAGGTGTCTCTCCTGCTGGGAAAGAATAACATAGGACCCTGAATTACAGAGAAGCGAGGTCCTCAGAGGACACTGAAAGGAGAAACTGCTAGGACAGATTCTAGTTGGGGGCAAGCCATGGCAGGTGTGTCTCAAGAGAAGGTGGAACAATTTGCAATGGCTCAACTCCCATGTGGAGCCAGGAACCCCAACAATGACTCTGCATTGATCGTCTGCAGGGTCTTTCGTCTGGTCTTCCCAAATTTCAAAGGCCTCCTTTTTGGGGAAACTTTCTTGGGATCAGCTGTGAGAAAATATTCTTTCTGAAAACCCTCTCCTTTATATAATTTTGTCCTCAAGCCATATATATATATATATATATATATATATATATATATATAAATATATACATATATGGAAATATTTTCTTCTGCCAAAGAAACGTCCTGTCTTTTGTCTGTTCCGCAAACCCTCTTCTCCTTCCTCATTTCCAAGTGAACTCTTTTCTTTCATCTTACATCCTTTAAAAATAGCATTCAGTGGCCCTTAAAATTCAGTTTGAATGAAGGAAAATAAATTCCCTTTTGGCTTAATCTTCAAATCCAACTAGGTACTGAGGTGAAAAAATAGTTGCATTCAAAACAAAAAAAGAGAAAAATGAACATCTATATCCTGCCTCACATTGACTAAACACTCCATGGTGCTTGTATGCAATAAATCTTAAAACAATAGATACTATTTCTATGTTTAAGCACCCAACCTTTGTTTCCCTGGGCAGTCATGCAGACAGAACAGAGCCGCGGTCTTTGCAATGTTACCAACGTTAAATTCAGACTGCTGTTGTTCATAAGTAAAAACATGTTTCTCTATATGTTTGCATAGCTGGTATCTCCCTATCTGTCCTGTATCCACTGTACCAAAGTGAACCACACTTGGAACAAGGCATTGCAGTGTGGTCGTGCAGAACAAAAGTGTCCTTGAGTCCTCCACACAGAACGGCAGCAGCAGTGATAACTAAGGATTTCCAAACCCTCAAAGGGTGAATGACATTCACAAGAGCCTGAGTATGACTCCTTCCACCCTGGGCTTTAATTCAGTGCATTTGCATCTCAGCCCAAACCAAGTAAGACAACTCATCAGAGGTCTTGCTCATCAAATGGCAAGTTTTAGAAAAATTTTTGTACCTCCTCGGTCCTTTTTCTCTAAAATTCTAAAACCGTTTGTATGTCTCCCACGAGGAAGATAGGTCGCTTACTTGATCCCTACTTTCTATGCTTCTTAGATATCCAAAGCTTCTCTGTTTTCTTTGACCCTCAGAGACCTGCCGTTCTAACAGTCCAATGGCCCTGTGTAGCTTCTGAAGCCAATTCACAAGCATATTCCATTTCTCATCCCACATCATCTTAGGTCAATTTTCCTAAATTTAAAGCTCCATGATCTCACAAAGCTGTACCACTCCCCTGTCTCACCGACTGCATTCTCTTAAATCTCAACACCCCCTAGAAAAAGACTGCATTTGGAAAACCCCTGACTAAAGTTGGTCTATGACAATTTTGGCCCACTGAGAGTGCCACTTCACCTCATCTCTCCTACACAATTTTTCTTGTTTCCCATTAACTCTCCTTCTTTATTTGGTCCACATTTGTTTACAGCATAGGAGCTAGCACTGACATAAATGTGGTACTAATAAAGAACACATTTCTTTTCATTATTAGCATTATCTGTCCTATAGGATTAGGCTCAGATAACTATAAAGTAGAATTATGATATAGTCAAGTTTTCAAAAATTGTCACCACTCCTTTCCTCTTTTGACAAGGGATTGAGTATAGAGTTTGGCAATTTGAGAGTTATATACAATCAGGGTAGAAACACAGGTGTTGCCAAACATTAGTGCCGCAGAATAACACTTTTTAATAGTATCATCTGCAGCCCTATGAGTAATATTATTTTCTGGTAAGCAAACATTTTTTCATGTAATCCCATATTAGATCATACTTCTGTCAATGTTTGTAATGAGGGTGAGCAGTTTGTTTTTGGCCCCAGGACATGCTGTTAGAAATAAAATGTGCAACTTCCACTGTGCCTTTGGGAAGCGTTTAGACATCTGTACATTTTACATAGTCTTTCCTGTGTTGCCATAGAGAATATCATCTTGTCTTCTTCTTTGGCAGCTCTGGGGTAACAAACAAAGCTGGTTTTGAGTCATGGAATGCCAACTGGAACCCCCTCAAAGGGTTCTCAAATATAATTCACTTTCTTTGGAAATAAGGATTATCGGTTCTTCCAAAATACGATTTAATTATGCACTTACATAAAATGTCATCATCCTAGTACACTTGACATTTTTAATACATATTCTATTCCTGTCATCTCTATCAATGACAAATGACAGAATAAAGGCCTTGTTAAAAAATTATATCCTCCAAGACATTTTATATAATTATGGGCAATTAGAATTTGTAAAACATTTAAATGAATTTAGCTTTTTTTTAAAGCCCAGTATGCTCATAAGAAAGCGAAAGCACTGAATACTCAATCTCTCAATCAAAAGGCATGATTGTGAAGCAGGCACTAGCCTGTGAGTCATGGCACCATCACTGCCTCACCTTTGATGTTGGATGAGCACCTCACCCTTCCCAAGACTGTTTCTTCATTAGCAAGAGCAGAGGACTAAATTACAAGCTCTCTAAGATTCTTTCAAGCCACAAATTCATAACCTCTTCATAATTACTGGATATCTATATGTCCAGAAGTTACTAGATGCTATAAGGGATCTAGACATAGCTCTTATCTTGAGTTGCTATTAGTCTATTTTTATAAGAAATAAGAAAAACATTTGGAGCACAATTAAAGGCAATTAAAAAACAATTACCAGAGTATTTACTAGAGAATGTGTGGTAGCTGACCACTGTCACAGGAACTAAGGAAAGGGAGTGATAAGTAATGGAAATCTCTAGATTTAAGTTTAATGAGAACATCCAGATTCTCTTCAGGGTAACTACAGCCCGCTCTTCTTAGAAAATCTACACCAGATGAAACCATATCCAACTCAACATCTATTTATTGAATACTTTCTACATAACTCATTAACATCTTATTCCAACACATGATTTTCCATTCCTCTTTAATTTCATCACTGCCAGCTCTTCTACTAAACTTTGAATTCCCAGGCTCTTTGGAATTGTCTTTGGTCCTTGCTCCCTTAATCCAGGAAGTCACTGAATGTTACCCAGCAACAAAGTGGTGTAGACAGAGTTCAGATGCAGGTTTCCTACTATTAGTTTAATTCTCCCCTATGCCTGGTGCCTCTGTGACCACACTCACTTGGGTGGGCTCCCTCTCAACAGTGCTTCCCATGCACACTGCCATGATAAGCTTCCTCAAATCACTCCTCTCCTACAAATCCCATGAGTCTATACCAAGCAACTCAGGCAGAGAGAAACCTGAGAAATCATCTAGGCCTCTCTCTCCCCACCACCCATAGGCACATCTTGCAGCAACTGCAGAACGGCAGGGCCCAGTGCTGCTAAGTGATTACTTAGTGCCCTGACACTGTCGGGATTTCATCCCAAATTGGGACTTTTCCCACAATCAACCAACACACATTTTCTCATTTATAAAATCAAAACATAATTCCTACCTTAAGGGTTGTCATGAGAAATAAACGAGACAAAGTCTGTGCTAGTGTATAATAAGTGCTTAATGCTGTATTAACCATGAAATTTTATTTTCTGTATTTTAATGCTTTGACATCTGGGGCCTCAGTGACCTGGGAGGGTTACTGCTCCTCCCAGGGTTAGCTAATTCCTAGTGACATCAAACAACTTGCCTGTGAGCGCAACTTTCATATGCAAATCAATCAATGCAGAGCCCACACACTCAACCCTTTCTTCATCAGCCTCTCACATTCCAGGCCACTGTCCATCTGCCCTATCACCCTAGGGCCCAGTACCAACTACTGGGGAAGATCCTACAGCCCAGAGCCTGCTGAAATCATTCAAACCAGCCAAAGCCAAGGCTGCTTATCCTGCCTTGCCTGTTCTTTCTCACAGAAACCACAATAAAGGATCTTGGCCATACTGTCCCCTCACTCAAAAGGAGTGACTGGGGCTGGCCCCGTGGCCAAGTGGTTAAGTTCGTGCACTCCGCTGCAGGCGGCCCAGTGTTTCGTTGGTTCGAATCCTGGGAGTGGACATGGCACTGCTCATCAAGCCATGCTGATGCAGCATCCCACATGCCACAACTAGAAGGACCCACAACGAAGAGTATACAACTATGTATTGGGGGGGCGGGGTTTGGGGAGAAAAAGGAAAAAAATAAAATCTAACAAAACAAAAAAAAAAGGAGTGACTGACCCTTCTGACTGACGCTGGTGCTTCCCGCTGTGGCCCTGTGCTGTGTGCCATGCCTTCTGTTTCTAGGGATCTGTGAATACAATAAACTACTTTCTTTATGGCAATCAATTCCACGTCTCAGCTGCCTGTAAAACAAATACATATGTTTTCCCTTTTCTGACCTTCCCCAAGTAATGGATATCCCATCCTTAAACTTCAGCATTCCCTAACTGTGACTCCTAGAATTTTCTCTTGCTTAGTAAACTGATAGCTAAGATATATTGTTTTATTTACATATACGGTAACCTAGCTATCTCCCCTGTCTTTCTTTCAACACATACATTCTCTCTTGGGTAGAGTTCTACATCTCAAGTCCTTTTCTTCTTTGATCTGATGTTCTAATCTACTTTCTAGCTTTTTCCCTATGTAGTTTTCCTTTTCTTAGAATAAACAAAACTTGGTTTTAGTCTCATGTCTAGAAACTTTGTCTATGTAGGTATATTCCAGAATTCTCATCTTACCAAATCTAAACCTCTCAACACACTCAAAAGTGAAAAGGCAGAATTGTGTTAAGATTAAGAAAAATTTGATTTTAAAAATGGCCTCCACTATCTGCAGTTCTTGGACAAATTGCTTAGCCTCTTGGAGACTCAATTTTTCACTTGTAAAGTGCAGATAATCATACTACCTATATCATAGGGTGATTATAAACATTAAATGAGATTAACATACGTAAAGTGTCTGATATATAACATGCTCTAAAAATGGTAGCCATTATTGCTGCGATTTTAATTGTGGTTATTATGATGGTAACGTCAGTAGTAGTGGATCATAAAAATAAGGTAATCACTGAAAACAAACTTCGGAAGCACTTTTAAAATGTTTATATCTGTCACCTTGGAAAAGTACGGCTTAATATTTGGTTTTAAAATAATGGATTTTTTGGCATATCTCCATGTGCATTTTAAAAACAAGTCCAACTATTTAAATATATATGATGTACAGGCAATTCTTTTTGGATCAAACATTCTTTAAAGGAAAAGCATCCATTCATTGGATGTATGTGGTCAGTGTTCATTCACTTAAAACATATCTACCTCCAAATATATAACAGAAAAATAAATATTAAATGTACATTTGTGGAACTCTACAAAAGTTAATTTTTCTCATGCATTGTCATTTGATCCTTATAAAAATCTAATGATATGAGCATACAAAGAGTGACATGAGCATAAAAGCATCATTATCACCACTTTACACATGAAGAAACTGACATGGGGAAGTAATTAAAATTAGTAGAATGTCTAACTTCATATATAAATAATTTTCATAATAACTGTGACTGCTCCTCTACAGTGTCTCTTGTCAAGGCCACTTACCTCCAGGTTATCAAATCCCCCAGTTAAGTCTACATCTTTATCTTATTAAAGCATTTGACAAAGTTGAACCCTTCTTTCTTGAAATGTTTTCTTCACTTAGCTTCTTTGACACTGACTTACTTGATTTTTGTCCCCACCTTTTCCTTTTCCTTCTTCATCTGTTTTGCTGCATGTATCCCCTATTCCTGACTTTAAAATTATGGAGTAACTCAGCTCTTTCTCTTCTTTTTCTGAAATCTCCCCTTAGATGATCTCCTCTAGTCCTACTGCCTTAAATACTACCATCTAAATGTTGGTGATACCCAGACTCATACTGTAGCCCCAGCCCTGAACCTCATGAGCTCCAGACTTGGATATTTACTACTCACAGAACATCTCCGTGGATACCTTACAGACACCTCAAAACCTAACTTATCAAAAATAAATACATTTATTTCTGAGCCCAACTCTAATACAATCTCCTCTCCCAATCTTCTCATGTCTAAAATGGCTCCTATCATCCAGCCAAAGTCTGAACAGTTTCCTCATTTTTCCTCACTTCACAGAGCCAATCCTTGAGAAAATCTTGCCTGCTCAAACTGCACAATATATCTCCAATCTACAACTTCTTTTTTCCACGGCTGCCTCTCAAGTTCGAGTTTCATTATTTCTTACTTGGGCTACTGAAATAGCTTTTAACCAGGGTCCCAGCTTTTATTTTTGCTCTCCTACATTCCATTCTCTTATGAAAGAGCTAGTGTAATCTTTATAAAAATGCATAGATTGTATCACCTATCTGTTTAAACCCTCTAAAGGCTTCCCATTATTGGCAGAATAAAACTGAGCTCATCATCATGACTCCAAAGCTCCTGTATAATCAGTTTCTCTCCTACTTTTCTGCTCGTTGCTGGTATAATACTCCTCATTTACAACATCCCAACCACACAAGCTTGATCTTGTCAAAGTTCTTCCCACCTCAGGGCTTTTTTACAAAAATTCCTCTAGCTGAAGTGCTTTCCACCTATATTTCCAACTGTTTGGGGGCCTCTCATCATTCAGGTATTTTCTCAGATATAACCCATTGACCTAGTAAGAGCTCAGTAAATGTGGGCTGAATCAGCGGAACGAATGAATGAAATGTCATCTCCTCAGAGAGACTCCCCCTGAGCATGTGAAGTACACCCATCTAAGTACCAGTCTCAGTCATTCTCTAACATTACCATGTTTTATTTTTCTCATAGAACTGATTACTCTCTGGAATTATTTATTTTCAGATTACCTGTTGGTTATCTGTATATGCCACAAAAACAAAGTGCCATGAGAGCAGGGATCTTTTCTGTCCTTATGCTCCACTGCATCTCCAGTGCCTAGAACAGTGCCCAGCTTCAAGAAATATCACAATGGCAGCCACTTTGTTGAATGAATAACGAGTGAATGAATAAATGAATCCATTTTACAGGCGAGAAAATAAGACTCAGAGAAGTTAAATAAATTTCCCAAGATCATATAGGTCATATAGATTAGTGGCTGAACAAGGATTCCAAGCTGAAACTTTTGGACCTCAAATTCCTTTGTTTTTCCAATATACCACGGTAAGTGGCAACCTGAGATCCAGACAAGACGAGAAGACTCATTTCTCCCTGTTCCTCCCCACTAAGTATAACTATAAATTCTGGAAATAACACAAGAGGCAATCAAAACGAAAGTGTGAAAGGCAATAAAAGGAAGGCAAACTGGCTTGGGATCCCAGGACTAGAAAAACAATACAAGGGGAGGGCAATTTACACGCACTCTCTTCCCAACCTAGCAATAGCAGGCAAGGTCCTTCCTTCCCTCGGTGGAATGGGAGTCTCTCTGACAGCACCAGGGAAGCCCAGCACCACCCATAAGGGGGATGGACATGGAACCCCACTAACAACTAGCTGCCACAGGAAGTGCTCTCCTGCACAGGGCCTGAGACTCCTCTCCTTCACCAACAGACAGGGGGCGGCTGGCAAGAGCAATCCCAACACAACCCCACCTGGACCTGGAAGCCTCAGAGTACCTGTGGTCTGAGGCTCCCGCTCCACCCACAGGCTCCAGCTCCCCAGCCTCAGAAAACCTCTTGTGCAGCACCAGCAGGGACCAATAACAACCACTTCAGCCACTGATAAACCGAGTAGACCAAAGTAACACTGCAAATGCTCTGAAAGGTAAACTGCTGTCGGAACCACAGACCAAAACCGTAAGCCAAGGCCTGTGTACTAAACAATAGGGTAACTCCCTGCTAAACATGAGATTTAAATAGCATCCAGAGTTTCCTATTATAATAGATGAGTTGTTCAGGATACAATCAAACATCACTCAGCATGCCAAGAATTTAAAAAATCACAACTTGAAGGAGAAAAGACAACCCACTGACCCTAACAACAAGATGAATCAAAGGTTGGAATTATCTGACAAGTGTTTTAAAGTAGCCATCATAAAAATGCTTTAACAATCAATTACAAATTCTCTTAAAACAAATGGAAAAAATAGAAAATCCAAGCAAAGAAATGTAAACAATGAATATTCACTAAATAGAAATCACAGAACTGCTGTGATATGATAAGAGGACTAACGAACTTGCAGGATGGGTTCAAGAGCAGTGGAGATGACAGAGGATGGAGTCAGTGAACTTGAGGAAAGATCAATAGAATTTACTCAGGATGAAAACTAGACAGAAAATAGGCCAGAAAAAAAAGTGAACAGAGTCTAGAAGACTGGTGGGTATATAACAAAAAGACTCAACATTCATACCACTGGAGCCCCAAAAGCTAAGGAGAAAGAAAGTAGGGCTGAATGTGTATTCAAAGAAATAATAGCCTCCCGAATTTGGCAAAAGACACAAACCTACAGATTTAAGAAGCTAAGTAAACCTTAAACAGGATAAACTCAAAGAAATTCTTGGCAAGATCCATCAATAATTAAACTTCTGCAATCTAAGATGGAGAAAAAATCTTGACGGCACTCAGAGAGAAGTGATATGTTACATTATAGGCGAACACTCATTGTAATGACAGTGAATTTCTCATATGAAGCCATAAAGGCCAGAAGGAAGTAGCTAAATATCAGTACTATGTCTTTTTTGCAATGAACAGGAAGAATTCATTAACTATTGCTAAATATATAGATAAACCTCTGGTGCTGCTGCCCAGGAAGCAAACCAGATCAAGCTGCAGTGTGACAAGCAGCTCTGCGCCAGTCGGTGCCTGAGGTTCCACTGGAAGCATCTCTTTGAGGCTCTTCTGGGTCTTCTCTAAGTGAATTTCCTATTTAATGCATAGCCTACATATTAAGTCCTTAGCAGGCTTTCTGAATTTGAGAAAATCTACCCAACCATTTTTCACTAGATGCAGTAACCATCAGAGAGAAACTTAATTTTATTTATATAGATTAGCCAGGATAGCAAATTCTAACTTGGTGTTTCATGCATTTTATAGACACACGCTCCATTTTCAATGTTGTACTAAAATCTTAAGCTTAGCCTTACCACGCCTTGCCTCTAAAAAAGGACAGTCACACTGGAAATGTACACGGTATTTATTTTTGTGGATACATATCAAATACTGTTTTCAAATTTCCTTATAAGACTAGAAACCCCATGGAAAGATTGCAAATGCTCAGTATTTAAATGGTAGGGAACTATCAGGAAAGAGAAAAGTAAAAATAAGATTGCTGATTATAATTTCTTTAAAAGTGACTGCCATTATTTGACCTTGGCATTTCACTTTATGTAAAATATGCTTGTTTTATACATACAAAAATTCTTTTGAAATGATTATTAGACAGTTAATAAGTCTTCTGAGGACTAAAGGCAGTCTTTTAAGTATATAAGGTGTTCCAGCTGTGCCCCTGATAGTATATATCCTCAATGAAATGTAACTCGAAAATGGATTTTCTTATCATCCACGAAAAAGTATAACCTTAATCTAGTTTCAATTTCTTTATCTCAATACCCTTTTAATTGACACTTTGCCTCACCTAATGAAAAAGCACCCTCTCCACAATCAGAACTATTAGAATCTTATCTTGGCCTTGTCAAGACTAACTGACAGTAAGTTGAAGCTTAAACACTGATAGTTGAAAATCTTCTAATCCAAAAGCCAGTGAAAATCGTCAGTATCCTGACTGAAGATATATCTATTATTCTTTATACCTAACTTCAAGAGGATTTAGAATGACAGATAACAAGATTCAAAAAAGTCTTAATGCACTTTAATTCTAGCTTTAAAAGTATTGGGTACTGTGATTTTTTTCCTCTAAAACATATTTAAATATACAAAAGGAGCTAAAGGTAAGTTATACAGACTTCTTAAAGCATACCATTTACTGTCTTTTAAAAATAATTCAATTTGTGCGCTATCCATGAAAAAAAAGTATGAGCCCAGAGCTATGAATCAGTATATCGAAATCCCAGACCCATAAGAGTATATACCCAAAATATAGAGCATATCCACTGGGATATAGCAGAGTAGAACTCTACGTTAGCAGCCACTAAAGTAAATCCACAAACAAGTGAGTCCATAAGTTTCTGAAATGCTCAATCCTACTTTGTTAAACAGCATAAAATTGTGATACTGGTAGTGAAACCAGAGTTCTATGGGTGCTTAGAGAACTGATGAAATAACACATAACTCATCTATATGATGCAATACCACACATACATTAACAATCAGTTTCTCACAGTATATACACAGGTGGGAAAATGCTTACTCTTTGTTGTTAAGGAAAAACAGAATATGAAATTGTATTTCTAGCAGCATCCAGATTTTTTCTATATCTCTTACTCTCATTTATTGCTTTGTATTCAAATATGATTCAAATATATGTATGGAAATACACATGTAAACCCTGGCAGTGAGCCACTGTTGTTTTTTATCAGTTTACCCTACTGACCAGCTACTTTATTTTCCTCGAGTTTCTCTGACACTACTCTTGTTCTAGGACTGAGGATTTGCCTTTAGTCAACTAAGATGATACACAGAGTTTATGAATGACATCACCAGGATGGAAGAGCAGGAGGCGTCTGCCTCTGTCCCTGCCCCCCGAAAAGGATCAATAATTAGACAGCTATCCACAAACCAAAATAGCTCTGGGAAAGCTCTGGAGTCCACCTAAGAAATTTCAGCAACACAGTGGAACAAAAGACCTGAGAATACACAAAAAGGGAAGGAAGACAGCTTCATTTTGCCTATATCATCCTGTCCCCAAAGCCAGCACTGCTCAGCCACAAGAGGGAACCTCCACTGCCGTGAGCCTGCAACAAACCCAGCAGCCAGGGTAGTGCGTACTGACAGCCAGGGGCACTGCTGGTGGGAAGGTAAATTGGTATAGCCACTAAGGAAAACAGTACGGAAGTTCCTTAAAAGATTAAAAATAGAAACACCTCTGATCCAGCAATCCTACTTCTGGGTATATATCCTAAGATGATGAAATCACTATCTCAAAGAGGCATCTGGACTCCCACGTTCATCGCAGCATTATTCATTATTCATTATTCATATCATTCATCATTTATTATTCATATTATTAATGAATAATAATTCATTACTCAATAGCCAAGACACAGGAACAACCTAAGTGTCTTTCGATGGATGAATGGATTTTAAAATGTGGTCTATACAATGGAATATTATTCAGCCACAAAAAAAGAAGCAAATCCTGCCATTTGCGACAACTGAGATGGACTTTGAGGGCATCATGCTAAATGAAATAAGTCAGACAGAGAAAGACAAACACTGTATGATCTCATTTATATGTGGAACTTAAAAACATCAAATTCATAGAAACAAGAAGAATAGTGGTTTTGAGGGGCTGAGGAGTGGTAGGAATGGGGACATGTTGGTCAAGGATACAAACTTTCGGTGATAAGATGAATAAGTTCCAGGACTCTAATGTACAGCATGATGACTATAATTAACAATATTGTATTGTATACTTGAAAACTGCTATGAGAGTAGAGCTTTCATGTTCTCATCATAACAACAATGAAATGGTCACTATGTGAGGGGAAGGATGTATTAGCTAACCTTACTGTGGTAAATATTTCACAATGCATACATGTATCTAATCACTGCATTGTATACCATAAACTTATACAACGTTACATGTCAATTATGTCTCAATAAGGCTGGAACGAAAAAAAAGAACCTTGAAATATCAGAAGAACAAATATTATTTCCAATACGGTCATGGGGTTGTGAGTTGGTAAATAGAGAAACACCTGTTCTTAAGAAGTAAGTTCAAATGGTAACTACAGTTTCAGATAGGCTTATCTTCAAATAGATGTAATAACAATCTTCAGAGTCCTCCATCTTTTCAGACAAAATCTACCAAAATGCACATAAGTGACAACCTTGATTAGTGGCATCTAAATCATAAGAATTATGTTCTGTAGTGAAAGAAAAGAATATAGTTGGGGACAGTTTAAATTCATATGTAACGAATGGTGCTCTTTTTATGTGCCGGTCCTCTGCTATTCATATTCATGATCTTGAAGCCAGGTAACCGAGGGTTACTGCAAATATTCCATAAGAATGTGGTTACCCTCCGACCTTGTTCCCAACACAGACACAGATGAAAAGAAGTTACTAAGTAGCCTTAGTCACCATTAGATATAGTTGTTGAATCCAAATGGTTGCTTCACAGCCAGCACATAATTATAACTTACTGACTTGTTTTCTTGTCTAACCAAAGGGGTCACTTAAGGATTTATGAGCTTGTTTCACAAAGGAAAAAGAATGCCTTTAAAGAAGTTACAATCACCAGACAACCAGCCCTAGCTGCCACTAACACCAAGCAGTCTGGTTGCCCAAGGTCTTATCTAAAGTGAAAGAAACACAGTCTTCCCCTTTGTTTCCCCAAAACTCCACCTCCCAAGCCCCTTAGCCCTATAAAGACTCCCTGCTTTCTCCTTTGTTAAGGAAGATCTGAGAGAACCTATTCTCCCGCCTTCTTATTCTGGCCAATTTGAATAAACCTTTCTCTACCTCCAAACACTGGTGTCTTAATGATTGATTTACTGTGCATCAAGCAGACGGACTTGAGAGTAAGAGGTTCGGTATCAATTTCGTCTAATATTTTGATCACAAATGAGACATTTGAGTCCACAAAATCTGTGTAAATTTCTCACTGCCCAAAGCTGGTGAAGGGCAGAGGTTAGAGGTGTCAATATCAACTCTTTTTACCACAGAAGACTGATTGTGGGATCCCATATCAAAATGCCTGAGAAGAGTTATAAAGGAAGAATGGGTAGATGGGAGGCTGCTCCAGTCATCTACATCTGAGGAAACAGCACCACCATTCCCCGTTGCTCAAGACATAAGACTTTTGTGCTTCTCTTTCCCTTAATACCCTTATCAATCTATCAGCAAGTCTTCTCTACTCTACCTTGAAATCACATTTCAAATCGTTACACTTTGCTCTGTCCTTACTACCATCACTCTAGCCCAAGGCATAACCATATCTTGCTTGGCCAAGGCAACAGACTCCTAACTGGGCTTCCTAAGTTTGCTTATGGTCCCTTTTAGTACATTCTTCATATGGCAGTCAAAAAATATAAATTAAATAAAATAATGCCACTTCTTACCTACAAACTTCTTATTTTGGCTTACAAGAAATATTTGTTACTGCACAATTTATTCCCACTTGTATCGCTTCTCAGTTCTCTCACCTATTATCTACTTCTCTCTTGACACACTGACCTTTTTTTGGCTCCTCAAATGCACCAAGCTCATCCTTAGATTTCGAGTGTTTGCACTAAACTGCCCCCTTCTCTCAGCATGTTCTTCTCCCTGATCTTTGCATAGTTTCTTTCTGGTCAATCAATTCTCTGCTTAAATGTTACTTTTTCAAAGAGGCCTTTCGTAGCCTTCTAATTCAAAGTGACCACACAAACACTTTCTATCTCATCATCCCATTAAACTTTTCTTTCTACCACTTACCACTGTCTATTTTAATATTAGTACGTATTTACTAATTATTGATTTATTATTGATTGTCTCTCTGTCTCCCCACGAGCATGAGTCTAACGCAAATGAGCAAGGACCTGGCTCCTTTTGCTCACCTTCGCATCATAATAACAGCCTGATGTAGAATAAGTGCCCCATAAATAACTGTTGACTTTATCAATGACCTCAATTATCTTTCAGCAACAGAGGCTTCTTTTATTTTAGTCCTATAGCCCCCTTAAAACATGCAAAATTCAGAGTTACTTTTGATTTTGAATGTTTTATCTATCACAAGATCTCCTATTGTCAGAGTTAGCCAAGCTACAGTAGTTTAATTCTTGTTATCATCTTAGAATTTTCTTTTCTATGTCTGTTCATGAAATCTACTTAATCCTCATTAAGGAAAAGACATCCATATCAATGAATAATAACAAATGGAGATCAAAGTAGATATATCCAATAAATTAAGCTCAGAAATTCATAAATAATAACTCGATATAGCAATGGCATTTTGAATGAGGGAAGCCAACATATGGTAAAACAGCTCTAGACACAACACATGCTATCAACACAACAACACTGCATTCATGGCTCAAAATAGATTAGCAAACAGAATGAACAGCAAGCCAAATGCAAAATAATGAGGAGCAGGGGAGAGGAAAAG
This sequence comes from Equus przewalskii, assembly GCF_037783145.1. NCBI lineage: Eukaryota > Metazoa > Chordata > Mammalia > Perissodactyla > Equidae > Equus > Equus przewalskii. The sequence goes on from NC_091838.1 coordinate 5,955,876, forward strand.
GAAGAGAGGGAGAAGGGGGAAGATATTATAAAAAACTCAACCATAAATGAAAAAGAAAAAGTCATCAAGGGCAGCTGGTATGTGTACAAGTATTATAATCCCAGTTCCAATGGTCTCCAAATCAGAACCACCTGAGAAGCATTTTAGCAATACATAGTCTCAAGTCCAAGTCACTGATATTCATATTTCACAGGCTTGGAGTTGAGACCTAGAATCTATATTTTTAACAACTATACCCAGCTATTCTGAATTTGAAAACTACTGATTTAGTCCCACAACCTGCATTTTGCAGACGAAGAAGCAAAGATCCCCAAAAATTCTTGATACCCAATCCAATAACCAGTGAAGATTCAGTTTCCATAGATTTTTTTTTTGGATACTAAAAGATCTCTCTAGAAGAGTTTTAAATATTTCAGAAAAACAGATGAATGAAATGGGCTGGTGGTATGATTAACAAGGACACCTGAATGTATTCTATAGACGTATTCCCCAAGGAGCGTTTCACTGTTTTAAAAGCACCTCACATCAAGCAAGTGCCATTCTATAACTCAAACTTTTGTTTCTATGACTTTAGTTCAAAGTAGAAATCACGTAGAGGGAAGTCATAGAGGCCACTTATGGAGTTATTGTAGAAATTAAGTAAGAAGTGGCCATATCTTGGATTCATGGGACTGCTATGTGAGGTCACAAAGCACAAGGGGGCTCTAGTCACACAGACTGCAGCATGAATGGTGCACCTGAAATGGTGCAATAAAACAAACCTGTGGGCTAAGGCAATGGAGGGAGGAAGGGAGAGAGACAGTTAAATAGTCGAAATTAAGATATATTTAGACATAAAAAGCATATAACTTAGGTATATAAGTAAATCATGAGTTTAAATGAATTGTAGATACATCTCTAAAATTGTATGTTCTTAGGATTATATTCTCTAGATTTCTCTGTTTTCCTTTCACATCATATCCTACATACTTGAGCTGTAGAACATTAAATAAAGAAAGAGAACATCTACTTTTAAAAAAGACTTATGGGGGCTGGCCCCGTGGCCGAGTGGTTAAGTTCGCGCACTCCGCTGCAGGCGGCCCAGTGTTTCGTTGGTTCGGATCCTGGGCGCGGACATGGCACTGCTCATCAGACCACGCTGAGGCAGCGTCCCACATGCCACAACTAGAAGGACCCACAACGAAGAATATACAACTATGTACCGGGGGGCTTTGGGGAGAAAAAGGAAAAAAATAAAATCTTTTAAAAAAAAAAAAAGACGTTCTTTTTTGAATAAACATCCTCGTACACATATTCCCGTGATTCCTGTAAAAATAACAATACTTTACCATCTTAATTTCTGAAATAGCTCAAAAATAAATAAGAAAGTTCTTATGAATGAACAAATAAATCAATGGGTAAACAGTATAAAATAATCAAATATTTCAGAAAAACATCTTTTTTTAAAGACCTTTTAATTTCAAAAAAGTAGTATTTACCATTTAATCTCTGCTGAATTCCAAATCACCATTAAGTATTTTTCTACTTTATTTGATCTGACAAAGAAAAGAAACTAATGATATGAATAGCAGTCTCCTTTAAAAAAAAAAAAATATTTGAGAATTTGGTATCAGTGTCCACAAAGTTAGAAAAGCAAGAAAAAAAGTTGTTACACTGAAGCCACTACCTAAGTTAATTTTGTTTATGGTCTCTCTGCTAACGTGCACTAGCTAAAAGACAAGCTCCAAATGTAGTATACACAATGCAGCCTTTGCAGGGTCTAATTTAGTATCTCCCAGAAAAGCAACAATCAGGTTTGCATGCATTGATTTTTTTTTCCACTAAAATCTCTTGTAGTTTATTGTTCGTGACTTAATTATCCATAGTTCTATAACTTTAATAAAACCTAACTCAATTAAGGAAGTTTAAATTTATTCCAAATCAGCTTGCAACACTTGCAAAAAAGAGTTTAGCAGAAAAAAGCTAAACAAGGGCAAAAGTTACCTTGTAAGATGACCTGTTGCTTGTTAATTTAAATTTTTTAAAAGGCCAATTAAAGGTCATTTGTAAAATAAATGACCAAGTAAAATTTTTGACGCTTGTGAGAATGAGCAAGTGTTATAAACAACTAGTTAGTGAAATATTCTTATGAAAAGAATGGATTAAGGTCATACTTTATGCTAACAATTACATGCTCAAACAGAGGCCCGACTAGTTATATGCTTGACAGTATTATCATCTACCCAGTCAGCCAACCACAAGCCTGAGTCAGAATTCGCTCAAAAGAACACTGACTGGACTCTGGACCAAGATGGCGACAAAAGAGGATTCTGAATTTCCCTCTTCCCACGTACGCTCGAAATGTACAATTCCCTCTGAGAGAAATCTAGAAGTCAGCTGTGGGACATGGGGCATAAAAGAAAATATGCACATCAAAATAGGTAGGAAAGGCTGAGATCATCTCTGGCCATAAACCCTACCCCTGGGGACAGCCCTATACAATCTTGGATGGAACCCTCTACTCCCAGCTTCTCCCCGAGGAGAGAAGAGTTTGGACCACACATCCAGTATCCCAGCATCAACTGCCCCACCTGAGGCATGGACCCCCAAGCACCTAGCTCTGAAAGCCAATGAAGCTTGCGTTCACAAGTCCCACAGGACTACAGCAAACAAAGAAGGCGCTCTTAATGGGACGGCAAGCAGCTGCAGCTGTCCCTACAGGGCTCAGCACAGAGGGAGCAGGAGCAAAATCCACCTCTTGCAGTTTCTCCCCGGAAGAGGCTGGACTGCATACTTCACAAGCTGCTGTCTGAGGGTCTGACTTCTGATTAGCATGCACCAGGGCTGACGACAATCCTCCCAGAGCCTGGAGGAGCCAGAAGGTACTTCTCCTGCCTTCTTCCTCCTGCTCACTCCAACACCACAACCAAGTCACCAGCATCCCCTGGAAGTAGTTTGTGCACACACAAGAGCCCTAACTGTTAAAGCTGCTGCCTGAGGAAGAAGCCCGCAAGTAACTTAGCTCTAAGAGCCCAGAGAGCTCAGCATTCAGGAGTCTCACAAAACAATGGCAAAGGGAGAAGCACCTGCTAATGAGCCAGCAAGTAAGCACTTGCCCACAGTGGCTATTCCCCCAGGGCTCAGCACAGAGGTGGCAGCCAAAAACTCTTCTCCAGGTTTCTCCCTGTAAGTGGCTTAACCTCATTCGTGTAGACGGCATCTTCTCTCAGCACCTTCACACAGTCTTCCCTCCCTAGTCTGTCTGTGTGCTAATCTCCTCTTCTTATAAAGACACTGGTCATGGTCATACTGGATTAGGGCCCATCCAATCGACCTCGTTTAATTTTAATTACCTCTTTAAACACCCTATCTCCAAATACAGTCACATTCTGAGACACTAGGGTTTAGGACTTCAATATATGAATTTGAGAAGGGACACCTTTCAGCCCATAACACCATCTGAAGCCCTCTTCCACAATCCCACTACCACAGGCCTAGTTGAGACCTGTCTGATGACGTCTATCCTGGAATTTCAGCCCCAGTCTACCTCCACTCTGTCTTCCACACTGCCCTCATTCTTACTTTATCTCTACCAGGATTTTAAAACGGGATAAAATTAGAGCCCTTAGAATATATTGCCCATGGGTCAGCTCCTGCCTGGAAAATAAATACATTGATAAAGTATGCCCTGAAAGCTTTTAAAGGTCTACCAGCCAAAACAAAACAAAATCATTAGTACTAGGGTTTAGTGCAGGAAAACATAATAAATTTACTTTTATTAAATGCCAGTTGTGACATTAGGAAAATTTCATATATACCAAAAGACCACACCTATACTCCCAAGTGCTTATGTTGATACTTTGTACTCAGTAGACATTTCGTTTCTTACCTATGAAATTTGTAAAAATTTAAACAAATTATACTACCTGCTACAGCTAAGGATCCAGCTCTTCTATTTTGCTTACTGCTATCTCCCAGGGCCCAGAATCTACATAAAATTATCAAATACTAGATTCCTGATAGGAGTGGGAATGATATAGCCCTTCGGAAAGTAATTTCCTCACATAAATTCAAAGCTTTAAAAATATTTATTGAGCTAGTAAGTCCAGTAACATTCTAACTTAAGGACATTATTCTAAATATGGAAATCTTTTACACAAAGAAATTCATTTCTGCACAAAAGTGTAACCCTGAGAAGAGAGTTTTGTGTTTATAAGCAGGTCAAATCTTGGATAAAATAACAATTAAAAATAATGGCTTAATAAAGGGCCACTTACTATGTGTCACACATTGAGCTGAGTGTTTTAAAAATATTATCTGATTCACTCATCACAATGCCAGGAATTAAATATTATTCCTATTTTTACAGACGGAGAACCTGAGACTTAGAAAGATTAAGTAACTTGTCCAAATTTAAGCCACAGTTAAGTGATGGAGCCAATTTCCAAACTGCAAAACGGAACTGATACGAGGACTCATTGCCCTGATTTCCCACTTTTTTCAAGGCCACATTCCCTTCAAGTCTACGTTGCTCTCATTCTTTCCCTCTCTCTCACTCAGAACTTAAGAATTTAAATAAGTGTAGTATCCTTTCCAGGAGCCTTTGAATTTAAAAGAAGATAGCTGAAAGAAACAATTAACCAATTCAGCAGTTCTCAAAGTGTCAGCTAGGAACCCCTGAGAGTCCCTGAGACCTTTTCAGGAGACCTATGAGGTCAAGATGTATGTCATAACAAATCTAAGATATTCATTGCTTTTTTCACTCTCATTATTTTACAAGCATATGACAGAGTTTCCAGAAGCCACACGATAGGTGTTGTCTCCACAGACTGAAGGCAGAGACAGACAAGAGAATCCCGCAGTCTTCTATTAAACCAGACACTAATCAGATCTGCAAAAATGAGGAGGGAGGGATGCCACTGTTCTCATTAATTAATTATTTTGTTTTTTAGTTTAGGAAAATGTAGTTCATTTCATGATAATGTCATTTATGTTAACATGCAATGGTCTTATTATAATATTTTAAAATTTCTTCTTTTAAATTTTAATACAGCAATATCAACAGATATAACTCACATAAACCAGAGCTCTCTGGGGTGCCCAGTCATTTTTAAAAGTATAAATGTGTCTGAGAGCAAAAAGTTTGAAAATCACTGATGTAGACAAATTATTCAGTAATAATGAAATCCCTGTTAGTGACTCCAGGTCAGCAAAGAAAACATTTTGGACGATGTGCCATTTCTAGCAGCTTCAACCTGTTCCACAGACGTGGACAGTTACTCAACCCAAGTTTGCTTTCAAGTTCTCATCACTCTTTCAAGATCTTTAAAAGAAGTAAATAGTGCAGCCTACTGAAATTATATCCAACTCCAATATTCAGGGACTAACAACTCATTTGTCTTTAAACCTAATAAACATTTCTTGGGCACGTACATGAATCAAGCATTTAGTACAATCAATATTTGGCAGTGCTGAGACATCAACCTAAGTTTTCTTATTCCAAGTCAATTGCTCTTTCCTATACATTGCCACTAAATAACGTTTTAAAGCAATCGATATAAATACACCCAAGAAGGAACATCACCACCCACTGTGCCAGGATATTCTCTCTCTCTCTTCTCCCTCTCTCTCTCACACACACACATGCAACCACACATACACAACATACACACACACACACACACACACACGCCCTTCCCTAGATAAAAACCAACAGAGCTAGACTCACATTTTCTGAAATAAAAAGACAAGTCACCGTTTGAACTTTGCTCTTTTGTGGCAAGATAGTCCCTTGATTGTAACAATGACAAAAAGCCTCTTGCTTCATTTCCATTGATAATAGCACTCTGGAGCTATTGAGCTGTCACCACGCATCCCTGACTATTCTTGATGTTTTCCATTCAGTGTCTCAATCCTTACAATAACCTGCCAGTTAAGTACTATTATCTCCATTTTACAAATGAGGAGACTAGTGCTCAGAAAGAGTAAATAACTTTCCACAGGTCACACAGCTATTACATTACAGAGCTGGAATTCCTACCCAAATTCCTCTATGTGTAATGCCTCAGATTCTCAACCGACTCTTCATCCTCCTTTGTAATCTTTATTATTATTAATTGTGTATGTGGTATGAGAAATGGAATTACTTACTTGGCGGTCACATGGCTTGATAGCCCAGGGTAAAGGTGGTGGCTGGATATGGTACACAAAGAAATGGGGAAAATCAAGTTTTATTCCTATTATCTTCTAGCTGACTTTTCTTCTAAGATAGTTTTAGTTCCTACTGTGTTATGGTTCCTCAAAAGTTTAAACAACAGGTCATGAAGCAAAAGAAATGATTCATAGCAGTATTTATTCACCCAGCTATTCTGAGTTCAGTAAAAAATAATAAATTGACTCTCTTTTTAATGTTAACTGAGACACTAGAGAGGCCTCACGCAATCTAGAGAGTACGGAAAGAAATATGGACAGTGGCAAGTACAGTTAATTGAACATTTTATAGAACATTGAGAGAGTTCAGGGAAAGTGCATTTCCCATTTTTTATCTTCCCATGTTTAATGAAAATCCACCTATTATGACTGCATAGCAAAAGAAGAAATAAAAGAGAATTATCATTTTTATTTCTACTTAGTAGCTCATCCAAGCATTTGAGTCTGCCGGGTTTAGAGGCAACACACGTGCAGTCATTTGAAAGAGACAGGAGAGAGCACAGACATCTGCCTTCAACCTCCCTCTCCCAAACTAAAACCTGCCTTTCCCTGACTGCACAATTTAGCCTTTAAAGTAAATTTTGAAATAGGCAAAGATTTCCATCAATTTCGGGGACTCCTGTTACGTGCTTTCTCCCATCTTTCCAGTGGGGTGCCCGTCTCCATTCTCCCTTGGGTATCTGGTGCCCAAATAAACTAAAAAATAAATACACTTGATCAGCTTTGGTGGAATATGAGACCAGCGTTCTGATACCACTTGCATTTCATTGATAATAGAAATCAATAGGTTAGAAGAAAGCCCTAGGATGAAATTTCAGGAAAGGTGATCATTAATTAGCAGCTGTGTTTTTGAAAAGCAAGTCCAGTCATACTGCTACCTTTTTAACCTAATCATTACATTTTTAAATCAAATTTTCAGTAGCAAAGTGTGTATAAGTCCTGATTTCATTTTCTGCGAATTCACTTCCTGGTAACTATCTGTCTTCCATGAAACATTTTAAAGGACATTTCATTTAAATTTTTATAGCTTATATATATTAGACCCTAAATGCATATTAGCAAGGAAAAAGGGAAAGAAGAAGAAGGAACAGGAGGAGTCCAAGGGAAGGAAAGGAGAAAAACTGAGCTTTTAACAAGATATCATGTTTTCAAAGGATTTCACTATTAGAGAATATTGAAGGCTACCACCCTTCCTCCACGGGGTCCTAAAAGAATAATAAGGGTTAAAACCCAGTAGGCAGAGCTCCTATTGGCTAGAATAATTTTCTGGATGTCACACCACAATGTAGGAACACATGGATAAAATCATGGAAAAGGCATCTTATACTCACAGATACAACTCTGGCAACCAACATGCATGAAACGTTACACATAAAAGGAATCTCAGAGAGTATTGTAGGGGAGGAAGAAATTTTCCTCTGCCCTTTTAAGTTTTTCTGGCTGGTTTAGAATTAAATTGACGTGAGACAGAATAACAGGAGAAAATCAAACAAAGTTTATCTTAATAGCAACTCAAACCCACAAGATCCAGAAAATTCACTCCCCAAAATAGTCTGAGAAAGCAAAGGTCTTCATTGCACAGCAGTAAGGAGGGAGCTGTGCTCCAGCCTCCCACAGGGATTTTTCCAGCACTAACAAGCAACAAAGGTTGAGAAGACAAAGGCCCCTTATGGACTGGGATCCTTTATGACAAACTTCCCTGAGAGCTAACACAGCCAGACAAACACAGTGTGTCTTGGAACCCCAGTCCATTTGACTGGTGGCCAAGATGCATGTCGCTGTGTGCGTGCTCTGGATGGTGGAGATCAGAAAGGAGATTCTCACAAAGCCAGCTCTCAAGAGATAGAGCAAGACAAAAGGAAAAACCTCATCCACTTTTTTTTCCTTATATGCACATAACAGCTTTAGCTAAGTCTTAGGTCTCTTGGAGCCAAACTAATACCTAAGAGAGATGTACCACAGGGTTGGGGACTGTATATTGTTTTTACAGTGTACCTCATCTCATGGAAGTTGTCTTGAGGTTAGGAGGTGACATAGTGTCCATCTAATCTGCTCCATGACCAACTTATTCTATCATGGGAGTCTTCTTGAGGTGATGAGCACCCTAATGGCTCTTAAATGCTCCAACCATGCTCACCATCTTGCAGCTTTTGCTTCCAAGATGTCCCTTAGCAGTATCTTTTACTTCATGTGCATATTAACCCACAGCAAAGTTTGTGGCAAGACTGTGGGGCTGGCCCAAACAACAGGCTTATAGGGTCTATGCCTGTGTCCTGCCCTATGGTTTTTCCTTTTTATGACAAATGACACTAAAGATAGAGACAAGGAAAAACAGTGACAATCTTTGGGAGGAGAAGGATCAATAAAAACAAAGAACACTCTACCAAATTTCCTAGTCACTAAGGCCAAGAAGCTAGCTTCACAAATATTTTCTCCTGTTAATCTAAATTTAGAAAAGGAAAAAACCCACCACTATTGCTTCCATTGGATGCTGCAGGCATAGATCTGGGAGACTGACATGGTAAGAACTCTTACCTCTTGCCAACAATTGTCAGAGGTCCAAGATCTCACAGCTGCGGTAGTCCCAGAGCAAGCAGCATCCAGCCAGTTAAGCTTTCCCCCAACCTCGTCGCCAACTGAAGGAGAGGAAGAAAATTTCCTCTATCCTTGTAGGTTCTTCTGCCTAGCCTAAGAATTAAATTGACATGAGACAGAATAACAGGAGAAAATCAAACAAGTTTAATAACATGTATATACATGGGAGAAACCCAGCAAACCTGAGTAACTTGCCAAAATGGCTGAAGCCACCACCTTAAATACTATCTTCAGCTAAAGACAAAAGAGGATGTTGGGAGTGGCGGTTTGGGACTTCAGAGGGGAACAAGGCATTTCACATGGAGATGGAAAGCAAATGTTTGGTAAACAAATGTTTGCCATGCCTTATAAAGACAATGGGACATGGAGAGGACTTTGATCAAATGGGCCTTGCTAGGTTCCTCCCTGTCTACCACACCTAGTTCATATTATACTATAGTTATCTATGGTGACATCTCCTTCCTGGAACAGGCCTTCTATCTTAAATTCTTTTAGGCAGTTAGGGAGAAGGTCAAAGTTTCTTCCTGAGTCTTTTGTTCTTAAAAATAATTAAGCCAAAGAGACACATTTTGCAGTAGCAAATCCTACTCCCCTACAGTATCCTTATCCAATCCTCAAACTTAGCATTGAAGGAAGGAAGAAAGGAAGGAATGAAAGGTGGGAGAGAGGGAAGGAGGGAGGAGAAAGTAAAGATGGAAAGAAGGGAGGGAGGAAGGGAGAGAAGGAAAGGAAGGAAGGAAGGAAAGAAGGGAGAAAAAGAATTGATGCTCAAAATGTGAAAGATGTGTTGAAGAACAAAGAGCTAGGGAGTTGCTGAGTCAATACTAGAATCTCCATTTCATTCCCAGTTCAGAAAATTTTTTCCACAGCTCTACTAGGATTCACTCTGTTTCAGTGACTTAGATTCAAACCCACTCATTTCTGGATGCACTGTCTGGAGAAGTTTAGTAGGTCCCCATATAGTCTCTTACTATGTTTTTTTTTCTTAACCAAATAAGACACCTGCATCTCTGTGATGTTTGATTTTCAAGCAGAAATTAAAATGTCAATACCACATGTTCTGGTGATTCTTCTGCTTAATCTCAGATCCATTTTTGGCCTTTCTGTTGCTCTGTTCTGTATATGGGGGGAATTTAACCCCATAAACAACCCAGACACCCTTCCCAACTGATTTCCACCTAGGTCTGGCTAATGGAAAGAAAATGCAGATTGGAAAGTGAGAAGAAGGGAGAAACAATGTTGTTTCCACTGATGCACTTCTTCCCACAGCCTAGAGTGGCATCTATAACTGTATCTCCCCAGGGCTCCAGCCCACTCAGAACAGCTCATCCCTTCATAGACCCAGCTCCTACAAGACAGCCCTCACCACGGCTCTAGCTCCGACCTGCATCCCCAGGTTTGGGAGCTCCTGTAACAACATCTCCTCCTGCCATCCCCCAGGCGGAGTTGGTAATGATTTCCTCCTTTTGCAGATATTGACTGACTTGCCATCTCTTGTGTGGCTTCTCAGATCTTCCTCACCTGTGTGACCATTTTCTTGTATTAAACTCTCTGTTTGAAATGCCTAGAGAGTTTGCTGCTTCTTCACTACACCCTCACGCATCTCAGTTGCTGAGCTGAAGTTTTCGCCCTTTAAAAGACACCTCTTTCTTAGCCACTGATGTCCTCTCATCCTTTCATACTCTTTCCTAGCCCATCAGTCCCCAAAACCAAGACCTCACATAAAGTGAGGTTTGTGGACAAAGAAGGAAGATGGATACCTGATCTGAGCTGCATGGTGCTCCTCTGTTTCTTTTACGGGCTACCTTATAAATGACTGCAGCCCAAGAAGAACTCAGTGTGATGAGAATGATCGATGACAGTTAATATTTACTCTACAAGTTTCTCCAATGCTCTTCTCCACACACACACACACACACACACAAATTCCCATATCCATTTAGAATAATCACTACTTCACAAAGTTGCAAGAAACTCTGACTTTGCATTGATATCTCATTTTATTTGAAACTAGCACAATATACCTGGTGTTTGACAAACTACAAGCCAGAAAATTGTACACATATATATGCCAACTTTAAGATGATCTATGTAAACTAAGACTACACAGTAAGATTGATAATTTGTCTTACAAAATGATTCATCATGTTATTCCTTCAAGCATCAAACATCTCTAGCATATTTAAAATGTGATTTGATTTACTAAAATTCATATTATGCTAGCAAATATCTCTTACCATGAGAAAAAAAAATCAACATATGAAATATCACTATATTTCAATTTATTAGGGTCCAGTTTTCTTGAGTTCAGAGTACCAAAGTCTACAATGGAAACCATCCTGCTGAAAACATTACTCAAGTTAAGATGGACTAAATAGCTGAATATTTGGGTTATGTTCCACTTTGGAGCATTTGCCTCACGGGGTTTCCTTTAAAATAACGGAGATTCATACCACAGAAGTTTAAAGGAGGAGGTGCTTTAGAACATTTGGGGTGCCAGGAGAGCCAAGTTAGGACCTAAAGATCAGATTCAGGGCACCCCATTAGAAAAGTGTTTTCCTTTGCACCAAGGAGGCGGTCATAGGAAGCTACAGCTGAAAGTATTTGCCTTCTCATTATAATAAACTTCCAGAAGCCCTCAGCACTTCAGTCAAGTCTGATAAATGTGTACTAATTTATTGACAGAGTTAGGAAAAAATTAAGGGAGGAGGCAGTACAGGGAAGTGCAGACCACTCATTTCATCCCTGTCTATTGGCTCTTCTGCAAACTGAGGAACATCCTGCTGAGAGGACTACATCCAGGAATATCCAGCAACCAACCGCACAGAGGTGAATGGGAGCCCAAAGCAGGACAGGGAAGGACTCCAGAGGAGTAGCTTCAATGGGAATGATTTTCCCAAGCGAAGATGAAACAAGACCTATTATCTCCAAATAAATGTGGGGGAGGATGAAATAGGGTAGGGAAGATGGCAGTTGGATGGTATAAGGTTTTTTCATATTTTGCACAAACGTATTAGCAGAAATCTACTTTTCCATACTGGACAATCCATGTTTTTCATGAAAACACAATAAATTAGAATATTTACAAGTGTGATGAACTACTATAAGATTTGCTACATTTATCTAATGAGAAAATCAAAGATATTGTTGGAAAGGGGAAAGTTCCCCCCCTTCTCTCCTTAGTTGTTTGGCTGGTCAAGTAATTAAAATGACATAAAACAGATTAACAATAGAAAATCAGATTTAATACATGTGCACAAGGAATTCACATAAGCATGAAAAATTCCAAAGACTGTCGGGCAAATGAGGTATATATTTCATTCTTGACTAAGAAGAATGGGCAGGGGTCTGGGACTTCAAAGGGAAAGGGGACAATTCACAGGAAGCAAAAAGAGTTAACGTTTGATCAACAAATGTTTGCGGGGCCATCCAGAAACAAAAGAATACAGAGAGGACTTTGATCAAACAGGCCTTACTAGGTTCCTCCCTGCCTGCCACACCTAGTTCATGTTACCCTATAGTTACCTGTGATGATAGCTCCTTCCTGGAACAGGTTCTCTATCTAAATTCTTTTTAGGCATTTAGGGGGAAGGTCAAAGGTTCTTCCTGAGTCTTTTGGGCCTTGATTGTTTTTTAGCTTGAAATAACCTGCTTGCCAGAGTGGCACATCTCGGGGCGACTCATTCTGAATGCCTACAGTATCAATATTTGAGGTGCATTCAAAAGTGAAAGAGCTATGGCTTGAATACTTTATCCTAATTCCATTGGTTCATCAGAGAAGATGAGCTTACTGCATGATGACTCAGCAAGTCTGTGGAAGACACATGTAGAGATCTATGTTTTTTTTTTTTAATGTTTGTCACCTTATAAATTATAGAAATTTTAAAGGTTTGAATTCACACATACAGACACACACAAATACTCTATAAATCAGGTCAACTTTCTGATAAAATTCACCCAGATCAAAATTTGGTTTACAAAATACAAGATATAACTATTCTGTATTGCTTTTACTTCCCTGTCGATACTTACGTACTAAAAACTTTGATTTGGGTTATTTCTGCATCATTTTCCATTTACCTTTCAAAGGTTAATAACTTTGTTAATTATTTTCAAATAGAAAGATGCAACACCAGAAATAATAACATTAGAGAGCAAGCTTGGAACTTGGAGATACTCATGATAATGAGAGAGATTCCGTGATTCTCGGCTTCTAACCCTGCAGCTCCATCAATGAACTTTAAAGCAAAAGAGATGACAGACCTAACCCAACCACAATTTGTAAATTGATAATAAGTAAACTTAAACCCACTAAGATATCTTTACAAGCTTATTTATGGCATTGATTTTACTGACTTCAGGGGAAGTCAAACAAGCCTAAATCTTGTGTCTTTTATGTGAAAGCCCTGACCCATAACCACAGAGACAACAACATTGACATTCCAACAGAAGGAAATTTTAAAATCACATCGCCAGAGTGCTTTGCCAAGAGCTAAGGAAAGGAGGTGTGACCAGGGAACCAGGCAAAGAGAGGGTCACAGAGGATCTGGTCAACAACTAACATGGTCTGTCAAATGTTTTTCAGACAAGAAGAAACTATGTGCTCTGTTTTGCACAGGTTGCTATCTCACAGAGAAACTTACATGTTTGCTGCAAGACCCTTGCCAAATATTCCAGCCCCAAGTGTCCTAAAGTGACCTTAAATTCATTAGCATCTTAAATTCTCCTCCTCTGGGAGGTCTGAACAGCCATATTTAGATCATGCAATGTATGTAATAGCATGTTTACCTGCTACACTTGAGCCCTAAATTGTTATCCAGTTGTTACACAGTTGTTACAAATAAACCTTGTATCTTCTGCTCTCTTATGTATAAAGTTTCCTCCTGCACTGAGCTCAGAGAGACACTGTATTGAGAGCTATCCCCAGTGTTCTCCATTGCTTGCGCAAGCAATAAAACTTTTCTTCACCTACCTCGGCCTTGGCTGTGCTTTTCGGTTCCATGATGACCAAGAGACAAACCCATTGACTTCAGTTACAGAGGGGTTTAGAGTAATATAATGAAAATTACAATCAATTAAGTAAAGTAAAATTTCTTAGTTTCCTTCAAAGTCAACTTCAAAATTATCTTGGAAAGTAGAATTCATGTAGTAGGAGGAAATGGGTAAAGACCTCGGATGAGGAAAAGCCAATCTGATGACTTATCACATGTCCCAGGCATGTTAATGTGCTCACTACATATACTAAAACAATTTGTTAGACAAGAATACAGAATGATGAAACAATTGTGTAGATCATGGTACACTATCTCCAGTGATGATATCTATAAAAACATGTCAAATTTTAAAGTAATTAACTGTAAAATAATTGATAAACAACTTTTCAATGATCTATCTGATGGTTCTTACAAGAAGGAACACTATTGACTGGGAGGGGAAAATGGGTGAATATGAATGGAGCCAAATTTATGACAGTCACAATCCCAGGAAGTTAGCTTAGATCAAATTCATCAGACACTCAGCAACTACAATGTCATACACTGAGGACCGTGAACAATGTGCTTCTAGATCATCTCAGTGTGTTCAATAAGGTGGTAGAGATGGTAACTATAGGAGCAAAGAACTGATTTAAATACTCTATGAATATTCATCTATATACAAACATGAAAGGTGAATACTAAGGATTGTTCTACTACACAGATTTTTCCTAGGCTTCATGAAGGCAGTGGTCAGAGGCTTCTAATTTATTGCTAAAGTGTATTATTTTTTCTGTTGAAGGAAACAAAAAATATAATGACAAAGTTGTTAATTCACTCAATTCTTAATAATAGAGTCATTCTTAAAGCCAGTGTATCAATCAAATATTCTCCCAAGACTGAATGCTTAAACACTGCCACACAAAACTATGAATATTTTTACTGCAAAACACATGATTACTAGAGCAAAAATGAAGTTTGAGAATTGGACAAAGAGAGCTGATTGTAGGCACTATGAGTTGTTTCAGCCAGTATTAATGATAAAATTAAGAGTCTTATTTAAAAAGGTCCTTTGACAGTAATTTTCCTGGAAGAATAATAGAGCCAGAGCTCAAGTAACTTTTCAGTTCACGGTATAAAAAGTTGATCTGACGTCTCACTAAGATGATAAGTATATAGAAATGCCCACCAAGAATAGTTTTCAAACTTTGCACCATAGCACCTTTGTATCAGCATTCTGCATAGCTCTCTTCAGCAACTGAAGGGGCAAACCTGTTGTTAGCTGTATCTGTGCTCTTATGGGAATCTAAATTAATGTAAAAAAAATTACTTGAATGGTGAATTTAAAATGTGGCTTCATCTCCTTATAATTCAGCTTAACGATCATGAGCTAGGTCAGCACAGAACAGTGTCTACAACCAACTATCAAACCTAGGTAAAAGATTATTTTTCCTTATGGAGAATAATGAAATATTGCTTTATATTGAAATACATATTAATATATTTTAGAGCAGAAGTAAAGCAATGATGCTTAATATGAAAGACAGTACTTCAAATGAGAATGTGCTCGTGTTGAGCTATTTCAGGCAGAGCCCTCAGATGCTGCCTTCCACCCTTACAATTCTTTGACCGTGAGCAGATATTTGTGTCAAAGCTTGTGAAATATTAGTGCAGTAGATATAAATTTGGATTAATTACTATCCTATGTTATTGAATAGCTCTGTGGCTTTGGAAATATGATTTAATTCTCAGAATCTCAATTTCTTCATCTTCAAAAACATATAATATCTAACTCAAAGAAGCATTTTAACAATGAAATGTAACAGTGATATAAAAGTCCAGAAGACTTGCTCCCTGTGCTTATCAACTGTCAATTGTGGGAAACAAACGTGGAGGTGAATCATGCCTACAGAATATGGTGGGTGCTGGATCAGAATGACTCCTAAACTCTCTGAGAGCTCCCAAGAGAGATGGCTGAATTATGACTGAGCATAAGGAGAAGTTACACAGAGGGTGCTACACATAATAAAGGATGTGAGAAGCGAAGTTGAGTAAGATCATAAGTAACCAAATAGAAGGAGTCATACAATGTGAATGGTGACAGGATTTCCCAGAGGTGATGGTGACAAAATGGCAGGTGAGGATTACAGATGAAGGTTCGGGCTAAATAAAAGATGTCCTAATATATCTTAAAGGATGTTGGCTTTACAGCATATAAAGTAGAGAGTCAGTGGGGAAAAGAGTATATTGCTTTTATTTTCTTTATTGATATATAATTGACATATAACATTGTGTAATTTAAGGTGGACAATGTGTTAATGTGATATATTTATGTATTGCAACATGATTAGCAGCATAGTGTTAGCTAACGTCTAACACCTAATCACATCGAGTAATTATCATTTCTTTTTTGTAGTGACAACAATTATGATCTAGTCTCTTAGCAACTTTGAATTTTATAATACAGCATTGTTGACTATAATGACTATGCTGTGCATCATATTTCCAGGATTTTTCTATCTACTGCTTGCAAGTTTGTACCCTTAAACGACATGTGTTGGGGAGATCATATTGCCGTTACAAAGAAACTCCTAGCAGCAGTCTGGAGCATGGTGCGGCAAGGAGACTCACAGAGGAAGGAAACTCCCACAGGACTTCAATAGCCAAGGGAAGAAATCATGAGGAAATTATAACACAACAACTTATGCCACAGTAGAGTCAAAAAGAGACTTTTTTAAAATTTAGGAAATGACAAAAAGAATGCATGACAAAATGCACTAAATGCAAGCAAAGCTATATTCAGAGGCAAATTTATAATAATTATATTGTCTAACTTTTTAAAAACAAGCTAATCATCGACCTGGAGAAATTATAAAAATAATTGTTTTAAAAAATAAGAGTAAAAGTAAATTTGAAACAAAAGGAAAACAATAAAATGAATCAGAGCTTATATTTTTTTAAAAAAATAATACTGTTAATAAACCTCTAGAAAAACTACACAAGAATAAAAGATTAAATAATAGGTAAATAAAATTAAACATGGAAAAAAGGATCTGATAACTAATGGAAGGGCTTTTATTTAAATTACCAGTGAATTAAATGCAAAATTATGTTAAGATATTTGAAAAGAAATTTGTGAAATAGATAATTTTCTGTTAAAAAAAGTATAAAATTACAAAATTTACTCAAAGAAAAACAGAACCCTAAAGAGAATATTCAGGTAGGAAAAGTTACAGTCTATCAAAATATTCATTTTTTAAAAGGCTTGGAAACAATTTTATTGAGATGCCCTTATGTCTTTAGAGTAACACTTAATTTCAATTATTACTAAAAGCATAGCAAATTATCAGTGGACGGATATCTAAAAATCAATAACTGGCAAACAACTAGCAATTGAAAAGTCCAATGAAGAAAAAAGATTTCATTTATAATAGCTACTAAAAACAATATAAAATATCTGAGCATAATCCTAACAATAAATATTTGGCTCTGTACAAAGTAAGCTCCCAAAATTTCCTGAGAATAATCAAAGACATAAATACATCCTTCTAGAGGCATCTAGTAGGACCAAAGATAACAAGAAATGAGTTAATTTTGCCAAATCTAACCAAGTAAAAATATTACTAGATTATTTGAAATTCACAGATTATTGAAAATGGGAAATAATTAGAAATAATAACGGTTAATGCCTATGTAGTGTTTACCGTGTGCCATGGCACTTTTAGGTAGACAACCCATATAATCTTCATCTGCATTCCTGAGATGCATAATATGCTTTTCTGCATTTTATGCAGGAGGAAATAAAGGCTCAGAAAAGGAAGTTGCCTAAGATGACATAGCTTGTAGAGTTTGGAACCAAGAGTTAGAGCCGGGCAGCATGACTCCAAAATTCAAGCTCTGACACGCTGTGATATTCAGCCTCTCAGTCCCAAATGTCCAAAAATTTGGCAACTGGTCAAATAAATTAGGATAGATATATGCGTCTTTTAAAAATGGGAAATGCTTAGATGTAACATCAAGTGGAAAAAAGTAAATAAAACATTATAACAGTATAATTCCAATTATATTATTCCAATTATATTATTTTTGCCTATGTGTCTACACCTGTGTGTAGAAAGAATGCATTGGGGAAAAAACCTGGGCAGAAATATACCAAACATGTTAACTGCGGTTTGATGTAAGACTATGTATTATTTTGACTTTTAATATATTCCAATTGTTCTGTAAGCAACAGGTGCTACTTGTATAAGAAAATAAGAAAACTGAATTTTAAAAATAGGCATAAATAGTGACCATAGATTTCAAAGGATAAAAATTTGTATTAAAATATTTTACTTAACTGACATAGTCAGACATTTTGTTTCCCTCCTTTAACCTTTGCAAATTATGTTGAAATCAACCAAGAGTCATTGCAAATTATGTTGAAATCAACCAAGAGCCAATCACAGAGAAAAGCTAAAATACCACTCCTTTGCAGTCCAATCACCAGCCATAGCCTTTCCTCCTGCCCCCAGGCATATACGATCCTATGGCTAGTAGGAATTAAAGCTTGATACACAAAACAAGAAAACTGCAGAAAGTCACATATTTACACATTTCGAATAGTAGGAAAGGTTTGTTTTAGTCTTTTATTATTCAATTAATAGACAAGGATAAGCAAATTGTGCACCAATCTGTCTGATTAGAGACTGTGTAATTCTGGACTTCATTGCAGGCTTTTTCTAGCACTTTTCTCTAATGCAAGAAACAAAAGAAAATAAAGCAAGTCAAAAACTTTTAAATTATTTTATACCTAAACGAAGATAGCAAATAAGCTAGAATATTTTATCTTTTTCTTCAAATGCTAGAATCTCCTATTTTTATTGTTAAAAGTCCAATATGACTGAAATCTTTATCTGATGAACCCTCCATGATGATGACTGATCTAAGCTCCCCTTCACTATCCTTCCTGCCTCAAAAGCAACCACTCCCCCATAAAAAACAAGGACGTTTAACCAAATAATTATCTGTTTGGGTCTCCCTCTCAAGGTCCACTTCTCCTAACTCACAGGTCTCAAGTTGAACTGGGAACACAAATCGCATTGCAGTCAAGGAATCCTGCCATGATGAAAGTGTCAGCACAGCCTCTGTCTGCAACCACAGCCACTTTCAGCTTGCAATTTTTATTTAAAAGGCTTAATTGGAAGTTTTTATTGCTCCCAATTAGGCTTTTTAATTAAAAAGAAAAGTTGAAAGAGGCTGCAGGCAAATACCTCTAAAACCCATATCGGCATAAAATCAAAGGAAATAAAAACAAAATTACGCCACTGTAAAACCGCAGTAACAGGCGCAGCTTTCAATAATGTTTACCTCTGGTCATATTTAACGTTACGGGAGCACACTGATAGTGACGAAGTGGACATGACTGATTGGAAAACCCAGACTGTGTGTAATGTAACAATCAAATTCATCAAAATGATACTTAAAAGACCACATTAGCATTCAAGGCAAAAATCTACCAAAACGCACAGTTGACAATTCAAGTAGTTAGCAACTCTAATTCACCAACACGGCACTAACTCTACACACTAATGCACACTCTTAAAATCTCTTTAACAAGCAGAATACTACGTATAAACAATGTGGGTAAGTGTTTATTGTTGTAAGATGATTAGCTTTTCAATTTCTTAAAGAATTTTTTTCTTCTATATAAAGCCTTAGCTTGTCATTATTGTCAAGTTTTACACCAGTGATGGTTTTTTAATTCAAAATGAAATTGGAACTTGCATTCACTTATATTTTTGGCATCGTTTGACTTTCATGTAATATCTTCAGAGCGAAATAGAGCTTCTTACACAGAGGTGCTCAGAGGAACTGAGGTAAGAGGAATACGGAGAGATATCAGACCTGTAGCAGACACAATTCCAGACCCAAGAAACTCGGCTATGTATCCTGAATTTTATAAATTATAATAAAAGTCAGAAGAAGATATTTAAAATGGTTCTCATATAAGCTGTGATACTGAAGAAGTTATTTCTTCATATGTTAGTTTTCCAACTCACAGATTAGATTAATACTTGTCCCGCAAAATCACGCTACCAAATTTGGGGGGAAAATATACAAATGTCAATGCAGAGAGGATAAATTTTATTACAACATGAAAGCTGACAGAAATCTTTGTTGTTTATGTCCAGTCATTTAAGGAGTTCATGTTCTGGCAGTTGAAATCTTGGCTAAGATAAGGCAGGGGTAATGCAGCCCCTCTGCCTGTTTCTAGAGACAAGAATCACGCATAACCTCTTTGCGGAGGAGCCATTCACTAAACTTGCGCAGACTGAGGAGGGGGAGTGGGTGTCTGCTGTGTCATTGATTACATTCTTCATCTCCCTGCTTCAACTCTTGTCCTCCACAATCCATTCTCTGCGTATCAAGTTTTGGTAAGGCAGAAATCAATTCATGTCATTCCCTCGCTTTACAGACTCTATTATGGCTTCTTACAGTGGCTCCAATGGCATTCAAACTCCTATGCATGGCCCATAAAAGCCCTGTCTGATCTGGCTCATGATTTCAGCCTCATCTTGGGTCTTCTTTCTACCTCACCCTGCCAGTTACTAGGGCTTTCCCCTAGTTCCACAAACACGCTAACGCACTCTTCCTTCCTTAGGATATTAGCATGTGCCCTATTCTATGTCTAACGCTCTTTCCAATGGCCCAAGTGCTAGCTTTTTCTGTGTCTCTCAATTTAAACATAGTTCATCACAGTTACTATCTTATTCTTTCATAATTCATAAATATATGAACATACATAAATATGCGCCATAACTCATCACAATTGTCATGATGATATTTAGTGGTCCATTTCCTTGTTTTCATATTGTTTTAATGTCTTCCACTTCAAAAAGACAAGAACCATGACTGTTTTGTGTATCAACATACCATACAACCTATGCAGCATGTAGCCCCATGCCTGACATATAGTAGGCACTCACTAAATGATTTTTCCCCCTTGCAACAACATCTTTTATCTTTTTATTTATTTGTTTGTTTATTTGTTTATTTATGTCTTTTTTCCAGCTTTATTGAAATATAATTAACGAATAACATTGTATTAGTTTAAGGTGTTCAACATGATAACTTGATATTTTGCAGAATGATTGCTACAGTAGGGTTAGTTAACACCTCTATGATGTCACATAATTATCATTTTGTTTTGAGAGTGAGAACATTTAAGATCTACTCTCATAGAAACTTTCAAGTATATAATAGAAAATTAACTATAGTCACTACACTGTGCATCAGATCCCCAGAACTATTCATCTTATAACTGGAAGTTTGTACATTTTGATAAACATCTCCCCATTTTCCCCATCCCCCACCCCTGGCAACCACCATTCTATTCTGTTTCTATGCATTTGGGTTTTTTATATTCCACATATAAGTGAGATCATGCAGAATTTGTCTTTTCTTCGTCTGACGTTTCACTTACCATAATGCCCTCAAGTTCCATGCATGTTTTCACAAACGGCAGAAATGCTTCTTCCTCATGGCTGAATAATATCTCATTACATAATATATATATATATATATATATATATATATATATATATATATGCCACATCTTCTTTACCCATTCATTGGTAGGTAGACACTTAGGTTGTTATCATGTCTCAGCTATTGTGTAATAATACTGCAATGAACATGGGAATGCAGATCTCTTTGAGATCCCAATTTCATTAGCTTTGGCCATAGACCAAGAAGTGGAATTGTTGGAACATATGCCACTTCTATTTATGACTTTTTGAGGAACCTACATATAGTGGTTGTACGAATTTACATTCCCACCAAGAGTGCCCAAGGGTTCCCTTTTCTCCACATGCTCACCAACACTTATCTCTTATCTTGTTCATTATAGTCATTCTAACAGACATGAGGTGATATCTCGTGGCTTAATACGCATTTCCCTTATGATTAGTGATGTTGAGCATCTTTTTATATACCTGTTGGCCATCTGTATGTCTTCTTTGGAAAAATGTCTACTCAGGTCCTCTGCCCACTTTTTGATCTGATTGTTGTTTTTCTTGCTAGTGAGTTGTAGGAGCTCATTACATATTTTGGATATTGACCCCTTATTACATAGATGGTTTGTGAATATTTTCTCCCATTCCATAGGATGCATTTTCATTTGTTAATTATTTGTTTTGCCTTGCAGAAGCTTTTTAGTTTGAGGCAATCCCACTTATTAATTTTTGCTTTTGTTGTTTGTGCTTTTGGTGTCATATCCAAAAATTGTTGCCCAGACCAAGGTAAAGGAGGTTTTCCTACATTTTCTTCTAGGATATTTAAGCTTCAGGTCTCATGTTTAAGTCTTTGAGTTACTTTTTTTTTTTGAGTGGTTTAAGGTAGGGGTCCAATTTCAGTCTTCTGCATGTGACTATCCAGTTTCCATGACACCATCTAAGGAAGAGGCTATTCTTTCTTTCCCCATTGAGTATTCTTGGCTCCCTTGTCAAATATTAGTTCCTTGAGGTGTAATGTTAGGTTGTTTATTTGAGATATTTCTTTTTTCTTAATGTGGTCATTCATCCCTATGAATTTCCCTCTTAGAATTGCTTTGGCTGCATCCTATATGTTTTGGTATATTGTTTTCCCATTTTTCTTTGTTTCAATATATTTTTCTATTTCATATGTGACCCACTGGTTGTTCAGGAGTACATTGTTTAATTTCCACATATTCGTGAATGTCACAGTTTTCCTACTACTATTAATTTCTGGTTTCAAATCTTTGTGGTAGGAAAAAATACTTGGTATGATTTCAATCTTTTTAAATGATAAGACTTGTTTTGTGATCTAACATATGACCTACCCTGGAGATGTTCTGTGTGTGCTTTAGAAGAATGTGTAAGAATCTGCTGCTGTGGGAAGGAATGGTCTGTACATGTCTGTTAGGTCCATTTGATCTAAAGCATAGTTCAAGTCCAACATTTCCTTATTAATTTTATCTCTGGATGATCTATGCATTGTTGGAAGTAGGGTATTGAAATCCTTAGCATTATTGTCTTGTCTATTTCTCCCTTCAGATCTGTTTATATTTGCTTCATATGTTTAAGTGCTCCAATGGTAGGTTTATATATATTTATAACTAGTATATCCTCTTGATGATTTGACCTGTTTGTCATTATATAACGACCTTCTTTGTCTCATTACAGACTTCGTCTTACAGTCTATTTTGTCTGATATAAGTATAGTTACTCCCGCTCTCTTTTGGTTACCATAGCATGGAATATCTTTCCACCTCTTCACTTTGAGCCTACGTGTGTCCTTTATTCTGATGTTAGTCTCCTGTAGGCAGCATACAGTTGGGTCTTGATTTTTAAGCATTCAGCAAGTCTATGCCTTTTTATTGGTCAATTTAATCCACTTACATTTAGAGTAATTATTGATAGGTAAGGACTTACTAATGCCATCTTATTAGTTGTTTTTTGGCTGTTTTGTAGTTTCCTTGTTCCTTTCTTTCTCTCTTCCTGTCTTCTTTTGTGAAGTGATGATTTTCCATAGTGGTATACTTTGATTCTCTTCATCTTTTGTGTATCTATTGTAGGTTTTGCTTTGTGGTTACCATGAGGCTTACATAAAACATCTTATAGATATAACAATCTATTTTATGCTTATAACTTAACTTTGCATACAAAAACTCTACTCTGTTACTCCTCTGTCCTTTTATGTTTTTGATGTCACAATTTACCTCTTTTATATTGGGTCTTCATTACAAATTATTGTAGCTATAGCTATTTTTAATACTTTTCTCCTTTAATATTTTTAATAGAATTAAGTGGTTAACACAGCACCATATTACAGCATGAGAGTATGCTGAATTGGAATGTATACTTACTTTTGTCAATGTGTTGTATATTTTCATATGTCTTCACGTTACTAATTAGCATCCTATCATTTCAACTTTAAGAACTCCTTTAAGCATTTCTTGCAAGACAGGTCTCATGGTGATGAACTCCCTCAGCTTTTGTTTGGCTGGGGAAATCTTTACTTCCTTCATTTCTCGAGTACCACTTTGTGAAATAAAGTATTCTTTCTTGGGAGGGTTTTTCTTTCAGCACTTTGACTATATCATCTTACTGTCTCCTGGCCTGTAAGGTTTCTAATGAGAAATCCACAGATAGCCTTATGGGAATTCCCATGTAAGTAACAAGCTTCTTTGCTCTTATTGCATCTATGATTTTCTCTGTCTTTGATTTTTGACAGTTTTATTATAATGTGTCTTGGAGAAGATCACTTTAGGTTTAGTTTTTTGGAGGACTCACAAGGTTCATGAACTTGGATATCCAACTCTACTCTCAGATTTAGGAAGTTCTCAGTCATTATTTCTTTAAATAAGCTTTCTGTCCCCCTCCCCCTCTCTTTTCCTTCAGAGATTCCAATAATTTGCAGACTGCTTCTCTTGATGGCATCCATAGTTCTCATAGGCTTTCTTCATTCTTTTTCATTCTTTCTTCTTTGTTCTATGACTGGATAATTTCAAAGGTCCTGTCTTTTACTTCACAAATTCTTTCTTATGTTTGGTCCATTCTGCTATTGATGCTCTCTTTTGCATTTTTCCATTTCATTCATTATATTCTTCAGCTCCAGAATTTCTGTTTGTTTTTATTTTTAAGATTGGCACCTAAGCTAACATCCGTTGCCAATCTTTTTTTTTTCCTTCTTCTTCTCTCCAAAGTTCCCCAATACACAGTTGTATATTCTAGTTGTAGGTCCTTCTGGTTGTACTATGTGGGATGCTGCCTCAACATGGCTTGATGAGTGGTGCTGAGTCTGCGCCCAGGATCCGAACCGGTGAAATCCCAGGCCACCAAAGTGGAACATGTGAACTTACACACTCAGCCATGGGGCCTTCCCCTGTTTGATTCCTTTTTATCATTTTTATCTTTGCTAAACTTCTCATTTTGTTCATGTATTGTTTTCTTAATTTTGTTGAATTGTCTATGTTTTAGCTTTTTTTGTAGTTCATTGAGCTTCCTTAAGGGAGCTATTTTTATTTTTTTTGTCAGATAAATTGCAGATATTCATGTCTTCTGGAAAATTATTGTGATCCTTTTGTGGTGTCATGTTTCCTTGACTTTTTATGTTTCTTGAGATATTGAGTTGCTGTCTTCGCATTTGAAGTAGCAGTAACCTCCTCTAGTCTTTACTGACTGACTTCGGGGGAGAAATACTTTCTGTCAGCCCTGCTAAGGATTCTGAGGCTTCTCAGACCTTCATAGATACAAATACCATCACTGTCTTAATGTTCTATTGTTGTTGTAACAAATTACTATAAATATAGTGGCCAAAACCAACATAATTTATTATCTTACAGCTCTGGAGGTTAGCAGTCTGACATGGGTCTCATTGGACTAAAATCAAACTGTTCTCAATGGTCTGTTCCTTTCTGCTAAGGACTGAATGTTTGTTTCTCCCTAAAATTCATATATTGAAATTCTAATGCCCAGTGCGATGCTAGTAGGAGGCAGGGCTTTGGGGAAGTGCTTAGATTATGAGGGTGAAGCCCTTATGAAAAGGACTATTGCTCTTATAAAGGAAACCCCACAGAGCTTTCTAGACTCTTTTGCTATATCAGGATACAACAAGAAATCTGAAACCTGGAACAGGGCCCTCACTTGACCATGGTGGCACCCTGATATTGGACTTCCAGCCTCCAGAACTGTGAGAAATACATTTCTGTCACTTATAAGCCACTCAGTCTGTGGTATTTTGTTATAGCAGCCTAAATGAACTAAAATACTTTCTGAAGTCTCTAAAGGAGAATGTGTTTCCTTGTATTTTCCAGTTTCTAGAGGGTGCCTGTATTCCTTGGCTCATGGCCCCCTTCTTCCATCTTCAAAACCATAATTTTGCATGTCTCTGACTCTTCTCCCATCATCACATCTAAATCTTTGACTATAGCCAGGAAAAGTGCTCCTCCTTTTAAGGACTTATGTGATGAGGATGGACCCACCCAGGTAAGCCAGGATTATCCTCCCACATCCCTAGGAAAATAACATATTCATGAGTTTCAGGGATTAGGAGGTGGACATATTTGGGGAGGCCATAATTCTGTCTTCTACGATTATCTTTCTGAGTCTCAATTCTCTCACCTGTCTAACAGGAGAAATAATAGTTTCTACCTTATATAGTTAAAGGGATAAAATGTGATTATACACACGAAGCAGCTGGCCCAGCATCTGGCATATAATTGAGGATCTAAAACTGTTAGCTACTCTTATAAATAATAAGCTGTTCCTGCTGTGCCCAATCACTTCCAACAAAATCCACTTTCTACTACAACAAAATGGTTAGGGTCATTGATTTTGAACCCTTCCCTATCACAGATTCTTTTCTACTTCTCAGAGGACAAACTTTCCTGTTTCTATAGGGTAATCTTAAACCTTTCATAAGCATTTGTCTTCCCTTTGAATAAGCAGAGAGGCGGTACCAGGGGTCATACCTGTACAAATGAAATTTTCAAAACTGCCACTCACTAATGGGTCCTAAACCCTTTCAAAACTTCTCTTAGGACCATTCATGGTTACTTTTCAATCTAAGTAAACCTCACACTACAATTCATCATAAACACTCCCATGTCTGTTTCCCCAGGCCCCGAGCTGGAAGTGGTGAGGCAGCTAGCCCATCACTGCTGCTTTCAGAGGGCCTGGAGTCACAGTATAACCAGATTTTCAAGGTTCACCTCGAGGATTACCTGCTAAATCACAAGTTTAAAGAAAACAATTTGGAGTTACCCAAGAGGAAACTACACACTTACTTATCTCCAGACTCTCCACACAGACTGTATTAAATTTTCCATAACCAAATTTACTGCAGGACTGAGAACAAGCATGTGATATTTCCGCTGAAAGTTTTTGATATTTGAAACTGCCTGGTATAAAGAAGCTTAAAACGTAGGTGCAACTCCCTATCTCTTCGGCAAAACATTTTTTCCATTTGGGAAAACTGCTTGGTCATCTAATTGTTCCAGAGTACAAAGTAAAAATAAGTTCAAAACACGGGGGCTAAATTACACTAGATAATGCTTTTCACTGTCAAGATTTTTTAAACACTGTATCTGATATCAAACTGTTCAAGAGTTCTTTTAGCACCAATTTCTGTGACATCTTTAAATCAAT
This sequence comes from Equus przewalskii, assembly GCF_037783145.1. Taxonomy (NCBI): domain Eukaryota; kingdom Metazoa; phylum Chordata; class Mammalia; order Perissodactyla; family Equidae; genus Equus; species Equus przewalskii. The sequence goes on from NC_091838.1 coordinate 5,982,784, forward strand.
ACAACAAATACTCAAACTAGTGGAGAGAAAAAGAAATGAAAGATGGCATAAAATTACTTTCTTAACAATTTCTAAACTAAATATATATTTGAATATAGCAATCATCGAGCTAAACTGGTAAGGAACTCTTAGATAACTATTTAGCATTTTTCCAACGCTTGGTAGTCACTGCATCAGGTGTACAACACAGGAATTTAGAAAACAAGTAGAATTCAGCCAAATAGACTTGTTGTAGTCAACATTCACAGATGTTAAAAATGAAAGCTTGTTTTGTTTGAAAAGGACACCTCAATTTCCATCCCTGCCCGTCAAGTGAAAGGGAAAACATGTGAGGATATCAATTGTGAAATGTCAGCGTAGCAAGTAGGGTATATAACTCACGTTTCTTGATATGAAAGGGAAAGGTCTCGGTGAACGCTATTTGAAAGTCCACCTGCCACAGAGCTATACTGTACTTTCCCATGTCTTATAAACCCACTCAGGGGGCATGTGCAGGGCGCAGAAGCACTATCGCAATACATCGCCCCATCACCACCCACAGCTGTTCACGGGAGGACTGGAGAGAACTGGATGTGCCAGAGAAAATGAATTCAGAAACAGAAGAGTTTCAGAATTTAAACAAGAACAGTAAAAGAACCGAAGCAAATGATGTGGTTACCTTATCCCATGAGACAAGCGTGCGTGAATGAATGAACATTATAAGGTTTTTTACTAAGCCCAAACATAACTACGACACATAAAAAGAGTCTAGATCTTTTGTTGTCACTATCAAAGGACGGAAAATGAGCCAGCCCAAAGTGACAGTGCTAGCGGCAGATAATGAAAGCTTGAAATTGAAATGGTGATAAACTCTGTGTGCAAGTCCTGCAGATTAGATGAATATTTATTACCGTTACATTTCAGATTCTACGAAAGAGCACATACCATCGTAAAGAACAGTTTCAAAAGCCCTCGTCTTTTCATTTCAAAAGAAAAAGAAAAAAGGGATATAATCTACACGGATGAATCTGAATTCATGAATGGCAACAGTCACAGTATCTTACGGTGTTTCTCAAACCAAAAAAACCCCTAATCACTTCCGAGATTTAACAAGATGGCATCAAACTATAAACAGGATCATTTCACACACAATGATAGCACAGCCACCTCTGCGGAGACAGCAGAGCGACACACACAGTTTAAAAGTGCATTTGAAAAGGGAAAGTGCAACCACACTGGTCGGAGCAAACACTTGAAGATTAATAACGTGTGACATTTAGCCAAAATCCTCCCGCCCATAGCAGGTATTTCAGCTTTTCTTAGAATGTTAAGGTGGCTGGAAACTTTTAAAGATAGGAGACTGTCGTTTGAAATGGATTTTGCTTTAAAAAGATGGTTTTGATATATCACTACACAGCTCCAAAAGTAAACGGGCACCCAAGTGCGACGGGGGTGCTCAAGAAGACACATTTCCAATACCGACCTGGCCGAGTGTGAGACTGTGGAAAATATATTGAGGTTTGATTTGATGGTTGTCTCGAGCGAAAAAATGAAGAAAGAAAAAAGAAACAAAAGAAGAAATAAATCCTCTCTCATTGTATCAACAACAAGATGGTGGCATTTGTTTTTACATAATCAACGGAGTGATTACTTGAACTACAGCATATAGCTCATTAATCTGTCTTATTAGACCAATGATAATTTGAACTAAAATTTACAGTCCACAAAGTATGGTGGTTTGAGACAGTATAAAAAATATACCTAGTTAATGAAACTCAAAACTTTTATTTATTTTCCCTTAATCATCTGGATAATTTGTCTAAGACATTGCCCTCTTCTACTGCATCTTTTTAAATAAATCTGGCTAAATAAATTGGATTCATTTTTCACTTGTGCCTCCCCCACCATTTCATGTGAATTTTCCATCCTATTTTTCAGAACAGAGAAATCAAAAACACCCTCCATATTTGAATACTATAAAATAACGGCAGAAAAACATCAGAAGGCAAACATTCTTTTCTTTTTTCTTTCCTTCCTCTTAAGCAGTTTAGAAAAAAATAAAGGCTGTCTTGCTTTGAGCTTTTAATTAGTCAATCTCCCAAACAGGTAAGTCAGTGCTGTTAAGAGCTGTTCTGGTTTCGAATAATTACCTGAAAATGAGTGCCTGGGGTTGGATTAACTATTGCCTCATCAGCATTCATCACTACCGCTATAGCATGAACTGAAAGGAAAATAATATTAAATGAAGAGAGGAGATAAAACTAAAAAGGACACAATTTTTTTTTAAATCTTGGCACAGACTATCTTCTCCCCAGATATTATTTCACTGCACACATTGTAATGGTCACGTAAGAGCCACATTCTTGAAATATACTTATCTGTATATTATATTATATTATACTTATAATTTTGTATGTGTTTCTGATTTTCATGCAGAGACTCTCACACTTTAGCTGGCACCAGAACCACCTGGGGAGCTTATTAAAAGTGAGGATTCAGGGCCAGCCCCATGGTGTGGAAGTTAAGTTTGCATGCTCTGCTTCAGCAGCCAGGGGTTCTCTGGTTCGGATCCCGTGTGAGGACCTATGCACCACACATCAAGCCATGCTGTGGCAGGGGTCCCACACATAAAATGAAGGAAGACGGGCACAGATGTTAGCTCAGAGCTAATCTTCCTCAAAAAAAAAAAAAAGGTTAAGATTCCCAGGACCAAAAGGTTCTGAGGCAGCATGTATACTTTGGGGCCCAGAAATTTCCAAACACTCCATGTTGATTCTCCTTTAGGAGGTCTGTGGATGAGACATGGAGAAACGCTACCTGGGAGGCTGTGCACTATATCCTCTTCTACACATCAAAAGAAAAAAAGATTTCCTGCATATACCTTGCACCCCAATAAGGCAGAAACTCAGCCACAGTTTTGTCTTACTGCCCACTGTTGAACCATTACTGCCCTACCCTAAGCTGAACCCTCCAGTGACAGGGCCTCACTAGCTCCCGAAGTAATTTATCCCATCTTTGAACAACTCCAACTGTTCTCTTCTTCTTATATTTGCACGTAGGTCTTGTTCCAACCTTTAGAACCATATTCTATGACAACTATCTTGCTCCAATAAGCCTTCAAACTGACAGTGTAGGCACAGTGTAGACGGTTCCACCAAGAGGACTGGCAGGTGCACAAACCCAGTGAAAATGCTCTGGAGGTCATATGAGATGGCTCATTCTTAGATAGAGACTGGAGGATTTAAGCTATTTGAGATTTCCGTAAAGTTGCATATGAATATAAAATATTGTACAGACAATAAGAATAATGAGAAATACCAAAGGAGAGATTGTTTTCTAAAGATGAATTCAAACAATATGGAAGTTAAGAATGAAAAGTAAGGTCTCTTTTCCTAAATCTGACCTTCTAGCCCCAAACTCCTAAAACTGGTATTTTAACATTTTAATTTGCAGTTATTTTCTTGGTTACCTTCATCATAATATGTTTATTTCCCTTTCTTTACTCATAAATGCCTGACAGTTTCCCTCATTTCCCCACCACGAGAGATGAGGAGTTTGGCACCTACCTTACTTCCTCTTCCTGTCTCTCCTCCATCTTATATTATTTATTTGAGTTATCCCCATAGTTGCCTCTAGGACTTTAAATTACATAGTTAAATTTCTAGCTCTGAGTTAATCATCTTGGGCGGCATCTAAAGATGATATGAAAAATGAGGAAATTAGCACAGATCCTTCCTAAAGGCAAGATGTTAACAATGTTTTCTTTCATGTGTGTGTGTGAGGACGATAGTCACTGAGCTAACATCTGTGCCAATCTTCTTCTATTTTATGTGAGATGCCGCCACAGCATGGCTTGATGAGCAGTATGTAGGTCTGTGCCCAGAATCTGGGCCCACAAACCCAGAGCTGCTGAAGCAGAGTGTGTGAACTTAACCACTGCACCACTGGGCCCGCCGGCAAAAACGTTTTCTTAATCACCAACTTATGTGTTAGATGGCTGACCTGAGGCAAAGCTATTGAAATCACTCTCTCTTCTATTCATAGGCAGTAGTAATGCTGACATATATACCACGGAGAATTGTTACAAAGTTTCTAAAACCTTACATTTGACATAAATATGAATTTGTAGAACACATACACACTAGACTGACTGTCCTCATAGATTTCATCCCAACAGCCACTCTTATCTTGTAACTTTGATACAACACATGATTTTAACTCACACAACATGACTCTAATCCGTGCCTGAAGAGTTTACGCTCTATCTTGAGCTTGCTGGGTAACACACTCTATTTTTGGCCCCATAGAGACCCTTTTTTACTTGACAGGGTCCTTTATTTCTAATCAAACTTCAACAATATGACCCAAGAGTAATAAAACATTTATTGCAAAAAATGTCACCAACTAATGTCCTAGAACAAAGCCAAGCTATCAGTTCTGAAAGAGTGATTGCTTCCGAACTACTTCACTGGGTTAGTCTTGGCTGGAGAATAAATGACAGAAATTTACTCAAAAGCTAACATATAATGAAAGAAATGGCAGAGCCATAGCAGGTACTCAATGAATCACAGCAGTGAAAGATAAGGCATTGTTGTAACGCGCTAATAAACTGCAATGGCAGACTTACTTGTCAATCACACACTATAATGCCCAATCACACAATATAATGCCCAATCACACAATACAATGCCCAATGTTGTTGTCATTTTGAATAATATTATAGACAGTGAATCAAAAAGACAGAGAAACAACACTCCAATTACAAACCAAAGAACAACTTTACAAGAATTCTATGTATGTACAGCCAGGATGCAAGTGTCATTTTTTCTACCACACTTGCATTACACAGAGCAATCCCTTTTGCTTTTCCTGAAATTGATTCCTTAATTTTCCCAGTATGAAGTTACTGTCTCTTAGAAAACACACAGCATTAACTAATCGTACAATGCCCTTAAAAAATTTACAGTAAGGCTTTTTGGAAAAGTATAAGCCTTTATACATGATTATAAAATCACGCACTATTATGATATCTATAATGATATCATAAATAAATACATCCTAAGGGGTAGGCTATTCGATGCCAAAGTGATTATTGGAAAATTAGTAAGATGTATTATATCATAGTATCATAACATAAAACTTTAAATAGATATGTTTATTATCTAAAGAAAATTAGTCAACAGAATGATCAAACAGTGCAAGATAAAAAAAAAAATCCAATGAGGATGAGTTCAAATATTTCATAAGTGCCCATTCAATGGGTACGATGCAGAAGGGAAAAGGCACATTAGCAAACAAGCAACAAATAAGACATGTAGGGTGGAAAAGACTAAGGTAAAACGTATGTTTAATAAAATCACAATTAGGTCCAAAATACAAGGCAAAAGGCAAGACTTTTTATATACATACTAGCTAGAATATGTTACCTGTACTGTTTGATGGTAAACTAGAAAGAGATGAAGAAAGAATTTTAAAGATTTTATAAATTGTTGGCTGTGTAGGCAGAAGATAGGATAATAATAATTGTGTTTTTTGAAGTTAAATAATACTGACTTTAAAAATGAAAACCCATTAAAAAAAAAAGCATAATCTATACCCTGATGGTTTGGGATTAGCTACTATGTAAAAAAGAATGCCTTGATTATGTGATAGAAGTTATTAAATTCTATCTTTGCTTAGGTTTTAGATTTTCCAAAAAGGAGAAAAATAATGGCTAACATAATTCAAAATCCTAATCCTAACTGAATCTCTTCACCTCTCTATTTTTGAATCAGACATCTACTCCAAGAATTTATTCCAGCAGAAAATACTTCCCTGCTCCAGAGGCAATTTAATATAATGGTTTTTCACTATGCATAGCACAACAGGTACCAAATGGTAAAGAATTCCACAGTTGCATATGCAATTATCAAAATTACCAAGAAATAACAATTCATGAATATAAATGATTATGGCTGATTCAACATTTTATCAGAACATATTATAAATGTGAAAGTGCAATGAGTCTTCTTGTTTATTGTAGAATTTATACTAGCCTCTGGTGAACAACATTTTTCAGATGCTAATATTCTTGGTTTCAGCAATTTTTCCTTCATCCTGTATATATTAACTTGCAGGAAATACTTGGTAACTGTAGTTACTATTTACTGTGTAATGTAACCCAAAAGATTAGGCCAGAGTTAGCACTTAATGGTTTGCCACAAAAATGTTCAAGTGAATGTTAATTAACAGTTATTCATAATTGCTTCATGAGATTTGAAGTTAAGTTTCCACAGAGGTAACTCTTTTAATTGCCAGTGCTATCTAGATTCAATTTTCCAATTCTTATCATTTTCAATATTTTGTCACAAAGATCAGGAAAACATACGTAGTCCACATAACAGAGAAAAGCAGAATTACTATAATGATGAAGGTGCTGAACTCAATTCTCCCAGTACAGCTCTGAAGGTTCAACATATACTTTTCAAAGCCACTTTAAGAAGAAAGCCAAGGAGCAGACTAGTGTTCTAATCTGAGATGTGCCATTCTCTCTGAGAACAAATATAATTAAGTTCTCTGAGTCTTAGATCCTGCTACACCTTTGTTAAGGCCATTCCTCTTTTGACCCACAGCCAGTCAAATTGTATCCATCTTTCATGGGTCAAGTAATGTCCAACTTCCTCCATAAAGTCCTTTTTGATTATTTAGACCCAATATTGGTGGAATTCTACTTTGAATATTTAGAGGTTAGATAACCCAGTTTAGCACAGAATTACGTTTTCTTTCGTATTTTTTTTAATATACTTTATTTTTTAGAGTAGATTTAGGTTTACAGCAAAATTGAGCAGAAGGCACAGAGATTTCCCATACTATATCACTGCCTCTGCACAGACGTAACCTCTCCCATTACCAACATCGCCCGCCAGCGCTGTACATTTGTTACAACTGACGAACCTAAACTCACACATCACGCGGAGTCCATAACTAACGTTAGGGCTCCTTCTTAGCGTTATACATTTTATGGGTTTAGATAAATTTATAATGACATGTATCCACCATTATAGGATCATAGTAATTTCACTGCCCAAAAACTTCTTTGCACTCTGCCTCTCTCCTCCCTAACCCCTAGCAACCACTGATATTTTTTACTGTCTCCATAGTTTTGCCTTTTCCAGAATGTCATATTGTTGGAATCACACAATATGTAGCCTTTTCAGATTAGCTTCTCTCACTTAGTAATATGCATTTAAGGTTCCTCCAAATTTTTTCATGGCTTGATAGCTCATTTCTTTTTAGCGCTGAATAATATTCCATTGTTTAAATCCACCACACTTTATTTATCCATTCACCTACTGAAGGACATCTTGGTTGCTTCCAAGTTTTGACAATTATGATTAAAGCTGCTATAAACATAAGCATGCAGGTCTTTGTGAGGACATAAGTTTCAACTCTTTTGGGTAAATACCAAGAAGTGTGATTGCTAGACCATATGTTAAAAGTATGTTCAGTTTTATAAAAAAACTACCAAACCGTCTTCCAAAGTGGCTGTGCCATTTTGCATTCCCACCAGCAATGAACTAGAGTTTCTGTCACTCCACATCTTTGCCAGTATTGGTGTTGTCAGTATTCTGGATTTTGGCGATTTTAATGGGTGTGAAGTGAGTGGTATCTCTTTGTTGTTTTAATTTACACTGCCCTGGTGACATATGATGTGGAGTGTCTTTTCATATGCCTATTTGCCATCTGTGTATCTTCTTTGGTGAGGGGTCTGTCTATTCAGGCCTTTGGACCATTTATTTAATCGAGTTGTTTGTTTTCTTATTGTTGAGTTTTACGAGTTCTTCTTATATTTGGATAACATTCTTATCAACTAAGTCTTTTGTAAACTTTTCTCCCAGTCTGTGACTTATCTTTTCACTCTCTTGACACTGTCTTTCACAAAGAAGCTTTTAATTTTAATGAAATCCAACTTACCAATTCTTTCTTTCAAGGATCATGCCCTTGGCATTGTATCTGAAAAATCACTGCCAAATCCAAGGTCATCTTGATTTTCTCCTATATTATCCTCTGGGAGTTTATAGTTTTGCATTTTACATTTAGATCTATGTTTAGAATAACCTGGGAGTAGCTGGAGAAATCTGTGTGGTCCTGGAATTTCCTATTAGCAAGCCTATTTGGCTAACGGATATAAAGCTACTTGCCCTACCTAACCTCTGTTAGTAATAAACATGATTTTGTTCTCTATATTCCTTTGCAGTTTGTTTCTCTAACTTTTCAGATGTGGAAAAAGGATGCTATTTATTCAGGTTCCCTTGAGAGACCCACAAACTCATTTTTGTAAAATTCTGTATGTATGCGTACTTAAAAATCTAAAAAATTAAACCAAAGTGATAGAATTACAGTCAATTTTGTTTTCATCTTTGCAAATTCTAAACTTTTACTTTAAGAACACGTAATTAGGAAAAAAGATAAATATATATGTTTTTTAACATAATGCTGACTTCTTCAAAAAAAATAAAATTGATTATCCATAGGCCTTACAACAGACGTTGTCTGAAAATGCTCAATATTCTTATTTTAGGCATTTAATAGTATTTTAATAATGAGCCCCTAAATGGATTGTACAGTTAGGAACAGACTGCCTGAAGTCTCATGCCTCCTATATTATTAAGAACCCTTTCTAATCAGTTAACAGGCTCTTGGAGTAATTAAAGAAATTGTCTTCTCTGGGCAGTTACAGACCCACATGACTTTCAAAAGCACATCTCTGCATTCCATTCCGAAGGTTGGCACAGACTCCCTTTGGTCCAGTAGAAGCTATGGTATGCTTTAATGGTGCCATTTTCCTCCAAATGTCACTAACTTTCATAGAAGCCAGCAGCTTCAAAGTGCTCGAGGCGAGGGCTGCGAATCAGGGGACACTCCCTCCCTCCTCTGCCACTATGTTTCTGCTCACTTAGCCTCACTTCATTTTGTCCACCCACAAAATGAGAAAAATAATTCCAGCTTGTTTCTTAACAGCGATAGAAAAAAAATAAATGGGAGTGTATACATGAATGTTATAATCTGAGATTCTTACAAGTAAAGAAAAATACATACACACAAACACTCAGAATTGCTATTACTGTAATTAATTTTAGAAGTCCATCAATTCAGGTTATGTAATTTTTCTTTTTTTTTTTTAACTCAAGATGAGCTTAAATATGTGACATTTTTCTCCAAATATCACTAACTTTCACAAAAGCCAGTGGCTTCAAGGTGCTGGAACCTGGATAAGTATCAAAATGGCAGAGGCACAAGCACTTGTCTCTAGGAGGAAAGCTGGTATTCTCCAATTTGACAAGAAAAACATGACCCTTGAGAGCTTCTTTCCCAATCAAGAAATGAAAAATCACTTGTATGTGGCAAGTTAACCAAATAATAGAGGAAGGATGCCAGTTCCAGGAAAAGACATTTTGATGGATGTGAAAGGAATGAAATGAGATGCCTGCTTTATTAAATAGCAGCGGATCTGCATTCTACCCCTGAGAGGAAGTTTACAAAGGAGCAGGACAGTCACGTAAGGGAACTGAAACCCACAGTCATGCGCAGTAGATTCAGAAGGACAGAAGCACAAAGTACATAAAGCATAAAGAGCATAAAAACAAGCGGCATTTGATAAAACACAAGAGACTCAGGAGAAGGGCATTACAGCTTGAAGATAGAAAGCAGCAAATTAGGGTCAAGTTAAAGCTTGTTTTTATAAGTTTGAAAACATTGAAAAGACCAGACAGAGAAAAAAACCTGGCAATTTAGCAGGGCGATAGATGGCAAATAGCTGGGAAAGGTTATCTTAAGTAGCTGCTTTGCGAGAGTTTTGTTGTGTTGTTTTTTTCACTTTATTTTAATAAACTGAATTAATGAGCTAATTTCAGTGGTCTTTTAATAAGTAGACAAAGGAAATAAGCCGTTGTTGACAAACAGAGCATTAAAAGACTGCTAAAGTGTTCCGCAGGAGTTAAGCTTGCAGCTGTTGGCTTAGGGTGACAGCTGCAGGAAGCAGGGAGAGTTAACGGTGTCACTTGAAATTGGGGAGAAAGGTCGTGAGGGTCTGTGCTCTCTTTTTGAAGTGATCATTTTGCCCAATTACATCAGGGGCTTAAAGGAGATCAAAAGCTCCAGATTCTGTAACCTGCCTTGTTGGAAAGACTTCTAATTGAATCAGACATGGACGGAATATAATTACGTAAAAAGTAGTAAAGTCTCTGATCAAGATTTGGAGTTGCAATGTTTGGGATGCTCTAATTCCTTTCCTTTCCTTCCTGTCTCTTTTACAAAAGACATTGGTAATAATAATAAACAATAATCCCTGTTTAGAATAGGAGAAAAGAAGAACAGAAAAAATTCTTAGGGACTTTTTTCATATTTATGTTTTTGCTATGAAAATTATATTCACATAAGAAGAAAGGGGGTACAGCATGGGTACATGGTTATAATGAAAAGGGATAAACATGGCTTCCTATGTGAATTTATGACAAAGCATTTGGACAGATCCGGCAAAGCCTAATTCCCAAAAAAACCAGATGGAACAGCATATCACAGAAAGAAACTCACGGGAGTTTTTCTCTAGAATTCAAAAACAAGTACCTATTTCTGAATATATTTTTTAAACAGTATATCTATATGTTTGTTTTTCATATCTTGGCCAACACTCTCCAGACAACTTTTGTGCTCCAATTTTGAAAAACATGAAATGATAAAGCCGTTGAGATGTTTACTTCCAACTCAGGATTGACAGTCAGTTGATCAAAAAATATCCCAGCGCCTGCAGGGCTCACAACATTCCAGTGGGGACTTGCAGCTACATATTAAAGAACAGACACTGTTTTTGAAGCAAACAAAATGCACAGTAATGATTTCAACGATATAGGGCATGTATGTTCAGAGATTCAAACCAGAGACTGGCATTAGAGAAAGAAACCCAATGCAGGAGATGCAAAAAGACATTTCTGACAAGAAGCTGATTTTTCTGTCCTTTTATTTTTTGTTAGAGCTCCCACACAGTAGCACAACCAGCCTCTCCTTGCCACACACTGCCACCTAGAGGACAGCTGGCAATTGCTAGATAATAGCTTGTTTTCTTTCTCATGGCTGAAAGTAAATGTCCTAATTAATTTCACAATGCCCCTATTTTTCATGCAGCATTAAAGTTAAGTATGCAGATGCACACTGGATCTTATGTCTAGAATCGTAAAAATAAAAGTGCTGCCTCCAGTGTGAGATAGGTTTTGGAAAACTGAAAAAGTCCCTCCCCACAACATAACATTTCATAGCAAGGCCCATTTTCATTCCTGTTCTGGTTCATCCCAGAAAGCAAATTACCAGGACCAGGCGGCCAAAAGATTCTGAGTAAGGATCCAGTTCTCCTAAGTGTGATAAATCAGCAGCATCCAAATGCAGCCTTTAATGAATGCTTTTGATGATAGTGCTGGTTGGCAGTAAAAGTACTTGAACCTAAATGTTTCATTAACCATGATGCAATTAGCTGCTCTTTCTCAAGGAAAATATCACCAATGTCTATATTACAAAGATTTGGATTTTGTAGATAATCTTTGTTTCGGTGATGAAGATTGTCACTGAGCTAACATCTGTGCCAATCTTCCTCTATTTTGTATGTGGGACGCCACCACAGCATGGCTTGATGAGTGGTGTGTAGGTCCACACCAGGGATTCAAACCCACAAACCCCAGGCCGCCTAAGCCGAGCGCACAAACCCAAGCACTATGCCACCAGGCCAGCCCCTAGATAATCTTTTTGATTAGCACAGAAAAAGGAAATTTAAAGTAAAAAGACTTCTAGTGACACACTTTCAAAAATACATAAACTCACGGCTTAGTACTTGCTGAATGTAAATAAAATGACCAAAACAGCATGGTTGTTGGGAGGAGACCACTATGAATTCAAAGAAACAATTCAGTTCTTTCAATTTGGTATCAAGAACATAATGATATTTTCCTTTTGGAAAGAATTATCAAATTACTTGCCTGAAAAAAATTGATCAAATCAGGCCAGAGGAGCAGCTTCCATGGCAACCGATGCATCAGAAGATCATAGATGTTCTAGATCCTCATTTAGCATCTTGACTGATGTAATTCAGAGCTTCAGTAAGCCCTAGATGAAGTGAAAGCTAAATTTGATCCTACTGATTGGTGAAAGCTACAATAAGATCATTGGTGAAAAAATCAACAGAGTCCCAAAGATGGACTGAGATTTCTGTTAAATGGTTTAAGCTCATGCTGAACACAAATTAATTGGAAGCAGTCTTATATTGAAAAAAAAACTCTTTGTTCCACAGTAAACGTGTGAATGGAAAGTTCTGCATATATCACATTTCTGTTATTCAAGTCACATTCTTAAATGCACTAGAGAAGCTCCCTATTTATAAGAATCATGCAGGACATCATTTTGTAAAACAGCATCTTTTTATAGTATAAATAGTAACAATTTTCTCTCCTCCACCTATTTGGTAAATAACGATCTTCAGACATTGAATTTTCTTAAAGTAATACAGCCATAATTTGCAAAGGACAAAATGCCAGGAGACATTTTCAGAAATTACTCCTTGAGAGTTCAGAATTCAAAGATAGAGCACTGCGAGAAAATTTTTACAAGCTGATTATCTCTGATTTTCCTGTATTTATAAAAAATAAGCATTTGTGAGTTAATCAGGTCCACTGTCAGACATTAAGGATCCCGCAATTCGGGTTCACAGGCTGAGTTTAGCACAGCAAAGATCCAGTGGCTATACTGTGTCCAAAAATCCAGGGGCTATACTGTGTACAAATATCCAGTGGCTACACTATGTACTCCAACTTGGTGCCCTAAGGCGGGGAAATAATATATCAATTTTTTTTCTTAGTCAATAAGCTTTACTGTAGCTAAATTCAATTTAACTTTTCCCTTTAATGCTAATTCAAATCTGCAATATGTTGAATCATTTTGGACTGTGTATATATTTTTGTGTGGCTTGCCTTTTGCATCTAACTCTAGACCATGAAAAGAACCCCAAAAAGAAAAAAAAAAGATCTCATTTAAAAACTGCAGAGAAGCCATTTGGGGGTGAGGATTTCTCTCCATGTAATCTCCAGATCTGTGTGAAAGTTGACATTTTGGTAGGGACACCATGTAGTACAAAATGCTCACTAGGATCCCTTCTTCTTTCACAGGATCACCGCGTGAACGGAAGAAAGGCTTTAATCTCTCTGTTCTGTTTCTCAAAAGGGTAATGGCATTTTACTCCAAATTATTTTAAATATTTGAAAATGTTGTATGTAAGGCTCTGCAAGCCAAAAATCACTTTTGTCTGAAATACTAATTTCCCCAGAAGAAACCTAGAATGATTCCATTTGCCAAATAATGGGTGGAAAGGGTTTGGCTCTTTTCTGCATTAATTAGCAAATTACTTCCATTTTGCCTCTTGGGTTCATATTTGTTTAAAAAAGCCTCATAATAGTTGTGATGCATTAGGAACTTTTATACCTACGTTACAGGAGGAGAAAATACACATTTCATGTAATGATATCTGACCATTACGGTGCCTACGACAGGCTCTTTAAATTTTCATAAGACATGTATATAACACACTGCTTTTGAATAGATCACAACACTGCAAGAATCATCTCAGTAGTTTTCACAATATCCCTAACTGACAGACAGGCTACCCATCCCGAAGCTAGTAGGTAAGGGAAAGTGGAATGACGGCTAAAGTTCAAGTCTGTTCCAAAACTAATAATTACTCTAAACTCCTTGAGGGTAAGCATGATACCTCAGCATCTCATCTCCCCTGCTGAGGACACTGCTCTGCACAATTTAAAAAATTAACATGATTCATGGCTTGTATGCCTCCACACTCCCTTCTTCTTCACACAGTACTACCTAATTCCACTGCAACAAAACATTATTACATATTTGCATAGAGGTAAATTTCTGAAACATAACTAAAAGTGGTGAAAACCATATACCTCAGAGTTCATCTTCCAGGTGGCTATTCTCTATACTCAACAAGCGCAATCATTCTCCTTATTCTTTGAAAACTATAAAATGAAATAATTTGGAAATTGTGGTGAAGAAGTTTAGAACATCATCTGAAACACAATAAAGCTAATCAGAGTATACTAGTACGGTGATAATCCATCTAAAATTAACCAGAGGACCTGCAAAGGCTCATATTCTCAGTCCACTGCCACTACTTACCTCATTGCCATGGGAATTACTAATTCCTTCAGAAGTAACCTAGAACGCTCCCAGATTCCCAGCCCTCAGAAACTGAGATTATGAGTGCTTGCTGTTTTAGGCTGCTATGCGTTAGTGTAATTTGTAATACGGAAATAGATAACTAATACAGATGTGGAGGTATATGCGGAAATTTTATATTTTCTACCACTTTAGACGTATCACTATAGAAGTAAAATTTTTAAAAAAATACTCAGAAAGTGAACATCTAACTACATAAAAGATGATGATAAGGATTTGGTTTTCTAGACTAAGGTTTGTGAATACTAACTCAAGGACTATTGGGAAAGGCTGGAAATCTAAAAAAGCCTGTGAAGAATATATTTTGCTATGAGAAAGAAGGCTTTTAAGACATGAGGGATGGGAGAAAATGCCCAGATTAAAAGATTAAACTAACAGTAGGAAAAATAGATTTGACATAAACAGAATAATGATGGAAGTGATATTAAATAATTCATAGGGAAAGAATTCAGTAATAAAACCAAGACCTTATGGGTTTGGTTATGGTCTCTATCTAGTACAGTTAGGAATATGGATGTTTTCCAAATTAAAATGTAAAATGTATCCTAAAGAAATAAGTTGATCTCATGGATATCAGTGAAAACTGGTGGGAGACTGAACATACGCCTGAAAAAAGCAATGGATCTATAAGATAGATGCGACTGAGAAGCAAAGACCAAATAGGATCATAAAGAATCAAGAAGTATCAGTAGAGAAATTCCCAGACCTATGGGCAGAAGCACAACTGGGAACCAACAGGTAAGATCAGGGAGAAAGAGTAAAAGAAACAACGTTGTTAGAGATGTGACCTACAGAGCACATAGCCAGATCAAAGTCATGTATTTCAAAATACATAGGTGACAAAATAGGGAAGGGATAAAGAACTTCACGTATAACGGTATCTAGTAAAGTTATTTTTTTTTCCTAAATGCATTATGTCTGGTAATTCTAGACTTTTCCTTGTTGACAATTCATGTTTCGTGTTTCACAATACCTAGAACACTGACAAGATTCAGAAATGTCTCTACACTGGAATCTTGGCAGGGGCAGGTAAAGACGAAGGAATCCTAGCACATGTAAGAGATTCCAAAAGTTGAAGACAGATATTGTCAGTGATTTTTCAAAAAGAAGAGGGAAATTATCCAATGAATATACTAATGGCATGGGTCCCTGCTGTGTATGAATACTTAGAAAGGAGTCAGCTCCAGAAACCAGACAGAGTCATCAAGGAAAAGTCCTGTTATAATAACCTGTGCTCCTTTTTTGGATAGAATCGTAAAACAAATAATTTGGAATATCACTTTCTAAAAGAATATATCCTGATTGAACATATCTTTCAACAAAGCCTTCCCTGAAATACCTTTGGAGAAACAATAGAACTATCTGGTTAATAGCATAGTTAGGTGGAATGATCATTATAAGTAAAATATGTTAACTGCTAGATTGAAGAAAATTTGCAATAAGGTTCTAGTGAACTATTGTCCTTTAATTGGGGAGGATATATTAAAGACAAGTTTACCGTATTTATTCATTAATACAGAGTCAGGAAAAATAAATTTGATGGCAGAACTAAAATTTTTTATAAAAAAGTAAACTTAGGAGACATTTAAGGTCCTAGATTTAGATTAACTCAATTGTATACATATAGATTGGGGAACAATGGTTAATTAAATGGTCAACTGAAAAATAATCTTAGCGTATTTAACTGACTACAATCTCAATATTAGCCCCCAGAGCGATATACCGAAGAGAAACTTATATCCAATATTGTTTAAAATGTGGATGGTTCAAGTCCTAAAATGTAGTAATCTGCACTCTGCCTTCACCAGATAATTTTAGGAGTGTTATGTTTAGTTTTGGGGACTACTTTTAAAGGGAATATTGAAAAACTATAGAAAGTTTGGTGATGACTGACCACTTATTCTTCTAATAACAGACAAACATTATAAGATTTGGACATAGGTTTTTAATCATCTAATCCGTCCCAGGCATTATGTTCAAACTGGAAATACAGAGCTAAAATGACCTTGTCCCTGCCCACAACGAGCAGATGACCCAACAAGGGAGAAAAGCAAATACATAAGACAGTGTGCCTCTGCAAACTGTGTGATGTGAGAAATACTTGAGATCACTGGAATGTTCTGCCTGGAGGACAGTTTTAAGGGAAAACAAGAGACGTCTTCAAATCACTGAACAGATGGCTTTAGGTGCATGTCTAGACTTATCGTGTCATACCAAAGGGTAAGCAGGAAAATTGCCAGAAGACAAAATTTGGCCTAAAAACTTTTTGATAATTAAAAATGCATAGCAAGAGAGTGGACTTAATCATAAAGTAGTGAGACTTTATCTTGCAAAACTTTTTGATCAAAGGGTGGAGAAATCTGGAAAAAATATCCTAAGAAGGATTTCTGCCTTGAGGCATGGCCGGTGCTGGTGGTGGTGGTGGTGGTGGAATATTTTTAAATGTGTTTAACAGGCAACAGAGAGGTGGGGTGAAAAGACTTGCTCTGTCTCTAAGATTCTTTGATTTTATGTACAAAAACTATCAATCTCTATCTTCGTAAAACAAAATTCTCATTTTGGATTCCATGTCAAAAATGTGTAATGCTTCAAGAATCACCATGATTTAGGCAGCACGTTTACGTAAGGAAAAACTTATCCCATGTTTAAGAGACTGGTTATAGTCTGCTATGCCTAATGTGTTTCTTAAAATAGAACAACTTTTAGAAAAAGTATAGTTAATAGACCCACTTGCAGGAGACTTAAAAATTTACCGTGGAGTTAGGATTATTTGATTTCATATTTATACATAAAATTGAAATAAATTGTGCTATCTCAGAAATCTATTCTTTTTCATGTAACTTTTCAGAATTTCTTTCAAAAGATTTTCTTTTGCATAAAGCATACTCTTTTCATCTTATTCTATGATTCTTAATACTGCTTGAGCTGTAAGAAAGTGACTGATATTTTCTTTTGAGATTGGTTCAAACATCCTCTCGAGGGATCAATAACACAAATTCTAAGAAATTTAGTACCTGCCTGCTGCCATGTAGTGCTAGGTTGGCTAAAGGACCGAAAATCTTCAAAACATGTCTTATTTTTCTATTATCAAACACATTAATTTGAACCACTGTTAAAAAAGATACTAGCCATTTACTTCTTGCACAATATAATCATGTTACAGAATAAATAAAAGATAACTAAATATTCTAAATCATCAAAATAAAACAAAACTAATTAGTGTATTAATTTTTAAATAGTTAAGTAGTGGGTATCTGCCAATTTGATCTTTAAGATAATATTTTAAATAATTCTTCATTATCTGTGAAACTCCTTAGGCAATCCTTCATATCAGTGTTTTCCATGGGAATTTTTCAGTGTAGGCTCTCTCTTTCATAAAAATCCTACATTTAGAGTAGTTATTGATTGTGAAGAGCCAGGAGAAATACACTGGATAGCAGAACTAGTTTTTTTTTAAAGTACATTTAACAGGGAGCATTTAAGGTCAAATTTTATATGTCTGCCTCCTGAATTAGTAAAATTTTAATTTCTGCAATCCAGATTCTTGCCAAATAGCACAATCACAAATACCAGCCATCCTTATATAAGGCTCAATTCTAATAAACCACCTACGTGGAAAACTGTAACTACTTCTCTAAATCAGTGTTTCTCAACTGTGATCTCTGGACCATGGGCATCAGAATCACTGAGGTGCTTCTTAATAACACAGATTCCTGAACACCACCCTTGATCTGCTGAGTCAGAATCTCCCCAGGGAATCCTTAGGCAACCTGAAAATTGAGAATCTATGTTAGATATGCTTTATTATATTTTAATCAAGCTAGACTACCAAAGAGCCACCGCAAGAAAGAGGCAAACAAACTCAATATTATACTTATTTTATGTATTTGTTAGTGGACACTGACCACTACATCATGCAATTTTCTTTCTACCAGAACACAAAAAGTATGGCTTTGGGGAAATTGGTTTTTCCCGGAAAAAGCTTTACTTTTATCTTATCCATGATTCTTACTTCTCTCTTTGTTGTGGTCACTAGATAGCTCAGAAACAAATTTTAGACCTTTCTCTTATAATACTACAATACGTAACAAAATGCATTGAACCTACTTCAACAGTTTATTGTTATTTTTAAAGATATATAAATAGTAAACTGACTGAAATCCACTTTAGTAGAAAAGTCGAATACAAATTCAGAGATAAGTCAATAAATCTCCTAATGATGCAATCTAAGATTACTGTCATTATTTTGATAGCCAATAAATAATTTAAAAATTATTTAACTCTATCAATTGAAATATATATGCTTTATTACATATGCTTTACACAATTCTCCCCCATCTTTTCCTTTAAATTGTTACAAATTATTTTATTTGATTTTTCCCATACACCACATATCAGAACTGGTGCAAAGATACCACTGTTAAAATCAGGGATTACAAATGTAGGAAGGAGCTAGGACGCAGCCACCAAATGTGGAAGGAAAGTGCCCAGGAACAGTGTGGGGGAGGGGGAAACTGGAGAGGTAGATGCTGACTCATAAACCAGAGCTCTTTGTACATCATCGTTTAAACGACAATCTACTTAATAAAGCCAGTATCTAGCCCATATTTGAACATCTTTTCCAAAATGGTGAGAAAACTTGTCATGTACCAAAATCCATATACATTAAATATACTATTTCTCTGACATTACCAGTCAGTCATTAAAAAGAAAGATACATGTGGTCTGATACTAGTTGCTGTCTTAATACAGCGACACATGCTCATTCCCAGTGATGCCTTCCTCCCTTCAGTAGGTGCTCAAACCAATGCTTCACAAGCAATCTGTGGCAATGGATCGATTTGGATTTTTTAAATTTTCAATTTATCGTGGACTGAAAGTTTTGTAAACTATAATAAAAATGAGTTGCTAGAAAAATGAAATAACACCAAAATCAAAGACACAAAATGCAAGTGTCAGGGCAGGGGAAAATCCCCCTGTTTCCCTTCTTGTGTTCTTACGGTAGGCTAGTAATAAAACTGACAAAAGACCAGATTAACAGGAGAAAAACCCAGTTTAATACATATGTATTGGAGACCACAAAGAAGTGATGCTCAGAGAGTGAACAGAGCAGGCAGTATATATATCTTTTACATAAAGAAACAATAAATTTGTGAATAATCGACAGGACAAAGAAACACAGCTGTGGGGTACACAAATAGCAAGGAATCAGCAGAGTTTAGGTTTCAGGTAGTAGATTAGCAGGGTTTGCTTACAAAGGCTTCTGGCCCTGAATCCCCAGCTCGGGTGCTGAAGATGCAAGGAGAGCACCTTCACATGGGAGATTCATTTCCTGCTTTTGGGGAACAGAGATGGGAGAATCAGAATGCTCTTTTTGTTTCTCAAGTAACTTTAATTCAAAATAGTCAATATGCTATTGTGCGATATTTGCGGGTGACCTGCCCTGGGCCCCAACACAAGTGCATTTTAATAATTTTAACTTTTAAAATATATTTTAAAGGCTGGCCCCGTGGCGGAGTGGTTAAGTTCGTGCACTCCACTGCAGGCGGCACAGTGTTTTGGTTCGAGTCCTGGGCACGGACATGGCACTGCTCATCAAACCACGCTGAGGCAGCATCCCACATGCCACAACTAGAAGGACCCACAACAAAGAATATACAACTATGTATCGGGGGGCTTTGGGGAGAAAAAGGAAAAAAAAATCTTAAAAAATATATATATATTTTTAAATCATTACTAGAGTCAATAGATGTAAAATTCTCTGACAAATGTCTACAAAAATTTCTAAATGCTTACTCTCTGTTTCTACACTCTTCTCATCACATGGAGCAGTAAGGGTCTGCAGATAAGCACCTATCGTGGACCACACTTTTCATAACTTTCCGCAAACAATTCCTGCAATACACCACCAGTTTATAGTTTACAGGCTCCATTTCTTATAAATTTTTAGAAAAGGGATTATGCTTGCCCCTCTCAATTTCTTTTAACCTTCTTCTACTCCCCCACAATTAGTCAATAACTACTGAAAATTAATTAGCAATCCCCCAGGCAAATCTTTTTAGTAGCGTGTCGTATAATTGGACCAAAGCTAATTAGAACTGCTAAAAGCTCCTTCTCAATCTTGGCCCTAATTTGGGACATCATTTCCTTCTTACTATTGTTTCTCCCAAGGTTTTCAATTCAAAGATGATCACCTTGTTCGTGAATATCAGGTTCCTCTCCCTTCGGGGCACGAGGAAAGCTGCATTTCTCAATCCCATTCCAGCTGTGCAGGACTGTATGCCTAGATCTAGCCAACAGATAGTGAGAAGTCCTTGAGCCATTTTCCCATTTCTCTTCCCCAGACCAAGGACAACAAAACAAAAAAACAAATAAACTAAAACAAACACACACCTCTTAGTATTACATCTGCAATACATGGTGAAGGCTGCCTCAGTTGTCCTGAGTCTCTGAATGTCTAAAGCTGACATCACTGCAGACCTGCACAAAAGGAAGCCTGAGCAAGGAATAAACCTTTGCTGTATTCAGCACCTGAGGTTTCAGAATTAATTGTTCCTGTAACATGACTTATTCTATCCTGGTTAATACGGTCTTTTTAAAAAGGAGAATGAAGCAAGAAAAATAGACATCAGACAAATATGTAGAAATGGGATAACTGTAGTAAAATCAAAAAGTAAAAAGAAATAAAGGGTGACATCCTCATATATCAGGAGGACTAAATTTAGTCGAGGCTAGGCTAGGGAGTCCAGGAAGACCTTGAAGATGTGAAACCTAAGTTGAGACCTTAAGCAAGATACAGAGTTATTTGAGAGAAGAGGGAGAAACAGAACTTCAGGCAAAAGAAACTGAGTACGATGGCCTGGCAGCTGGGAAATGAGACGACTAAAATTTGGAAAGGGGCCAAGCTTCCCTTCATGAGCTCGGTGAGCTTCATGCCCATGAGCTATCTACCTTGACACAATGTCTTTACCTCTTGCTCCTCAGTCACAGTGTTAGACTCCTCTGCGGTTTTAGTTCTCTTAGGACACCTCATCAATCTGGAGAACACACGTCCTTCTGCAGGACTCCTGGATTCACCCATTACCTGAAGAACCTCAGATTTACTGCATGCCTGGCACACAGAAGTGGCTAATAAATAGCTGACAACTGACAGTGAATAAAGAATGAAGGAATAATTGAAAGAGGTAGTTTGCATGGATCCACAACATCTGTGTAGTATATTCTCAAGCAAAAACAAAAAATCATGTGAGAGCTATTCTAAATTTTTATGATTTTCTAAATGGTGTTCATATTGCTTCTCTCCCAAGGACAGAGGAATATCAAACTGATTCTAATCGACTGTGGAGAAAGTCAACATAAACTATGAAAAAAAAAGTCAATTTTTAAACAGTAAAAGAAATGTCATTTTGGGGCTGGCATGGTGGTGCAGTGGTTAAGTTCGTGCATCCCCCTTCGGCTGCTTGGGGTTCACAGTTTGGATTCTGGGTGTGGACCTAGCACCGCTCGTCAAGCCACACTGTGGTGGCGTCCCACATAAAATAGAGGAAGATTGGCACAGATGTTAGCTCAGGGACAATCTTCCTCACAAAAAAAAAAGAAAGAAAAGAAATGCCATTTCATTACTGCCCCAATACAATGAAAATTAATGGAATAATAGCAACGGTATGGAGGTGTTCTACTAGTCGCCTTTTAAGGACTCAGTCTCCCCAGAAGTATGCATTGGATAGCACTTGTATGCCTAGTCTTAGGGGCTTGGTGAATACTCTTTAGAGTCTGTGCTACCAATCTTGAAAAATACAAAATCTTTAAAAAATCACTATCCTCAACATGCTTAGCTGGATAGACTACAAGTTACCAGAGATTACTGCTGAGTCAAAACAGTGTATATTGATGAAAGCTAACATATTTGCATTAGCATACTCACTTATTTTCTTCAAATACATATAGAAAAATCAATTTAAAAAACTTAGTCTCTGAAATTCATAAGTTAACTTCCAAACATTCTTCTGTATTACTATTTTATACAATAAATTTCCTTTTTGAAATGTACTGATAAATAAAATTGATGTAAATTTTGACATACGTATGTGAAGAACAGAAAAGTCCAGAAAACAAATAAACAAAGAAGAGAGGCTCTTTCTCCTATAAGTGTTTTAAAGTTTCTGTTCTTTACAAACTGGTTTGTATGACCTTTCAGATTCTCTTTTTCATTGAACAGGAAGCATTTACGGAACAACTACCTTGACAGTCTATCCACCTCTGATCCCAAAACTATCTCCACTGAGGAGCATTTGGGTTGTTTCCATATCTCGGCTATTGTGAATAATGCTGCAATAAACATGGGAGGGCAGATATGTCACTGAAATCCTGTTTTCATTTCCTTTGGGTATATACCCAAAAGTGGGATTGCTGCATCATATGGTAGATCTATTTTTAATTTGTTGAAGAGACTCCATATTGTTTTCCATAGTGATTGAACAAATTTACATTCCCACCAACAACAGACTTCTCTTTTCACCACATCCTCCCATGTTTATTGCAGCTTTGTTCACAACAGCCAAGATATGGAAACAACCCAAATGCCACCGAAGGATGACTGAATAAAAAGGATGTGGTACATGTACACAATGAAATAGTATTCAGCCCTGAGAAAGGAGGATATCCTCCCATTTGCGACAACATGGATGGACTTTGAGCACAATGTGTTAAGTAAGATAAGTCAAACAGAGTAAGACGAGCACTGTATGATATCATTTATATGTGGAATCTAAAAAAGTTAAACTTGTAAAAAACAGAGAGTGAAATGGTGGTTACCAGGGGATAGGAGAGGGAGGGGATAAGGGTGATGGTGTTTAAGGGTACAAACTTGTAATGAGTAGTAAATAAGCCACAGAGATCTAATGCACAGCATAATGAATACAGACAATAATATTGGACTATATTTACGTAATGTGATAAATACCGCTGTATCAGCAATCACATTATAATACATAATGTATCAAAGTAACACATTAAACTTACACAATGTTACATGTCAAATTTATTCAATAATAATAAAAAAAGAGAACCATCTCCAGTTTAAGGAAGGTCCTAGTATGATGGTTACAGAACGGATCCCAATTGCTCCTTTTTGTAACACTATCACACTTGCTCTTCCCACCAAACTATTTTTTTATTTTGCTTTCCATATTATTTTATTTACGGATAACCAACAATGTAATCTGTTTTCAATCTTTAAAAGTCATTCCATTTGACATTTGTCCTGGATATTATTTTCTGATCTTCCTTGCTGATAATTCAGAAGATAGTTTCATGATTATATTTTATCTTGACCCATTTTACATTTCAATTTAATGAAGAGTCATCCTCACGAAATGAGACTCCTCCTTTATGAATCAGTATCAGATTAATCATTTACGCAATCTTCAAGATCAAGCCAATGCCTCTGCTTGTGGCAACATCTGATCTACCATAAACATGCTCCTCTCAGACAAAAATCACTTGGAATGATTATAGTTACTATATCCGTTTTTATCAAAATCAATGAATTTGACCTTCTACTCTACAGTTGCAGTAATGCTGAATCCTACTCTAATAAATTCTTCTTTGCCTTTATATTTTGCTCTGCCTGGCTAGATTCCAGTTACACGAAGGCAAAGACAGATGTAAGTATTCCTCAGCATGAAGCGTGTCAGGAGCACTGGGAAGAAAACACTGGCCCAGAGCCACTTAAAGTCGAGTCACTGCTTGCCTGGATATGCTGGACAGTTAAATACGGGCATTATCCCTCAGGCTTTCAACTCTCCTCTTCCTTCTCTCTCCGAATTACCTATGTTAGTGAATCATCTCGCAAAACATTGCTGAAAACATCAGCAGAATTCCATCGCTATGTATCTGCCATATGTAATAGCATGACATTCATTTATTCCAACAACGGAAATTTATATTCTGTTCTGTACTCAGGGAAGAATATTTAAAAGCAGCTGATACATATGGATTCTCAGAGTAATATTCAATTTTTCTAAATTCTCTCCTTCTAAAAGAAAAATCCCTAGTAACGTTAGGGAACAGAGTTAATGAAAAGATTATAAGAAATTACCTTATGAGAAGACAACTTTTACTAGAAGTCCTCAAGGGCCTTTCCATCTTCCATATGGATTGCAGTGTAGTTCTGCCTCAGATTGAAAGCCTATAATTTACGCCTGTGTAGAGAAGATTAAATGGATTTCTCTTTAACTTTAACAACAACATTTTTCATCACCATTTTCTTATCATATTCACTCATCAATAATGTAAGATGACTGAGGAGAGTGGAAAGCTAACGTCTACATTTGACAATGCAATGGATACTATACATTTTAAGAATAGGCCATTGGTATCTTTCCAAAGTGTATTGAATGGTCAGCAGTGACCTTAAACATCAATTTTTGTACTAAGTAAAACAGTTTGAGGTCACCTTCACCTAGGACTAAGTGCAACTTTAAGGCCCAGAGATCAAGGGGTTCCAGTCGGTGCAAAGAGAACTAACACCTTAGTTCATTATTCTTCCTGAGTCACACGTGAAACTTGGGCTCAGAAAGGATTCCAGTGGTGCTTCTTGTTTTGTACCATGTCTTCAGAAAGAAAAGTTTCATCACAAGTGAACTTTAGCCCCTACCCTTCCTACTCCTAGCTCTATAGATGAGCAAGGGAGAGACAGAAATCTGGATTGTCAATTCTATAATTATTTTAAACTAGATATAATCATGCCTAAAATTATATGGTGACCTTCATTTGCAAAGTAATTTAGCACACATCTCACATTAGATTCTAACACTTACTAGCAGACACACACACTTAGAATTTCAACAAACACTGTGCTTCTCGTCTTTTTTTAAAATCAACTTACATCATTACTTAAAAGTAAAAAGTATAAATGAAAAATTCTCTCCACATCATTACCTTACATCATCACAGACACTAAATATAAAGCAGTAATAAAGCAAGACAAAACGTTAATTCCTTCTACTAGGCCAGACATAATCCCTGGCATCTCTCTCAGGAACACCAAAAAGGGATGAAGACCAAAGGGCTGGGTTGCATGGAATATAAGATAGAAAAAGCAACTCTTCAGAGGCTAGAATTAAGAGTGATATGGAAATAGTGCATCAACTTCAGCCAGACATTAAGGAAATCTTCCACACTATATTGTGAATAAAGTAGAGAGATGAGAACCAAGTATTTGTAGCTAAATGGACATAAAGCTAGTTGAGCAGCAGTATCCACGGCGTGTGAAAAACCAAATCCGTGTGTAAGAGAAACAAATGTCTACCACAAACCACAGGACTTAAAGCTCAGACCCAGACTGAGATTAAAGCATAAAAGGCCTATTTATGAATCTTCTAGATGAAATATACCTGAAAGGAGCAACTCGCCAAATCAAGATTTTAAATTATTTCCCAGAAATCAAATTCTGGGGTGAAATCAATCCAATTTTACTAAGAATGTGTATAGTTTCTCATTTATTCTTTTTAATCAAGCAGAGGGGAGGCTAGGAATGACCTAATTTGATAGCATTTAATGTGAAAAGCCTTAATGACATCAGTTGACCAAAATTTCAATGAGTCAGTAGGATAATGCAAATACCAAAAAATGCTAATGTGGTCATGAGCTACAAGAAGAACATTTCAAAAGAAAAGAAGAACACAGTGTTCACATCTTTGAAAGAGAAAGTCTGAACTCAGCACAGATAAGGTGACATTTGGAATGTCACATTTTTTCCCTAATGACTGACATTTAAAGAGGTGGATGTTGGCAAGAGACAACAGTACTTCTCAAAACGTGTTCAACGGAATATTAATATGTTACAGAAAATAAGGCTACTGTGATCAAATAAGTTTGAAAAATACAAGATTAAACATACGCCATTTTAAAGACAGTGTTCTTGGACCCAGTTTCCCTCGGAAAATGCCCAGGCTGGTATGTGTTGTGAAGCTCTAAGGAGGTAGAGCTTGCAGCCTTTCACAGATGAATTTGACATGGAACTAGTGTCACAAAAGGCAGACTTCGGGAAACACTGATCTAAAGTATGTTCACAAGGTCATGTACCAAGTGATCAGAATTTGAAAAGCATGCTCTTTGAGGGTTTTTTTTGGGAAAACTGGGCATTTTAGATTGGAAAAGAATGGACTAAGGAGAAGCATAATGAGTCAGTTAAAATAGAGGATGTTGATTTGTTTCACTATTGTTTAAGGATGTATAAATTACAATCGCTGAGTGGAAAATACAGGAATACGTTTTGGCTTCGTATAAGAAAGATTTTTTTTTCCGAGTAAGATTGGCCCCTTTTAGTAAGATCCACCACCAATCCTCCTCTTTTTGCTGAGGAAGACTGGCCCTGAGCTAAAACCTGTGCCTGTCTTCCTCTATTTTATATGTCGGACACCTGTCACAGCATGGCTTGATAAGCGGTGCGTAGGTCCGCGCCCAGGATCTGAACCTGTGAACCCTGGGCCACTGAAGCGAGCACGTGAACTTAACTGCTATGCCACCAGGTCAGCCCCAAGAAAGACATTTTTATCATTATATCTAAGAGAGTCGTAGTCTTTCACAAGTAGCAATGAGATTTCCTGAAAGAATTCAGATTTTTCCCTAAAACCTATCAGTTAGGAAATTTGTGGAAGAACTCTTGTATCAATAAAAGCTTAAATTAGAGTGATGTCCACATTAATTCCAACTCAATGACTTGAATTACGCATAGGTATTTGTTCTCACTAATCCACCTATACAACTCTGCCATATTATTAATAATCTTAAAACATATCGCTCCCTATTTTATATTGCTTGCTAATTAAAACATCTAGTGGCTTTTATATTGGTTATCAAATAAACTATTTCTTTAGACTATCCATCAGCCACATCACTGGGCACACACACAGCAAAATTCTAGTGTTGTGTGAGAAACACATAGGGGTTGACTGTGTGATCCTGAACAGATACTGTCCTGAGGAACAGTGGTTCCCAAATGTTGTATCAAAATGGTTCAATAATAATAATAATCTAGGGGGCCTTTTAAAAATTTAAATATTTCTGCTATCCAGGCTCAAAAATTGTGAATCAAATCTGGGGTAGAACCCAGGAGTATATACTTTCCAGAAGCCTTCCAGTTGATTCTGGTGTACTGACTGGTTTCGGATCCACTCTTCTAGGTTCAGGCACCATCTGTTTGAGGGAGCTGGAAGCACACACCTGCAAGCCACCTGTCACTGTTATGGTTGTCTCTCTGAGGTGAAAAGTGGTGACAGATAGGCAACATCTAGGACCTCAAATCCTACGTCCTCAAACTTATTTCTATTCAAGGCTCTGACTCCAAACCTTTAATGATGAGCTGAGCTAGCTCACTTTTAAATTGCAAGGATGGCTTTGCCCAGACTAGACCAATTTAAGTGGCTTAGATGATGCCTCCTTCACCCTGGCCTAGACTTTGGTTCTGACGTAGATTTCCCTCGGTCCAAAACCTCTCCCATATTATCAGGCAACCCCAGGCCTATCTTTCCATATTTGTTGAATGGCATTCCAAAAATGCATAATCCCAAAGATGAGCCAAAGATAAAAGAATATGGCTTTTACTTTCTTTTCCTGAGCAGGAAGCTCCTCTTTTGAAATCACAGTCACATAGGGCATCTCCTCCCTAAAAGCTGAGTGAGAAAAGTATAAACACTCCCCAAAAGTCAACGCTATGTTCCCCCTGGAGAGTTTAAAGAGTGTCACCAACATTTAAAAGCTAAAATTTTGGTTCAAACTACCTTTCTATCTTTATCCCTCTGATTTTGTGATGGCTTCCCTCTAACCAAAGTGATCTACGTGCTTCCTCCTGAACATTTCATCTTTATTCTAATCACCCAACTTCTCTCACCATGTTTCTAATCCTCTGGACACGAACTTTTTCTAAGCTTGGCCCCTATAAAACCACCATATTTTACACCAGATGTCAGCAAAAATTTTCTATAAAGGACCAGAGAGTAAGTATTTTTAGCCTTGCTACCATACTGTCACGGTCACAGCTACTCAATTCTGCTGTTTTGTAGCAGAAAAGTTGGCATGGACATTGTGTTAAACAGAAACAGACAGAGGCTAGACTTGGTCTGCAGGCCAGGGTTTGCAAAGCCTATTTTAGATTCAGCTCAGAAGTTACCTTCTCTGACTCCTTTCATGAAACTTCCTTTTCACTCCAATCAAGCAGAGACAGAATTTCTTCTCTTATGCTCACCTAGAATTTGTATAATTTTTATTACAGTAATTTTCTCATGGTATATGTAAAATATTTTCATGTTCAGTTGCCTCTCTAAACAGTGAATCCATCAAGGATAAAGACCATTTTTTATTAATCAGTCTCAAACAGAACAGCTCACACCCTATAGGGTATTCAATAAATGTTGACTAGTTGAATGAATAAATAAATGAGTGAATGAATAGATGATAAATGTAAATGTTAATCTGACATGAATCTTGAAAATATGAATAGGATTTAGCAAATGATCCTTGGAATTTAAGTGTAAAATATGTTAAATCTAAGGGGAAACTGTTTTTCTCCCGGAACAACCTCCTTCACTCATTCTACAAATATTTGTGGAAGAGTACATCCTCAGGACAAAGCCCCTGAGAGTGAGCATTCTGTAAAGCAGTGCTTCCCACGTTGAAGACTAGAAAGTACATGAAGTCACCGAGCCCACTAAACGGATTGATTATCGTCTGTGCATGAAAGTCCTTTTAAAAGTTAATGGGATCCCAATGCATAGAGCAGAATGAAAGAGAGGAGTACGAAGACCAAACTGCACATGAATTTATGACCCTCTGTCCCTGTATGCTGAGTCGAGGGACTTGGGTTATTGAAGATCGTATTTTAATGAAGGCTTTTCATCTATTCTACACATCACCATCCTTTCATTAGCAACACATTGGAGAGGAAAGCGTGGCAGGGCATCAGCCTACTAATCCTTGGCTTGAGAAGGCCCCTAGGTCCTTATGTCCCCTTTAAGTACCCTTAATCTTCTTTAATTAACTATGAATTTCTTCATTTGCATTGTTTATTATTCTGTCCAATTGGCTCTCCTCATGGCCATCTGCTCTAATGTATATTTCATAAGTGATCCTCATATATTTTAGATTCCATACTACTCTGGGTCATCGTTTATGCAATTATTGCTAAAAGGACTGAGTACCAACTTCTGTTGGCTGAAAACTTAATATTTAAATGATGTAAATCTAAAAATTTTCTTCAAACATCTGAATATCTATTGCTAAGCTTTGAACAAACATACCTGATTGCATTAAATTCATAGCTCCAGGCTTTCAGAAAATGGGCTTCATTTATAGATTAGTAGCCTGAGCTTCTACAATGTTCTAACCAAGTCTCACTAATTGTAACAACCAAAATTTCACTGGCTCAGAGACAACCTGCCAAGGCTCATCTTCAACCTCTTGAAAAGCTTCCCCCAGCCACCCTCAAGTATTTGAGGAATTCTCAGGAGATATTTTCCATCTTCTCATGAGGAAATTCATTCCCAGTTGGTGCTAATCCTGCTCTGCTGTCTATTGCTAGAAAACACCATCAATATACATGAGGCCCTCAAAGTCTACTGGTGTGGTAACAGAGGGGAGAGAGTAAGGCCACCTTCCTTGTTAAAATCTGTTGGTGAGGGCAAGTTGGGGGGCCTAAGGCTGAGTGAAACAGGTTCCGATTTCATGACAGTACTTTTTATTCTTTACACACAGACATCTGTCCATGGGTCAGGAATGAGTTCAAACGGAAATTTGCAAGTTGTCTTCAGAACAAGTTCTCTCTTCTGATGCCAAAAGTTTGGCTCCTGGGGAAAGTTTATTATCCTGATGCATTTCCTCAGGGCTGGTTCTTTCTAAGGGATTGCCTCGCTTCCTCAATTAATATAATCTGACATTTCCCACTTTGGCCGCCACCCCCACTGCTCTTTGACATATTAAAATGTCCCCTTGTGTTCAAGATAGAATCCTTGCTACATTTATAATGCTTTTATCTTGAATGCCTTCTTTAATTTAGTAAATACTCTTCATCAGAGTTATCAAAAAACAGTTAATCTACTTCTTTATGATGCAAAATGACAAAAATAGGTTACAAAAATTAATAACACTAATATCTTGTCAAAAAGAGCTGCCTCATGTGGAAAAGTACATTGATTAATTTGTCTTTATATTTTAGAGCTGGGAAAGATCTTAGTGCCTTCGGTGGCAACGTCCTACAAATGAGAATATTTAGGTCCAGAAAAATTAAAGGGATTTTAAAAGTCACACAGCTCAAAAGTTGAATATTTATTATTGTAGTCACTTGGAAAGACTAGAAAAGGTAAAACCTTGAGGAAAATGCTAGGAAAAGTTCACCCTGAACTTCACTGTGCATGGTAACAACAGGCCCTGGGAGACACCAGCACCATGCCAGGAATGGCAGCGTGAGTTAGGCAGGCCGACAACAAAGCTAACACATTGTGGGGACCTGGATTTGGCGAACCCAAGATATGTCTCTTTGGCATGATGATTATTTGAGGCTAGTTACTTTGCAGACAGGAAAGCAACTGAAAAATAGAATTTACTTACCCTTTGTAAGAGACATTTACATTGTAAAGGAATTCTCCATCTGTAAAGATATCTCCCTCTGTACCAGGAAGAAGGGGAGACGACCTTGTCTCTAGAAACTCATTATCAATGGGGAAGGCAAGGACTTAAATCTGCATTTTATTGTGCTTCTCTGGTAACCTCCTGTAACTGACTCCCCTCCCCCTCCCAACATTGGAATTTCTTTAAGGATTAAGCATCTTTCCTTAGGCTAGGAACTGATTGCTGCACTCACCTGTGACCACCCAGCTCAAGACAATAGACTTGCCTCCTGCTACGCCCTCCAAGATAGCAGACCACTACCTGCTGTGTCCATCAAGCGCTGTGCTGACAGGGCAATCTTGTGACTATTGTGGGAGGGACATTTCAATCACATGTGAAACACCCTGTTTGGGGGTATATAACCACTCTGTGAACCCCACTTCTTTGGTGCCCTTTCTTCCTTCGGGAAGAAAGGCCCCGGGCCACGGTCCTCATAAAGCTTTGTTTCATTTTCTCTTGCTGTTCTGTCTCATGTGAATTTAATTCGTTCTCCGGCCAGACGAACCCAGAGAAGGTAGAGGAAATGTCTTTTTCCCCTATAACATAAATATCACAGTTTATATTATTTTCCCAGGGAAGGCTTGTAATGAGAAAACATTGTCCACTAAAAATTATACTGAGTCTGCCATGACCTTATTCCATGCCCTGGACCAAATTTTAAAAGCTCCAAGACAATATAGTTATTGTCATTCAGTATAATTTCTGTGTGCCCACCATCTTTCCTCCAAAATGTGATCTTAAGGAGCAACTGAGGTTTTTTTCTATATTGATCATATGGTGCCAAAAGACAGGTCAAAGGACATCTTTGAAATTCTCGTGGGCTAAGAAAAGAGAACATATTTCAGTGTCTTCTAAAAACAAAAGGACTTTGGGAATGGGAGCAATGAATCTGGTCTCTGACAGCTCCTCTGTTTGTGATGGTTATTGGTTACAGGGCTTTACTGCTACCTGGAAGAGTAAATTGCACCCCTGGGATTGTTCTGTACGTAACCTTTAACTCACAATTGATAGAAAACAAATGAAAGAGAGGCAATACCATCAGATGTGATGATTTATTTTTAAAGCACAAGTTTTTTGTTTAATATAAATGTAAAAACATAACTTTCCCTTCAAGCCAGCCAGGTAGTTTAGGCAATTTATCAAACCAAAAGCACTGAAACTATGCAATAAGAAAGGAAGGAAATGCATTTGTGCCCAAGTAATTGTCTTTCTCTTCCCGAAATCTAGTAAGATCAATTTGGGGCATAGGTGATTCCACATAATGATTACAGTCAAACAAAGAAACTCCTTTATGCAATTAGTCTAATTTTAACTCATCTTTAATTTTCAGAGGTGCTACCACATAACTAATGTTAAGTCTCCTTTTTCCTCTTGGAACTGTTTCATGAATTTTTATTTCTTCCTGAAGGCTCTTGTCAGCTTCTCATTCATATGAATGTAGTCCTTTGGAAAGCCACTTTTCTTCTGTTGTCTCTTTTGATGAAAGCTATTTTGTAACCTTTGCACAGATCCTGCCCCAATACAAAGCTGATCCACATAACCACGATGTAAAGAATAAGTTGTGTTGTGACTACTCTATCCACTCATTCACTCAAGTACTTATTGAGTACTTACTATAGGCCAGGAAGTACTCTAGAAGCTGGAAATATAAAGGTTAACATAAATTATAAAATTCTTGATTCCATGGAACTTAATATAATGGAGAGAGAAGAATGAGGGGATGGGAATAAATAAACAAGATAATTTTTTAAATGGGTAAAGTGACCTCAGGCAGGGTGGCGGTCACTTTAAAGTGAGTGGGGAGATAAAACTTCTCTGAGAAAGTAATATTTGAGCTGAAATCTGAATGGAAAGAAGAACTCAGGCATGAGAAGATCTAAGGGAAAATATTTGGGGTAGCAGGAATAAGCCGCGTAAAGACCATCAGTCAGGAAAGAGCTTGGCTTGTTTAGGGAACAGAATGGGGGCAGTGTGTTGAGCAGAGTGACAATGGGGGAATCACAGAGATAAGTTCTAAGAGGTTAGCAGGGACCAGATCACACAGGGCCTTGCAGGTCACTGTGAAGGATGAGATTATTTCAAGGTACGATGGGCAGATATTGTTAGATTTTAAACAAAAAAGTGACATGGGAGTCTTCAGGATGGAAAGCAAAGAGAAAGAACACAGGAATTTCACTACTACGTCTTTTTTATGTGACTGCTTGTCTGCGAAGACTTTTTTGTATGCTTAGAATTCAGTGGATGACGGTACAGCACATCCATTCTACAGACTGAATGCTTTCTTACTGTTTTCAGCTAATGAGACTTGTTCTATGATCTTGTTTTGAAGGTGCATGAAGGCGGAGAGAGTGCAGCTGCCTGGTAAGCCCTGCCCTCCCAAATGTGTTTAGTGGAGACTCAGACTGAAGAGAAGAGAGAACCTGAAAGAAGAACCTGAAGCTCAAGAACAGGGAAACATCAGTATAAACGTTACAGAACCTAAAGGATCATTTGAATCATCAGGCAAATGAACTTGGTAATTAGACCTTCCATTCTCTGACAAACACAGAAGCCCAGAGGCTGATTTTTGTTATCAACATAACAACCAAATTTCAGAACAATATATACTTTAAGCTGTCTTGCCTTCACATTCTTCAAACACACACAACAGAAAGAGAGTCAAATGAGAGGACTGTTACATTCGAATTAAAATGTTACACAACATACTTCAAAATCAGCAATAGCTATACAGCACAAAAACATTAAGGAAATAGACTACACATTAAATTCTTTCATCTGTTAAATTCTGCACCATTTTCCACATCTTCTCAGAATGATGGGGGGAAATACATAGAAAATTACTTCCAGAATTAGATCAGAAAAATTAAAG
The DNA here is from genome assembly GCF_037783145.1 of Equus przewalskii. NCBI lineage: Eukaryota > Metazoa > Chordata > Mammalia > Perissodactyla > Equidae > Equus > Equus przewalskii. The sequence continues at coordinate 6,016,568 of NC_091838.1, forward strand.
ACCATTTTCTGTGCAATTTACCGTACATTTTGAAAACAAAGTTCTCCATGTCACTGAAAGCCTTTAATAAACGTTGAGCTACATCTTACAAAGGTAAAGGCAAACCTCTACCCACAGACGTAGCTGACCTGCTGCGCGTTTTGGAGGCTGACTATGTCAAAGGAATTAGAGTAGAGAGAACTGGCTCAAAGTGAGCACAACTGGTGAACTGAATGAACATTGCGTGAGGGATCTCTGCAAATACGGGGCAGAGGACATCTTTTCAAAAAGCTGACAATTCAACTTAGTTGATTCACTTTGAGAAGCCTCCATATCCTGTTTACACTCAGAATATCCTGCCATTTTCCCTCCCTTTTGGTCTTTTCAACTTCAAGACCCAAACATCTCAGCAGTTTAGATGAGACTCTTGTCACGTCACTGTCACGGGTATTTTCAGGGTTGGTAGAGACAGACACTTTGTTCTGCCTTTTGATGTGAAAGATGAGAGACCCAGAGAAAGATGCAAATACCAACCACTGGCAATGCCCAAGAAGCCCTCAATAGTTTTATCACTAAAGTAAAAGCTAGGTAAATTTGAAGTGAATTTGAATTCGTATTGAACATCTATAATAAAGGATACATATTCACAAAACATAGATGCACAAGAAGCAAAACACTAAAGATAATTTAAATATTTGTTTCTGTTTCAAAACTTAACTACTTAAATTCAGTTCATCTTCCACTGTGTTTCTCTGATTGGTTCTATTATTCTTCCTGGGAAATGGAAACTGGCAATAAATTGATATCTTTCTCAAAGAGAACTATAAAGAGCAGGTCACCGAATAATCAGAAAGCAGCAGAACAGCATAGAAGTTTAGCATGTAGACTCTGGAAGTAGATTGACTGGGCTTGATTCTGGCTCTTCTACTTAGTAGTCACTAATCTCCATTGCCTCAGTTTCCTTATGTGTAAAATGGGGATAATAATAGCATCTTTGTTAGCCAGCCCTGCTGGTCTAGTGGTTAAGATTCAGCCTCTAAGCACCCAGGTTCCTTTCCTGGTCAGGGACCCACACCACCTGTCTGTGGGTTGTCATACCGTGGTGGCTGCATGTTACTATGATGCTGAAAGCTGTGCCATCGGTATTTCAAATACCAGCAGGGTCACCCATGGTGGACAGGTTTCAGCAGAACTTCCAGATTAAGACAGGCTAGGAAGAAGAACTTGGCCACCCACTTCCAAAAAAACTGGCCGTGAAAACTCTACAAATAGCAGCGGAACGTTGTCTGATATAGCATTGGAAGGTGAGAGGATGGCACAAAAAGACCCAGCAGGGTTCCGCTCTGCTGTTCACAGAGTCACTAAGAGTTGGGATTGACTCGATGGCACTAACAGCAAAATAGTCCCTACCTGATAGGGTTTGACAGATAATTAAATGAGAGGATATAAATAAAGTGTTGAAAACTGTTCCTGGCATGTAGTTAAAACCATATATACCTATTAGCCATTGTTTTTAAAGAAGTAACAGTTTACAAATGACCAGAAGTTCCCCAAGATAATTAAAAGTCAATCCTGGAGTTTATTTAATGAAGTGTGGGTAAATTATAAGTAATGCTATTTAAAAAGTAATTGTAAAACAGTATAAGGTAGGAAAATCTGATTTTTTTAATCCTAACTAGAGTTGGGGGTAAAAATGCAAATAATAAATAAACTCAAAAAAGGGTCTATTAGTAAATTTACTGATGATACATCTAATGAAACAGGAGATGCATTCCCAGTAAAACGGTAACATGAAAAATCATGAATGCACTTAGAGATGGTTGATTTCAAATCTAGGCTCCATCATTGCTAGTTAGGGGATTGTTCTGATATTCAGGGTTTTTTGCTGTAAAAGCAGAATATTAAAAAACATTGTCAGGAGCTTGGAGTAAGGATTAATTGAGAGAATGTGTGTAAACAACCCTCAGTGTCTGGCACACAGCAGGTGTTCAATAAAAGTTTTCCATTCTTCCCTTTCAAGACTGATGTCATTGCAGTCAGCCCAACCTTCCTACAGCACCAGTCTGTGGGCCATAGTCAGGGGCAGAGGTGGAGGCTGAGTCAAAAACTTGTCTACTCTGGGAAAGTAGTGACTGTCCCAACAGGCATCTCACCAGGTGAAGGCAACTGAAATAAATTTTGGATCCCCCTCTGCCCCCAAAAAGGAAAGGAAGAGGAAAATTCTCCTCCCTAAGGCCTCAGATTTTTTATTACCAAGATTATATAGATCAATGTACCTTGTCCAAGAGTCACTGAGTTTACCCAAATGTGATGGCTCTTAGCAGACTGGATCGTCCTCAAGGATAGCCACAGACCCCAAATGCATTGGAACTGAGACAGATCTGGCAAGACAGAGCAAGCACAAGCCAATTAGAAAGGAATCAGTGAGTCTTTTTAAACAGTGGGAACAGCCGCTTCCTCTGCTTCCTATGATTTTTCTGTTTGGTATTCACAGAAGAGCACATTTGTATTCACTTCAAGCAGATGCTTCTGCTCTCTAATCAAATAATATGGGAGGTTTCTGGGGTAGGACTGTGGGAGGACAGATATGGACCCCAACAAGTGTGGCATTTTACTGTGGACAAAGCCAAAGGAAATCTGGCAAATAGAATTTTCATAAGCCTACTCATTCACGCAAGTATTTGCAAGAATGTTTAGACTAGTGCTGTCATGTAAAAATATGTGAGCTGCATGTTTAACTTTAGATTTTCTAGTAGCTATGTAAAAAATTAACAAATGAAATAATTTTAGTAATAGCTTTAACTTAATATTTCAAAAATATTAGTTCAATATGTAATCATTACAAAAATTAACGACATACTTTACATTCTTTTCTACTAATCCTCAAAATCCAGAGTGTATCTTATACATACAGTACATCTCAGTTCAGACTGGTCACATTTGGTTAGTGGCTAGTATATTACCTGAGATCTAGAGAGTTGAAATGAAATAATAATGGATTTTACTGTTCCTCTTTAATGAACATATGTCTGAGTCCAGCAAAAACTATAGAAATCTACCAGTGCTTGAGATAACAACCCCAACTTATTTTTCTGAGTCAATGTTTAATCTATTTCAATCCCTAGGTACAACCTGGGTGGTACATATGGCTGCTATTGTTTTATCTGAGATTACCAGTGAGCATTGTGAAGTAGTGGACTCTAAGGGGACCTCAGAAATACAAGATCAGAAAAACCCACACTGATCTGCCTTTCAAAGTCATCCTGAAATGTTTTATAAATATTAATTACAAATTCCTGAGAAGACAGATTTTTTCTGAATGAATGAGCAAATGGATGATGACGAAGAATGTATAACTGGATAAAATTCCCATTTTATAATTTGGACTTGCATTGGTAAAGTTAATTATGTGTTATGTTGAACAATTTTATAGCTATAGAAAAATGACAGGTAGGCAGGGTAGATACATACATACATATTACTATGGGTTATGTAAAATTCCTCTTTCAAGTAAAAATGTTTAATTACAGAAACCTCAAATTATTTCTAAATCATTCAGTTAAGTGTAGGGACTACATAACTGAGACAAACAGAAGCATGGCATAAAGAAATCTAGAATAGACAATGGAAGATGAAAACTAGTAGAACCTTAAACTCATTACTTAAATTTTCTCAAGACTGTCTAAATCTGTATGCTTCCCAATTGTTCAAAAATTGAGAAAAAATATTATTTTTACCTTCAACCATTTTCTACTTAAGCAGAGGAATCTTAAAATTATCGTTAAAACATCATTATCACCTGTCTGTACTATTATGACTTCTTATTGCTTCCTATTTTTTCCCACGTTAGCTTATCCAAGATACTAAATCAAGACCTTCTTATAAGATATAGTTTTCATTACACTATTCCTGTACTCAAGGACTTCCTCTCTGCTATCAAGATCTACTCCAAACTCCTTGGCACCCTGAATCTTCCATCAGATGCCCACACTTAATAATGTCTCCTGACTCACTATCTCATCAGCCACTCCTCTTTATATTTCTGCACATTCTGTACCTAACAAATTATTTATGCCCCCAGTCTATGAGAAATGGTGGAGAGAGACATGCCAAAGTGCTCTATGAAATTTCACTCTGTCCTTTCTGAGGCCAGCCAGAGTGCTCATGAATCAGCTGCAATAGACAGATACCCAAATCTGGCCAGGGAACAGCTATAAATGTGAAAAAAAAAAAAAAAATACAGGATCAAAAACACAGGTACTGGCAGTCTGATTTTATGAGATCAAAAACACAGAAAGGAAAATCTGTTCAGCCGACATATTAGAAACTCTTGCCAAAAATCGAATAAGTAGCTAAATCCTGAATTACTGAAGAGCTACCCAGGACTAAAGAGTTTTAGTGGTATTTGAAGGTCTCTTTTGTCAAGGTCAGTAAAATATGCCAAATTAAAAGACCTGTCCAGCACATGAATCAGCCTGGGGAATTTTAAGAAAAGTTTTTTTTTTTTTTTTTGGCATATGCAGAATCTTTTCAGATTAACCAAAATCATGGCTGGGTGCTAAATCCTATTATTTTAACAGGAAGTCAGACCTCAGTATTATCAAGGTGAAGTAAAAAATATAATACAGATAACTTACAACACAGTCTGCTGTGCTACCTTTATTCAGAGAGAAGATATAATGTCAGTTCCATAATTAAATGTAGGAGAAAAACGGTGAAAGTTTTTCTATACTGTAAACCCCATAAAATAGGGACTATGTCCCACCCCTGCTCAGTTCCCAGTGCCCAGAATAGAAGACACCTTGGAGTCTTCCTTTCAACTCTTTCAGCTGTTCCTAATGAATAATCTGGGTGTCAAAAGCGCTAAATGCTAAATGCATCTCAGTCCTAAACCATCTGTAGTGTTTTCTATGGCCCAACACATTACTCTACTTTGTAAGAGTCAAATGAACAATACTCAAGAAAGAAACGATTTGAGTCTTTTATTCACATAGCTATTGGTTTTGAATAAGAAAGGGAGTATGCTTTACAGGGAATGCCAACATGTTTGCCCAAACAAATTAAAAATACTATTGTGTAGCTTTCAGAATTTTAGGCTATCTCTAGATAACCATATGCATTTGGCTAATGTATAGTTTTCTAATTTAAGTTAGAGTTGGGTTTTTTTTTCTTTTGGAAATATCAAAAAAGCCATGTTGTTTAACAGTATCAAATACATCGAAAATGTTACATGTTTTATTTAGTATCATTATTTCTCTTTCTAAATATAAAATTTTATATAAAAGTTCTTTTAGATGGAGAAAAATAAACAATTTATAACGATACCTTTAAGAAAGACTCAAGTAAGTTAAATTTGACAAATAAGAGATCTACTATAAGGTAATCATATTAGAATCTCATAAGCATCAACGTATATCTGATATAATTATGGTCCAAGAAAAATTCTATTAAACACTAGTATAATATTTTTCTCCACTGTTTTCCTTCTCTTACTATGGGATATCGATCAATTCCACCAGGATCATTTGTTACAAAATATTTATAAAAGTCAAATGGACATACTGGCCAAAACCATGTGACAAAAAGTCCTCCTTTCCCCTACATCCTCACATACACATACATGCACACACAAACGCACAGACACACATCTTATCACAGAAGATGGAAGTCACCTAACAGTGGCAGAGTCCTACTGTTACTAGGCGTATATTATAGTATGTATTATCTCATTGACTCTTCATGACAAGGGCATATAAGTATCTCCATTTTACAGATGGGGAAAGGAAGTCTCAGATACATAAGGCAATTTTCCAAAGGCCACACATCTAGGATGGTGGAATCAGGAAATGAATTCAAATGCTTTGCTTCCATAAGCTATTTCTTTCTACCCCATGACTCCACTTTTTCCAGACTTTTGTCCCTTAAACAACATTTTGGGGCATTAGGAAAGCCTCACATTTTCCTTCAAATTAGCTCTGGTATAGAAACACACACACAATGATATATAAAAAGTTTTAAAATTAAGACGTCTAATCACTTGCGGTGGACCCTTGCCCATGTATGCTGGATTCCCAACGTGAAGATACAATGAGACGGCTGGATGGCTGTGGTGGTTACAAACATTCTTTAGAGTCAAAGGCTGGATTCCTTCACTTAACAGCTGTATGACCTTCAGCAACTTGTAACTTCTCTAAGCCTCAGACTCCTTGCCTTTAAAATGGATGAAGAATACTACCTGTTTCATAAGGCTGTGACACAGAGCCCCTAGCTCAGGGCCCGGCACTCAGTAAGACAACAGGTAACACAGGCTGTCAGCAGGTTCAAAGGGAACGAACAGAAGGGCCGCGTCCTGGCCCCTAGAACCGCTGTCTAATTTTTGGAGGCGTGTTCCTCACCACAAACTGTGGGGTGTTCTGCAAAGTGAACTTTGCAGGTTTTTACAATGAGAAATAATTAATTCACATGCTGGGCTGACATATACTGGCTATTGAGAGGACACTATGGCTGAAGCTAAGCTGCCAAAGTTCAAAAAGCAAGTTCCTCAGCTGAGCTACATAATAGGGAAAAAGGTCACCTTTCACTGACCTGTGCTCTTGCCTATCAACGGGGAACAGTTTTTCGCAGCATAGGTCCCATGCGCTTCAACAGCCCCCGACAGATACTTTTGACAGAAGGTTGGAAAGAAATGTTAAAGAAGTGAAATGTCTAAACTGAGCTTTTCTCTCTGTGAGAAGCTATCTCCTATTGTAATTACTTCTAGCTCCACCATGGTGCACTCTTGAAAAGGGACCCTCACAAAGCCACAGATACAAATAAAGGACAAAAACCTGTCACGACTCTCCTTTAAAATGCTTTTAGATTAATTTTGAAGATGCTCAGCTGGCGATTATTCAGGAAGGGAACCTAAGATTCCAGGTAACAGTTGATGAAGGCCCTGCCATCTGGCAGGGTCCAAATAAACAATAAATCAGTTATTAGCATTTACTTCCTAGAAGATTTCAAAATCATAGAACTTGGAGGTTAAATAATGTGCAAGCAGTAGTGAATGTGTACACTCTCCGTACACTAAAGCATTGTCTGAACGAAGCCATCAGAACCATCTGAAATGAAAAAGAAAAATTAAAAACTTCAACCAATAAAAGTATTGTTTGGTATGTATGAGGCAAAATAATTTGTTAGATTAAATTGTTTTTCTGATTTTAATGAATCAATCAGGTGCTTTCTGCTCATATAGAAAAAGCTTACAAAGTAAAGTTCAGTATTACAGAAACATACATGAAATTAGCAATTTAAGGGAGTGAGCGAGGAGTAAGTCTAGGAACTATAAAGAAATCCAACTTGGATACAGATGATAATATTTAAATTTAATTTTATCTTATTCAAAGAGAAAGGCATATAAGTAAGAGAAGTAGAAAATGTGCCTTGGCACTTTCCAGTTAACTAGAAAACTAAGTGACATTAGTAGCCTTTTCGAGCATGTTTTAAGATCCAATATTTTGTGTGATGCAGCTCTTCATTTAAAAAGATGGCACTTCCAAACCACCATCAATGGATAATTTAGTTAGAATGACTCTTTGAAAGCAGTGATAAATTTCCTTTCAACAGGAAAACAGTGGGAAGCTGTATTGTGGTAAATTGGATTACTGTTCTCAATTCTTCGCTCCTTTGTATTTAAAATTACGACTCCTTTGCCTTAGCTGTGTAATTTCCCAGTTCTTCCCACTGTGGGGATGCTTCCTCACCTCCACTGACACTAGGCTTGGCCACGTGACTGTCTTTGAAATGTTTATGGATATAACAGGAGCAGAGGCATTAAAAAAAAAAGTGTACGTGGTCTGCCTGGGCATCTCTGATGGCCATGATAAAAGTACACCCCTAGTACACCCAAAATGAGATACATGAGCAGACCTGACCCCAACTCAAAGCTGGAGTCAAACCCTGCTCACCTACAGCCTGAAGCAGAGCTACCCCAGCAGACCCACAGATACGGGAATGAGAAAATAAATAAATATTTATTTTTTAATTTAATATTTATTTTTATTTAATATTTATTTTTTCAAAAACCCTTGAATTCTGGAATGGTTTGTTATGCAGCGTTACTGAAGCGATGGTTGTCTTAACAAGTGTTTAGAATGTGCATTTCAAAGTCAGAGAGGTCTATATTGGAAGAGTCACTCTGCAGCTGAGCTGAATAATCACTCTTTCTCAATAGGCACATTCAGATGCTACTTTTGTTTCCAGTAGCATCCTATGCTAATAACCAAGGTAAACAAAAATACAGTATTATTTTTGCAAAAAGTGATGCATTTAAACCCACTTTTCTAGTCCACCCCAGATTGAAGCCAAAATTGAATCACTTTGATAGTAAAAATTTTTATTTCTCTGGTTCTCAAACCCATCTTATTTTTTTGGCCCAATAATCTGCATAGTCCATATCCACATACACACACACACACACACCCTAAATACTGCTAGGAGTCCCCAGTGAGAATCTCATACAAGTCTGGGGATCTACTGTCTTAGTCTATTTGGGCTGCTATAACAGAATACCATAAATTGGGTGGCTTAAACAACAAACATTTATCTTTTCCAGGTTACAGATGGCTGTCTTCTTGATTTATCCTCCCATGGCAGAGAGAGAGAGAGATCATCTCTTTTGTGTCTCTTCTTATAAGGGCATTAATGCTATTCACGAGGGCTCCACCCACATTGCCTAATTACTGCCCAAAGGCCCTACCTCATAATACCATCATATTGAGAGGATTAAGATTTCAACACGAATTTGGGGAAGACACAAACATCTACCTTGTGACTAAGCACCACCATCTAGGCCCTGCTACCACTTCTAGTGAGTACCATACCACAATTCCCAGGTCCCCTGCACTTGACACTGCTGGCACTTTCTATGTCGTGTCCTTTGCTGATGCTGTTGATACAGTGAATACCAAAGTATCAAAGCTACTCCGTGTTGTATACTGAGCGGGGAGTGATGGCTCCCTTCTTTCATCCACAGTCATCTGTCAGGAATGAATCAATGTGATAATCTCTTCTGTCTTAATATCTTACAGGGATTTTAGTGAAAGTAATTATTTCACTTTTTATTTACAGCCCCTTCTCTCATAATAGCCAAAAATGAGTCTATCGTGGAAGGAAGTGGGGAGAGAAGAAGCTGAAGATTGACACCATTCTGGGGCCAGAAGTGCCCCGCTGGTTTGACAGTGAAGCTTCACTATTGACTCCAGCTTGTTTTCTTTGCCTCTTCTCTAAAACTGAATGATTTTCCATGAGGGAGGTGCTCCAGTCCCTCTTTTGTAAATTATGGTTCCGCACACCTAGTCTCACTGATCTATAAGACTTGCTCACACAAATTCAGGTGGGTACTAATACTGCCTTGAGCCCCCTGCTATAAATGTACTCTCCTTTACTGGGTGCAAAACAAAATGAAAAAATGATGAGGAAAAAACTTGAGTCTGAAGAAGTTATCCATATTCAGAGACTCAGCATTATTTTGTGTTTTTTTAACCACTTGGTTATATAATAAGTAGCTCAAATTTAGCATGTCGAAATCTGAACTTGATTCTTCAGCCCAGCCCCCAAAACCTACTGTTCTGTAATATTCTCTGTTTGGTAAACAGCAACTCCATCCTACTGCTTGCTCAGGCCGAGAACCTTAAAGTCACCTTTGACTCTTCTGTTTCTCACATTTCACATGCAAACCATCAGCAAATGCTTTTGGCTTGACACTCAAAGTGTACTGAGAGTCCAGCCACCCCTCAGCTATCATCACTGCTATGCTGATTCGGGCGCTCCCCACCTCTCACCTGGACAGCTGGGAAAGCCTACTAAGTGGTCTCGGCTTCCACACTTGACCATCATCGATTCTCACTATAGAAGCCTGAGTGGTCCTTTAAAAATATAAATCAGAAAACATCTTTACTCGCAGTTAGCCTTTTACTGCTTGCCATCTCACTCACAGTAAAAGCTAAAGTTCTTACAATACAACACCTATAAGACCCTCTAACACCTGACACCCTAGTCCCCCTTCTGGTCACTCAGATCTCCTCACTACTTCTTGACTATTCCAGCTCTGCTCCCATCTTCGGGCCTTTGCCCTAGCTGATCCCTCTGCCTGGAATGCTCTTCCTCTAAGTATACTCTTGGCTAACGAACTCCCTCCCCTCCTTACAAGCATTTGCTCAGATCTCACTTTCCCAGCAGACCTATCTTAATACTACTAACTGTTCTCTCCCCGCCCACTTTGACCCTCCACCTCCCCACTCCCCTTACCCTGATCTGTTCCTTCATTTCTTTCAGGGCATTTATCAGCACCTATCATAGTAAACGATTCATCCATTACTGTTTTACTGTCTTTTGACCACCTCCCTCCACCCACTAGAATGTACGTTCCATGAGGGCAGGGAGCTTTCTGTTTTGTTTATTAAACAGTGCTAGGCTTATAAATGAACACATACTGAAAGGAGGAAAAACAAAATTATGTCATAAAGTAGTTAATATTTATTTATATCAAATAGTACTTGAGACATTCAAGCTTTGCAGAGGAACAAGGAGTTTTTAAATCTTACAAAACCAGTTTTCTCCTTCAATTCCAGAGTTACTTTTTAAAGCATTCTGTATACGCATCATTCTTTTGCACCCAGACACACTGGAATTATTTTATCCATTTCAAATGTCTTACAGAGACAAGCTTCACATTTGTCGATGCTCCACTGAGTCTCCTGGGACCTAAGAGGCATAAACTGATATGCAAATGGAAATCAGCCCTAAGGTTTATGTCATGATATAATTTTTAGTAATAGGAAAATATCAAACACAGCTAATGTAGAAATGATACAGACGACAGATGTTACAGAGAGAAAGCGGAAGGCACTTTTGGATAAATAAAAGTTATCTATCAGCTTCATAAACACATTTTATTTACATTCTCTCTAAAACAACATATGCCTCTTCAGGCTCACACAAATGTCTCAAACATAATATGTCAAAAACAGAAAGCTTCTCTCCCCAAATTTCCTTCTTCCTTAAGAAGAAAAATGGCACTGACATCTTCCCAGCTCCCTCACCATCCACATCTAGTTAATACCAGTAGCCAAGTTGTCAATTCTACTCCATAAACATCTCTCAAAACCACGCCCTTTTTACCGGTTCGGATCCTGGGCACGGACATGGCACCGCTCGTCGGGCCACACTGAGGCGGCGTCCCACATGCCACAACTAGAAGGACCCATAACTAAAAGAAAATATACAACTATGTACCAGGGGGCTTTTGGGAGAAAAAAGAAAAAAGAAAAGCTTTAAAAAAGAAAGCTTTTTATATCTTAATATTGCGGGCCTTTTAAGATTCAAAGAAAGGAAAAATCCCATGCTTGAGTGCAAAGTACACAGTAGGATATTTTAAGCAGGGTGACTTAGGTTAGGTTTCCCCAGAAGCAAACCATGAGACCAAGATCTGAGTGCAAGTAAACGTTATTGGAGAAGACTCAGGAGGCACCAGACAGAGAAAGCCCGCGGCTGGAATCTCAGGTCCTGCCTCGGGACACTGTTATGAATGGGAACTACAAGGGCCTAAGGGATATGGTGGGGTGCCAGCAGCATCTGCTAAAAGGGTTATGAACAAAAGGAGTCTTTCTCCTAGGAAAATAACCCAGGCAATAAAGGTTCTTAAAACTATATAACACGAATAATGCTTGAAGGAATGAAGAATGTTCCACCTAGAAAGAAAGAAATATAAAATCAGAAATTTAATTCTCCACTTAAGAACACAGTTAACCTTGATTGGATCCTTGGACATAAAAGTTCTTTTGTTTGTTTAGTTTCTCTATTGTAATTCTTTTCCCTTTTGCTCAGAAAGAGAAACATGAGATCCAGAATGCGCATGACCTAGTGTGCCACGTGAAGGACATGCTTGCTAACTAATCAGCTGCGCCAAAGTCGAAAAACGAAATGAGATTTCCATATGATCTGTTCTCTGTATTAAATGACAATTTTTTTGCTGTAATTGCTACCATTTACATAAAGATATAAAGACTCTCTTGTGATTAAGATATTTTAATAGGTATCTAAAATCTAATCTTTACTTTTTAAGAATTATGGAACATATCTTAATTACGAAATATAATAAAGCATGACTAGTGTAGGAGATAAATGATATTTCCAAAATTATACTTTTTAATCACTTTAGATATATATAGGTTCATAATGCATGTTTTTGAAGTTCCTGGCTTTAAAGTTCTGCCTTTTTTTCCTCCAAAACATAAAAAGGAATTTAAACAGCCAAGAAAGCTTTGGGTTCAGAGATGGCTATCACATTTTACTATCTTCTTTCTGCAGAAATTTGCAACAAGCATGATTAAATATAACAGCGCTCCTGGGGCCAGCCCAGTGGCATACTGGTTGGGTTTGCATGCTCCACTTCAGTGGCCCAGGTTTCGAGGTTTAGATCCCAGGCACAGATCTACACACCATTCAGGAAGCCACGCTGTGGCAGCATCCCACATACAAAACAGAGGAAGACTGGCACAGACGTTAGTTCAGGGACAATCTCCCTCCAGCAAAAAGAGGAAGATTGGCAATGGATGTTAGCTCGGGGCCAATCTTCCTCACCGAAAAAAACGAAAACAAAAACCAGTGCTCATGATGGCTTCTAAACCGTAACCCTGCGAGCTTTCATACTTTGACACAGAATAACTACCCACAAACCCTGAAATCCTGACCTGCGTTAGAGGGATTAGGCTTTCTGTATGGCCGCAGGGGACAGACTTAAAACAAAAGTGGGAGAAGGATTTCAGCTCAAATGAAGAAAGTAGAGGAGAAGAGAAGGAGGAAGAGAAGAGATAAAATATTTCAAAATAGCTAGGTTATTTTTAAAGACTGACTAAGGTTATCAGTAGAGTTATTTAAGCATAGATTTGGCTTGGGATTTAGAGAAAACTAAAGAGCTCCCAGTTGATTGGACTTTCAGATCTGTTTGTAATTCTGAGATCTATGATTCTAAGATTCTAGGGTTTATCTGGCAATAGTGTATAAGATGCATTAGAGGAGTGGGTGGAGATAGGGAAACCAGTTAAGAAGTATCGCAATAATACAGAAAATAAGTATAACTATATAATGATCCCAAAAATGGAGAAGAGCAAATAAATATTAAAACTTGAGGAAGCGTTTAATCATGAGAAGAGCAAGAGAGAGGAATGACTCAAAGCCGACACGAAGGTTTGGAACCTATGTGTACGGAGGTTAGCAACCACTAACAGAAATAAGGAGCAGAAAAGGCAGAGCAGGTCTGGGAGGAAACACTAGATCCACTGTGAGTTTAAGTTACTACTCCGTGTAGTTAGATACAATCAGCAGATCACTGAAAATAGGGTTCTGGAGCCTGGAAGAGAGGTGAGGACTGGGCATATGGAAGCAGAAACTGCCTGCACATCGCTGACTATCAAAGTCATGACATTAGATAAGATGGTCTGCCGAAAAGAAACTAGGAAGAGAAAAGAAAACGGACAATGAAAGAAATTTCTATGATGTCTAAGTTTAAGAAATGGAGGAGTTGGGGAGGGAGACAGGCAGAGAGGGAGGATGGAAGGAGGGAAAGGAAAGCAAGGAAAAGAGAGAGGGAGGGAGGGAGGAAGGAAGGCTGTCTCAGCACAATTTTTGCAGATAATGACTCAGTAATATGCTTTGTATGAAAGAGGAACACTCTTGTGTGTAACTAACAAATGAATAACTTTGAAAACTTTATTTGCATCATAACTAAATATTCTAATTGGAAAAATTCTCACTGGCAGAATTATTTTCTATTTTCCATATTAAATGCTTGTAGCAACGTCCCAGTTTTAACGGAACAATAAGCCTGAAAGTAATGATATACTGCTTATTAATGAAGAAGCATCTATTGCTCATTTCAAGTTAAAATTAGATGACAGTTAAAAATATTGTTGTTGCCATCCTTGTTTATTTGATTAATTCTTGGGATTCATAATTATTGCATTGCTCTATTTCACCTAATGATATCGGATTACAATTATACAGTTTTATGATGTGAAAGTGTTTTCACATGCTTCATTTCTTTCAGCTCTCATGAACACCCTGTGCCCTAGACAAAGAAGGTCTAGTTACTGAGAGCTTAAGTGACTTGCCCCAGTTAGTTACTGATGGAGCCAGGTCACTGCTCTTTCACTCTACCACATTGACCCTCTGCCTCCATAGAAAATTGTGGACTCTCATTTGTAAGTTTTGTAAATTAGATGGTCGCACAGCTGCAAGACTCCTTTCTGAACATTTATACTCATAGAAACACAGAATGTTACGGCAAGCTATCTTATATCAACTGATTCATCCCTTAAAGTAGCAGAAGAGAAAATAAGACAAAGGAGATATAGGGACTTGCCCTAGACACAATCTTTTACTTCATCATGACAGCAAGAAGCAGACCGTGAACAACTGCTACCTGTTATCTATCTGTAAAGGATAAAGATGAGACTAATTTGTAATAAAAGTAACATTGGTTCTTTGTTTTTTTCACACTAAATAAAAACATCTGGTGGCAAAGGTGAATAAAATTATAGGGAATTTTTCAGAATCTCTATTCCTGCAGACTTTTAAGTTGTAAATGTGCATAGTATAGTCTGTTCGTCTTTTCCACTCTCCCTTTCCCCCTCTTATAAATAACCTGGGGATAGGGAGCCGAAGCAATTGGCATCTTAAAGTAACTTCTAGGCCTCTAATCTTACTATTCCATCACCTTCCTACTTGTTTCCTCTAGACTATAAAAGCTCCCTCCTTGCCTTTAGTTATTCCTCAAACAATCTATATCTCAAAACTTTTGCTGTTCTCCTCTTGAATCCGAGGCATGCAGTGTAATTTTTTATGGAACAATGCTACCAGCAGGGATGGAAGACATCCTCAAGTCAAGCACTTCTCAACCATTATGTTTCTCTGAACAGATTAGTGACCCATCAACGGTTAGTTGTGTGGTGTGTCTCAAGTAATTTTAATAACAAAGTACAAAAATTTACTTACCCTTTCAAATACCCTTTTAGGTCACATTCAAAATTATTTCTAGAACATTGCAACTATAATTTCCTTGCATTTTGATATGCTTTCTTAAATGGGAGATAAAAGGATGGTATACACCTAGAGGTACGAATTTCAGAAATTATGTTTAAACCTTAAGAGTGAGTTTCTGTGACTGCTATTTGAGCCATATACCATGGTGATGAGAAAGATTGATAATCATTCTTTAAAATCCATACGTCATATCTTCTCTCATAAAATCCAAGATGTTTTTGTTGTTTGGAGAATGTAATAATATTTGGCACCAAAAATTAAACATTTACTACATGCCAAAAGCTTCACCACAGCCTTGCAAACTGGGTCATACAGAATCCAATTTGTAATTAAGAAAATCAAGGAGCAGTAAAATTCAGTGACTTGGACAATATCACACAGCTAATAATCATCGGTAGAACTGAGAAGCAACAGGATTCTCTCACTCTAAAGCTTACGCTCACTTCCCAGGAATAATGATGTCTTGGCATCTCAATACATTTCAAACATCCATGGGGGTACCCATAACTGTCCTAGGCTCTCAAACTCTTCCTAAGGAAAGACTAACTCAGAGTCAGGTCAGCCGAGCCAGGAATCTAAGTGGAAATGTTGAAGGAAAGAAAAGAGGAAGGGCAGGAGGGAAGGATGGGAGGAGGGAGGGAAGCAGAGAGAGGAGGGGACTCAGAAGACCAACAATTTCTCCCCCCTTCCCTCACTCCACCCTGGGTGCATTTCGAGTTCAAAATAACTCCACAGTGGCAGCAATTAAGTTCTAGCAAATGAGGCAGGTGTGTTCTTTGCTGGTAAGTGCATAGGTGGGAGCCAATCTAATAGTTCAATTTCTCTCTTCCACTTTATCGGATGTAGCATGCTGTGCACATCACAGGTCTTTAGGACAAATGCATTTAAAAAGAAAAATTGGTCTTGAACATTGAAACTTGCAACTGGGTATATTTTACCAAATGTCAGTCACTATTTGCTGGGTGATCTGAGTTAGTCTGATTCATCATGCAATTCTAAGCCTGAGAAATTTATTTCAAATAAAAAAATTTTTTTAAAAAGATTTGTCCCAAATCTTGGACTACATGCAGTTTCCAAAAGTACAATTTAAGCCATTTTCCATCATTCAGTTATAATTTTGCTTTCTACTTCCCTGCTTCCAGCTAGGTTACAACCTCCTGACCATAAGAAAAATTGCCTCAAGTCTTACCTTAATTCTTCCATTTTAAGATAATTTTGGATAACAGCATGTATTTGTTCAAGAGTCTACTGTACCATTCTCTTTTCTCTTGTAAAATGCTAGACTCAATTTTTTTTATTTCAACTTTCTCTTCAAACTTGTATCACTCTTCATTAATGATCAAGTGCAACATTTCTTATGATCATGTAAAAGGATCCTTCTAGATACAAAAAAGCCTCAAGATGTATATATTTTTGCATGACTGTCAAATTACTTCCTGATACTTGTTTTAAAATAATATAATGTAGTGAACCAAATTAAACCTCTGTTATCCTCTGTACCACATTATTCTAAGGGCTACTAGCATTGACTTTTGAATAAGTTTTATGGTCCATATTTGTGCCAGTAATAACAATAGCATTCATCCTGTGCTTAAACGCGCCAGGAAATACACTATGTGCTTCAAGCGATTTATCTCACTGAAGCATCAAAATAACCCCTTCTGCACTTCAGATTATTTCCTTTGCTGAAATTCCAAGATGAGAGATCTCTGGGTCATTGAATACGGTCAATTAGCAAACTCAATATACAATTGTATCCACAAAGATTATATTAATTTATGCTCCCACCAGAAATGCATGAAAATTCCTCTTACTCCATATTTCTGTCAGCATTGGGTAGTCTGTAATTTTCCTCAAAAATTTCCTAATTTGACAACCAAAAAATAAGACCTGCCTGTTGTCTTAATTTGCATACTGATAAGTTTGTTGGCCTATTTTATTTCCTAATTATCTATTAGTGTCACACTGCTACCTATGAGAATCTTCTTAGTGCTGTTGATCTCAATTTGAATGAACTCTTTAAATACTAAAATGATTAACCTTTGTCACATTTATTATAAATAGTTGCCCCAGTTTAGCTTGCTTCTTAATTTTAGTCTTTTTTATTTTGGACCTGCAGTCTTTTTACATTCAAATAATTGATCTTAGTCTTTATAAATTCTTCCATTCTAAAGCCATCTTAATAAAACGTAAATTATCTACGTCATTCCCCTATTTCTTTGACGTTAAGTGCCATGTTCCTCAACATAACAAACAAGACAGCTCATGATTTAGTTCTCACTTATCTCTCACAAACCACCTTTCCTCACTTCCACCCTACAAACCTAATCTAACCTTGCCAAATTCCTTCTGTAAAAGCAACCTCCTTTCTTTCACATATCTCACATCTTGTTATTTGCTCTAGTCTTTTCTTTCTCTTCCAAAATTCACCACCCCAACAGCATCCCATTCACTTGATTAACTCCTCCTTGGAACTTCAAGACTCAAATCACACGTTCTCTTCTAGGATGCCCTTCCTAAGCCACTCACCCCACAGACACTGGATGACTTTCCCAAGTGATCTGTAGCATTCCAAACTCGCCTCCTTCATAACACTTAGAGCACTATGTTGCACTGCCACCTTCCCAGCTAGATTCCAGACACCTCACTCTCCTCGCAGGTCAATATCTACATAATTGCTTCCCCATATTATTTGACACATAGTTTATGTCAGTCACTGTTTGTTAAATGATTGTATCAATGATATAAGGCAGGAAGACATTTCCTCTACCTTCTCTGGGTTCGTCTGGCCAGAGAATGAATTAAATTCACATGAGACAGAATAACAGGAGAAAATTAAACAAAGCTTTATAACATGTATACATGGGAGAGACTCAGGCAAGCTGAGCAACTCGCCAAAACGGCTGAAGCCCCCACCTTAAATATCATATTCAGCTAAAGACAAAGGAGGATGTTGGGGGTGGGGGGAGTCAGTTACAGGAGGTTACCAGACAAGCACAATAAACAAATGCAGATTTAAGTCCTTGCCTTCCCCATTGATTAAGAGTTTCTAGAGGTAAAGTCATCCCCCCTTCTTCCTGGTACAGAGAGGGAGACAACTTCACAGATGGAGATTTCCTTTACAATGTAAATGTCTCCTAACAAAGGGCAAGCAAGTTCCACTCCTCAGAGCCTCCTTGCCTGTCCCAGTTTATTAAAAGTAACCAGCCCCAAATAATCATCATGCCAAAGAGACATATCTTGGTGTGGCCAATGCCAGTCCCCCACAATGACAAAACTGATGATAAACAGTATATGCCCATGTGGATATATTTTATTTGTAAATATATACAATTTTTATTCCTAATACATGATGAAGAGAAATAATTTGGGAGAAACTAAGTGACTTTCAAATCCTTTTACTACTTGAAAACATTTCCTGAGGAGTACCAGAGGAAAGGGCAAGGCCATGTCAAGAAGTATGAACATGTTTCTGAAACCACAGGCCATCTGAGTTATCCTATAGCATCTAGCAGAACCAAGAGATAACAGCATAAAAGAGACCATTAAGGTACAAAATAAAAGAAAATCCAACAAGAGAAATCTAGAATGTTGCAATGAAATGTTAGGTAAAAGGCAATTTTAAAGGGAATTAAAATGGGTAGAAAACAAGGTTCCATTTCATTAGCCACATAAACCATTTCAGAGTGAAGACCACTGAGGGGAATTATGAACCTTCCCACGGGCTGCCAAGTACAGCAGTCTCTGGCCTTTATTTTTCTCAGTCTGCCTAATGAATTCCAGCCTGATGAAAACTTTGATTCACTCTCTGAGCCTATTCACAAACCACTAATCTGAAAAATACAGTGGGTGGGTAGGGCAGGGGGGAAAGGGGGCCTGGGTTCTTTATTGCACCAAGTTTCTTTTTTAAAAATATTTTTTATTTATTTTTATTTACATACATATATTTTTTATTGTGGTAACATTTGTTTATAACATTATATAAATTTCAGGTGTCCATCATTATATTTCCATTTCTGTGTAGATTACATCATGTTCAGCACCCAAAGTCTAATTACTATCATTCACCACACACATGTGCCTGATCACCCCTTTCGCCCTCCTCCCTCCTCACTTCCCCTCTGGTAACCACCAATCCATTCTCTGTCTCTATGTGATTGTTGTTGTTTTTATTGCTGAGATCATATGGTATTTGACTTTACCCATCTGACTCATTTCACTCAGCATAATACCCTCAAGGTCCATTTATGTTGTCACAAATGGCTGAATTTCATCATTTATTACGGCTGGGTAGTATTCCATTGAGTATTTACCACATCTTCTTTATCCATTTGTCCCTCAATGGACACCTAGGTTGTTTCCAAGTCTAGGCTATTGTGAATAAGGCTGCGATGAACACAGGGGTGCATGTATCTTTACACATTCACGTTTTCATGTGCTTTGGATAAATACCCAGCAATGGAATAACTGGATGGAATGGTAGTTCTATTCTTAATTTTTTGAGGGATCTCCATACTGTTTTCCATAGTGTCTGCACCAGTTTGCACTCCCACCAGCAGTGTACAAGGGTTCCCTTCTCTCCACATCCTCTCCAACACCTGTTGTTTCCTGTCTTGTTAACTATAGCCATTCTGACCAGAGTGAGGTGATATTTAATTGTAGTTTTGATTTGCATTTCCCCAAGAGTTAATGATTTTGAAGCTCTTTTCATGTGCCTGTTGCCTATCTGTATATCTTTTTTGGAGAAATGTCTGCTTAGATCTTTTGCTCACTTTTTAATTGGCTTATTAGTTTTTTTGTTGTTGAGATATATGAGTTCTTTGTATATTTTGGATATTAACCCCGTATCAGACCTGGATTCTTCACTGTATCAAGTTTCAAGTTTAAATAAAGTGCTTTGTCAAAAATGAATGTTATTGCCCTAAAGAAAAAACACCCTCAATAAAACAAAAAATTGATCTCATCTCAGTGAAAAAGGCTACAAAACCAAATAAGCCTTTCGTATGGTAACTGCAATGACATAATCAGGATATCTTTAATGATTCCATGAGATACATTTCCGGATATAGTAAAGCAGAGATTAATACAACAAACCTTTGAAAGGAATCCAGTTCAACAGGGCAAAACACTAAATATCTGTTTATCTCCAATGACGTTTGTCCAGGTTTAACCTCAGATCTTCACTTATTTTTACATTTAACATAAATGTTGGATCTTTGGGCTGAATAACACACTACTAAAGACTTCAATAAAGTAATTCAAACAATTTAATAAAATATGATCTCTTTAAGGAGTTTATAATTAATAAAAGTATGAAAATAAAGCAATAGATACCGTAACTTTAAAATCACAATAGGGAAGAATGGTGAGCAAATTCAACAATTTTACTTTGTTTAAACTAATATTACAAAATAATTATTTGGCTCACATATTAAAAATGTAAGATATCCACTGCCATTTAAAAGAGGATTTAATTTCACTAATAAAATTAATGAAATTTAAAACAACAAGCTAATATGTTTTATCTATCTAATTGCAAAAGATTAAAAAGATAAGAATATCCACACTGAGTGAGAGTGCAGGGGATCAGATTCTCTATGCTTCTGATGAGCAAGGAAATTAGTATAATTTTTATCAAAGGATATCTGACAATATGAATTTTCAACATATATATCCTATATCTTCAACCTTTTTCTTAAGATTTGCTTCACCTTTGGCCTAAAGGAAATTTGACTATTCCCTAATGACATGGCATCTTTTTAAGTCCTGAAAGTAGCACAGGTTTTGTCTGTCATAATTCCAAATGCCTTGGGAGCTACCAGTGGGTTGTATATCCTCCTTAATTCCCTTTGCCACTTCCAACTATTACTCTAGTACCCTCAGTAAAAAATACACACACACCTACATTACTTGAAGATCAGACTTCACCACCTACCACCTCTTCTCAATGCTGTCATCCTTTTTTGAAAGTGTCAAGAGCATACGCACACTAAATGAATTAAAAAGTGAAAACAAACAGCCAAGAAAGGGAAGAGAAAACAAAAATGTAAACATTAAGATTTCATAGCACCAGAGACCGGCACCATGGCCAAGTGGCTAAGTTCATGTACTCTGCTTCAGCAGACGAGGGTTTCATGGGTTTGGATCCTGAGTGCAGACCTAGCACCACTCATCAAGCCATGTTGTGGTGGCATCCCACATAACAAAGCCAGAAGGACCTACAACTAGAATATACAACTATGTACTGGTGGGGGGGGAGGGGGAGGAGGAGAGGAGGGGGGGAGAAGGAGGAGGGAGAGGAGGAGGGGGGAGGAGGAGGAGAAGAAGAAGATTGGCAACAGGTGTTAGCTCAGGGGCCAATTTTTAAAAAGATTTCATAGCACCTTTGTCAGTCTAACTACTATTTACTTTTGTTGTTTTCATTTCCCTACTAGCTATCTCGGCAATCTTATGCACGCTCATCTAACAGGCTTCTCTGATTTCTGAGACAAGAGGCAGCAGTTGCAGCAGGAAGCAGAGTTCCCCACCGCTTATCACAGTGATAAGCAGAGATTATCATTACTGGTGCTACAAGAGCATCTTGCCCCTTACACCATCAGTAAACCTACCACACTCCAGAACAGGGCAATGACGTCAGTGAAAAAAGTGACAGACTTCCCTCCCCATGCCTAATCTAGTCCAATAACCAACCTGAGGTTGGAAAATCTGATTTATAACCACTCACTAATTTTTTTTCCTGAAGTCAAATTGTATACTTTGAATAACAGATTTCTCAAGTCAGAGCCTCATTACTGCAATGATTCAGCCCTTTATATATATCATTTATAATGCTATTTATGTCCATTTCATAAAAGAGCTGCAACATTTTCTCCATCAATTTCTGCTGCAAATTGCAAATGAGACAAAAGCCTTTCACTTGTGTATCTATCATAGTGTTGTCCATTGATTACACTAATGGTTTTCAAATTTTATAACCACAATCAGCCATTAAAAGATGATCACTCTTTTCAATAAACTACAAAGCCTAAAATTATTTAACATGTTGAAAAAGCAATTATTAAACCTATTTAGCAGAAATTTTCTCTTAGAAATTTAATTACACCTAATTTATACAAAATCTATGAATAATTTACATGCCATAAGAGAACATAAACTTGCTTCTTGTCTCTACTCTCCTCCTTGAAGCACAGAAAAGACCCAGAAAATCATTCCATTGTTTTATTTTCACCTGAAACCCAGAAGTTAAGCTTACTTAAAACTTGTTCCAGAAAAAATATCCAATAATCTCATGAATGCAACTAAACAGTTTTACTTCATCTTTCACAGTGGTTGTTAGAATGTAGATTTATCCCAGGGTGGTCCACCTTGGGCAAGAAATGAGCTATTATTTGGCTATTGATCCTGAATAGGATTCAACAACCTGGTTAGGGAAAAAACCATTTCTGCAAGTTATTCATCATTATATATCACTGTACTCAAGAATATGGGTTCAAATACTGAGCTTGCTGGCAAAGAAATGCCTAAAGCCTCTAAGCAAAATTTAAGCCTCCCCAGTCTTAAATTTTCCCATTGGTTGAATGAAGATAACAATACCACCCATCTCAAAGCATTATTGTGATGATGGAATGTGATAATGCACAGATCATGCTTAGCACAGTGCCTGGCATATAGGAAGTCTTCAGTGGGTGATAATTATTACTATGAAAATTTTTCCCATCACCACAAACCTGATCTTCAATTTCAGCTAGTTAAGTGTCTGTAAGATTTTTCTTAGGGAAAGATCAACAACAAGACCATCAACAAGATAGTGGAATAGGAGTTCTCAGCCCTCGTGCCCCCTCTCAAGAGAAGAAATGATTTGACAACCAGTCAAGGATGACAGTACCTTTGTGGAAGCTCAGGAGTCCACTAGAGAGGTCCCAGCACTCCAGTGGAGCAAAAAGTCTGAGAATAGATGCATCAAAGAGGACAAGAAGAACAGTTCTACTTTATCCAGACCACACGTCCCTAAAGGTGGCACAGCTCAGTACCAAGAGAGACCCCTCTGATCAGAATTTCTCCCATGGGGAAAGCGAGAGTATAGTGAGTGCTCAGCTTCCCCAGCTGTAAGGGACAGTGCCCAAGAGGTCTACATCTTTCATGCCCCAATGAGAACACTAAGAGAACTGGCTGATTAGACAGGAGGCAGCTAGAGAAGGAAAAAGGGATGGGGGCTCACAGCTACCAGGATGCAGAACTCAACAAAGGGCTGCAGTTTCTACTAACCACCTTGTGTATTCCTCCAAGAGGCCTGCCCACAAACCTCACAGATGTATCAACTGTAAATACCCTCCAACTAGCCCATGCATGCCCCCAGCACTCTGTATCCTCCCCTTAACACCTAGCACCCAACAATGTGCATCCACAGATGAGGCACACAAGCCTCTGCATATCATGCATGAGCACACACAGATTGCCAGGTCAAGTCTGCTGGATTGGGAGAAGGCACATAACCTTGAACACTTTAGGGCACTGTTCTAGGGAAAATAAATGGGAGGTTCTCAGCCCTCAGTCTGGCTACACAGGATCTAGAGAAGACATACAATCCTAAAATTCCCCTCCAGGAAAGAACAAGAGGAACAGAGCACGTGGGTCCATAGCAAAGGTCTGAGAGACCCCCCAGAATCCATAGCTGGACTGACTTGGGTAGGTATTTCTCTCCTAAGCCAGTCAGTAAAGACTGGAGAAGACGACTGTTCTTCAAATGCAAAGACAGTAATGCAAGGCTTCCAGGAACATGAAAAAATCATGGAAACAAGACACCACCAAAGAAACACAATAATTTTCCAGTAACAAATCCCAAAGAAATGGAGATCTAACAATTGCCTGACAAAGAATTTAAAATAGTTGTTTTAAGTAAGCTCTGCAAGC
The DNA here is from genome assembly GCF_037783145.1 of Equus przewalskii. Lineage (NCBI taxonomy): Eukaryota > Metazoa > Chordata > Mammalia > Perissodactyla > Equidae > Equus > Equus przewalskii. Next base: position 6,040,538 of record NC_091838.1, read on the forward strand.
TACAAGAGAATACAGATAGAAACTCAATGAAATCAGGAAAATAATACATTTTTGAGAAGTCACACAAAGAGATAAAAATCATAAAAAAGAACCAAACAGAAATTCTAGAGCTGAAGAATACACTGAATGAAATGAAAAATGTAACACAGAGCTTCAACATCAGACCCGATCAAGGAGAAGAAAGAATCTGTGGACCCTACAACAGATAATACGAAATTATCCAGTCAGGGGAGAAAAACACAGAAAGAATGGAAAAGAGTGAAAAAAGCCTAAAGGATTAAAGGGATACCATCAAGCAAACCAATATATCCATCATTGAAGTACCAGAAGGAGAAGAGAGAGAAAAGGGCAGAAAGTTTATTGAAAGAAATAATGTTTAAAAACTTCCCAAATCTTGGGAGATAAATGGATATCCAGGTTCATGAAGCTCAAAGGTCCCAAAAAAGATAACATTGAGACACATTATAATCAATTTATCAAAAGTCAAAGATGGAGAATTTCATTTTATTTAAAATTATCTGACAAAGATTTTATTTTATTTTTTAGGGTCTTTTTTTTAAATTGAGGTAACATCGGCTTATAATATTATATAGGTTTCAGGGGTACAACATTATATTCAACATCTGTATATACTACAGTGTGCTTACCACCAAAAATCTAGTTTCCATCCATCACCATATAATTGAGTTCTTTACTCAGTTTGCCCTCCCTCCACTCCCTTCCCCTCTGGTAATCACAAATCTGTTGTCTTCTTTTATCAGTTTTGTTTTGTTTTGTCTGTTCATTTGTTTTGTTTGGTTTTTTAAAAGCAGCAAGAGAAAAGTAACTCATCACATACACGAGTATCCCCATTAGGCTATCAGCCATTTCTCAAAGAAATCTTGCAGGACAGGAGAGAGAGGGATGACACATTCAAAGTGCTGCAAGAAAAAAAGGCTAACCAACAACACTGTACCCAGCAAAGCTGTCTTTCAGAAATGAAAGAGAGAAAGACTTTCCCAGACAAACAAAAGCTGAGGGAGTTATTCACCACAGACTGGCCTTACAAGAAATGCTAAAGCGAGTTATTCAAGTTGAAACAAAAGAATGTTAATTAGTAACATGAAAACATCTGAAAGCATGAAACTCCCTGGGAAAGGTGGTAAGCATATAGTCAAATTCAGAAAACTCTAATACTATAATGTTAGTGTGTGAATCACTTTTACTCTAGCACAAAACTTAATACAAAAGTATTAAAAGTAACTATAACAACAATAATTTGTTAATGAATACACAATGTAAAAAGATGCAAATTGTGACATCAATAACAAAGTGCAAGAGGGGAGAAATAAAAGTATACAGTTTTTGTATACAGTTGAAGTTAAGTTGTTGTCAGATTAAACTAGATTGTTATAACTATAAGATATTTTATATAAGTCTCATGGTATCCACAAAGCAAAATCTTCTGGTAGATATATAAAAGAGAAAGAGAAAGGAATCAAGTCATACCACTACAAAAAATCATCAAATCACAAAGGAAGACAGCAAGAGAAGAAGAAAGGAATAAAGGAACTACAAAACAGTCAGAAAACAATAAAACACCAATAGTAAGTCCTTACCCATCAATACTCACTTTTAATGCAAATGGATTAAATTATCCAGTCAGAACACATAGAGTGGCTGAATAGATGTTTTTTAAAAATCCAAAAATATGCTGTCTATAAAAGATTCATATTAGCTTTCAGCACACATATAGGATGAAAGTGAAGGTATGGAAAAAGATGTTCCATGCAAATGATAACCAAACGAGAGCAGGGGTGCCTAAGTTCACATCAGACAAAATAGACTTTAAGTAAAAAACTTTGACAAGAGACAAAGGTCATTATATAATAACAAAGAGGTCAATTCATCAAGAGGGTATAACAATTGTAAATATATATAGGCCTAACTAAGAGCACCTAAATATAAAGCAAATAGTAACAAAACTGAAGGGAGAATATACAGCAATCCAATAATAGTAAGGGACTTTAACACCCAACTTTCATCGGAAAATCAATAAGCAAACAACAGATTTGAATAACACTATAGACCAAATAGACCTAACAGACAAATACAGAACATTCCTTCCAATAACACCAGAATACGCATTCTTCTCAAGCACACATGGAATATTCTCCAGGAGAGATCATATGTTCGGTCACAAAAAAAGTCTCAATGAATTTAAGAAGATTGATATCATATGAGGTATCTTTTCGGACCACAATAGTATGAAACTAGAAATCAATAATAGGGGCAAATTGAAAACTCACAATATGAGGAAATTAAACAACACATTTTGGAACAACCAATGAGTCAAAGAAGAAACCAAAAGGGAAATAAAAAACATACCTTGAAACAAATGAAAATGGGAACACAACATACCAAAATTTATGTGATGCAGCAAAAGCAGTTCTAAGAGGGACGGTTTATGGCAACAAACACCTACATTAAGATAAAAGGTCTCAAATAAACAACCTCACTTTATACGTCAGAGAACCAGAAAAATAACTAAGCCCAAAGTTAGCAGAAGGAAGGAAATAATAAAGATTAAAGCATATATAAATGAAATAGAGACCAGAAAAACAACATAGGTGCAAAAGTGCTCAACAAAATACTAGGAAATTGAATTCAACAGCATATTACAAGGATCATACACCATGACCAATTGGGATTTATACCTGGGATACAAGGATGGTTAGAAATATGCAAATCAGTAAATAAAATACACCACATTAACAAAATGAAGAAGAAAAATCATATCATCTCAATAGATACAGACAAAGCATTTGACAAAAATTAGCATTAAGATAAAAACTCTCAAAAAACTGGATATAGAAGGAATGTACCTCAACACAATAAAGGCTATATATGAAAGCCCACAGGTAAGATCATACACAGTGGTAAAGGCTGAAAAGTTTGCCTCTAAGATCAGGAACAATACAAGAATGCCCACTCTCATCACTCCTAGTTAACATAGTACTGGGATTGTATTTGGGTCTTCTATCTTTGTTTCTTAGGAATCAGCTAAGGTTTGTCAATTTCGTTTGTCTTTTTAAAAACTAACTCAGTTTTACTGATCATTTCAACCCAAGGGGTGAAAGATCTATACCCTGAAAACCATAAGACAACCTATGGAATGGTAGAAAATATTTGTAAACCATACATCTGATGTGGAGTTAATAAGCAAAATATATAAGGAACTTAAACAACTCAATAGCAAAAAAAACCCAAATAACCCATTTAAAAAATGGGCAAAGGACCTGAAAAGACATCAAAAGAAGATATAAAATTTCCAACAGGTATATGAAAAGTGCTCAACATCACTAACCATCAGAGAAATACAAATCAAAACCACAATGAGATATTCCCTCACACCTGCTGGGATGGCTTTTATCAAAAAGACAAGAGATAACAAGTGTTGGTGAGGATGTGGAGAAAAGGTAACCCCTGTGTAATGTCAGTGGGAATGTAAATTGGTACAGCCATTATGGAAAACAGTATGGAGGTTCCTCAAAAAATTAAACATAGAACTACTGTATCATCCAGCAATTCCACTTCTGGGTGTACATCCAAAAGAAATGTAATCAGTATCTTGAAGAGCTATCTATACTCTCGTGATCATTGCAACATGATTCACAATAGACAACGTCTGTGAACAACGTTTGTCCATCAACAAATGAATGGATTTAAAAAAACGATATATATATAAATTGTCAGGCTTGAAGATATCAAGCGTGCACCAAATGAAGGCATGCCAATTTATCACAGACCATAGGAAAAGGGTTGCCTAATCATCGAATTCAAGGTAAACTTTCCTGAGAATGGCTTTCTCTTTCCTGATAAACTCTCTTTGCTGGAAAAACTCCTACCTGAGAGGAAGGAAGTAGAAGAGACTGATGAAATGGACCAGGTAGAACTGCTGGCCTTTGATCCAAATCAGGAAAGATGGCACCGTTATAACGGAGAGCCATATGAGGATGATGAACATCCTCCTAAGGGTGCTGTTCAGTGTCAGACCTCTTAATGGGACCAGTGACCAACACTCACTGCTGGCATTTCATATGCAGTAGTGAATGAGTGAAGGACTATAATCACAATATGCTCACTATTTGCTGTTGTTTTTGCTTTAACATTCAACTACAGAAGTGTTTTAAAAGTTAAATGAAGAATAAACTCAAATATAAAACTCAAAAAATGTAATATATATACATAATGAAATATTATTCAGCTTTAAAAAAGAAGGAAATCCTGTCATTAGCAATAACACAGATGAACCTGGAGGACACTATGCTAAGTGAAATATACCAGACAACAGAAAGAAAAATTGTATGATCTCACTTATATGTGGAATCTAAAAATGTTAAATTCATAAAAACAATCAGCAGAATGGTGGTTGTCAGGGACCAGACGCTGGAGGAAACGGGAAGACATTGGTCAAAGAGTACAAAGTTTCAGTTATGCAGGATGAATAAATTCTGGAAATCTAATGTGCAGAATAGTGACTATAGTTAATAATATTGTATTATATACTTGACATTTGCTAAAAAAGCAGATCTTAAGTGTTCTCACCACACACACGAAATAGTGGTAACTATGTGAGGTGATAGCTATGTTAATTAGCTTAATTGTGGTAATCATTTCACAATGTATATACATATTAAAACATCACATTCTACATCTTAAATATATACAATTTTTATTTATCGATTATATCTCAATAAGCTTGGGGGAAAAGAATATATAAATAACTCTTTCAAACAATAAAAAGGCTGAAATAATAAGAGGAAAAAGGCAAAAGATCCTTCTAGGCACTTCTAAAATAAGAGTATATTCAAATGGCCAATTAAAAACAGACTTTAGTAGGATGCAGTAGATGCATATTCTTATAGAAATAAATATGATGAAGCACACCCCTCTTAAAAATATTTAGAGAGTATATAGCCAAACATTTTATTTTCCTACATCACTAAAGAAAAAATAAATAAAAAGGAGGTTAATTCACACACTTTATGAAGGATTCTAAATGTTCAATTACTCTACCAGGCAAAGGCAAATATGGGTAGGAAATGGAGATTTAGTGAGCTGATTTTCCACACATAGGTGAAGCTAATTTGCTCATTTATTTCTCATGTTACATAGGAACTTAAGTACTCAAAGTTGCAATATTTAGATAAATAATATTTAAAATATTAAAACGTGCAATATTTAGATAAATAATATTTACCCATAAAGTTTTATTATTTCTACAACACTGAGTTAAGTCTCATACACGGCAACTTAAGATGAGACTCTGCCATGTAGAAATCTATAATTACAAAGCAAGACGGGGGTCCGGCCCCGTGGCTGAGTGGTCAAGTCCATGCACTCTGCTTTGGCAGCCCAGAGTTTCACCAGTTCAGATCCTGGGCATGGACATGGTATGGCTCATCAAGCCATGCTGAGGCAGCATCCCACATAGCACAACCAGAAGGACCTACAACTAGAAAACTAGAATATACAACTATGCACTGGAGGGCTTTGGGGAGAAAAAGAAGAAAAAAAGAAAGAACATTGGCAACAGATGTTAGCTCAGGTTCCAGTCTTTAAAAAAAAGCAAGATAGACTACCATATAAAACAACAAACAAGCACATGAGCTGTTCAGTGTGCATAAATGTCTTATGAATACTAGTATCAATGATTAGAAGAAATAAAAAATGATAGTTTAGGAGCCAGCCTGGTGGCATAGTGGTTAAATTTGCACACTCCACTTTGGCACCCGGGGTTCGTGGGTTCAGATCCCAGGCACAGACCTACACACTGCTCATCAAGCCATGCTGTGGTGGTTCCCACATACAAAACAGAGAAAGATTGTCACAGATGTTAGCTCAGCGACTATCTTCCTCAAGAAAAAAGAGGAAGATCGGCAACAGATGTTAGCTCAGGTCCAGTCTTCCTCATCAAAGGAAAATAAATAAATAAATAGAAAATTTTAAAAAAATAATAGTTTAGTGTTTTATAGTTTATAAATCATTTTTCTAATATATCTGTTCTTGTATTTCTCAGAATCACACTCTGAAATAGAGTTTCATTTTCTTACTAATGGCAGAGACTGAGCATTCTCAATTGTTCCTTCATTCTCCTCAGCTTTAATAAAACCTCTCAAGGTTTACCATGACACATGGCACCCAGGCTAGAGACTGCATTTCCATTTCAATAAGTTCTGGCCACCAGGTCGTGAGCAGAATTAACTGTACGACTTCCTGTTACATCATTAAATGCCATTTCCTTCCACTTACTCCCTCTCTTTCTGCAGGCTGCAAGACAGATGTTATGGTGCCAGATTCAACCTTTGGAGGAGGACAGCACCCTGGGGGATGATGGAGCAGTGAGACAGAAGGAGTTGGCCCTGGAAGGCCTCCTGAAGCAGAGCTTCTTCCCTACCTAGACTACACACTTATGTGTCTGGACTGTCACATGAGAGAAACAGGTATGCCTATCTTATGTTATCTGAGCTCTGTACTTTGGGTCTCTCCCTCTCATCTCTATCTCTATCTCCATCTCTCTCTCTTTGCATTCTCTTAGGCTTCACCCTTACCAATCCACTACTGAATGAATTAGAGATCACATGGCTAGAGATGGAGCAAGGACTTGATCCTTAACCCTGACTCCAGAGCTAATACCCTTCCCACTTACATTAGGTAAATAAACTCTTGGTGTAATGGCAAGCACTGCTTCAAAGAAACGTGTTATAGTGATTTTCTAGGTCTCGTTGACCTTCTCATATCCTACGGAACACAGCGCATTGAAAGTAATAACATGTGAAAGTTATTTTCCATCCATTTTACCAGATTTAATAAAAATATGTATAGATAGGGTAGGCAGAATGGTAAATCTCTCCCACTTCCCACAGTAATATACTTCCCACAGCCATATGGGCACTGCCAATTCTGCTTAACAGAGGCAGCTTGGCCATCTCACAGCAGACCTGGCTACATTCCGAACTAGGAGTTGAGCTGCACTGTGGCCCTGGAAGACTCTCGCTGTGGGATATCCTCCTGATAAAACTCACTCGTGGCCATGTCCCTTTCTTCACTGCTCCACTGCTGCATCTATCCTTGCACAAATCTTAACTGAGCCACAACAAGCTCACCATGCATTTTTATGCCTCTATTCTCTTCCCTCATTCTTTCTCCACCCATAGAGTTTTTACAATAGTGTTATGTTGCTTTTTGCTGATTTATTTGTTGCCCTCTAGTAAAAGAAACACAATTTACTTTAAAAAACGCATACATGGGGGATGGCCCTGTGGCCGAGTGATTAAGTTCGCGTGCTCCTCTTTGGCAGCCCAGGATTTCGCCAGTTCGGATCCTGGGCGCGGACATGGCACCGCCCATCAAGCCATTCTGAGGTGGTGACCCACATGCCACAACTAGAAGGACCCACAACTAAAAATGTACAACTATGTACTGGGGGGCTTTAAGGAGAAGGAAAAATAAAATCTTTAAAAAAAATGCATACATGGACACACACACAAAGAACAATTCACCAAAAAGAAAAAAAAAACATACCCAACTATGTGATAAAGTGAAAGTATAACAAAGTTAACATCTAATATAATTGTCTTAATATTTAAATACAACACAGGAAATAATTTCCAATATAAACAGAAATTTGAAGTGATTTTACTGAATATCAAGGATATGCTTTCGTTTAGTAGTTCAATGCAAGATGGAACACACGTAGGTAGACAGGAAAGGCTGATCTGATTCACTATTGAGCCGATATCTTTTGTTTCCAATGAAGTCCTGGTTGAAAAGTTACACAAAGAGGTCACTGTGAATAGTAATAACCAATACATTCCACAGAACAAGAAAATTCTTCAAAGTTAATGTAAATTCCTGGTAAAATTAAAGTCCTGTGACCATTCTTCAGTGTGAATGAAGAACTATGCTGTAATGCTTCAATTATATTTCCCAAACTTCCAAACCAAGTTTAACTCAATTATTTGTTCAGGACCTTGAAAATTAAGTGTATCTTTTAGCTAAATGTTTCTCTTAATCTTTCAAATATCTCTTTTGGAAGTAACAATTAAAAGTTTGAGATAGAGAAATGAAATGTAATAATAGCTCTACTTTGACTTTCAAATTATCAATAAAAGTTAAAGAATGCCAAGAACAAAGCAGCTCTGGTGATTACGTGTGAATCTCACTCACTGAACAATGATTTCTCTTGTTATCTCAGATATTCTGTTGAAATACATCAGTTTCAAATTTTGTTTACTAAAAGTGCCAAAAATGTTATTTAAATATGCCAACTCTCTTACCTACATATCATCTTTAGCCTCTTGATATGACAAACAACACTGACACTGGTAGCGTCTGATATTTTTAAATAACTCCACTATATTTTCCAGTTATATGTGCTGCTCCACCAACTTCTAATTCCTTTACAGTTTTTCCAGCTTATTTTACACTAATCAAGAGTGCATATTCCTAATGGTGTAGATATGTCTCATCCAGTTCTGAGTGGACTAAATTTAAACAACACAACAAACCTTCATAAAATCATCCTGTCATTTGTCTCTGGCCTAAAATTTTGCAACTTGCAAAACTGGTGTTCTCATCAACTTGGAGCATGAAATCTGTATCAGCTGGTATTCGTATACTAAGTACTGCTTTTAAATATTCTGCAAATGGTCATATTTGAGAGGATAGTGGGTTATTAATACACAATGGAGTTGTAATCTGTAAGTTGTTTAATCACCAAAACTCCCAAGTACTTCACACGTAACCTCTCAAAGAGAATTTTTTTAGCATCTTGATGAGACATTTCTTTTCTTTCTTTTTTTTTAATAAATTGTTTTTTGGTTTTGGTTTGGTGAGGAAGATTGGCCCAGAGCTAACATCTATTGCCAATCTTCCTCTTTTTGCCTGAAGAAGATTGTCACTGAGCTAAGATCCGTGTCCATCTGCCTCTATTTTCTACCACCATGTACTACCTATTTTGTACCATGTGTACCACCACAGCATGGCTTGATGAGCGGTGTATAGGTTTGCATCCAGGATCCGAACCTGCAAACCCTCGGCCGCAAAGTAGAGTGTGTGAACTTAATGTGCCACCAGGCTGGCCCCGAGACATTTCTCTTATGACACATAATATACAACTAAATTTGTCTTTACTAAGAATTTCTCATTAACAATATTTTTTAAATATCTAGGAAAATTGTGCTATTTTTTCTTTCCTTGAAATAATTTGCAAGTTTAACAGGCTGTGTTTCTAAATGTCTTTTAAATTTTAAAAGTTTTAAGCTTTTATGGGCAAGACTATAACGATCTATAACACACAGGTTTGTCATTTTCATTGGGTTTTATACTTTGATAAAATAAATACCTGAAATAACATTCATTTTAAAGTCTTGCATTTAATTTTGTCTCTTAGAGATGCAGCTTCAAAGAAATCAAAGTTTACCAATTAGAATCGTGGTGGCTTTGTAGTGTATCAATTTAGTTAAGCTGGAACTACATTTTCTAGAGTTCCCTTCTTGTATGGTTCCAGCTGGGGTTGGCCACAATAGAAATACGTACGATATTTGGAAAACCAAAGTGAGAAGCAACCCTTTCCTGCTCTTCTCCCCACTTTCCTCCCTTCCTTCCTGTTTTCTTTTTTCCATTCTGAAGGTTGGGGTAAGGATGCCAGGCAAGACAGCAGCCCATGCCCCTTACTGCTGATCTGCTGCAAGCTCCCCTTACTTCAGGAGATAGCAGCCCACAGCATCTCCAGTTCCCACTGGAATTTCTCCTTCTGCTTCTCTATTAGCTGGGCCAGGCATGTGGGTAGCTCTATGGCAAAAGGCACCAGCTTCTCCTACAAGTCATACATATCATCTCATTGGGGTTGGAGAGAAAGACTAGGTTTGAGTATGTCCTTGCTCTTACCCACGTCATATCTTACTTTGCCTCACAACAGCCAGCCCGCTGACCTATAGCAACATCAGGACCAACACCAGACTCCAGAATTCTTGCACAGACATTTCCATTAGGTCCCCTAATTATATATGGTCTAATCCCTATAATGAATCCTTTATTCATATCACTCATACTGATTCTGCTTTTCTGGCCAAACTTTGACAATAGTCAACATTTTTGTTGACTATTTTTATTTCCATATCCAACAGCTGAACATGAACATGCCTCTAAATTTTTCACCTCATCCTTCTCCTTCTTCTAATAAAAACCAATCATTTAAAGGCAATCATGTTACATCAATTAAAACGCTACATTTGTCCCAAACTCTAAAAAAAGTCTTGGTCTTTTAAAAAAACACATGTACACATTGAAACTCAGTTGAAAATCTCAACACTTTGCCAACCATGAGTCAATTTCTCTTGCACTTTTTTTCACAATTAAATGTAAATTGTGTTAAAATAAAATTAATTCATACAGTATTGATGCCCCAATTGTGTGATGGTCAGGACAGCATCATGATCACGAGCACAGACTGTAGAGCCAAGCAGCCTGACACTGAACCCAGTTCCTCCTCATCCTTGCTGTGGATCTCGGACACGTTACTTAACTCTCCACCTCTCATCTCTTCAGTAAAATGCGACTAAGAAGAGTCCTTAAATCATAGATTTGCTATGATGGTTAAAAAATTAATGCATGCAAATTCTTAGGACAGTCCCTGGCATAGACTAAGGACCTGATAGGCATTAATTAGCTGTTATTATTATTATTAAATGCCACAAATTCAGATGAGACACCAATGAGCACAAGAGCAAAGCTCTTTCTAGCCAATGTATTGCATTTATAACACCCTTTCCACTAGTTTTCTGTCTCAAACACAAATGACAAGTGGCTACAACATTGGTTCCAATGTGCCCTGTTCATGCTAAGAATCCCTGTGATGCACTCCAAAATTTTGTACTCTTTTCTATTCAATTTTATTAACATGCTGGCAACATAACTCTTCCTCTGGGGAATCTTATGGGCTGCTTGTCATAGGCCTGGAAGCCTGAAACAATTATGATGGGAAAGCTGCGGAGAGCTACAATGAGTTGTTCAAGTTAATCGGTTTCTGACCCTGGGACTCTGATAAATTCCCCAAAAGGCATGCTGCTACATCATGGGGGGAAGGGAGATGGATGTTGAGGAGACTTCCCCAATATCTACCATCATATGTATATTATCACATTCCTATGAGTAAACACTGTGGGAAATTCTCCTTTTCTAAGCCTTGGACCTTAACATTGTTTAACTCCCATACTATGAGTTATGACATATTTTAATAAAACCTCCTAAGACTGTGCCAGTCCCCCACAAAATGCTGCTCATAATCCACTAAACTGACTTCATGACCCACTATTGAGTTATAATTTCTGTTTAAAAAACTCTGTACTACCTATAACACCTGAGGCATCATTTTATGCCTGCTCCTGGTTCAGCCTTACCAAAAACAAGGAAAAACAGAAACAAAAACCAATGAAGAAGACAGGATCACCTTCCAGCGTCCTCATCTGTCCCTTCCTGACCTTCACCCACTGTGATGCCTCCATTGGAGCCTAGTGATTTTATCTTTCCTTCCCCTCTTTCTCTAACATCATAGTGCAGCATTTAAGAGCACAGGCACAGGAGTCAAAGACCTGAACTGGAGCCTTAGCTTTGCTTCTTACTAGCTCTCTGACTTTGAACAACTACTTACCGATGTGAGCCTCAGTTTCCCCATCTGCAAAAATAGGAATAATATAACTAACACATTCATAACATTAAAGTGAGATGAAATGAGACAAGACTTGAAGTACCTGGAACATGGCAAAGTACTCAACACATCTTTGCCATGATTGTTCCTATGAAAACTGACTCTCAGAACAAGATAAATGAATTGTTCATTGTTATGAATGGTTAATGTTTTCCCTCCCAGGGCACTAGATCTCTCAAATTAAAGAAAAGAATTTCTGATTATAGAATGCTAAAGATTAGTCAATGGATAAAGAAGGAATTTTATGCTTTAGTGTCCTAAAGTCACATTACTGTTAGCTATATATTTGACTCTGTTCTTGCAGAGAAGAAAGAAGAAAACAGAAAGAAAAAAGCAGATTTTTCCTAAAGAGAATTAGCAAAATCTCTCTTTGTCTCTGCATTAGCCTGAAAATATTTCAGAGTTATACCGAAGGAGGTAAATTATCTATCCTTCTTCTTTTAAGACTAATATTTTAGAAAAACAAATCTTGAGAAACAATTACACATTGAGCTCCTTGAAAAACAAGTAAGTTAAGGAGTGAATTAGCTGAATGGAAACTGTTTTTAGAATCATTAACAATCTGCATGACACCCCAACTCTTCCCCAATGAATCTTTCAATTTGCCACATGCTATTTTATATTTTTGTTAAAATCTATTTATGCATTCACATTACTTATTCACAGCCAGAAGATCAGAGCCCTAAAACAGAAATCACATTAAATGCTGGAGACAGAATGTGGAAAGGCTGTAAAATTACCCATCCATAGTTATGGAGCTGTTATTAACCCTGTGGCAACAGGCCAATTTAGAGAAGTTATTTAAAGTTGTCATTCAGAGTGTGTGAGCACTCCACTGTGGTCCCGTGTTTTCCACAGCAATTACATTTGATTTATAAGTTTTCACTTTTGTAATGCCTAACATTTAGCCATTGGTAGTATGGCCCTTTGCAGTTAGTTATAACCAATTAGAAATTACACTTCATATTTTGACAATAAATGCATTGGGTAGATTTATATTTTTGTGCTCAATTTTACATTGTTCCTGAATATTCAGTTTCCAAAAATTCAACTTCAGTGGGCACAGTTGCTACCCATGAGCTTGATTTGGTGCTAAACTGAGGCACTTTGTGCTTGGGGACAAGGGAGGAGGGGTGAAGGAGGAAAAGCTGAACAACTTCTAGAGATAAAAGAAAAAAAGAGTCAGGATTTGGTCCTTCAAGTTTTTCCTTTCTTTTACTGCTTTGATAGAAGAGTATCCTATGAGTGACTTGAATTTCAGTAAGCTAATCAGCTATGGATTCACTCTTAATTCTCTTCAGTTACTGTAGGAATATATCACTCTTTAAATTGATGCTTCAGAACACTAATCATTACACTGAATTGAAATGGGTAAAGAAGACCTAACATGACTGGGATAAAATGGAAACATGAAAAGAACTGAAATATAACTTAACATTTCTAGGTAATTATAGATGAACATTTTTGTATAATTGATTCTGTTTTGAGATGAGCTTAGTTTGTGCTAGAAAATTCACCCCATTATATTCTGATTATTGTTCATTCCAATATATTTATTGAGAAATTATTCAATCTTAATGAATTAAAACTGAGCAACTGAAGTGAACAGCAAAAGGAAACCAAATGCAAAGATATAGGGAGGCAATTACTACTAAATAATTTGTATCATTAACACAACTTTAAAAATTATGCTTTCATAATTTACCATGTTTTCACAGTAACCCTTATAAGACTACAATTTTATAAAGCTCAAAACCAATGAAAATTAAGTAACATGTTATTTATCATATATACATTGGCCATAAAACTTTATTTTTAAAAGCAAATGAATGATACACATTTATTTATAACTAAATAGAAATTAGATATAGAAATCTGAAGAGTGAAAACCATTAGGAGAGAGGCAGGGATATGGGACAAAGGAAGAACACAAAGAAAGATGAAAATTATTGCGGGAGTTCTGGGCCAGAGGTTGGCAAACTATAACGCACAGGTCAAATCCCATCGCAACATGTTGGGTCAATAAAATTCATCGGTACACAGCCCTGTCCATTTGCTTATGTATTGACAGTGGATGCTTTTCTGCTACAACAGCAGAGTTGAGAAGTTGTGAAAGAGACCACATGGCCTGCAAATCTTAAAATATTTACTATCTGGGTCTTCGCAAAAAAATTTTGCTGACTTCTGATCTAGCCTATAAAAATAAAGAAGTCCTCTATCAATCGTCATTTGTATACGGAGTGATAGCATCTACCAACCCTTTCATTCTTTTCAGCTTTACCTATCCTCATCTCTGAGAAACTGTTCATTCAGCACAAAATTACATATAAGCAGTGGAAGGAAGGACAATGGATATTAAAAAGATCAACTTGTGTTTATTTATAGGTTCTCCAATCTGAAGAAAGAAGAACCCAATCTATTCCTTTTAACATGGAACCAGGAAAATGTTCTCAGCACTGACTACAATAGAATGACAGAATAACTTTGCAGCCACCCATTGAGGCTGACTGTATAAACTGAAAGAGAACTTGACGGACATAGAAAGGAATGATTTTACATCATCCTTTAGATTCTAATTAACTTCTTGCTTAGATACCCATGAAAGTACAGTGTTTCTTTTTGGTGCTTAACTGCCCTTATACATCCTTTCAGAAAGTCAGATCACAACAGCAAAGTTATATAGAGACCACTGGTTCTCAACCAAGTGCGATTTTGACACCCTGCCACACCTTGCATGGGACATTTGGCAATATCTAGGGACATTTTTGGTTGTCACTACAAAGGCATCTAGTGAGTAGAGATCAAGGATGCTGCGAAACAGCCTATAATGCAAGGGACGGGCCAGCACAACAAAGCCAAATGTCAAGAGTGCCAAGGTTGAAAGACCTTGATGCAGACTCTTGGATTGGATGTGTTGACAATTAGAGTCAAGATTTTGACGGTGAGGCCAAATTTCAGGTCAGTAACACCCCTTACAAAATTCCTACTGGATCTGGTACACATGATGAATACACAGACACATATTCAAGCACATCTTACACTCAAATACACACATTCCACATAACAAGAAAACTTGAATCAACTCTCCATAATTCAAATATCTTGGTTATATATTTTTCAGGTCAGAAAATATTGTTTAGTCTCAACTATCCATACAGTTTGCGTCAGTTCTTTCCTTTATTCCACATGCAAGGCGACCGCACCCAGATACAGTTTTTACAAATTATACTATTGTTTTCCTTTTATTTCACATAGGTAATTGACCATCTTTCAACAACGTGAATTGCAAAAAGACACTTTTGTGAGGTTTCTTATTTGTTATGCAACTTTAAGTAGGGCTTCACCATCTGCACATGCCTTAATCCATGTCCAAATGATACTATTGAGCACTCTAAAAGAGTGTCTGGAAAATTACATATCATGAGCTTAAACAGTCTGGCTGTCACCACCAGGAGAAAAAAAAATTGTTTTAGCAAATGTTTCCGATGTATCCCAAAGACGCTGTGAACGTTTTCATTGAAATAATCTGTTTTACGATTAGTATTCCATACGTAACTATTCCCTTTTTAATTTTAGCGAATTAATGGGTATTTCTAATCTCCACAAGAAGATATATGACAGCCCTGTTGTTCATTAAGTGTCTCATTAGTGGGCTCTGGAAAAGTAGGATTCTAAATAACCAAAATTAGTAAATGTTAATAGACAATTCTGAAACTTTTAAAATGCATGCTCTGATATTCATAATCACAGCTAGCATGTCCGTCATTATTTATTTAGAGATGTTGTTAGCAAAGATCTAGTAGAAACATTTATTAAGGAAATTGAAATAATGTCTCCACAAATTAATTAATCACTGTCTTATTCTGTGTGGTCTACTTTAAATTGTAAAATTATTAGGATTTACAATGTGCCTTAATATTGTAAAGTTCATCATGTGAAATGCGAGGCATTCTCAGAATTAATCTTACTCGTACCTACCATTTCTCTATCCAGGATTAACTTAGACAAAATTATGAAGTGGATCGTATGTATCTCAGCCTGCTTCCTATCCAATATATTTAGAGGTTCAAAGGCCTCTTTTCATTTCATTTTTAACTAACTCCATCCCTTTTAGTCCAAGTTGTTCATGTTTCCAACACTGCAATTATCTTAAAAACACTGTGTGGTTCACTCTAGACAAAAATCATAGCCACAAGTTTAGCCAGGATAATCCCTTCTCTACCTTGAGCTGCCAGTGAGGCTGTTGTAGGACCATGTCCTTAAAAGTCCCATTGTTTAAAGGCAATGATTTCCATGGCATGCTCTTGAGATTCCTAAAGGTGTGTTTTTCTGTTTGAGTCTCCACCTTAATCCTACATTCTATGTAAAGTAGTAAAATATTAATTTTATGTACAGTGTGAAAAACTAAGAGTGTAATTCCTAGAGCAAGTACTAAAAAGTCATGCAAAAAGGTATGGTATGGTTAATATACCAATAACTAAAGTAAAAATGGAATGATAGGGGCAAGCCCCATTCAGCATGCTCCACTTAAGCAGCCCAGGTTCACAGGCTCAGATCCCAGGTGTGGACCTACACCACTCACCAGCCATGCTGTGGTGGTGTCCCACATATAAAATAGAGGAAGACTGGCACAGGTGTTTGCTCAGGACTAATCTTCCTCAAGCAAAAAAAAAAACAGAAGAAGATTGGTGATGGACGTTTGCTCAGAGTGAATCTTTCTCAGCAAAAAAAAAACAAAAAAGGAATTTTAAAAAATATTTGATTAATCAAAAGATGGCAATAAAAGAGGAACAGAGGAACCAAAAGCAGAGGTGGCAAAGAGAAAACAAATAAATTGACAGAGTAAATCCAACAACATCAATAATTACCTTAAATGCTAATTGACTGCACAAGCCAATTAACAGAATTAAATTGTCAAATTGGATTGGGGGAGAAAAGCAAATCTCAACTATACGCCAGCTCTTGCAGAGATGCACTTTAAAACTAAAGGACAGATGTGTTGAAAGTAAATAGACAGGAAAACAATGCCATGCTAACGGTGAGCCTAAAAAGACTGGAGTAATGTTATATTAATATCAGATAAAACAGACTTCAAGACAAAGTGTAACCTATGACCTGAGTGATAAAGAAAATACAATATATAAAATACGTGGGCTACAAAGGAAACCATGCACATAGGGAAATGTACAGCTTTAAATGCTTATATTAGAAAATAAGAAAGTTTGAATCCAATGTCGTAAACTTGCACCTGAAGAAACTAGAAAAAGATAAGTAAACCAAGAGTAAACAGAAGGAAGGAAATAAGAGCAGAAATCAAAAAGTCAGAAAACTGACAGCTGAGAAAATTTAAAAAGCCATAAGTTGTTTCTTTGATAAGCTCAACGAAATTGATAAATCCCTGGCTACAGAGATCCAGTAAAAAAAGAGAGAAAGCAAATTACCAATATCAGCATTGAAAGAAGTGTCGTTGTCACCATAGATCTTACAGTTGCTAGAAGAAAGTATTTTGAATAGATATATGTCAACAATTTTAACTACTTGATAATAGTATCTACTGTGAAGAGCTGTTGAAAAAGAACAATGTATATAAAGAGAATGTACATAAAATGCTTACATTACACTGGTGCCAACAGTAGGAAGGGTCTTATATATATTTATCTCACAAAGCCTTATAACTTCTGAGTAGAAATACTCTCCTTCATAGCAGAAGAAACTGGAGCTTAGAAACAGTGAATTTTTCAAGGTTTGCACAGACAAGAAAGAAAAGAGCTATTATTTGAACATAGAGAATGTGCCCTTTAAATGATGTAACGTTGCTCTAGTCGTACAGATGTATTTTACCTTAGTTAGTGCTTGTAAAAGACTATATCTAAGTGTCTACTATCCTCAGTTTTATTATCCTCCCTCCCATTCTAAACGTCAAAATTGTACATTTTGAAAAAACTCGTTGAAGTTTTTTCTGTAAATTTAAAAGATATGCTATAACGTAGTGGGATAATTTGAACTCTAAAAGTTCTGAAAGAAATTACAAACAAATTTTAAGTAGTATGAATATAATATAAAATAACCATATCACATTACTTTCTAAGTTCTCTGGGTCAGGAAGCAGGTTTTACACAACTTAATATTTTCCACAGGAATTAATTCAGTGCCTTCTAAATTATTTTTAGCCAAATAATTTTTCGATTTTTGTTAAATGCTCTATCTATACTCAAAAGTACTATATAATTAAATGGACTTAACAAAATAACTATGAAATAAAATTATTACCACACAAATCATACTGAAAATGTAATCAGTTAGCTAAATTAATTAAAATTTCCAAAGCATCAGACCACAAATCATCTGACCTCAAGTTTCTTCTCAACAAGATGCTAAGTGACAATGGAGCAACGTTTCAAATTTCTATAGGAAATTATAAGATTCTCTCACTTCTATACCATGACAAATTATAAATCAAATGTGAGTCCAAATCAAAGATACTCCCAGATATGCAAAGACTCAAAACATCAATTCAGTATTGTTTCTAGGAAATCCTTTGAATACGTACATCCAAACAAGAGTGAAAAACAAGAAAGAAGACCTGGGATATAAAAGCAGTAAACTCTCCCAGGATTCCAATAGTATGAATTGCCAAGATGACAGCTATGCAGCAAGTCTAGAAAATAACGAGTCCAAATTAGAAGAGGAAGTCAGTGGGCTCCAAAAAGAAATTCCTCATAACGAATGCCTCAAGAAACAACACAAAAATACATTTTATGAAAAACTCATGGTTCAAATATGAAGCAAATTATAATGTGGCATGATTTTCAGCAGTTAATGAGAGTTAGAAAAGATAATCCATTTGACCTTAATTCTGGTGATATTCTCCTAACAGTGAACTCTTAACAGTGGACCTTTAGGGAGGGCATTCCAGCACACCACTTGGTTCTGAAAATAAAAATACTAAAATAAGATAGTTTAATTAGAATCAACCTATAAAAAACCCTGATATTTATTTAAATACAGATAATGCAAGGAATATTTATGTAGATATGGATATAGAATAAAACAACGGATAGTTACCTCAAGTCAACCTATTGATTAACAATGGCAGACTCAATTGTGCTTGCAGAACCAAATGTAAATATTATCAATATTAGTAATGTGAAAGTAAAATTATAGATGGCAAAATCTGAAAAGGAATGGTAGGAATGCTAATAATAATTCTTACATTAGTGCAAAATCAAGAGTCACTATCTAAATTTGACGGAATAATGAATAAGTTTATATATAATTCTTAAAATTACAAAAGGAACTAGTGAGAGAATAATTAATACCGATATCAATAATTGAGAAGGCAGGAAGGGACTGAATAATACGAATTAAATACTTATTTTTCATAATATAGGCAATAGGCAAATTTCACAATATAGGCAATATCAATAGAGTTGATACTTCCAAAGTTGGCATTTCAAGAAACAGCTTATTATTTAGATGTATAGGATTAGCCAAGAAAAGATCTAATAATAGCAGCTGAAAATGATTGCTTCTGACAAGTGAGTGTGAAGGATGGAGCTTTTCATTATAAGCCTTCCTGTACTCTCTGAATTTTTAGCATGCCCATTCTGTTTTGACAAAAACCAAACGATTTTAAATAAAATATAAAACAGAGAGAAAGAATATTTCATAGATAATAGCATACAGCCTGCACTAACAAATGAATACACTGAATATATTGCCACTGACATGAACAAAAAAGCAAACAAAGCCAAGAATAGAGCAAATTTCTTAAAGAGGGAGACCGTGGCTATAATTCATGTAAAATTATTCCATATGCAATTTCATTAGCAATAAAAATTGATACAATAAGAATAATTTCGTTTCTAAAAATTCTGCAGGCAGCGCTCTTGCATAAGCTAAAAGAAATGGAAAAATCCAGATACTGCTGAGCAGCTGTGATGTTACGTCACTGCCGGAAAGATCCAAGCCATCAATAAATCAAGCACTTCAAGACAATTCTTAAAAGCATAAGAAGGTTTAACTATCTTCCAAAAATGAGAAATATAAATGAATAATGAAAAATGTTGGCCAGAATTGTCTCCAACAGAATTTCTGAGTCACTCGCAATGCTTCCGCTAAAGTTTAACGCTCACCGATTAAGATAATAGGGAATATTTCTCCTTCAAAGATAAAATCTTAAGATTCATAAATATTTCTCCTTCAAAGATAAAATCTTAGGATTCATAGGCCTTCTTCTCTGCTTGCAGTCTCTTTTACTGTACACCATCCAAAAGCCCAGACTATTTTAACGCAGTTTTAGAAATTTCAGATCTCAAACTATGTAAGGAAGATGTAATTTAAAAGTTCACAATTTTATATTGCTCAATGAGCTTAAATTCTGAAGACACCAACTGTCTTGTAGTCTTCTCAAGCTTCGATCCTCCTCCAGGTAGACTGGATTCACCTGTGAACAAGGGCCTCGAATCACCAAGTGCTCACCAGTATGTGGACACTTACTTCTACCTGCATCCTAAGAGTACTCTATTTCTGACCACAGACTTGAAAAGTAAGTGCAATTTCTGTCTGTACTCCATATCTACAAGTTGATTTCAGGATCCACCTCTCCCACACAGCCACCTAGGGGCTACTCAAGATCTTACAATAGTGTGGCCCAAAGAATCTTTTTTGCTCTAAAATGCATTTATTGACAATTATTATGTATTCAAGTAGATTCTATTATGTTAGTGACTGCAGGACATAGGACCAAGTAGTTTACACTGCTAACGCTATAACTTCGAAATGGAAGAGGCAACCTCTATGGGCACGTGTTTTCATAGTCTTAGGGAGCCAAGCATTCTTAAAATTACTAGAAGAAGGCAGTGGGGGAGATCATTATAGTCAGTCAAAGTGTTACACTAAAGGAGAAGAGGGGTAGTGTACGGTGATCCAAACAGATAGTTTTGTGACATCTCCTAAACCACCTTTACCATAGCACAACTGCAGAGCTCCAAGAAACAGAATGCAGAAACCCCAGAAAACCTGAAAAGCACAGGCAATAATCGTAATAATATCAACACTGAATGACATGTATTGGGTACTTACTATGTGTCCACACTTTACCTATATCATCTCATTTGAACCTCGAAGAATCCTACACACAATGCGCTATTACAATCCTCATTTTGTATATGAGGAAACTGAGACTTAGAGCGAGTACCATACTTGCCCTTATCTGCAAGTGATAGGATAGGGTTTAAACCCAGACAGTGTAATTCCCAAGCTGGCAGGCTTAAGCAGTCAGTGCAACACAAATATTCGCACATAAAAAGTAAGAGTGGCAGACAGATTTTACTAGAGCTGAGCTAAAAGATATGTGCTGAGTATCAATAAAAAAAGGATAATTGCGGGCCAGCCCAGTGGCACAGCAGTTAAGTGCGCACGTTACACTTTTCAGTGGCCTGGGGTTCACCGGTTCGGATCCCGGGTGTGGACATGGTACTGCTTGGCACGCCATGCTGTGGTAGGCGTCCCACATACAAAGTAGAGGAAGATGGGCATGGATGTTAGCTCAGGGCCAGTCTTCCTCAGCAAAAAGAGGAGGACTGGCAATAGTTAGCTCAGGGCTAATCTTCCTCAAAAAAACAAAACAAAACAAAACAAAACAGGACAATTGCTGGTCCTACAAAGGAAAATAAGGAAAAGGGGGACTAACAATCTGTTGAAGATTAACAGTTTATTGTTAAAGGTGCCTTAATCACCCCTGAAAATATCCCCTAAAACTCAAGACTGATACAAGAAGTAATTACACATGACTCACAATTAACAAAACATGGGAAATGCAAAGCTAAGGGTGAACATATTTCAAGGGTTTATTTACAAGTGATTTAAATTTAATGGGTATATTTTAAAAAAATGATTTAAATCTATTTTTATACATGAATAAAGTACTACAGAAGGAAAAGAAAATGAATATCCAAAAACCCAATGGATCTAATATTATAAAAAAGACTGATATCGAGATTTACATGGAAAATGGAGGTGATGGTGTCAGTACCATGTCGGTTTTAATGGGTCATTAATATTCATTTCTGTGTGCAACCTGACATCTGTTTTTCTCTTTTATATAAGTATTACGGTTGAAGTTACATTTTCCCTATTTGCTAACCTTTGAACGAGATATCCAATGAGACAGCTAGTAATCTGATTCAGAAGAAGGAATTATCTGGTCTTTTCGGGAATAGCGAGTAAAAGCAACCTGACTGAAAAGGACTCAAGATTCTACAACCCCTGGTCTTCACTGGGATAGAAGATTTCAGGATGACTTGGAACTGAATAACATCTTCATGGAGAATTTTGTTTTCTAGTGTTGTGAATACATTTAAATGCAAGGTTAATAAATGGGTGGGTGGAAAGGTAGGTAGGTAAGTAGATGATAGATCAATAGATAGAGGGATGGATGGATGGATAGATAGATAGATAGACAGATTTCTAGGGGAACTTGTTGTGAATATCCAATGTAAAGTACGGTGTAAAAAGTGTAGTCAAAAAGAATGAATTAAATTCAAAATTCCATCCAAAACAATTCACTTTTGAGATTTTATCAATAAAATCTTTGCCCAAGTTACATAGGCCAAATGTAATATTCTATGTCTGCAGGACATTTCATGGCTTGTGACCTTCATTTGTAAAAAGAACCCTTTAACTCTCTTATTCTCTGAGTTGGCTCAGCTTTTCAAAAGTTTCTCTCTGATACAGCCATTCAACACAGCATGATTACTACCTGTAATGTAATATGACAAGATTGCCCATTAACTTGTTCTCTAAAATACTCTTAAGTAACTGACTTAATACAATATTTAGAATGGAGCAATCAGGTGGGAAATCTTGCTCTTAACTCCAGTGACTGCTGAGCACAGATTATGGCAGTTTCCGCGCAGCCTTTTATCCATGAGCTTTCAGCGGCAATTTGTTCCTTTTGGAACCAAGTGCTCCAAATCAAATCAAAGTTGTTAAAACAATGTTTTCTTCTGTAGAGAACAAATTTTAAAATATAATAAAGATTCTTCTGCTTTACTGTTTTCTTCCTGTCTCTATGTTCATCACCCTCAGTTCCCATTAACTTCTCAATTATAAAGTTTACTCAGAACTTTAAAATTAACGTAGTTAATGCGGGTTCTTTATTCAGAAGAGGTTTTTCTAATTACTGCTCTTCCAAGCCTCACTTTTTCAAAGTGCAACTATAGGATCCACTGTTAAACTACATTTCTCTAGCCACAACCTAAAAAGTCAAAATGTCTTCTAGCAATGGAACAGAAATGCTTGTTTCTCTCCAGAAATTATCTATCATTTACAAAATAATCTTCTAGGGAGTTTTTTTCTTAATGCAGATTTTTTTCTGAGCTGTTATCCAGATTTAATGAATCAGAATCTCTGGAAGTGAGGCAAGATAAAGTGCATTTTAATAAGCCTCACAAAAACTCTTTGGAATATTAAAATTTGAAGGTATTTGAATTATAAAGTCCATAATTCCTCGTCTGGAATCCTAGACTTACAAAGCTTTATGTTGAAGTGCAGAATAAATATATTATATATATATTATGTGTACGTATATTTGTATATATGTGTGTATATATATATGTATCATATAAGTTACCAAAATATTATATTCAGACTTTAAACTTAGACTCATTGTCTATAAGATAATATATTTTGACTTTCAAAGAAAGAAGTAAGCCATGCTAATGAGATTTAAGGGAAATTAGATTCTTATTATTGTTAATGATATGTGTATGAAAATATCAAATTCAGACCTATCTTGTTCCACTCCTTCTACTAAGTGCCAGAGAGAGAAATATGAATCAGACATACTCCTCCTAGTAGAATAAACAGACTTAAAAACAGATCTCTGTAATACAATGATTTAATGCAAGAGTAGAGATATGCAAAGGTATTTGGGGAGCCTGACGATTACAACCATCCCTAGCTAGGTGGAAAATGAAGGGAGGGCGTCAAGAAAGACTTCTTGGAGATGACTCATGGGTTGAGACTTTCAATAGAAGTATGCATTAGGTTGCTCAAGGGTTGGAGTTAAGAGCATCTAGGCAGATATCAGAATGAACAAAGATATAGAGGTAAGAAACAGCATGGTCTGTGTCATATACTACGAGTTACTCAGTTAACTGAAAAGAAAACCAAACATCAGGAATCGGTTTATATTTGAAACTTGAAAGACAGGCAAAAGATAGATCATTAAATGCATAGTGAAACGTGAATTGCCTTAGACTTTAAATTATTTTTATTCTGCTCTTCCCTCTCCTGGGACTCCAAGATACATCTGATAGAGTGCTTCATATTACTCCAAAGGTCACTGAGATGCTACATACTTTTAGTCTTTTTTCTATCTGGGCTTTATTTTTCTATACTTTCTAAAGCTATGTATTCAAGTTCATTGATCTTCTCTTCTGCAGTGTCTCATCTGCTGTTAAGCCCATCTAGTGAATTTTTTTTTTTTTAGATATAGTATTTTTCACCTCTAAAAGTTCCATTTACTTCATTTTATTTATTGATTGATTGATTTTGGTGAGGAAGATTGGCCCTGAGCTAACATCTGTTGCCAATCTTCTTCTTTTTGCTTGAGGAAGATTATCACTGAGCCAACATCTGTACTAATCTTCCTCTATTTTGACAAGCAGTGCCAGGTCCACCCCCAGGATCCAAACCTGCAAACACCAGGCCAATAAAGCAGAATGAGCAAACTTAACCACTATGCCACCGGGCTGGTCCCTCCATTTACTTCATTTTATATCTTCCATTTCCCTTATTATATTCATGTTTTCTTTTAAATTCTTGAGTATATTTATAATATCCATAAGAAATGTTTCTTGTCATTTGCTAATTTCATCATTTCCCTCATTTTTGTGCCTGTTTTTATTGACTGATTTTTCTCCTAGCTATGGTCATGATTTCCTTCTTCAGGTGTCTAGCAATTCTTGACTGGGTGATTTTTATATTGCGTGTGTGTTTTACATTGTTAGAGACTAGATTTGGGTCCGGCAGGCAATTAACTTACTTGATCCTTTTGAAGTTTGCTTTTAAGCTTTGAAGAGTGGGTATAAAATATTCTTTCCCAATGGGGGGTTCCACAAGAGACTTAAACCCTAGTGTCTAAGGCAACATTGTACAAAATGAATTAACGTATCTCTAATGCATGTAGAATGATATTATTCCAACCTCTAAAAAACAAGAAAACAGTTATTCAAATTATTTTCCATATAATCCCAGTTGAGGAAGACTGAGGATTTAGCTGCACTGCTAGGGCATGACCCCTTTGAAGTCTCCCGGAAGGCCCAGGTGTCAAGGACTTGTCGTTCTAGCTGATCAAAACTCAAAGCTCTTCCAGCCCTGTGTGAATTCTGGAAACTTTTCAACTTACAGTTTCTTAGACATTCTTTCCTGGCCTCAGGAAGTCTCTTCATACATATGTACAGCTTAGTATTTGGCAACAAACTCAAGAGGATTCCTACATAGATTTCTGACATTCTTTCTCCATGCAGCTTCCACCTCTTTGTTATTCTGATCCACAATTTCCAGATGCCTCGAGCTTCCTGGACACCAAACTCTGACTGCTCAACTTAATGAGACCACTGTGTTTCATTCAAGACACCCCTCTCTACACTGTCCAGAAAGCACCTGAAGGCAAAAAGCTGGGATGATTGTAGGCTCATCTTAATTTTTGTTTCCCTTCCTTTAGTATTCTGCCAACTGTTTGACCAATGTCTAAAAAGTGTTTCAGCATATATATCATCCAGGTTTCTAACTGTTTATGGAAAAAAGGCAAGTCTAGTCCCAGAGTAAAAGTTTTATCTTAGACTGTAAATTACAGTGGATGTACAGCCAATAAAAGACTTTACTCAGAAGACTGACACGGTTAGATTTGTATCTCAGATCGCTCTAGCAGTTCCGTGGAGGACAAATGTGAGAAAGCTTAGACTGACAAAAGGAAGCAGCTCCAGAAACATTTAGGAGTTAAAACAATCAGGGTGATATGGTTTTTTGAACATAGGAAGTGAGAAGAAGCAGTCAGAGATAGCTCTAAAACTTCAAGCTTGGGTGTCTGAGTACCACCAGCTTACCTGGAGAAGGGGACCAAGTTTATGGTGATTTTAGTTTTGTTCATATTACCTTTGAGGCATCTTTGGAATATCCAAATAGAGAGTAACCTTTGAAGAGGCGAATATACAAACTCGAAACTCAGCAGAAAGATCTTGGCTGAAAGAGATGATATCAAGGGTAACAAGCATACATATATTATTTGAAACTATAAACAAAATAATATTGTTCAGGGAGAACGTATCATAAGACAACTGTGATCAAATAAAAGAACACTAACATTTAAGGAACAAAGGGATAAAGTGGAGACATTGAAGTGCTGAGAAATGAAGAGAACTAGCAGACTGAAGAGTTATAAAGTCAAGGTAGTAAAGACTTTCAGAAAGAGGGATTGAACTATGTATAAAGGCTAAAGGAAGAGCCACTGGTGGGGCCAACCCCATGGCTGGGTGGTTGAGTTCACGCACTCTGCTTGAGTAGCCCAGGAGGTTGCCAGTTTGGATTCTGGGTGAGGACATGGCACCACACATCGGGGCATGCTGGGGCAGCATCCCACATAGCAGAACCAGAAGGGCCTACGACTAGGATATACAACTATGTACTGGGGGGGCTTTGGGAAGAAGAAGGAAGAAAAAAAAAGATTGGCAACAGATGTTAGCTCAGGAGCCGATCTCTTAAAAAAAAAAAAAAAAAAGGAATAGCCATTGGCTTAGGCAATTAAGGAGAAACTAGTAGCCTCACACTCACTCAGTAGGTGAGTATAGTTGAAAGCCAAATACTACTAGCACATAGAGGAAGTTAGGGAGAATAGATAGCAAGTATAGATTACTCTTTTAAAGGATGAAAGAAGGAAGAGGATTGACTAAATTGAAGCTAAAGAAAGATATAGGTCAAGATGTTCCACCTTTAGTATATGAGAGCTGAACTCTTGAAAGCTGAAGAACGTAAAAACACAGGATAGAGGGAAAAACAAATGGATTGAGTCTTGACCTCCACTGGTATCACAGGAAACAACATAGGAACCAGCATGTAAGCCTACAAAGAAGATTTGTTCTGAGCAAGGGTTCCTAGCAGGTTTCCAGAGCAGTGGCAGGACCTTGATCTGAGGATGGACTGCCACAGAGTTTGGGAAGGGAGAGCAAGGTTGTTAAGAGACTAAAAGCAAGGGCCTTATTCTGAGAGATGGCCTTCATCCAGAGCCTTTAGCAGTGAAAAAGACCCGGTTAGGGAACCGTCACTGAAGGCCTTGTTCTCAATGTAAGCTGTCACATAACATTCAAAGCACTTACATTAGAGAAGATAAAAATGTGGATGCTGATTATAATGATGATGATCAAAACAGATGCTCTTATATACCCCCCAGCTACTCCCTTCAGAAGTGTACTCCCCTGGCTGCTGGGAGAACTGCTGGCTGACAGCCCTCGCAGCAAGTTAACCTCAATTGAAGAGAGTTGCCTTCCCCAAGGTCATGATTCTTTCCCAGCTACAAGCTGCACCCCGTGACTGGTCAATGCAAGGATAAAGAAATCCAGTTCCTCACCCCAACTCAGGACAAGGCTGATGAGCCATCTTAGTTTTCAGTTCCCTAAAGGGTCAGCGGAGGGCCTTGTTGTTACTGAATAGCAGTCCAACTTCTTTCCTTGTCCACTCCCACTTCCTTCCCTTCCTCCACAGACAGAGTTGTCACATAACATTCAGGACACCTAGTTACATTCGAATTTCAGATAATTATGTCCCAAATAGTGCATTTTATATTAAAAATTATTCAGAAATTTAAAGCTAACCAGGCATTCTGCATTTTTACTTGCTAAATCTGGCAAGCCTATCCACAGGTATTAATTCTGAGAGCATCCCCTAATAAATTTCATTCTAATTCCGTCTGAGTCGGCCTCCCAGGGAATCTGACCTGCAACAGCTAGTAAATTCTGGAACATAATCACCTGCTGGATGGCTGGCAACAAGGAACCCATGTCTGGGTGGAATATAAACAGTTCCCAGCACTACAGCAGTGTGAATATTAAAACTTTGTAGGTGAACCGGGATGGCCTATGGTAGAAGGAAATGCACTACCTAGTACATGGAATTCATCAGTAATCTGAGAAATATTGGGGAAATAGTACAATTATAATGATGATGGAATCTGGTGGCTGTTGCTGAAGACAACTGATGCTTTAGAAGAAAAGATAATAGATAGCCGAGAGAGATTAAATAGCACTTAAAGGCTAAGCATGAAGGACAGAGGATTTCAAGGAGGTCAGGGAAATATCTGGGGGCAAGTTGACCCCTCCCACCCTGGAAAGGCAATGATTTATTTGGCCTGCTATAGGCATATATTCAGATATAGATTTCCCTTTCCTTCCCACAGGGTCTTAGCCTGTACCCAAAACCTTAAAGAGTGTTTGATCCATCAATATGAATCTCAAAAGCTCACATCAGGCCAATGGAGGTGAAGTAGTAGGCACTGAACTTGGAATTCAATGGTCCTCTCACATACTGCACCACCCAGCACCTGCCAGCCTGACAGAGCAAAGAAAATCCTGCTGAAGGCACCAGCTCAGAGAAAATATCCTGCAAGAACTGGGCACCATTCTCCAGAAGGCAAGATGTGCATACACATACACATCTATATACATATAATGGTACTGTGTCCCCAAGAGGTAATTCGTGGATCTGAGGACCAAGGGGTGAAAGAAGAGTCTCACTTGTATCACTCCCAGGGAACCACTCGGAGCATTTTTGCTTCCTGCCTCACAATTCTGAGCTCTGTGGATTAAGAAGTCCTGACTCTCAAAGGAGGAATACTTCTACGAGGGGAAACAGCACAAATCCCACCAAACTTTAAGCTATGGCCATCAGCCTGGCACTCTGGGCTTCACATGACAAAGGACCAGCCGGCAAGAAGAGGAGTCACCGGGCTGGAGAGAGGTAACTGAGCCTGATGATTAGGAAGAGGTAAAGCCTCTATTACACAATGGAGGCAGGGAGAAACGTGTTTGGCTGGCACACAGGTGAGCCACTCAGACACTGCTTGTTACTCCCTTGCCCAATTTTGATGGTAAACGGCCTGAGAATGGCATAGTGACAGGGGACTTTAGCACCCTCCCTAAGAAGTACTATGGCAGCACAAGGAAAAAAATAAAAAGACAAAAGAATAGTAGAGGAGAGGTATACATACAGAGGTCAGGACAAACTAATTCTAAGTTCAGAGTATATATATATTTCTCCTGATTTTCAAGAATTATTATTTATTTTCATTGAAAAAAATGATTATATTATAGAGAATGCAAATTACTGTTTATGGAGAACCTACTATGTGTCAGACAATTGTCTTATATTATTTCACATTAATTCTTACAAAAACTATATAAGTTCAGTCTTACTCTCCACAGATTAGAAAACTGAGTCTTAAGGAGTGAACAGTGAGAGACAATTCCACTACAACATGTCCACGTAGAACTAACAGGACCTATGGGCTGCAGATA
Source organism: Equus przewalskii (assembly GCF_037783145.1). NCBI lineage: Eukaryota > Metazoa > Chordata > Mammalia > Perissodactyla > Equidae > Equus > Equus przewalskii. The sequence continues at coordinate 6,069,863 of NC_091838.1, forward strand.
GATTGACTAGGACCATGGAGACTGAAGGCAGCACTGAACGGCCAAACATAGATATTCAAAACCAGTGTTCTGCAAGAGAACTTTCTGGGATGATGGAGATGCTCAATATCTTCATCTGTTCTGTCCAACATGGTAGCCACTAGCCACAAGTGGCTATTGAACAATTAAAATGTGGCTAATGCAACTGAGGAATTCTCTAATTTTACTTAATTTTAATTAACTTAAATTTGAATTTAAATAACTACTTGTATTGGATCATATGGCACTAAAAGATCCCTAGAATGTCCCCTGTGCTTCTAATAAAATATACCCAGGGGTTAAGATGACTGTTACAAGAAAAGCAACGCAACTCTGAATTTCCAGAACAAGATTTCTAGCTCACTATCCACACTTTTCTTCCCCCTCAAGTTCTGAATAACTGGACTCACGGCATGCCAAGTGCTAATTCTTAAATAGAGTAAGTGTGTTGCAGACATTGATAAAGCCTTTTAGCAGCCACTGCTAACACAGAGAGACCTTATTAGCAAGAAGCACTCAGAGCTACTTTTCATTTTGCACAACTTCTTGGCTGGATAAAGTCTAACTTTCTCAAAAACAAGGTATTAATATATTAAGTTAAACAGCTGTTTTCTATTTCTCGTTGTTTTTATGCCTGATTTTGTTGGGAGGAGCGGGTTTTGTTTTGTTTTTAACTGTCAGACTCATTTTTAAATGTCTCCCATTTACTGTTTTCTGTCTGTTCAACCTCCTTCTCCAGAGATTTAGACCAAATAGATTTTTCCTGATTAGGCTGCTCATCATTATTTTCTGAGCTTCCAATTAAGTATCATCTGGCAATTTTATGAAACATTAAGGCAGGCTGTATTTCAATTTTGCCTTTTAACTTTTAAGTTTCATTAAAGATAATCTATTCTGAGGCCACTGATGAATTGAAACCGCCAAATATTTCATAACTTTTGACACCTTGCCAAACCTACAAAAACCTACACTCTGCTTAAAACGATTTTTTAAATTGAATGCTACGACAGATCATTTACCAAATTGAGTATATTTAACTAATTTTCTGGCTTCTCTCATTCAATCTAATGAGTCACATTGAACTCCTTAAATTCTGGCCATTTCACAATTTCCCACAAATATTTCAGCATTAACACTATTTTTCTTCAGGGACAGTATGAGGTGAGAGAAATACCTCATAGAGAGTGTTAACAAGGTAGCTATTCCTATCTTCACACAAATACTCACTTTTCTCACCTTCTTCTTGGCTGAGATGAAAAAGGAGATGCAGATTTTTAAAGCCTGGACTGCACTAGGCATAAAAAAAACTGTCATATAGAGGGGCGAAACTTTACCCTGAAGGTATGATGGTTTTCAAACCACTGGCTAGGCATTGGAGGCCACAGAAAGAGAATCTAAGCAAATACTAAACTCAAAGCAAAAGAACCCGAGTGTGAAACCTGATTCCATTGTTCACCTTTAGACAATTATTTAGTATACACATACCCCTGCTTTTTCGTATATAAAGTGAGTATAATAAAATAATACCTACCTCACAGTGTTCTGATAATTACGTTAATACTTGTAAAGCACTTAGAATGGTGCCTGGCATACAGCTTGCTAGTATAAGTTAACCTGAGAATCACAGAATCACAGTATACAAATGCTGAATAGAACTTCAGATGTTATTCATTTTATGTATATATTTAACACTTGCAGGGTCTTAGAGACACTTTTTACATATACCTTTGGGACTTTAGTATTTAGATTCTAGCAACAGCAACAAAATTTTAAATATTCATTTACAACTTGATATCAGCAAAGTTTACAGAAAAGAGGGTTTCACTCAATTTGCAAATTGGTATTGTGATAGTTCTGTCACTGCTATAGATATGAACTTTATACTCCTAATGGAAATTATGCCCACAATTCTCATAGTGATAACAGTTACAGGCAGTGATGTACCTGTGGATACCATATTATTGATTTTGAACAGTAGATTTCCTTATTCAACTAACTGGTGTTATTTTATCATCTCTATTTCCCCTTTTTGTTATTTTATTCACCATTATTGCTAAGTATGGGCAATAAAATTATCAACAAAATAGCTTTCATGACATTTACTCTAGTAAAGGATAGAGATATTAATTAAAAGAAATCACACAAATGTGAAACTTCACTGATATATATGAATTCATTTGAGCATATGAATTGAAGAATTTGACCTAGTCAAAGAGATCAAAGACTTTTCCCGAAAAAAGAGAGAACTGGACTGATGTCTAAAAAGTAAGAGGAAGTTAAGTGAATAAATGAAAGAAGATCATTCCTAGAAAGCACATGAGCAAAGTCTTGTGAGATGAAGTGAAGAGACTAAGGTGAATGAGATCCTCAACAAAGCTGGAATGGTAGGTAGGGAACAGACCACACAGGGACTCCAAGGCCATGTTAAAAAGTTTTTCCCACATCATACAGTCAATGGAAATCCACTGAAGGATTCTAACCAGGGGGGAAGAGGGGACAAACATGACCAGGTGTGCTTTTGCACAAGATTAACAGCGCTACGATGAGAAGACAGATTGGGAGAGAATGAGGCAAGAGTTCAGTAAATCAGTTGGGAGGCTATTTAAACATGATGGCTTGGTCTACCAGGTGAGTCGTGGAGATGGAGACAAGTATAAAGTCAAAAGATATTTAGGGATCATGATGATTCACTGGATATAGGAGATGAGGAAGAAGGAAATGTCAAAGATGAATTGTAAGTTTCTGACTTGTATAACCGGACCAGATTTAAGAAGGGAAGATCCTGAATTTTTTTTGGATATGTTGCATTTGAAATGCTTTTGAAATATTCAAGTGAAGATACCAAGTTGGGAGCGGGAGAATTTCTGATTTCAAATATAATAAGGTAACTGGTAGCAGACTACTCTTTCCATGATAAATATGACTGTAAAACTAGACAAAATATGTACAACAATATTTTCAGACCTTGGGCAAACTCTAATCCCTGAGAAAGGGAAAACACACAAGGTAAGTCCCATAAGTGCTCTGAATTTCTGCCAGGGAAAATTTTCCAGTCAGTAAGGCAGAGAGATGGAGCCAAGCAGAGCACAGCAGTACCAGTGAGATGCAGTGGGAGAGATCAAAGTTTGAAGCTGCAAAAGAGGCTAAAGTTGGTGGAAGGGGACACTGTAGACAAGGAAACTGTACAGGAAAAGATCTCATACATCTATATAGGGATCATCTTAATACTTTGGCTAAATCTTAAAGTTGTGCATGTACATAGTGAGACTCAAGAAGGTCTAGGAGAGAACGACCAGTTTTGTGAACTGGATATTCTTGTAGTTGCAAACTTCTGGAAGGAATAGAAATTCTGACCAGTCAGAGTGGAGAGACCCCACTAATCAACCCAGGCACTCGGATGATACCTCATGGAAAGGCCATATCCTAGGAGTAGGGCTCCTCTAGCTAAAGAATAAGGTCTACCCAGGCCCTTAATAAAGTTGATACAGCTTAAAAATAGGCTCCAAAGAATACAGATTATCCACCAGTAAATTATCTGCATGCCACCTCAAAATCAAATATCTTAATTGTTCTAAAGGAAGAACAAAAAAGTCAGACTTTCAAAAACATATCTTAGAATGTCTAGCACAAAACAAAAATGAGTAGATGTGAAGAAACAAGACCACAGCAGCAGAGACTACTTCCCACTCTACTGATAGAGTTTGCCCTCTCTAAAATACCCCAGCAGCTTAATCTAAGCCCCAATGGGAAATAAAAATAATAATAAAAAAATACACATAAGGGAAGGCAAAAATAAATAAATAACAAATATAAAAAGAAGAAGAGTGGAATTGGCCCAGTGGTGTAGTGGTTAAGTTCACATGCTCTGCTTCGGTGGCCCAGGACTCACAGGTTCAGAGCCCAGGCGCAGACCTACACTCTACTCATCAAGCCATGCTATAACAGCATCCCACAAACAAAATATGGGAAGATTGGCACAGAAGTTAGCTCAAGGACAATCTCCCTCCCCAATAAAATAAAATAGAGAAAGAACAAGTAGAACATTAAAAGTACTGGATCAGACAGATAGCATCTAAAAATAGTCATTAAAGCACCTATGGTTCAACCACATTAAGAAAAATATTCCTGGACGTTAATTAGATATTTGTACTGAAAATTTAAAAGTTTAAAGTAAATAATGGTTACTACTGAGAACGAAATTAGTGTTGTCAAAGATCCAGAGGAAGAAATATTTCAAAAGAGAAATAAAATATGAAGAGAAGGTAAATATGAGAGACAAGAAAATAAAAAAGGATAATAATCTAGGTTATCTAATACATAAATCATGAAATTTCAGAAGAAAAAAAGTAAAGAAAGGAAAAATGACACAAATTATAAAGGAAAATTTCTCTGGTTTTAAGAAAGATTTGAATCTACCAATTTAAGGTCTTTACTGAGATTCAGGGAAACTTAAAAAGACACACCCTAGGGCCTACCTGGCAATACTATTGGAATTCCAAGGTGTAGAAGGCTGAACCACGCTCCCACAAAGACGTCAGGTACTAAACTTTGGAAGCTGTGAATGTCACTTTATATGGTAAAGCACGAAGACGCGATTAAGTTAAGGATCTGGAGATGGTGAGATTGTCCTGGATTATCTGAGTAGGCCACAAATGCCATCATAAGTGTCCTTATAAGAAAGAGGCAAAGACAAATGAAAATGAAAACACGACATGCCAAAATCTGTGAGATACAGCAAAAGCGGTTCTAAGAGGGAAGTTTATAACACTTCAGGCCTACTGCAACAAAGGAGAAAAATCCCACATAGACAATCTAAAAGTGCATCTAAAGGTACTGGAAAAAGAACAACAAACAAAGCCCAAAATCAGCAGAAGGAAGGAAATAATAAAAATCAGAGAAGAAATAAATGACATAGAGACTAAAAAAAAATAGAAAAAATTAATGAAACCAAGAGCTGATTCTTTGAAAAGATAAAGAAAATTGACAAACCCTTAGCTAGACTCACCAAGAAAAAAGGAGAGAAGGCTCAAATAAATAAAATCAGAAATGAAAGAGGAGAGATTACAAGGGACACTTCAGAAATACAAAGATAATGAGAATACTATGAAAAGCTATATGCCAACAAATTGGATAATCTAGAAGAAATGGATAAATTCTTAGAAACATACAACCTTCCAAAACCGGACCAAGAAGACGTAGAAAATTTGAATAGACCGATCATCAGTAAGGAGATTGAAACAGCAATTAAAAATCTCCCAAAAAATACAAGTCCAGGACCAGATGGCTTCCCTGGTGAATTCTACCAAACATTCAAAGAAGACGTAATCCCTATCCTTCTCAAACTCTTCCAAAAAACTGAAGAGGAGGGGAGGCTTCCTAACTCATTCTACAAAGCCAACATTCTCCTGATACCAAGACCAGACAAGGACAACACAAAAATTACAGGCCAGTATCACTGATGAATATCGATGCAAAAATCCGGCCTCCATTTTATTATTTCTTTATGGCAACTATTGGATTGGAAATGCGACTTACAGACCTTTACCGGCAGGTGTGAGTAAAAGGTGTGAGTAAAAGTTGGAGCTCATCTCTGCCTTAGGAAGTGGTTAACAGAACATATTGCGTCCCTCTTTGTTATGGTCCACGAGGCCCCAGTGTACTTTCCTGGACTCTGGAATGGCATTTTCTTGGTATCTCAATACTTATTTAAAAACCTTATTTCCTAATACTTTTGAGTTAGTTTAATTTGTTTCTTATAAAAACACATTACTGACTGTGTTGTTTATAATAGGAGAATTCCCCGGCTCGGATCCTGGGTGTGGACATGGCACCACTAGGCAAGCCATACTGAGGCAGGTGTCCCACATGTAAAGCAGAGGAAGATGGGCACGTATGTTAGCTCAGGGCCAGTCTTCCTCAGCAAAAAGAGGAGGTTTGCGGTGGATGTTAGCTCAGGGCTAATCTTCCTAAAAAAGAAATAACAAAATGGGAATTCCACTTTAACATGATTTTGTATCCACTCCCAAGCCCCTCAAAACTGATAGTAAAGAATGTAAAGATATAATTCCACAAGAACAAAGAGAACAGGAGAGTAGAGACAGCAAATGAGAGATGTCAACAAATTATGGCAAAAGATATGAAACACAATCATGGTACAATGCATACATAGTTGAGCAGTCAAAATATTGTAAACATTGCTAGTGAAAACCAAAGATAGTGATAAAACTACACGGAGAGGCAGTGGGAAGGAGAAGTCTTATGTAAGCAAAGCAAATCCTTAACTACAGTAGCAGAAGCCAACAGGTACCTAAAATCAATAAATTAAAAGCCAGCAGAAGCAGCTTCTTTAGATACATGAAGAAAATTACGAAAGAAGATAAAAAGCGGGACACGCAGTTCCCCTGTAAGAGGCAGGATCTGGGGTAGAGCTGGGTGGGGTGGAAAACTGCTCTATTTTATCATAAACATTAAACTGCTTGATTTTTAACTTAGTACACATATTGATTAAAATTCAAATTATTTTTCTAAAGCTCAATGAGGCACAAAATAAATTCACTAAGTTTATAAAATGTAAGTCTTTTTTTAAATGTCAGTCTTTATTAAAAGGCGCTCCAGTTTTCTCAAAAGATCAATACTGTGATTTTCATGACCTTCAGTCTCCTCTGTGTACTGCCGTTAAAGGTTGATGTATACTAATGACTGTCATGTGGCACTAGAAAGAAGATTTCCCTGGGGATAGAGAGAACTGTAGGTTACCACTGTACATCCATGTTTCCCCCTATCTTACAACTCTCTAAAAGTTCTCCCCACTCCAAACCTCTACTTGACCACACTTTGACATGAATATTTGAGGAAATGTGATAAACTAGGAAGAGTGTCAAATTTGAAGACAGACAGACCTATTTGAATTCTAACTTTCTAGCTTAAGCATATTTATTAATTTCTCTAACCTACGTTTTCTCATCTATAAAATGGAGGGAGTAATTCCTTTATTCCATGAAATAACGCATGTAAAACATCTGGTAGTGTGCATGGCATAGAGGAGGTATTCAATAAATGATGAATATTTTATTACATGGATTTCCATGGTGTTTTATCAGAATTTTGTAACCCGAGTGACATAAATTCACAGGCTTACAAAACAGGGTTGGTCGCCTTACCTTTTAAAGTTCAAATCATCAGAGCACACCTCTCCACAAGGTTCATTACCAAAAAATGGCACCTCCCAAAAAGTCCCACTTATTTTGGGGCATTCCAAAGGCCCTTGCAATTGCCCGGAAACCTGTTACCGCCCACATCTGCTCCTCAGTTTCCTGTTCCAGCTCTCATGCATCCAGCTTCCTGTCTGTGAGGTGCCTGGAGCCTCCCAGACCAGCCCTCCACCACCTTGAGGTCCACTGGGGCCTGAGCAAAGGCTGCTGCCTGAAGATGCTTTGCAGAAAAAAGGGAAAAGCCTCTTTCCTAATTCTGTGTCAGACAATAGACAACATTTATTAAAGTTCTGGGGGGGGATAATTTCAGTTCAGTAATTTAATTTTTCTTTAAATGAGGCAGGCTTCAGTCTGTGTGTGGGAATTTCTGCAGACAGTTTTTCTGCCCTTGGTAAAAATAGGAGCCAAAGCCATTTGAATGCTGTAGATTCAGGTAGCAGGCATGATTTGAATCAACAAGTTTCATGAACCAAAACTATCTTTGTACAGGTCAGTATGACCCAGTCTGGAGTATAAATTGATCGTGAAAACTTTGTCACCAGTGGAGGTTTCCAGCTGAAGTCAAACCAGGCAACACTCTGCCTCCTTGTTTTAGTTTTCATGGTGTAAACAAATGTCCCTTTAAACAAGTGTCCGTTTCAAGTACATTTAGTGCGGTTTTTTCCACATTTGTTAGCTTTCTCTCAGTGATTTTGCTGTTTAAGTTGGCCCCGAGCATAGTGCTGAAGTGCCGTCTAGTGTTCCTAGGCACAGGAAGGCTGTGCTGTGTCACAAGCAGAAAATACGTGTTACACAAGCTTCCTTCTGGCAGGAGTGATAGTGCTGTTGGCTGTGAGTTCAATGTTAATAAACCAACAAGATATGTTAAATAAGGCTTCCTTAAACAGAAACGCACACAAACAAGGTTATGCACTGACTGGCTGATGAAAATGTTGTGACCAGAGGCCCACAGGCACCTAACCCTGGAGCAATGACTCAGTATCCAATAATTCGGTATTCCTGAGAGTACCTAGACAATTGCCGTGAATAATGAGAATCTACCATATTCTGATTTGTTCAAGTACTTCAGGCCCCTCTTATCTGCCTGGGAACTGGGGAAAATAAGCCAATGAGACATAAGCTCATCGTGGCAGGCTTGGAAAGCAGGAACCAGTGAGATCTTGACTCTGCTCTGACACAAGTTCTTGGGAAGGGAGTAGGGGGAAAAGCTCTCAAAGGTCTGAGCTCCACTCACCAGCTAGGTTGCTACAGTTGGTCCTGCCCATCCCTCACAGTGGACACTTGCCAACTCTCCCAGGACTGGGAAGATGGGGATCCAGGCCACTCATCCATGGTCCAGGGGGAGCCATCCACACTGGAGCTATCCCAGCTAGTCGATGCCCAGGGATAGATCTCTATTACTGAGGATGAGCTCTGGAGCCAGCAGTGAAAGAATGGGGCCTGGAAAACTACTTAATCCTAGATTTTCCTATTTGAGGCATGCATCCACTAAAAGGGTTTCTTTTTTTTTTTCCAGTTAATTTATTGAGGTCATAATGGTTTATATCATTGTGTAATTTCAGGTGCACATTATTATTTATCAGTTTCTGTATAGACTGCTTCATGCTTACCACCAATAGTCTAGTTTTTATCTGTCACCATACATATGTGCCCCTTCACTCCTTTCGCCCACCGCTAAACCCCCTTCCTCTCTGGTAACCACTAATCTGTTCTCTTTATCCATATATTTGTTTATCTTCCACATATGGGTGAAATCATGCAATGTTTGTCTTTGTCTGGCTTATTCAGCTTAATATCATACCCTCAAGTTCCATCCACGTTGTTGTAAACGGGACAATTTTGTCTTTTTATGGCTGAGTAATATTCCACTGTGTATATACCACATCTTCTATATCCATTCATCCCTTGATGGGCACTTGGGTTGCTTCCACATCTTGGCTATTGTAAATAATGCTGCAGTGAACATAGGGGTGCATAAGTCTCTGTGAATTGTTGATTTCAAGTTCTTTGGATAAATACCCAGCAGTAGCATAGCTGAAACATATGGTATTTCTATTCTTAATTTTTTGAGAAATCCCCATACTGTTTTCCATAGTGGCTGCAGTAGTTTGCATTCTCATCAGCAGTGAATGCGGGTTCCCTTTTCTTCACAACCTCTCCAACATTTGCTATTTTTTGTCTTGGAAGTTACAGCCATTCTGACAGGTATAAGGTGATATCTCTTTGCAGTTTTGATTTGCATTTCCCTAACAATTACTGATCTTGAACACGTTTTCATGTGCCTGTTGGCCATCTGTATATCTTCTTTGGAAAAATGTCTGCTCATATCCTCAGCCTGTTTTATGATCAGGTTGTTTGCTTTTCTGTTGTTGAGTTGTATGAGCTCTTTACATACATTGGAGATTAACCCCTTGTCACATATATGATTTTCAAATATTTTCTCCCAATTGGGGGGTTGTCTTTTCATTTTGTTCCTGGTTTCCTTTGGCTTGCGGAAGTTTTTTAGCCTGATGTAATCCCATTTGTTAATTTTTTATCTCGTTTCCCTTGCCTGAGTAGACATGGTATTCAAAAAGATGCTGCTAAGACTGATGTCAAAGAGTGTACTGCCTATATTTTCTTCTAGGAGTTTCATGGTTTCTGGTCTTGTATCGAAGTCTGTAATCCATTTGAGTTAACTTTTGTATATGGTGTAAGATAATGGTCTAGTTTCATTCTTTTGCATAAGGCAGTCCAGTTTTCCCAACAACATTTATTGAAGAGACTTTCCTTTCTCCACTGTATGTTTTTGGCTCCTTTGTCAAAGATTAACTGTCCATAAATGTGTGGTTTTATTTCCAGGCTTTCAGTTCTGTTCTGTTAATCTGTGTGTCTGTTTTTGTGCCAGTACCTTGCTGTTTTGATCACTATGGCTTTGCAGTATGTTTTTAAGTCAGGGATTGTGATGCCTCCAGCTTTGTTCTTTTTTCTCAGGATTGCTTTGGCTATTTAGGGCCTTTTGTTGTTCACAAATTTTAGGATTCTTTGTTCTATTTCCATGAAGAATGCCATTGGGATTCTGATTGGGGTTGCACTGAATCTGTAGATTTCTTTAGATAATATGGACATTTTAACTATGTTTATTCTTCCAATTCATGAGCATGGAATATCTTTCCATTTCTTTATGTCTTCTTCAGTTTCTTTCCATAATATCATAGTTTTCAGCATAGAGGTCTTTCACCCCTTTGGTTAAATTTCTTCCTAGATATTTTATTCTTTTTGTTGTGATTGTAAATGGGATTGAATTCTTAATTTCTCTTTCTGCTAGTTTGTTATTAGCGTATAGAAATGCAACTGATTTTTGTAAGTTGATTTTGTACCTTGCAACTTTGCTATAGTTGTTGATTATTTCTAATAGTTTTCTGGTGGATTCTTTAGAGTTTTCTATACATAAAATCATACCATCTGCAAATAGCGACAATTTTACTTCTTCCTTTCCAATTTGGATCCCTTTTATGTCTTTTTCATGCCTGTTGGCTCTGGCTAAGACTTCCAATACTACATTAAATAAGAGTGGTGAAAGTGGGCATCCTTATCTGGTTCCTGTTCTTAAAGGGACAGCTTTCAGTTTTTCACATTTGAGTATGATATTAGCTGTGGGTTTGTCATATATGGCCTTTATTATGTTGAGCACTTTCTTTCTATACCTATTTTATTCAGATGTTTTATCATAAATGGATGCTGTATCTTGTCAAATGCTTTCTCTGAATCTATTGAGATGATCTTATGATTTTTATTCTTCATCTTGTTAATGTGGTGTATATGTTGATTGATTTGTGGATGTCACTATTTGCAGACATAGATCAATGGAACAGAATCGAGAGCCCAAAAATAAAATGACACATCTATGAATAGCTAATTTTTGACACAGGAGCCAAGAACATACAATAGAGAAAGGAAATCTCTTCAATAAATGTTGGGAAAACTGGACAGCCACATGCAAAAGACATAAGTAGACCATTATCTTACACCATAGACAATAATTAACTCAAAATAGATTAAAGACTTGAATGTAAGATCTGAAACCATAAAACTTCTAGAAGAAAACATAAGCAATACACTCTTCAACATCAGTCTTAGCAGCATCTTTTTGAATACCATGTCTACTCAGGCAAGGGAAACAAGAGAAAAAATAAACAAGTGGGACTACATCAAACTAAAAAGTTTCTGCACAGCAAAGGAAACCATCAGCAAAATGAAAAGACAATCTAACAATTGGGAGAAGATATCTGCAAATGATATATCTGATAAGGGATTAATATTCAAAATATAATAAAGAACTCATCCATCTCAACAACAAAGAAACAACCCAATTTAAAAATGGGCAAAAAATCTGAATAGACATTTTTCCAAAGAAGATATACAGATGGCCAACACTTGACAAGATGTTCATATCACTGATTACTAGGGAAATGCAAGTCAAAACTACCATGATGTTTCACCTCATGCCCATCAGAATGGCTTTAATTAACAAGAAAAGAAATAACAAGTGTTACAGAGGATGTGGAGAAAAGAGAACTCTCATACACTGCTGGTGGGAATGTAACTGATGCAGCCACTATGGAAAACAGTATGAAGAGTCCTCAAAAAATTAAGAATAAAACTACCATATGATCCAGCTATTCCACTGCTGGATTTATCCAAAGAACATGAAAACATGAATTCATAAAGATATATGCACCCCTATGTTCATTATTCACAATAGCCAAGACTTGTAAACAACCAAAGTACCCATCAAGGGATGAGTGGATAAAAAAGATATGGTATTTATATACAAAGGAATACTACTCAGCTATAAAAAAAAAAAAGATGAAATCTCGCCATTTGCAACAACATGGATGGACCATGAGGGTATTATGCTAAGTGAAAAGAGTCAGACAGAGAAAGTCAAGTACCGTATGATCTCACTCATAAGTAGAAGATAACAACAACAACAACAACAAACACATAGAGACAGAGATTAGATTGGTGGTTACCAGAGAGGATGGGGGAGGGGGGAGGACGAACGGGGTGACAGGGCATGTGTGTATGGTGATGGATGGTAATTAGTCTTTGGGTGGTGAACATGATGTAGTCTACACAGAAACTGAAATATAATGATGTACACCTGGAATTTATATAATGTTATAAACCAATGTTACATCAATAAAAAATTAATTAACTAATTAATGAGATAAAAATTTTAAAAGCATATTAACTAATGCAAATAAATCCTGGGAGAGGCATTGTTAGCACATAGCAAGGAGAAAAGAGAAATGAAGAGACAGAGAAGCGTCCTGCCAACTAAAGACAATAGCAAACACACATAGTGTTTACCACGTGTTAGTGTCTTACCTATATTAACTCATTTAATTCCCACAGCTCCACAAGTGATTTCGTAGTGATTTTCGTAGTCCTCATTTAAGACACATGGAAATTGAGGGCTAGATAAGTTAAGGAACTTGCCCAAAGTTGCACATCTAGTAAGTGTCGGAAGAGAGATTTGAACTCAGGTAGTCCAGCTCCAGAGTCTGTGTTCTTAACCTCAATACAATACTGCCTCTCAGCCTATAAGGTCCTTTAAGTGCTCTCACTCAAAGCAGACCACATTTGGTTTCTCTCTAGCAGTTCCTAGCACAATATGATTACACCACTGGCCCACAAATAGAGGTGTCTAATTGAGACCTCAGGGGCTTGGATAATTTTTATAACATCAAACTACCCTGAAAGTTTTCAAGGATAAGTGATGTCCAGTGTGATGTCATTACCAAGGCAAGACTATTGTTACAGTTGGCTGGTGATGCTGCTTCTCCCCTTCTAGAAGAATAAAAGCTAACCTGAGGACCAACAGGCCTTTGTCCAGTTTCCTACATGGATAATCCAGTTCTGACTCAAGGGAATGGAGGTTTTGGTTTAAAAATATGGTATGGTTTCATGGGGTTAGGAAAATGATAACTTGTCTTGATTTGCTGACTAGTGGAATAGGAGATGGGAAAAAGGGAAGGTGAATCTGAGATGACGTGCTCACAGGAGATGATGGAGTGTTTATGACTAAGGTGACAGAAAATCAAGGAAGACAGGAAAGCATGTGAACAAGGAGAAGTAAGTCTGCTTTTGCTATATTGAGATTGCCAACAAAGACATCTGTTAGCCTAGTAGCTCTGTATCCTGTCAGTCAAGTATTTATCGACTGCTTCTCAGGAAGATGCTCAGTGGCAAACCTTCTACAAAGACAAACACGATGTAAATGCCATAAAACACACTGGAGAGACTTCCAGCCACTACTCACCTCATCTGAGTAAATCTGAGTAACGCATTAACATCCAGGAAACACTCAGATCTGACACTCCAGTCATTTTAAATCTTTCAAGTGAGGAGATTCAATAAAAATAAAGTATGTTTCCTACTATTTTGATAAATCAATAGTGCTGTTTTTTTCACAAACATCTGATTCTAGCCAGGATTTTAATGAAGAAATTTGAACAAACTTGGAGCCATACTTTGTTTCATTTGCTTGAGGACAGCCAGTGATGTCTTACATATAAGCTGCCTAGTCCATGTAGGCATTTCCAGGTGATCTGAAACATCATTTTAAACTAGATTACCTTTCTTTCATATGCCCCTCTCTGTGAGACATAAGGATTTAGTATCTATTAGTAAGGAAACAATCATTTGGATTTTTTTTGTACTTTTAAAGCTCCTTTATTTATTTTATTGAGGTAACACTGGTTTATAACATTACATAAATTTCGGGTCTACATCATCAGATTTCAATTTCTGTGTAGACTACATCATATTCACCACCCAAAGTCTAATTATCATCCATCACCCTACACATGTGCCCCGTCACCCCTTTCGCCCTCCTCTCCCCACGTCCCCTCTGGCAACCACCAATCTAACATCTCTATCCCTGTGTTTATTTGTCGTTGCTGTTGTTTCTGTTGTTGTTTTTATCTTCTACTTGTGAGTGAAATCATATGGTACTCAGCTTTCTCTGAAAAAATTTCAGCAAATAATGTCTATCTTTCTCAAATATTGGTCATGTAATAAATTAAAGTTGCCATTTATATACCAATATAGAATTACTTTATACAATAAGGTATTGATTTTAAAACTGCTCTTCTGATGTCCAGGGTTCTGGGGTATAGAAGGAGCCTTGCTGGGTGAGAAAAGGAAGAGAACTGAATGGCCAAGGGAACTGGGCTCAGGGTCACCAGCACCATTCGAATCAATTTTTAAATCTATCATAAATGGCAATTTCACATACAACGTTGGTGGGGAAAAAAAAATTCTGGCTAAAAAGTATATAAACTACCTCTAATGGAACTCCATTCTGCAAAAGAAAAATATTGCAAATCCATTTCTATTCTTCACCCAGTAAAAATGATTATGTTTTAGTGGTTTCCAAAATAATGTGCTTCATCTATGCTTAGGTAATCGTTTCTGTAATTTAATACTAAGTAAAATCTCAAATGTAACCAGATATCGAAAATATTTAGGGGCCAGCCCCGTGCCCAAGTGGTTAAGTGCACCCGCTCCACTTTGGTGGCCCAGGGTTTCGCGGGTTCAGATCCTGGGTGCAGACATGGCACCGCTCGTCAGGCCATGCTGAGGCGGCGTCCCACAGAGCACAACCAGAGGCACTCACAACTAGAACATACAACTATGTACTGGAGGGCTTTGGGGAGAAGAAGAAGAGGAAAAACAAAGAAGATTGGCAACAGATATTAGCTCAACTGCCAATCTTTAAAAACATATATATATAAGTCACAATTTAAGATAATACACTCTCAATCTAAAAAAAGTTTAAATATTTAGACGCCTTTTTCTAAAACAAGTATATTATCTTTCACAATAATTTTCAAAATGAGGTAAGTTTTTTCTTTTCTTTTTCACACCTATCAGTAATCTTTCTTAGTTATTTGCACTTAAATTGACTGTTTTCTCACCCAAGTATTCTACTATCTCCACTAGTTTATTTTTCTATTATTCCACATGATCAGAAATGAAGCATTTGTATCATACAACAAAATTAAATTTAGTTCATATGCCCAAAGTTCAAGGATAATTTAATTTCACATTTATTAATTTGTGGTATTTCTAAATTTATTTAAAGTGCTGTGCTAATGTCCAGAAAATTTTTTCCACCTTCATAATAAAGAATACTTCAGTTATTTCATCAGGATTCTTCAAAATCTATGTAAAGTTATATAGACAAGAAAATAGTCAAAACCACCTCATACATTTTCTTCATAAATGTCAGTGTGTAACTAAGTAGATATACATGACAACCATTTTGTGCACAAACTACAGATTCTTTATTATTATTCATCATCTCCTTAAAATAAAAGAAACTAACAGACTCATAATGCTGGGTGGAAACTTTCAAATTATTTTATCTAAAACATCTTTTTCCTTTTTTTTTTTTAAAGATTGGCACCTGAGCTAACAACCATTGACATCTTATTTTTTTTTCCTGCTTTTTCTCCCCAAATCCCCCCAGTACAGAGGTGTATATTTTAGTAGTGGGCCCTTCTAGTTGTGGCAGGTGGGATCCCACTTCAGTGTGGCCTAATGAATGGTGCCATGCCCGCGCACAGGATCTGAACCTGCGAAACCCTGGGCCACTGAAGCAGAGCACGCGAATTTAACCACTCGGCCACGGGGCCGGCCCCTACAACATCTTTTTATTATTTAACATAAGGAAACTAAAGGCCCAGAAAAGAGAAATAATTTCTTATTTAATAGCAAAATTGTGACCAAAATACAGTCTTGAGTCTAAAACCTTTTCAACTACATCATCATGAAACAGAATATTACATATGATAGCATACAAATACTAGATATAACAAGGAACTGTAGCTGTGTGTCAAGCCGGCCTTCTATGAATTCCTGTCTTCCCCTAGAAAGTGTAAAAATAGCTAAAACACACAGGACACACTCTATTTAAATGTATTTACTACAAGATTATAGGAATACACATTCTTTAACACTAAAATTAAAAATAGCACAACCAGAAGGACCTACAACTAGAATATACAACTATGTACTGGGTGGGGGGGCTTTGGGGAGAAGAAGCAGGGGAAAAAAGAAAAGCAAGCATTAAGTCAGTAAATGACAGATACTAAGGTTGCTTACGCCATCTAAAATTCCCCATCTTTGGAATGCCTGTCAGCTCACGCAAAATGACCAGGAGGGCAGACAGCTTCTTGGCTTCCTTTGCACACTGGCCTGAGGCGGCACGAGCTCTTCCTGGGGCACTCCTGGCTCCCTCACCTTTCCTGGGGTTCAGTTGCAGGAATCATCTCTAACTTGCAGGGAATTTCATCTCTCTGCAGCATGGGTGCATTCCCATTTGAGTACTCAATTCCCCACTCCATCCCAAAACCTTACAAGGGAAAATTTCTCTGCTTTATGCCCCATTTTGGTCACGGTGTAATAGCCATAATTTCCCAATCTTAATAAATATGTTGATGTTTCTGTGTGTTTCCGATGAGACTAGAGAGATTTTTTTCAACTAATTGGGGGATAATTAGAAATTTCAATTTAGTAAATAGACTACATGGCATATACAAAATTCACCTGGGACTGGCGGCAAGGGGACACGAGGGATAATCACTTGAGGACTAATAAAGAAAGATATCATTTTAAAAGGCAATTTTAGAACTGCTGTTCAATCTGAAGAATTTGTTAACAACTGGAAGACACAGGTATTCTCAAAGACATCAGAGACTGGTATTTAAGGTGAAGAACTTTTGAGCACCCCAAGAAATAGGCAATCATCATCTGGAGGTATTCAAAAGACTGTTTGACTACAGAGCAAGGGAGAAATGTTTGTTCCTGGACAGTTGAACCTTAGATTAGGCACTGGAGATACAGGCTAGCTATTAAAACGTCACTGACTGAGAATATAGTGGTTTCAAAATTAAACCCAAATCAATTAGGATAACAGAATGAGATTACAAAATAACTGTCTACTACTACAATATGTGAAAAAGAAAACAATTCTAATCTTTTCCATGAACCACACTCCACTGACTAACAGGGAAATTGAAACTCTCCAATTAATACTGTCTCAGTCACTTAGGGTTTAACTCATCTTCTTTTAGTGTGCAACACTCCCTTTCAAATAAATGTGTCCCATGGATTTTCCCTGTACTTTCCAAAGATTGCCAGAATAATGTCTCCCGTCCCACTTGCTCTTCTACAATATGCTCTTTCACCCCTCATCAAGAAATGGGGTCTAAAGTTCTAGTCAAGATGGAGACATAAGGGGATCCTGAATTTACCACTTCCCACGAACATGCGAAATCTACAGGTACTTACGGAAGAACTTCCCTGGAAAAAAACTAAAAACTGGCTGAGCAACTCCAACACTTTGAGTGAAGGAGAGAAGGCACACACCAAAGGAGGTAGAAGAGGCTGGGACACATGGGGCCACAAACCCCACGCCCAGTGCAGCAGCTGGCTCACAGTCCCACAGTCGGGAGGGAACTCAAAACGTGGAGTTTCTCCCTGAGGAGCAAAGGGTTTGAACCCCATATGGGACAATCCCAACTTTCAAGATCTGCACCTGAGAAACAAGCCTCCAAAACATCTAGCTTTGAAAACCACCGGGGCTCCTATCCAGAAGACCCACAAGACTATAGTGATCTGAGAAACAGCTCTTTTAGGGCTGGGCACTTGGATTCACCGGGCGCAGGGCCCAGCAAGGAAGCACTGATCAAGGTGTGCCATCCAAGACTTAGTCTAGGAGAGGCTCATTTACTTGTCTTGGAGCGTGGCCTGAGGGGCAGGCATCTGATCTGACACACACTGAGGGGCTCTCCAGGGATGGAGACTGGTAGGTGGCATCTTTGCACTCTCTCTCCGTCTGCTGTGGTCCAGGGTATCAGTATCTCCCCCAGGGGAGCTTTCACACGTGTCTAGTGCCCAGGTCTTTGCAGCTGGCACCAGGGGACACCTCTATATTGCCTGGCACTGGTGGCCAGCGGGACTTACGCTTGTGGTCCCTAGGACTGCATATATTTACATACTGTAAAAGCTGCTGCCTGAGGATCTGGCTTCCAACCAGCCTGAACCTAGGTGCTGACTGAGATCCTCCCCTTTGGGACACTGACAGGTCTTCGCGCACCCTCAACTACTGGGAGCTGTTAAAAATAAATAGGCCGTTTGGACAATCACAAAGATGTAAGAGACAACCAAGAGCAAGGGCACAGTTGAAAGATGAGGCTCATCTCCTACACAAGGTCACTCCTTCAAGACTGCGAGAGATGGCTGTTTTGTGTGATGCATAGAAAGCAACACAGAGAGTCAGGCAAAATGAAGAAACAAAGGAGTATGTCCTAAATGACAAAACAAGGTAAACCTCATAAAAAACCTTCAAGTTAGTGCACTCACAAGTGTTTATGTTATTACTACACATACCAATTATGTGTAACTTATATCTATATATTTAAGTTCCTTTACATATCTAAGTGACATATATGTAATTTGCATTATATATAATATAGTATTTTCTATAATTCAAATATTTCATAATTATTATGTAATTAATATATAACTATTAAATAATTATTTCATAATTGGATTGCTCCAAACAATAGAGTACGACAAAAGTGATGCTTATGTGACTTCCAAAGCTGGGTGATAAAAAGTGATGTAATATCCATCCTGTCCACTGGGACACTTCCTTTCAGAACCCTGAGCCACCATATAAGGAGTCCAGCTCCTCTGAGGCTTCTACGTTTTGAAAACCGGGCCAAATGGAGAGCTTTAGAGGAGCTCTGGTTGGCAGCCCCAGCTGAGGTCTTAACCAACAGCCAACGTCAGCCACTAGGCATGTGGGTGAAGACACCTCTCAATGATTCCAGCTCCAGTAATCAAGTCATTCTCGGCCAGTGAGTGTTCCTAGATAAGGCTTCACAACCATGTGGTAAAGAAAAATCATTCTCACTATGCCTTGTCCAAATTTCTGATTACAAAATCCAAGAGCATAATAAAACGGTTGTTTTACACCAGTGAGTGAGTGGTTTATCGCATAGTAGTAGTAACTGGAATATTCCCTCTCTCCTGGATCCACCCCTATACGGTGTCTGGGAAGATGAGGGCCTCATGGTGTTACAGCAGAGGTGATCCTGCATCTCTGCAGCGTCCTTTAGATCCTCTCTAGTTTCCGTTGTGATGTGACTGGTCTGATCTAATTCCTGAACTGGGGCCTGCCACTGTGTGATGAGTCTACTGAAGCATCACGATTACATCTACCATGAGAGTTTGTGGTCTTAGATCTGTGACTCTGGTCATGAGGTCCCGCACAAAGAGATCTCTTTGTCTCACTTTTGGGCCTCTGATAGTCCACCGACACTATCATCCCCTCCACATCCTCTCACCAGAGGATAAGGAAATTTCTTAATCCCTTCATACTCTGTGCACACCTGTGGAGCCATGAATGCTGCCTCACGTCATCTACTAGCCAACTCCCTTCACCATACTTGTGTTTTCACTCTTATCATATTGCATAGGGCCAAATATGAGATTCTCTGTGAGTTCTGCAGTCTCCCCTCAGCTTGCTTCCACTGGACCCCACGATGTGGTCAGATTCTTCCACACATGTGTGAATGCTTCCACTATATATACTGGGTTCTATTCCCAAGAAAGGAAAATGAGGGCATGGAAATCTGACCTCTTTGCCACATCTCTTCATCTCTCCTCCCTTCCCAAACTCACACGTTCAGAAAAGGAGGTTATCCTACTTCTGCATTCTCTTTAGCAAAGACTTCTCCTCCATTATATCTTCCTCCTCCCCAGGACACATTAACCCTCAGTTCCCAGCCTCGATAATAGAAGAGGTATCTTCTATACATTAAAGAATAAATAGTATAATCTGAGTTACAAGGCGTGGCTCTTCATATGAAAGACATAAAATTACTGGGGAAAAAAGTCCACATTGGTTTAATACCATGAAAATATTCTTGTTACACTAAGGAATATTACAGTTTTCCAATCTGTAAGTGGAAAAGTGAGCTGAAATGTACCTGCTTTACCACTGACTTGTTTATCACACATTCCTTCACTTAGTAGTAATATAATATAGCTGCAGTGTATTGGGATCATATTTTTAAAAGTACAGTGGCAGGTTTTCTGATTCTAAAGAGGTTCTTTCTAAAGACTACTTCTTAGCATTTGATCAGATTTTGATAGTGAACATATCTCACATGGTATTAACAAATACATACTTAGCAATTGAAAATGAAAATCATTTATAATATGGATTTGAAGTCATTATCTTCCTCTGAGTGTCTTTATATCATTCTGGGATTGATCTCCAAAACCTCCATGGGGCAGAATTTACTAAGACAGTGAATGTTTTCTTACTTGTTTGTCCTCCTTATTTATCATCCATTATCCATTTTAAAAGTGGGCTAAATAATTTATATTTTTGAATCCATCTCCCCTCTGCACAACATTTAAAGCAATAGAAAAATTCCCTATTCCCATTACCAAGTCATATACAAGACCACTGACAATAATGCCAATCTAGAATTGAGTAAGAGTAGGTGTGCAGTGAAATCTCTATAAAAAGACTCTGTTTGGTAATTAAAGTGCATGTGTCTGACTAAACCCTAGTCTACGTGTGGTCACTACACTGACCAATTTTCTGTTGTTTAAAGTTAAGAGCCAGATACTACACAAAAGAGTGACAAAATGTTTATCCCAATTCAACCATTAAAACTTGTCTTCCAACAAGAAATTTTAGTCATATAAACGTAAGTAAAATATGCTTCTGAATAAAAAAGCAAATATGGAATAACATTTCATTACCCATCTCATTTAATTTATACCATGTTATGTTGATGAGACCCTAGAGGGAAAGAATTTTAAATTCACCTACATCCTTTAAGTCGCTAGAAGACAGAGGTTCTGTCTATCTTGCTCATCTTTGTATTTCCAGCACTAGCAGCTGGCACACCAGCATTCTGAATAAACGAATGAGCCTAGTCCAACCTTTTTATTTTACAACTGAGGAAACTGAGACCCAGAGAGGTTATACATCTTCTCCTCTCTTTCAGAAAGAATAACTAAGAGTTTGCCAAAATGAATCTGTACTCAGTATGAATGTTTCATTAATGTTGCTTATATATGTGTATAGTTTATCAGCTACATAGACATTTTTTAGTATTTGTTTTACTAATTTAGTTCAAAACCGACAAGTACACACAACTACATTTAGCTTCTTTTTGCTTGTATTGGTTATTTTTGCTTCTGATTAAAAGAATTGACAATAAAACAAAAAAGAGAGAACAGGAAGAAATAATGCATATAAAATATTCAATCAGTTTTGGACTTATGATTTCACTATACCCTAAGCTAAAACTTTTCTTTGGAGCTAATGATATGAGACCTCTGGGTGCAATAAAACAATTTAAGTAATTCCACATATTACAGTCCTTTTGATGAAGACCAAAATCTTAAAAAATTCATGATATTGAAAATTAGGCTGTAGCAAGGCTCTCTTGCTTTAATTTGTATAATTTGTTATATATTATTTAGAATTTGTTTACTACTTATTAAAAAGAATTATGTATGTTAAGGGAGAAATACATTTTAATGTTGACGATTCCTAGACCCCTTTTCTATATTTTGAAATTTTCACTTAAATTCAATAATATTCATTATGTGCCAACCAGAACTGCCTACCCTCATTGGAGTTTACAATCAAAAGGAACAAAGACACATGAGGAAAAAATTAAATTATAACCGAAAAGTGCCATGGTAGATCTACATATATATACATAATGTTTTAAGAGCAAAGATTAGATACGATTCGTGCTGCCTGGGAAACCTTGGAAGCCCTTTTAGAGGATATGATTATGAGCCAGGCTTTAAAGAATATGGAGGAAGCTATTAGATGAAGGAAAGTGGAAAGATAAAATAAAACACAAAGCCTAAAGAAAAAGATTCACGATTACACGGAGCAGTGAAACAACCAGCAGGCATAAGGGACAGCCAATGATTGAGAGTGACTAGAACGGGGCAGGCAAAGAAGGGGAGTCTTACTGGCGTGATTCTCTAAAGAGAGGTTGAGGTCAGAACGTTCAGGACTTTTTGCATCGGGATAAGGAGTCTTAACTTCATCTTACAGGTAATGGAAAGTAATTTCTAAGCAAGAGAGTAATATAATTTGGCTTATAGATTAGAAAAAGAATCAATTGGAATAATGAAGAGGCTAAAGACAGAAGACTGTAACAAGGCTATTTAAAAGGCCAAGTTTAATGACAAGAAGAGTATCAGAAAGAATGGAAAGGAGGGTATAGATTCTGGATATCTTTGAATGGTACATTCTAAAGCACCTGATGATTGATTAACTACGGACCATAAAGGAAAGAGATGAATCAAAATTTCTAGGCTGGGCAACTGAATGGATGCTGACAATTTTAGCCAAATAGATAGGAATACACTAAAAAAAAAGAATCAGGAGGTCATAGCATTTGTAAGATGCAATAGCAATTACTTGGAATTTGAAATTAAAAAGTCAACGACTGACACTTTTATTCAACTGGTTAATCAATCAGCTATATTTTCTCATCACAAGGAAAAGCTATATGAGGCCATATCAAGGGTCTGTTCAAAATTCTGCTCCTGGTAACTCCATGAAGACATATTTTGATGTAGACATATTTGAAGCAGGCGAAAGACTGGATATACTCTAACTTCCCTAACTTCTCATAATGAAACCACAGGGATTGCAGCTTATTTCCCAATCCTGATGTCATATTCCACATGGAGGGATATTTATTAGCTCCACACTCTTGTCTCTCTCCTTCCCCTCACTCAGTCCTAGAGGAGATGGGCAGAATCACCTAACAGTTGAATGAATCTGGAATGTCTGTTAGTTCAAGTCCTCTGAGAAGCAGATGCAAGATGGGATCACACACGCAGTTTACTGGGAGAAATGCGGGTGATGGAGGAGAAGGGGGCCAGGGAACAAGGAAGAGAGTCTTCATAATGTGATGCAGGCCTGACACCTGCTAAGGAGAACTGCTAAGAGTATCAGAGCGCAGTGCCATTTGAAGAGAGGTTTGGCAAGGACCTCAAGCTAAGGCTGCCCATTAGAGGAGTCTTCAGGAATGGGCTGGCACCAGTCCCCAAACCGTGTTCAGTCACTAACTGAGAGCAGCAGGTGGCCTCAAAGCAATTGCAGAGTTGGCTCCAGAGGGGGAGAAATTGGGGCAGTAAGGCAATTATGTTCCCCGCTGCATAAGATGTAAGCAGTGCACCTTCATGGTCGCCCCAGAAAGATAAACTGAGCACGCGGTACCTGGCTCCTTCCTCTCTCCTTTCTCTTAGGAGCCAAATTCCCCTCAAAAGATGATATTCTTTACTGCTCCAGGTCAGCACATAAGATTTACCCTATGGTGGGTAAGGAGGGCTGCACTTACTTTTGAGGGAGGAAATATCTGGTATATCGGGCCAGGGTCTTTGTAAGAGAAAGGAGAACTAAAATTTGAGGACTGACATACACTGGGAGTAACTGAGGCTTCTGGGGTAGCTGTGATACTCAGCTTCAGTTTTTTTTACTTTGACCATGTGTAGAAAGTCATATCAGGCTATCTTGAAGTTTACAATTATACAATTGGGTTTTTTTCTGCCCTGGCTTGAAAGACTTTAAGCCTTAAACCCCATGGTATTTTCCACTTGGTGGTGACCACAGCTTACGGAGGCTCTTTCTTTGGGGCAGTGCATGCAGCGGCCTAGGCAGATGACAGCTGTAAGGGAGGTGGGGCTGCAGACTTCATCAAAGGACTGAACTAGAGCTGACTCGGGCAGGCTCAGGATGTGGGATACTGCTGCTTGACCTTGAACCACACAGGTGCAACTTCCTAAGCAGGTGTGGCTGAGGCAAAATTCAACTACAGGAAGCAGTCTTTTTATGCATAGGCCTACAGACAGGAGACAGAACAACATGTGCTTCAATTATGCTGAAAGGACTTTAGCACACACTACACCCGAGTTCCACCTGTGCTCCACAGGTAGAGGTTCGAGGTTTAGACTATCAATGTCGGGCACAGATAAACAGTACCAGGAAGAAATGCACAAATAAGAGACTTTGAATACAGGATGAGAAAGAAGGTCTCCTCGAACAAGATTTCTGTCTGGAGTCTCCACATTAGAAATGTACACACTTTGAAAAACAGCAGTGGTGTCTCAAATGGCACTACCTGGAGGAGGAGATGGCACACAGAGGTGGATTTTCCCCCATATGTGCATAACGGAAAAACTAACCTCTTGCTGACTTCTCCCATTTGAATTTATGACTTCTGAACCAACTGGCATGGACAGACTAGAATGACAGCAAAGTCAATCGAGAATATTTTCTCTGTCTGTGCTCCTTCACTCCAATACCATTGAGTCTATACTGTGGTCTTTGACAAACAATATTTGGTTAGACTAGATCCCGGGCTCTGGATTCTGGGAACATTATTTTGCCTTGTATAACTGTTCTAGAAACTGGGGATTGGCTCATTTCAAAATTTGCTGCGTGTGCACACAGAGCTGTGATAGTCTAATGTGGCCTGTTTATCATTTGGTCTCTTTAAAAGTGTAGCTCACAAAACATTTGGCATTAAGCTAGAACAACTTCTGAGGCCCTGAAGGATCTACACCCTTTCCAGGAGGAGAGAGCCCAGCCTACAGCTTTTAAAAGAAACCCACCTCTACCAAGCACTGACAAATTGCTCTAGCTGAGACTAAGTAGAACATTAAGTTAAAAAGAACAAATTTTGGACTTAAATTTCTTTGGCATTTTACAACATGAAGGTAACAGAATTTTATTTTGGACTTTATCTCCTTCACTTTATTTCCTTCAAGTTTTCTTAAGTTCTAATTTAGGAGCTGGTTATTTTCTTCTGACTCCCCCAGATCACTCTCTGAGCCTTGTGCCCCAGAAGCCACACAGGCTTGTCACGCGCTCACTCCCCACTGGATTCAACCACTGGAAAGCACCAATAGGAGAGGAGGAAAATTAGGTCAGGGTGTTTATTCCTTTGGTTCCTTCCCTCCCTGGTCACCACGAGTTAGCTGAGTCCCTCTGTTTAAGGTAGCCCTCTCCATACAGCTCTTTCTCCAGATTCTGCGGATCTGTCCCTCCTTGTGCCTCTTCAGGCCTAGAGTGGTGACAAGTATTCCCTCTTGATAACCCCAGAATACTGTCCATCTTTGTTGGTTTCCCTATGCCCTATCTGCGCTGGTATAAGCTGTCCCTTCATTAAATGCTTCTTTGTGCTAGTTTGAGTGTGCCATCTGTTTCCTGCTAGACCCTGATGGATACAACTTGAAAGGGGAATTAAGTTAACAACTTTAATTTCTCCCTGGGGATTTGGTAATAAGAAGGGGATTGTATTTTATGACTTGTCACCTGCTCTCTTTGAAGAACCTGGGACAGGCCCTTTTGGATATGCAGTTGGATACATTTGATGTGAAGTAACACACAAGTGAACTTCAGCCTTGAGTACAGAGTGGCCTCGGAGGAGTTAATTTGACTGGTTATTGTTATGATCTATTGTAGAGCCTTTTGGGTAGAATCTACACTGCCTGCCAGAGGTCACAGGAGGTACTCAGTGGAGCAGTGACTAGTACTTGCAGAGAAGCCTCAAAGAAGTGGGTGGTCATCCTGAGATGCTGCTCCCCTTTGTCGGTGGCACAGCTGTAACTTTACATTTACAGTTTATGGGTTAAACTTCAGAGTTAAACCCAACAGATTGAGAGTGCAAAAACCTAGGAAATTTTAGTGCTAACAGAAGCTTGTTCCCCACTCCTGATGTTTCCTTTGATGCAGAGGGAACCTCATTAGTAAAACACTCCTGGCCTCTCTCCACTCCCTCATTCATGATCCCCTAAATGGCTCAGGCGACTGGTGAGTCTGGAAGGAGAAACTGGGTATGAAAGCCCTTTCCCACACTTCCCAGTGTCCTAGGAAAGCCCTGCCTGCAGTGAGAGGGCAGTCGGCTCAGCTCCAGCCATGGATTCCTGCCCTTTGGTTGGTGGTGTGTGTTTGGGGGGCCATCTTAATCCAGACAGTTACAACTTGGTGAGAAAATTGGCCTAACTCCAGAATTTGCAATATGCGTATGTAAATACAGGCCACATTCTGAAATATTAGCTTTATGTGGAAAAAAGATAATGTTGGGACTTTCATCTGCCTTGCTCCTTGGGGAAGAAAGGTAGTATTTATTTGCCCCTCAATGATCCCCAACAAATAGTAACTTAAAAGTTCCTCAGGGGGCCAGCGCCACGGCCGAGTGGTTAAAGTTCTGTGTGCTCCACTTCAGCAGCCTGGGTTTGCAGGTTTGGATCCTGGGCACAGACCTACTCCACTCATCAGCCATGCTGTGGAGGCATCCTGCATACAAAGTGAAGGAAGACTGGCACAGATGTTAGCTCAGGGCTAATCCTCCTCAGAAAATAAAAAAAAAGAAGAAGATTGGTAATGGATGTTAGCTCGGGGCAAATCTTCTTCACCAAAAAGAAAAGTTTCTCAGACCAAATTCCATATTTTGCCAGTATAATTTCCTTGAGTTTACTGCACACTGCATAAAGTACAAGATAATTGATATCATTAACTTACTACCAAACACTAGGTTGAGATTTCATTACTCATTTCACAAACCAGGTAGAAACTATAATGCCCAGCAAAAATGCAAAGCATTAAAACTATTCATAGCAGTAAATGAAATAATAAAAATAACAGACCTGCCATTGTTTGGAAGATTTCAATATATTTAGCTAAAATGAATATGTCATTTCTTAAAACTAAACTAGAATTTTTCATTTAGCGTTACTTTTCCTGACTCTTCCGTCATTTTCCGTTCAGATAAAGTATCAGGGTTTTTTCCTTCTTCTTCGTCCTCAGTGTGTAGAACAAAGGTCAAAATCTGAGCATCCGTCTCTGTGGTTAACTGTAAGTACTGATGACGGTGTCTGGTGAAATAGCTGCTGACACCAGGTCAGCGTGAATGATAGAAGGAAACATCGCACTGATAAAAGAGTGAGACCTTCCTTGTTTTGTGTCATGTTTGACATCCAACGGAGCAAGCACAGAAAGTGTTGGTTGACAAAGATATATTATTACGTGAAAACTATCAGAGTTGAAAAGAGGAGAATTTATACTTGAGAGAAATATTTCTGTATTAAACAATTGAGCAGTTGGCAGAGCGGGCCACTGAGGTTCTACCGACTGATCTGTTCAGAAAAAAATCATGCTGGAGGGGAAACCTCCTAACACAAATCACCATGAGCCAGCATCTGTATCAGTGATACGGTGACATGTCACATACCTTATGGACTTCGCTTCCCAGACAAACCCTCCTTTCACCAAGCTTTGAGCTGGCCCGTGCTTGACGCCAAGAACAGAAGACTATCTTGTCCCAGGAGGGAAGCCGCATTACAGTGCTCGCAGCACGGGCCGGAAGGAGAACGTGTTCAGTCGACCAGTAGCCAACAGGGCTCTGCTGAGAGAACCCAGAGACTCAGGAAAGTTGCTCTACACATGAACTGCTGTCCAAAAGGAGGGAATAATACTTGAGGAAGGAATGCGTATTTCACAAATTTGGAGTGTTTTCAATCACCTTATCACCTCCCACTCATCAACTACAGACTTTCATTGAGCACCACCTCTGTGTCAGGAACTTCGCTGGCAAAGGAAATACCTGCTCCCAAGGAACACAGGATTTAAAGATATAGAACATATTTATGAAAACACAAATGACAAAGTAGCAGATACTATGTAACAGGTGATGAATAAAGCTAAATATCCCAATTTTAGGGAAATATACCAACGTCAGGCTTTTCTGATTACCTTAACAAGAGCACAGAACCAGACCACATCCTTGAGGACTGGGGTGTATTTTCCCCCAGTCAGGAGGAGTTTTCCTACCATCAATCATCCTAAAAGAGGTTAAAGCAGAGAGACGGTGTGAGGAGGGTGGCTGGTGTGAAAGTTGGGTAGAGGGGAAACGTCTCCTTCTGGGAAGAGGCATTTGCTGCGTGAAGAGGACTGAGAATCCTAGAGTGGTTCAAATGGTGGGGTGTGAGCTGCTCCTGGCCAGAGGAGACCAGCTGAAAGTAAGGCAAAGAATGCGCCTTTAAGTGCACAGGTGTGAGCATAAGTCGGACAGTGGGTGTTAGGAATTCTCCGACTGAAAGCCCTCTTCTTTTATCCATGATGCATCCGTAAAGCCTAAGCAAGAATTATTATGGGCTCAGGGGTGTTGTGGATCACTAAGGAAGGCCTGGTGCATGCATTTTAGGAAGGAATGATACAAGTGAGAGGAGTTCCTCCTCCCCGGAGCCTGGAGAAGAGAGTGAGCGTGCGGTAAGGAGGGGGCAGGTGGGGAGCCACAGAGGTGGGCAATGCAGGAGCACCAGGCGGAGAAGCTGTCTTGTCAGGAAGGCAGAAGCAGCCTGAGGATCAAACGAAGATGACTGAGCAGAAGAAACTGAGGAGTCTGTGCCTGAACAGGTGAGAAGCAGGACTACGGAGACAGCTAGAAACAGCTGAGGTTCATTTTGATGAACCTCATTTCCTGACAATTAAGTTGATGGGAGATTTGCCATAACAATTTGCATATAAAGTTTGCTTTGATTTGATAATAACAGATTTGATAATTTAAGGCTCAACTATTCATAGGGTAACCATCTGTCCCTTTGCCCAGGTCAATCCCAATTTATGCCAGTTGTCCCAGTGCAATTATCGATAATACTCACGGTAGCTTGAATAATAAATAATGTGGTCAACCTAACTAAGCACTGCATCGATGACACAGAAAACACACAACTTCAGAGAGGGAGACTGAAGGATGAAGGATATTAGGTCTGAAATGCGTCTCGAAGGAGGGGAGAGCTTAAAGAGAAAGAAAACAAATGACCTTATAGGACGAAAGGATGCTATGTGAAAACTCACTCAACAAAGCATTTCATTTTGTGCTGATATATATTTAATCCTTTCCATGTGTCACGCACAATTTTCTGTGATTTTATAAACATGAACACTTTTACTCCTTATATAACCCTATGACGTAGACACTATTACTAATTCTTTTTTAGTGAGGCACAGAGCGCTTAACTAATTTACCCGAGTTACACAGTGAGGAGGCCGCAGAGCAAGAACTGCACACAGACAGCCCGGCCTCTCTACAATACACTGCCTATCAGAGAATCATGAGCAGATGTATTTGCTCAAGTTTTTGATGAGAGAATAGTTGTAGATAAAGTTGGCAAGATGGATTAAGCAGTCTGCAGAGCCTCGAGAGCACTTTTGTACTTTATTCTTTAAGCAGTACAGAGTTAGGGAAGGGTTTCAAGATATTGATTTGAGCAAGGCTTATTTTCAGAAGATTTATCTTCGAGAATAGCATATGGAAGGAATCAGAATTAGACTTATGGCGTTGTTTTAATCACACTGGTTTGTAATCTCAAGTTTATTTTATTTGTTACCCTACTCTGCACATAGGTATGAACATCGCTGACACATTTAAGAATTGTTTGCAACCAAGATTTGTGGAGAATAAGATTAACAATCAGAATACAGAAAAAGAAAGTAGGAACAATGTTATACAAAAAAGGGAAAGAAAGGAGTGGAAGTGACACAGTATATATACAGAAGAAGACAGTTACAAATTTAGAAGGAGGAGTGATGCACACAGCATATATGCTGTAAATAAGCTGGTGAGAGATGGATACATGGGTAAAATGCATAAGTAGATATCAACTAAATAAATGGATAGATATGCAGACAGACAGATAAGTATTATGACAGTGTTTTACCACATTTCCCAGTTTTCAAAATGTGGAAATGCAATCAAGACCAGACTCCAAGAGTCTAAGGGCTCTGCCTGAATAACAATTCGCATGGTCCAGGTACCGGTAAATGGGAAAGGGAAAATGACTGCAGGCTGTAGTAATTATTTCTAACACCTGGATTTGGACGATTAGTATTTGTTCTTGAGGCTAAATTGGGTAGTATTTCACATTATTAAAAATCTAGTGAGTACTGGAGTTTGGGGAGATCATTTTCCCTAAAGGTGAAAAATAAATACTTGAAAGTATTCCTTCTCTCAGCATGTGAGGAAGATGAATTCATTGTCCTTCCTTTAGAAGTGTCAACATTTGGGGCATCCTATGTCCAATGCAGAGTCTTTTCACGTACTGTGATTGTGCATGTGTTTGTGTGTATAATGAAAAATGCAAATCATATTCCTGAAAATTTAAATTATATTCACCTCAAATAGTAACTTTAAAAAGTAATTTCTTGAAACGTCTATGAAAATCAAAACCATAAACATTTTATGTACCCTAAAAATATATATATATAGCATATGTATAGTTTCACTTCCTTTGCCTAGTTTATGTCTCATGGTAGCCCAAATGAAAATTCCAGTAAAGAACCAGACACTTGTCTTCTAATGCTTATATATTATTGTGAGAAAAAATTAATTCTGCAGATGAACAATAAAAACATTTTCACTTTTAAATCATTTATTCCAGCAGAAAGACAACCAAAGGAGCTTTTTTACTTATATTTTTTAGATTATATAATGAAGTCATTATTTCCAGAGAATAATTCCACTTTTAAATTGCTTGAAACCACTGTCACAATAATTTGATTTAAATTGGAAAGAAACAATCATAGTCTCTTTTCAATTGAGACATACTTCATTTTCCAATACCTCCATTCTCTTCATTTCTCTAAAACTCATTAGAAACCAAATAATTTGATTCAGCCCAAGCAACTTCTGGAAACACAATCAAGGGTTACAGTATAATCGTGAAGTTTTAATGCTGTCCTTCATCTTTTTCTCAGGAACATTTTGCATTAACAGGTAGAAACTCCAGCTTTTAAAAAATATTTCCTTAAGGTAGTACATCTGTTATGAAAATAAAGTAGAGGAAAACTATAGCTTTTCTCCAGGATTTGTATGATACACTGTTAACATACATTTTGTAAGACATAAATGTATCAAGAAACAATGATTGTTATTATATGATCAAAGAGAGCAATTAAAAGGAAGTTTTTAAAAACTACAATGCCAGGTGTGTGGATTTTTAAAGTCAGCAAAATCAAAATGCATTCTTCCAAATAGATATATGTTCAAATTTAAGCTATAATTTCAGAAGAAATGCTATTCTGAAAAGTTAGTCATCAAGCTGGACCTTGTAATAAGATGTGTAAAAGCCAAAATAGGGCTTATATTTTGAGCCAACATATTTAAATAAAAATTTGATGAAAGAAAGGAAAAATAATTTAACTATAATTCTTAGCTCTAAGAATTTCACAAAGCACTTTACATATGTAGTTGTCTCATTTACTCTTTTCAACAATCCAGGAAGGTTGCTATCCTTGCCTATATTTTATGGATGAAGAAACTGAGGCTGAAAAAGAACAAGTAATTTACCCAAGATCACACAAATAGTTAGTGGCAGAGTAAGAATTTCAAACCAGATGTCCACTCAAAATCTTTCCTTTATTGACACAAGGATCCTTTAAGCTACTATGCTACAAATTCTCTGGATCAACCACTAGCACTGAAGTCAGCACTGAAAAGATGTGGGGAAACATTGGTAGGAGCATATCCACACAGCCATTCTAGAAATTAACTTGCCAGTATCTATCAAAATTTTAAACACAAAAAAGCATATCCTTTTACCCAGTAATTCACTTTCAAGAATCCATTCTATAGAAATTCTTACTATGCACAAGTATGTCATTGCAACATTATCTATAATTTCAACAACAAAAAAGAAAAAATAGGATCAAGGGGCTGGCCTGGTAGCACAGAGATTAAGTTCGCACATTCCGCTTTGGCGACCCGGGATTCGACAGTTCAGATCCCAGGTGGGACCTACACAGCCATGCTGTGACAGGCGTCCCACACATAAAGTAGAGGAAGATGGGCATGGATGTTAGCTCAGGGCCAGTCTTCCTCAGCAAAAAGAGGAGGATTGGTGGCTGATGTTAGCTCAGGACTAATCTTCCTCAAAAAACAAAAAAAAGGATCAACCAATGTCTATGAATAGGGAATTATTTCAATGTAATACAGTGTGCCCACACTACATGACTGTATATAGAAATATTTAAGACTGTGGTAAATCTATATGTACTTACATGGAAAGACCTCTAAGATATATTTTTAAGAGCAAAAGAAAAATAGAACATTACAAATAATATGACCTCATTCATGAGTTGTGTTAAAATTACAAACAGATAGTAGATAGAGAGAGAAAGAGAGAGAGATGATAGATAGAAACAGACCGACTGATTGAGAAGGAGACCTGCCTACCATCCAGTGCTGTATTTATTTTGATCTTGTGCCCAGGAGTTATCTTCATTCCTCAAAAAGCAGCCGCTGCCACTGGTCAAAGACCAAGAATGAAACGTCTCCATGTCTTGCCTGCAGGTCTATCAGAGCTCCAGGATTGATCCCCAGCTATCATATTAATCACAAAGCACATCTGACATTTACCATTTTAAAGCACTTTCACTCAAATTACCTAATCTGGTCCTCACAATACCCACAATTGGAGTTACCCAGAGCAGCTCAACAACAGCAAAGTGATACCAGTCTGCTATTTTCTGCTAGTGTGAACTCCCATTTATTCATTTGACAAGCATTTATTGAGGATCTACTACGAGCCAGCTTCTCATAAAGGGTGTTGTCAGGGTAGAGAGATGAACCAAATTAGACAAAGATCCCACACTGCATAAAATAAGCCACTGGAGTATATGTGTTGGGAGAGGTGGTCAGTTATCAGACATGTGCACAAATAACATAATTTAAGGCAAAAAGTGAATAGGTGACATTAGAAAGGTACAGAAAAAGGTACAAACTATTGTCTCAGTGACTTGCAAATCTTGAAGCCTGGGCGTCTTAAGATTCTAAACTCTGAATTTAAGTTGTTCGTGTAACTTTCTTTGCTTATTTATTCACAACAGTTCTTTTAAGATCTTATTGATCCCACACACTCTACTGCGCAATGTGAACAAGTGGCAAGCACACAAAATTAGAGACAAGTAACTGTGATCTCCTGTTGGGGCTGCTCCACTTACGGGCCGTTTGGCTGGGAGAGTTATCTAAACTCTGTGAGCCTCAGGTGGTAAAGTGTATTTTCTAGAAGTGGCCACGTCAACATTTCTCTTCAGAACCTTGCCACTCCCCCATCAAGAGGAGAAGTCAGTTCTCCTCCTCTTAAAACTGGGCATTCCTCAGTCACATCGTCACTCAGTGACTAGAATGTGGCATAAGTTAATGCTGCCATGACTTCCAACGCTAGTCATAACAGTGATTTCTCTCTCTTTCTCCCCCGACTCTCAACAGTCACCTCTGAAATCTATCCACCATTCTCTTAGGAAGTGCAAACCAGCCATGCGAAAATATCACATAGAGGTCCTGAGCATCCATCAGCAGCAACCACTAGACTTGTGAGTGGATGAGCCTTCAGATGAGCACAGACCCAGCCTTCAAGTCTTCCAGCTGAGGCCTCAGACATCATGGAGGAGAGACAAGCCATCCACATCTGAATGCCTGACCCACAAATCCATGAGCAGAATAAATGGTTGTTTTGAT
Source organism: Equus przewalskii (assembly GCF_037783145.1). Taxonomy (NCBI): domain Eukaryota; kingdom Metazoa; phylum Chordata; class Mammalia; order Perissodactyla; family Equidae; genus Equus; species Equus przewalskii. The sequence continues at coordinate 6,103,728 of NC_091838.1, forward strand.
ATAATTTGTAACAAAGATATAGTAACTGGAACACTCAATTTCCTCATCTGGAAAAATAGAATAAGAACAGTATTTGGAGGGTTGTTTTGAGGATTAAATGAGGCATGTAAAGCATTTGGTATAGTGGCAGGCACACTGCAGATAACAAATAAATGGAAATTACTACGACCATGTTAACAGACTGTCGTCTCTGCTACAGCCCAACATCAGTTTGCCTCCTCTTTCCAACTCCCTGGTAGAAAAGTCAAGCCCCATTCTGAAGCTGCACCCCTAGAAATATTCCAGAACTAAAGCAGCCTCTCATTTATGTGGAGCTAGACTAGCTAGCAGTCTATATCCCTAATCCCTTCCAGTAAACTTGAACTCTGAAGGTAGGAATTAACAGAGATGAAGGGAGTGGAGGGAACAGTCAAGAGTGGACAAAGTAGACAAAAACTCCTTTGCGATGAACCTCTCTAAGTTTCTTCTGTTGCCACTTAGGGAAGTGAGTACTTATGGAATATCACACACACACACAAATTCACCATTTGAAATCAGCACTTCTGTGATCAGAATTCATCCTGGTTGGCATGTGGAGCATCAGCTTAAACGTTTCACTTTTCTGTCCATCATCTATTCATTCACTCATTCATTCACTGGACAGACCTTTATTTGGATGTGCCACGTCCTGCGCAGGCACTAGTCGTTCAAGAATACATTCTGCCTGGTCTCTACCCTTGCACATCTGCAGTCTAAAGGCAGAGGAACACATGACAGTCTTTTTTCTTTTCTGAGTAGTTCATTCTTCTTCCAAAAGATCCTTTGTATTTTGGTTACATAAAAATGCGTTTTAAAGTAGTTAAAATTGAAAACAAATACGCTGCATATTAATGCATCTTCAATTCATCTCGGCATTCTTCTCTGGTTATTTACATTCTCTTGTCCCACCATCATCTTCATCACTGGCACACACAGCAACCAACACCATATTTCAAGTATGTCTGTTTTGCCTTATCCTAAGTCAATGAACAAAGTGAAATAATCATGGTATTGCCACATGGGCATGGATATTACAGTGCACAGACTGCTCTGCACACAAACTTAATAAACATTTGCTAAACAAGGCAATTAAAGTGTGATTCGGTTAAAAATATATTTAGTGGAAATAAAAGGAATCAGGAATGCTTTTCATAAGTTTCACCACCACTGCCTGAGGGAGCTGTGTTGCTCTTCAGGACCAAATCCCCCTGAGTGGCCTTCAATGAGCAGCACCCCATCACCGACCACAGTCCATGCTGCTGAGAAAGCAGCTGCACTGAAAAGCCCATACTGCCTGGTAAAGTATTCAGCATCCACAGCCCAAGAGCTAAGCGCACATCCTTAACTAGGGCCTGTCAGGACTAACCCATTTCGTCATGTATTCCTACTTAGGTCTTCACCAAAAGCCCAAGCCTCATCCTTTATCTCATAACCCAAGTGCTTTGTACATCCTCTAATCTGATCCAGTTCCTCTCCCTTCTCCTTCCACCTAAACCCAGATTTTCACATGGCTGCTTCCCTCTCATTGTTCAGGTCTCACATCAAATAGCATCTTCTCAAAGGCCTGTGCTCACTCTGCCATCTAAGTAGGTTTTATGTTACGCTCTAGTATAGCACTAGTTACTTCATTCACACCACTGTCACAAGTTGTAACTATAATTCAGTTTTTGGTTTACTTGTGTAGTACTCTTTGTTTACTTGTTTATTATCTATCTTTCCAAATTAGACAATAAGGTCCATAAAGTCAGCCATAATATTCACGTTGCTTACCACTCTTACCCAATGCCCAAGTCAGGCTCTAGCATGGGCATGTGCTCAGTTAATCTATGTTAGATGAAGAAAACCTACTAAAGAAATAAATAGCTAACCAAGAATTTATGTAAGCAGAAACATGGACTTTGTTCCATTTCCATGCTGCCACCTTCAAGCAGGTGAACACCATCTCTTAATTGATTGGTTGAAACAACTTTTAACGGTTGCCCAGCTTCTCCTGCTTCACCACTTCCTTCCCCTCTGAATCTGCTCTCCACGTAGTAACAAAACTGATTTATAAAAAGTAAATTTGAAAAAAAATACGTAATTTGAGACGTCTGCTTCCAAGAAAGAAAAAGTAGATCTGCTTTAAGTACAACCAAAAACCCTGGACACTATGCATAAACAAACATAGGAAGACTGAAAAGTGGAGAGAAGGCAAAACAAGCCAGGGACGTGGAGACCCAAGGAATGACAGGGTGGTAAGGTTCCTGGGTTTCTTTTTGCCTCATATATCCCAGATTTGGAGTTGAAGAAGCTGGCAACCCAGAAACGCCAACTGACAGAAGCAAAAAGAGCCCAAACTAAACCCATATAGCCTTGGGGGTTTGAGAGGGAGAAGTACAGTTGGAAATCAGAAAGGAAGGAGGAGCCAGAGAGGGAGAGTTTGTTAGTGAGGAGGAACAGCATGCCCTGCATTTTCCCTTTCTCTCCTTTACAGTCCAACTCACCTGCTCCTCTTCCTCCGGACTACGAGCTTTAGTAGTCTACACTCCATGCCAATTCTGACAGCATCACCACCTGTCCCAACTCCACCACCATCAGACAGGCACTGACGTCAGAAGAAATCTGGAGGTAAGGAATGAAGTGAGAACTGGCAGGAGAATGGAAGGGAGTAAGATGCCGAATTAACCTCTTTGCTTCCAGAAAGTTTTCAAAGTGCCAGTGGAGAAAGGAAGAGAGGGAGCTCTACAATGGTGTGGCCACCCATACCTGAGCACACACTATGAGTACTCATTAAGAGGTGGAAATTTACTGCCATATTCAATTAAATGGGGAAGGTTCTGTGAAAGACATGAAAATGTGGGAATTAATTGAAAGATGGAGAATTCAGAGAATTGCCGAAGTATAAGAAAGAAATTTAGGAAAAATTACAAAGAAGTCAATGTAACAATTTAACCAAAAAGGCAATTTAGTATTCTTGATTGTTGATAAATCATTGCAACGAATGTTATGTAAATATGTAGAAATATATAATAAAATTCAAGTTGTATTATAATTAAATATCAAGAAAAAAATCTAATTGAATATACTTTTGTTGTTGTTGAGAAAGATTGGCCCTGAGCTAACATCTATTGCCAATCTTCCTCTTTTTGCTTGAGGAAGATTCCCCCTGAGCTAACATCTGTGCCAATCTTCCTCTATGTTGTATGTGGGTCACCTCCACAGCATGGCTGACAAGTGGTGTAGGTCTATGCCTGGGATCCAAACCTGAGAACCTGAGATGCCGAAGCGGAGTGCGCCAAACTTAACCACTACACCACAGGGCTGGCCCATTGAATATACTTTTTAAGATTTCATTTTTAAGGTCCAAATTAATACTGAAACTGAGTGTACCAGGAGATGACCAGAACCTTGAAATGAGCACTTTAAATATAAATTCATTAGTGCATGTAATATCATTTGCATGCTTTACTCTAGGCTTTTTGAATTCTCAATAAATACCTTTGGATAATATTTGCTAATATTAAAATCAAACTATATATCTCAGAAGCCATATTATGTGACTTGTATATAATATCAATTTATTTTGCTACACAACGGATTTCTTTTAGAGCTGCTTATAATTTTTTCTTAAAATATATAACTGTGAAATGCTAAATTTTGCCACAAGGTGGCTCCTCCTAGATTTTAAATTAACTGTATTATGTAAGCAGCACTGAAAACACAATTTCCATAGAGAATATACTATCTCTTACACGTTCTTTTAAAGTGAATACTATTAAGATAAAGCCAGTTTGAGAAAAGGAGAAAAAAATCTAAGCAAAATGTAATATATACAACTGACTGCTCTTTCAAAGATATGTATGAGTGAGAGAGTGTGTGTGTGTGTGTGTGTGTGTGTGTGTGTGTGTGTGTCTGAGAGAGAGAGAGAGAGACTGTTACCATAACATATCTATTTAGAAGATACTCAGGCTCCTGAGTAACTAGTAGAATGTGGTATCTATGGCACCTCCTAAAAGGAAGGCATCCTGAATAGGGGCTTTCATCACTCACTTGGAAATTCATGAACTGCTCCTTTTTCACTTGCACAGGAGAGGATATTTTCCACTCAATGTCCAATGCAGGGTGGCATATGAAACCATTAACTTAAGGAATGTCTTTACTAGCATTTGAGGGAAGACCAAGACACAAAATATTCATTCATTCAACAAATGTATATTGGTCCAGACTATATTCCAGACACTGCAATGGACAACATAGCACAGTGGTTAAGCACATAGACCTTGGAGACAGACTGTCTAGGTCCCAATGGTGGTTCCACTTCCCTTACTGTCTGTGTCATTTGGGTAAAATATTCATTGTGCCTAGATTTCCTCATTCATGAAATGGTATAATAATACAAGGTTGTCATGAGGATCAAATAACTAAATATAAGTAAAAGTTATAGAAGAGTTCTCACCATATTTGAGTGCTTGACCTGTGTTAACTATTAATATTAGGCACTGTAGTAGAGTTAGATCATATCAGCAAATTCCTTGACACTCTTCAAATTCCATCAAAAGGTGGAGTCTAACTCTCTTCAAGTATGAGCTGGCCTTAGTGAGGCATTCCTAACGAATAGAAGGCAACGACTTCCAAGGCTAGTTAGAAAAAGCGATACAATTTCATCATGATCCTCTCGTAGGATGCTCACCTTTGGAACCCAATTAGCATGTTGTGAGGAAACAAGGAACAGGACACAAGGAAAGGCCATGTGGATGTGTTCTGGCCAATGGCCCCAGCTAAGGTTCCAGGCAACAGTGAGCATCAAGTGGCAGACAAGTGTGTGAATGATTCCAAGTGATGCCAGTCCCTAGGCGTCAAACCGCCCCAGGTGTCACTGTGTAGAGCAGAGCTGAGTGATCTCTCCTAAGCCCTGTTCACACAGCAAATACATGAGCAAAATAAATCTTATTGTTCAAGCCACTAAGTTTCATCATGGTCATTCAGTCACCAACAGATAACCAGAACAGGCACTGTAACCATAAATAAGACCCAGTTTCTTCCTTCCACTTCATTAGACAGAGACAGTATGGTCAACTAGGAAAAATCATGGAGTTTAGAGCCCAACAGTCCAGAGTCCTAATTCTCTCTGTTTACCGCCAGAGACCTCTCTGAGCTCTTCTTCTGCATCTGGAAAATCAAGGTAATACTACTCTCCCTCCAAGGATCGCTACATAGCCTAGAAATCATCTCCCTGCCTTGAGTCTTGCCTCCCTCCTGTTTATTCTGGACACCAGAGACAGAGTAATCTGCCTGAAATGCAAATCTGGTCCCGGGTTCCTTTCTCTGTCTTCCCACTGTCCATTGCCAAGAGTTCATTTTTAAGCACCTCAACCTTGCTTTCAAAGCCCTCAGTGAGCTGGTCTTCCTTCACCTCCCCTGCTCCTGAGCCTGCCCCACTCTACACTTGGTGGTATGGGTTCTGTGAACAACTTCTTTTTCTCTTCTTACATTTCCTTCTGATATCCAGAGAAGCCATAGAGTCCAGTCTCCACGTGGTATACCAGCCACAGAAACATGAGCCTGTGTCTGAAAGCTTGAAGGATAGGGTCATCTTAGCTATGAGGTGCTCAAAGGAGTTTTATACATAATTTGGCATAGGAGTTTTATATAGAATTTCACAGAAAGCTACTAAGCACTCCCTTAATGCTGCTCTCCTTCCTCTGAAGGTTTTTCATTCTGGGAAGCTAGCAAAACTCTTTTTCTCTCTCTCAATAAGGTTCTCTTACAGTCAGGAGCTCCTCCCTTCACTCTGCCCCATTCCCATCATGGACTACCTCTGGTCCCCAGTCTTCCACTCAAGCCCAATAGCAAAAGTAATCCATTCTAGAATGGTCTGGGACAGCCAGAGAACCCAGCAGGTTCAGGCTCCTAGACTTCCTTCATTTCCTCAGAAGGGAAACATACATGGAACTTCCTGGGAAAGGTCATCTCAACACCCTCTCCATTGCTTTCCCTCTTTCAAAAAAAAAAAAAAAAAAAACACCCATTACTAGATTTGCAAAAAAACCTAATAAGCAAGATTGACCCCTCCACCTTAAGTCAAGGACGTATGAAAAACTGTACATATTCACACATTCATAATGTTTTACCCCTAATGCACTTGACTCTGCCATGCTGTTTTTCACCTCCAGACCTTGGGAAATATTGTCCTGCCTGGGACACCCTTCCCATTTCCAATCCCCATTCCCTTCCCCTGCCTGACTTTTAACCATCCTTCAGGTCTGAACTTAGATGTTATTTCCTCCAGGAAGTCATCACTGACTACCCACCCCGTATCTTGGGTTGGCACACCTCCTTTGTGTGAACACTCTCTACCCAATTATGGTGCTTACTGCACCATATTGTAATTGCTTATTTGGTCTGTACCCATCCAACTATACTGTAAACGCCACAAGGGGAATAATTAATTCTGCTTTGATTACCACTGTATCTCTTGGTTCAAAGTGCAGCAATCATAAATGCTCAATAAATATCTGTTGTTGGTGAAAAGAATAAAAGAGATAACATATGTAAAGTGACTAGCAAAAAACCTGACACTTAATCCCCAACTCCAAGTAAAATTGCCTCTCTCTTCTTTATACTGACCAGATTCCCTGCTGGGAGAACCATCAGAGAAACTGGAACACTTTTGCATTATTGATTTAAATGCCTATCTCTACTTAACCGTAGACTGAAGTCAGTAAGTATAAAGTATTTATTTTTAAGTGCCCCAGCACTTAGATTATGCTTTACATATATAAGGTAATCAAGAAATGTGGACTCACTGAATGAGTGGGGAGACAAATATAGAAACAATTTCAATGCAGTGTGGTAAAGGCCAAAATCTACACAAAGAACAAACAGGCGCATAGAGGAAGAAATGCCAACTAAGCTTGGGAAAGTTTTGAAAAACCATATGAAGGACTTCAAATGTGAGCTTTATGAATGGAATCTTTCACAGAAGAGAGAGGAAACACCATGGACAAAGGAAAGGAGGCATTTCACATTTATGACAAGTGATTCATCTGATATATGGACTAAAGAGAGAGAAAAAAGGAACTTAGGAACGATGAGGCTACATTAGTAGGCAGGAGCTAGATCATAATAGTCCTTGGGTGCAGGCTGCCAGGCTAGACTTTTGCATTTTATCTCATAAGTGACTGAGCAATAATAAAGGACATTGAGCAGGTGAGTTATAATGCATGGAGATTTGTGTTCCAGAATGTTCTCTCCAGTAGCAAAAGTGGAGAATAAACGTCCAGTGTCAAGGACACTGATCTGGGGCTAACTGTATTGATCCAAGGCAATATATGTGGATGCCTGCAGGAAGGTATTTGTAGTGATGACAGTTTTGAAAGATATTTAGAAAACAATTGACAGAGATTGCTTCTGACAGGGTGAAAGGAATAAAGAAGTGGAAATCTGGGACAATTCTCAAGTTTTCTGCTCTAGGGGATCTGGTAGGTAGGAATATCATCACCAAGCAAAGTAGAGAGGGGAAGGAACGTGAAGGTGGAGAGGACAGAGACACTGAAGAAATGGCGACTTTAAAGTGCTGAGGGGACATGTGAGTAGAAATATTCACCAGCTTTTGGAAATAAGCCCAAGTGGTGCGCTCCTTTCTTTCTGTCCTACAGTGTATCTTCACCTCCAGGGAAGGGAAAACTGGCAGTGGGGGTCAACTTCACCACCTCTCCAGCTGCACTGCTGTCAACAGGCAGACACTACTCACCACTCAAAAGCCCTCGCGAAGCCGGTGTTTCTCCCTGTGGATCGCCAGAGGAGGAGATGCATTTCCTCAGTCTGTACGAGACACCACCAAACCTGACTTCCCGCAAATGAATACAGATCCCGGTGGAAGCATACACAGATCTTCACTGAGAAAGAATTCTTCAAAACCACCCCAGCCTTTCTCTAAAAGCTGCACATCTTTGCCCATAATTAGGACAACATCCAAGTTCTTCTGCCCCTTGTCTAGGATTTGCATATATTCCCTGTCATTGATCACCTGTCATTATGTCACTAACTCCTTGTACAGAACATTATCCATTGTTTTTCAGCATCCATGTTCCATTCTTCCTAAGAGCCTCTAGATTTTTATTCAGATATAAACCCCTTCCCCCATGTAACCCATGTATTTTGGGTAAAACTGATTCAGTCTCCTACCTCTGGGGTGGACTTTGGTTGACTTAAGTCAGAAAACATGTTCTGTTCCCCTGGACACAGTCACTGGCGTCTTGTTGGGCATGTGACTTAAACGGCCCAGTCAGGATGAATCTCAGGACTCTCGCTTGGATATTCAGATGGAAGTTCTTTTTCCCATAAAAATAAACAAGGAAATATGTATACTTGATTACTACTGGCAGCCTTCCTACATCATGGAGCTAATTAGCCTGTCACCACAGAAAACAGAACAGAACCATTAAGTCATCAGCTCACCCAAACCTAAAATCCATCCTACTTCTAGATTTTAAGGCAATTGCGCCAAAATATTTTCTTATTAACGTTTCAGCAAGTGTGAGCCATATTTTCTATTACTTCTACCCCCAAGTCATACTAACTAATTCAGAACCTGGTATTAAAATGTGAAATGAGTTGAACAAGAGAAGCATGGTGCAGGGCATATCCCAGGCTGAGCAGCTGGTCATCCTGAAATAAGGCTGAAATTGTTGGTTAAACTGTTAGCTGTTGTGATGGAAAAGAAACAGCCTGTCTTCACAAACACTTCCTTCCCCAAAAGGGCACACCGCCCTCTCTCTTCAAGCCTCCTCAAGATCACCAGGCTGACGTTGGTGATCGGGCCAGGTCTCTGAGCTTGCACCCCAAAGAAGAATTTTGGAGAAGATTGCTGGCTCCAACTACTTGTGCACTGTACTCTTAGAACACAGAACTTGGAACTTGTACCTTCAGCTTTGGGACTTAGCTGCCATAGATGATAAATCTCATTTATCATCTAGTTGTATATCTTTATCTCTATGTATATCTATATCTATACCCATGGGCATAACCATAGCTATACCTGTATCTGTATCCATATACATGCTTACACCTATATCTATATACATATATACACGTATCTATATCTATGCATATGTCTTTTCTATGTATAAGTCTCTACCTCCAGGTGCATACATAACACTATGTTGTAACATTAGGGTTGTCATAGCATTTAAATGAGTTAATATATAGACATGCTCAATCAATATTTGTTGAATGCATGAAAAGTGACTGTAACATTTTAAGTTCTCAATAACGGCTAGGCATTATTGTTCGTATTTATTACAGTAAAAGTAGTGACAACAGAAAATCCCAACTTAAGCTTGCTTATCAATAAGGAAATTTATTATCTCAGATAATTTCAAATCCAGAAGCAGAGCAGACTCTGTGCACAGTAAAATCAAAGGCTCAATGATATCATCAAGATGCTTTACCCTCTTCACTCTGCCATCCTCACACTGGCTTCATCCAAAGTGATTCCCTTGCAGCTGCAAGGTGAATGCCAATGGCAACCAGGACTCTGTGCTTCCTTTGTCATATCCAATTGAAGAGAAGAGAATATTTCCCCCCAAGCACAGGAGTTAAGTCCTTCCCTTTTCTTGGCCTTTCTCTTGGCCCTTCTCTTCTCTTGCCAATATGGCATGCAGCCAAAAGTGGCCTCTCCAATTTAAGAATAAAGATTTTTTTTTTCCCTCCCCAAAGCCCAGGGCATGCTTGCATATCCTAATTGTAAGTGCTTCTAGGTCTTCTGTGTGAGCCACCACCACAGCATGGCTACTGACAGACAAGTAGTGTGATTCTGCAAGCAGGAAACAAACCCGGGCCGCCAAAGTGGTGAGAGCACCAAACTTTAACCATTAGGCCATCAGGGCTGGCTCAAGAATAAAGAAATCTTAAAAAGATATTGACTAGCTCACAGAACCTCTGGGAAGCTTGAGGACAATGCTCCCAGGACAAAGCCTAAAATCAAACCATAAAACCAGTCTTGTGAGGGTGCTGCCACCACTGAGCCTTAGACCTCGTACCTCGGCCCACCAACACGGCAGGCATGGGAAAGGGCTCATATGATTAGCAATGCCCAGAGCATGTATCTATACCCTAGCTCTAAGAGAGGCTGAGAAAGCAAATATATGGCAATTTAGAATTTTATAGTAGAAAGTGGGCTCTGACCTCTCACCAAGATGCATAGGGCAGGAATTCCCTATGATTCGGATAGTTGGCAACCAATAAGGTCCACTGTGGAACTGTCACAGGAGCTTCTGCCAACTCACCTACCCACATGGTATGGTGCTCCCTGGGGAAAAGACGACTGGGTGACCAAAGCTGAAAGGGCTTGCTCACCAAACTCTGTGACACTTCAGCATACAAGCAAAAGCGAAAGAAAATTCCCCATTCAATTGGCAGCAGACTGCTACACTGTGGGTCTCCAGTTCAGCAGAGGCAGGGAGCATTACTGGAAGATCTCCAGCTTACATCCCTGGTGTGGGAGTTTGACTCAAGAGACACTGAACGTCTAAATCTCTGTTAGTGGAAAGGGTGGTGTGGAGCTGTCAAGGCAAGTGTGACTCAGCCCGCAGCAAAGCAGTGACGGGAGCAATAACCAAAATAGATTCCCTGGAGCATAGGAGATAGCCCTGGAGGACTGTAGAAATACGTAGGAAAGGGAAAATTTACAAGAGCCAAGAATTCCTTAAAATGAAGTAGGGGCTTGAAACTAGCAAGATTTGGGTATTAACGTTAAAATCCAACGTCTCAGAGACATATGGACCACACATTTGATTGGAGAAACATCTGGCATCTTTTTTCCTAGAAGTGGAGCTCTCAGGAGAAGGAAAAGGGAGCACTTGTGCCAACTAGCTTCCTTCTTCCTCCTACAGCACACGGGAGGCAGCTTTCCTGGAATACTCTGCCACCAGATTTTTGCAAAGTAGTTTTCTTCTAGACATTCAAATCTCAGCAATCAACATATATTCTCAGAGAGGTCTGATTTGATGCCCCAAGGTATAAATGCTGCCCCAGCCACTCTGATCATATTACTCCACTTTATTGTCTTCAAAGAAGATAAATCTAGATAAATCCTTAAAACTTTCTTGTTATGCTTATTGCCTGTCTCTGCATAAACATTCCCCAGAATGTGAACTCCATGAGAGGAGAGCCTTTGCATATGCTGTTGCTGATAAATTCCTGTAGGCTTAGGATAACAACTGACACATATGGTAGGCACTCAACAAATATTTGTTGAATGAGTCTGAAGATCTGGCTCCTCACAGAGTTGAGGCTATTTGATACCACATAAAAATGAAAACTTCATGTCTGTTATTCTTTAATTCAGACAACTCTGTCTCTCATTATGAAGCAGTCTCTAAAAAAAATCCTCCACACCTTTTCTGCCTCAGATACTGCTCTTCTCCTCGCTTCCCCTCCAGACACATACGTCACCTGGCTAACTCCTTCCCAATCTTTCCGGTTAATCCAGTCTTTCAACAAGAAAGATGAAAGAAGTGAAGACATCAGAGGCAATACCAGAGAGCAAACCAGAATAACAATAAAGCAGTTGAGGACAGAAAAGGCACAGGATAACCCCATTTTATCAAGACAAATTATTTTAGGAGCCAAACCTAGGATGTGTAAATTATACTGGAGCTAGGTAATGGTCAAAGAGAAAGAAAAAAGAAATGAAATCATTTGGGCTAGCTACCATGGTGTCAAGTTGGGCGAGGAAGGCAGGAGTTCCTGGAACTAAGTCCAAAGACTTTGATTTCAACCCAAGTCCTGCCAAATATGGCTCTTTGAGGGCCTAAGCTCTACCCCCTGTAATGACGGAGAATTTACAGCGGAGTAGAAGTCTGAGCATGAGCTTCAGAGACAGACAGAACAGGGCTTGGGCCCCAATCTTGCTGACCAAGATAACCTCTCAGAGAATAACTTTCCATATAAAAAGGACAAGCTAACCAGCCTCTCAGAGACTTAATCTGTAAAGTATCAATAATAATAATAGTACCTGTCTCATGGGATTATCATGAGGATTAAATAAATTAATGCACATAAAATCAATAGCACAGTTCTCTGCTCACAGTTAACTACTATTTATTCATCCAACAAATATCTGTCTACATTATTATTAACACCGCCTATCTTTTTAAAGTAGTTGAGCTACCTTGTTGACTCAAGATAATAATAATAGCTATTGTTCATTTTCGGAGGCACTGTCCCAAGTACTTAACAAGCATGATCATTTCCTATGAGGAAAGACTGTTATTGTCACATATTACAGATGAAGAAAAGTGGGGAATAATCCAAACAGAAGACCAGAGGTAACCAGGTGATGTAAGCCCTCCCTGAAGAGGTATCAAGCTCACCTAGCAGATGAGCAGGAATCCTGGGCTTGATGGAATGGACACTAGCCTCCTCTTCCAAGGCTATAGTTTTCCCCTGAAAACGTTTTTTTTTCTTTTTTGGAAGGCTCTCATATACACTGAGATGTTGAAACCTGGCACTGAGACCTCAGAAAACAGAATTCCTTCTTCATGTTTATACCAGGAGTTGGAGCATATCTCAAACTTAATTAATACAAAGACTTAAATGTACAACAATACCTGATTCGTTGGTCTGTTTAATTTCAGGACTTTAGCTTTTTTTTGTTTTCATTTTATTTTTGCTCTACCTAATGTCCTTTACAGATCTTAGCATTGCCCTGTTATCTACTGCAGGTTTCAAATTATACACACACACTCATAAAACTTTAGATCTGAAGGGGCCTTAGAACTCATCTATCTAGTTCAGGGGTTTACAAATTATTCTGAGCAGATGAAGGAATCTTTTCTCTTTAACCAGAGCTGCTTCACTTTGTTTCATAAAGTGAGCTCCCATTTAATCTTCCTTCAGTGGAAGGAAGTGGAAACCAAATTCCACTGAGAATGTGTGTGTGTTTATATTAAACCACCAAGCTAATCCAATAAGAAAACTTTAATCACTCATTTTCATCCTTTTATTCATTCAGTTTAACCCCAGCATCTGCCAGAGGCTGTGCCAGTCAGTGGAGAGGAAGAAAAGACGTCGTCTCTGCCTTACAGCAGACGTACAGGAATAACCACATCCAGTGGGAGCAAGGCCAAAGCAGAAGCCTGCAGAGCGGACTGTGAGGACGAGCTGGAGGGGGATGCAGACAAGCTTTTGGAGAGGCAGTCACCTAGAGCTGAGCCTTGGAAGGGGGATGAGAGAAGCAGCAGATTCCAGGCAAAAGCAACAACCAATACTAGCAACAGGAAAAAACAGCTCAGTATGGAAAATAATTGACATGGCTAGACTTTGCGATTCATTCCATGTGATGGCTACTCAATAAACTGCTGGTTAATTGATTACCTAGCTAATCAATCTGGAGGAAACAGGCTATAAAAACAGACAAAAGTCAGTTCACGAAGGGGTTCATAGGCCTACTCAAAGAATTTAGATTTTATTCTCTAAACTAGGAGTTGAAAATGCAAATATCTATAGGGATCTTATAAGAAATGTGAATAAGTAAGGTGGGCCAGGTGTAAAAGAAATAGTAATTATGAGGGTTATACACGAAGTACCTCCTCCAGGTACCATGTATGGTACTGTCAACACATAGATGTCTAATATATGATCCTGGCCCTTAGACTGCACACATAAGTAAGTACTCACAATATAACGTGATGATTGCCCCCATTCATGTACCAAATACAGTGGGACCATAGAGGAGGGCCTTACTTAATTCAATCTCAGGAAATCAGGAAGGTGTTACTGATGAAATTATATTTGAGATGGACTTGAGGGATGAGAAGGAGCTCATCTCTCTTTTCCAGCTACCCCTGAACTTCCTTCAATCCAATCAGGTTGGTTTCCCCACTGTCCCACAACACCCCACTCTCGGCTATGTCCTCTCAAGTCTTTGACTTTGCCTAGTGTGCCCTGCCGCTCTCCCTTAATTATGCAATTCCTACTAACTCTTAAAGGCACAATGCAGGCCTTCCTCATGCACAAAATCCATGAAGACTTCCCAGGTATCAAATCTTCATTGGTCTAAGAGGCAAGACGCTATTGGGAGGCTGGAAGACCTTTAGGACACAACAGAGTGCAGAGGCGCTCAGAGAAGGGTGTCTCATTGTGTGTGGTGAGAAGCTTACTAGTTTGGGAGTCAAGGACTCACTGGCTCTCTGATTACAGGCAGATGTTTTAGCCTCTGTTTTCCTCAGTGTCTTAACTCTAAAGTGGAGGCTGATCCTCATGATCATTTTGGTCCCCTTCAGTTCTAAGATTATAACTGTGATTTTGTGAAGGAATTTGTTCTCATTGTTATACTTCCAGTAGGATTTCCACACACACTTTCAAAATTGTCCTTATGTAACATGACGAGTGGAAAACCACTAATCAGTGGCAGCAGTATTGAAGAGAGTCTTCTCTGTGCCGTTCCAAATGCCATCTACTTCCTCCCTGGATTTAGGAATTGCATAGTCACACGTTCACTGAAATAAAGTTGGCTGTCCTGTTGCCCTGTTACTACTTTGGTCACCTCCTGTTATCCTAAGAATAGATCACTTATGGTTCTTTCTTTGGACTCTTACAATTTCACGGCGGTGAGAAAATAGAGCACAGGTGGAATACAAATCCTGGAATATCAAGATTACAGAAAAACTACCTATGGAAAACAAGATACATGAGTTAAGGAATCTATGAAACTATACCAAAATAATAATTAGAATGAGTTGTTTTTTATTTTATCTTAGTTATTATAAATTATTGAGAAAAATCATTTGCATTTTATCAGCTTTTATTATACAAATTCAGTCTGCCTCATGCCAACTCGCTGTATTAGTTGTACTTTTGGTTATAAGCAAAAGAACCAACTCTGGCCAGATTTAAGAAAACGGCAAGTCTATTGAAAGAACACTAGGGTATCGCATGAACCACAAGGAAAAGTAGAGAACTAGGAAGGACCAGATCAACTCCAGGGACCTCAGCAGTGGGACTTCATGGATCTTCTCACCACAGAATTTCCTTCAGTCTGACTTTAGGGCCTGTAACTTCCAGCCATATCGCCCCCAGCCCATTTTAATTCCTCAGAGAAGGCATCCTTTGGACATAACTTGGGTCAAATGTCCTCCTCAGGCACAATCAACTATGACAAAAAACATTTGTTTTTGTTACAAGAGTAACACATTACAAACACGCCACCAGGTGCCCAGCCTCGTAGAAGAGGGACGAGCTCCAGGGAAGGGAAAATGCTGGGATTGAGGAAGCAACCTTAAGAGACGTCTGCCAGTTGCACATACTTTTTTCCTGCTGGATTTATTTACTCTTCCTCTCTCTTCCCCTAAAGCCCTCTCCTCAAGTTACCAACACCCATGTATCATTGCATAAAATCGTACTTTGAGTGGGCTCAAAATGTCCTCCTAGGTGTATATATTTTATACAAAATTAAAAGAATGAAAGGGCATAAAAATGGTCTTCTGTTACTCTACAAATTAAAATGTAGACAATTCAGTTTGATTGTGTACACTGTGCAGAGGCATCCAAGCTTACCTAAAATACTCCATACATAGAGACTAGCCATCAGATATGGTCTGTGATAATACAACTTTTACTCTGACAACCATAGGACGTTCTTTCTTGATTATTAAAGACGCTCAGGAGCCCAGAAATAAACACACACATATACAGTCAATTAATTTTCAACAAATGGGCCAGAATATACAATGAGGAAAGGACAGTCTCTTCAATAAATGGTGTTGGGAAAACTGGACAGCCACAGGCAAAAGAATGAAGCTAGAATACTATCTTACACCATACACAAAAATTAACTCAAAATGGATTAAAGACTTGAACATAAGACCTGAAACCATAAAACTCCTAGAAGAAAACACAGGTGGTAAGCTCCCTGTCATCAGTGTTGACAATGATTTTTTGGATCTGACACCAAAAGCAAAGGCAACAAATGCAAAAATAACCAAATGGAACTATATCAAGCTAAAAAGCTTCTGCACAGCAAAAGAAATCATCAACAAAATGAAAAGACAACCTACTGAATGAGAGAAAATATTTGCAAATCATATAGCTGATAAAGGGTTAATATCCAAAATATATTAAAAACTCATACAACTCAATAGCAAAGAAGCCAAACCATCCAATTAAGAAATGGGAAGATGATATGAACAGACATTTTTCCAAAGAAGATATATACAGATGGCCAACAGGTACATGAAAAGATGCTCAACATCACTAATCATCAAGGAAATGC